>NW_026043983.1:0-747000 GCF_937001465.1 Orcinus orca
TCCGCAGAAATTGCAATCTGGGCCAAACAGGAGGTTAAAGGCACTGACTCTCCAAGTCAGGAGAGTGTTAGTAAAGCGTCTGGAATGTTGCACCCGAGTACCAGTGGACAAAAACTGAGACATATTTGAACACGTCTCCTGATCACACGGTTGATCATACTCTGGGTTCCACATGCATGTTTCAGCTGAAGGAAGAATCCCTTAAATCTGGAGAGTTGAGACCCGTGGAATGGGTAGCATGTAATATGACTTCAAAGGGTCATTCTTTGCTCACCGAACCTCTCAAATCCTATCACTGCTGCGTTTATGCCCCTGTACACATGCTTGATTCTCTTTCGGAGACATAGCAATCCATAGGTTTTAAGATACTTACTAGTCAGGTACATTCTTAGGCGTTTAATATGGGGTGTTGAGTCCATTTCGTTGAATAAGGAGTAGCTCTTGTCTATTACATATTTGGCTTAAGGAAATTTATCTGTGTTCATTTCAATCTCTGGTTTTATGCTGCATCCCAACTCACCTTTCCCCTTAAGCAAGCATAAGTTGGTTTTCTAAATTTGAGACCCTGTTCTGTTTTGTAATTCAGTTCCTGTGTAGCCAAGTTTACATTCCGTGTATTAGTGATATCTTATGATGTTTCTTTTTCTGTGTGACTTATTTCAGTTAGAATCATCATACCTGAACACACTCATTTTGTGCTACAGGCGTGTTGACATAGATTTCATTGCTGAGTGGTATTGCATTTTACGTAAGTACCACAACTTCTTTATCCATTTTTCACTTTCTGCGATATTGAACTTGTACCATAAACGAGGTTCTTGTAAACAGAGCCGTCCCAAACATTTGGGTGGCTGTGTCTTTTTGATTTTAATTTCCCTAAGCAATAGGACCATAAGTGGAAGTGCCCTAGGGTATCTTGCTTTGTTTTTTAGATGTTTCAGGAAACACCATACACTTCTCCCGAGTGGCTGTTGGCAATTTACATCCCACCCATCAGCATAACAATGCTCCCAGTTCTCCATGGCCTGTCCTGCCTTTCTGGATTTTACACTTTTTTCAGATGGCCCTTTTGACCGGGGGGAAGTGAGACTTAATTGTAGTGCAGATTTCCTGTGCAAGCTTGCTTGGTTCGCCAAAAAGTGCGTATGCATTTTTTCCTGAATATATTCAGGAAAAAACGCATACGCACTTTTTGGCCAAGTGCATCATTGTCGACGTTCTGCCTCTTTTCCTATGCTTTAAATGCAATTCCAGTCTACCTCCTGAAATTGGTTTCCTGCAATTCTGCCCCGCTTTCAAGATCTCTTGGCAGCCTTACTTCAGTATATTTTTGGATGATAGCTGTCATTTATAACTCTGCAGGTTTGTGAATTACAGTGCCCCTGAGCTCCTTTCTTCAACTCGCTTTCTTGTGAGCTGGCCGCAGCACCGCAGGATTGCTTCAGGCCCTAATCTGGTTCCGGCATGGCACGCTGAGCCTTTGGATAATTCCTCTTCCTGGTGGGAAATGAGAGTTAAATTTGCCCGTCCAGACACCTCCAGCTAGTCTCTCATTGGTTCTCCCTATTCCTGTACATCTTCCGCGGAATTTGCAAACTGGGTCAAACAGGAGGTTAAAGGAACTGACTCTCCAAGTCGGGAGAGTGTTAGTAAAGCGTCTGGAATGTTGCACCCGAGTACCAGGGGACGAAAACTGAGACATATTTGAACACGTCTCCCGATCACATGGTTGATCATACTCTGAGTTCCACATGCATGTTTCAGCTGAAGGAAGATTCCCTTAAAGCTGGAGAGTTGAGACCCGTGGAATGGGTACCATGCAATATGACTTCAAAGGGTCTTCATTTGCTCACCGAACCTCTCCAATCCTAACACTTCTGCGTTTATGTTCCTGTACACACGCTTGATTCTCTTTCAGAGACATAGCAATCCATAGGTTTTAAGATACTTACTAGTCAGGTACATTCTTAGGCGTTTAATATGCGGTGTTGAGTCCATTTCGTTGAGCAAGCAGTAGCTCTTGTCTATTACATATTTGGCTTAAGGAACTTTTTCTGTGCTCATTTCTATCTCTGGTTTTATGCAGCACCCCAACTCACCTTTCCCCTTAAGCAAGCATAAGTTGGTTTTCTAAATTTGAGACCCTGTTCTCTTTTGTAATCCAGTTCCTGTGTAGCCAATTTTACATTCCGTTTATTAGTGATATCTTATGATGTTTCTTTTTCTGTGTGACTTATTTCAGTTAGAATCATCATACCTGAACCCACTCATTTTCTGCTACAGGCCTGTTGACATAGATTTCATTGCTGAGTGATATTGCATTGTACGTAAGTACCACAAATTCTTTATCCATTTTTCGCTTTCTGCAATATTGAACTTGTACCATAAACGAGATTCTTGTAAACAGAGCCATCCCAAACTTTGGGGTGGCTGTGTCTTTTTTATTTTAATTTCCCTAAGCTATAGGACCATAAGTGGATTTGACCTAGGCTCTGTTGCTTTTTTTTTAGATGTTTCAGGAAACACCATACACTTCTCCCGAGTGGCTGTTGGCAATTTACATCCCGCCCATCAGCATAACAGGGCTCCCAGTTCTCCATGGCCTGTCCTGCCTTTCTGGATTTTACACTTTTTTCAGATGGCCCTTTTGACCGGGGGGAAGTGAGACTTCATTGTAGTGCAGATTTCCTTTGCAAGCTTGCTTGGTTGGCCAAAAATGGTGTATGCGTTTTTTCCTGAATATATTCAGGAAAAAACGCACACGATATTTTTGGCCAAGTGCATCATTTTGGACGTTCTTCCTCTTTTCCTATGCTTTAAATGCAATTCCAGTCTACCTCCTGAAATCGGTTTCCTGCAATTCTTCCCCGCTTTCAAGTCCTCTTGGCAGCCTTACTTCAGTATATTTTTGGACGATAGCTGTCATTTATAACTCTGCAGGTTTGTGAATTACAGTGCCCCTGAGCTCCTTTCTTCAACTCGCTTTCTTGTGAGCTGGCAGCAACACTGCAGGATTGCTTCAGGCCCTAATCTGGTTCCGGCACGGCACGTTGAGCCTTTGGTTAATTCCTCTTCCTGGTGGGAAATGAGAGTTAAATTTGCCCGTCCAGACACCTCCAGCTAGTCTCTCATTGGTTCTCCCTATTCCTGTTCATCTTCCGCAGAAATTGCAAACTGGGCCAAACAGGACGTTAAAGGCACTGACTCTCCAAGTCAGGAGAGTGTTAGTAAAGCGTCTGGAATGTTGCACCCGAGTACCAGGGGACGAAAACTGAGACATATTTGAACACGTCTCCCGATCACATGGTTGATCATACTCTGGGTTCCACATGCATGTTTCAGCTGAAGGAAGAATTCCTTAAACCTGGAGAGTTGAGACCCGTGGAATGGGTACCATGCAATATGATTTCAAAGGGTCTTCATTTGCTCACCGAACCTCTCCAATCCTATCACTGCTGCGTTTATGCCCCTGTACACATGGTTGATTCTCTTTCAGAGACATAGCAATCCATAGGTTTTAAGATACTTACTAGTCAGGTACATTCTTAGGCGTTTAATATGGGGTGTTGAGTCCATTTCGTTGAGCAAGGAGTAGCTCTTGTCTATTCCATATTTGGCTTAAGGAACTTTATCTGTGCTCATTTCAATCTCTGGTTTTATGCAGCACCCCAACTCACCTTTCACCTTAAGCAAGCATAAGTTGGTTTTCTAAATTTGAGACCCTGTTCTGTTTTGTAATTCAGTTCCTGTGTAGCCAAGTTTACATTCCGTGTATTAGTGATATCTTATGATGTTTCTTTTTCTGTGTGACTTATTTCAGTTAGAATCATCATACCTGAACCCACTCATTTTCTGCTACAGGCCTGTTGACAGAGATTTCATTGCTGAGTGATATTGCATTGTACGTAAGTAGCACAAATTCTTTATCCATTTTTCACTTTCTGTGATATTGAACTTGTACCATAAACGAGGTTCTTGTAAACAGAGCCGTCCCAAACTTTGGGGTGGCTGTGTCTTTTTGATTTTAATTTCCCTAAGCCATAGGACCATAAGTGGAAGTGCCCTAGGCTCTGTTGCTTTGTTTTTTAGATGTTTCAGGAAACACCATACACTTCTCCCTAGTGGCTGTTGGCAATTTACAACCCGCCCATCAGCATAACAAGGCTCCCAGTTCTCCATGGCCTGTCCTGCCTTTCTGGATTTTACACTTTTTTCAGATGGCCCCTTTGACAGGGGGGAAGTGAAACTTCATTGTAGTGCAGATTTCCTGTGCAAGCTTGCTTGGTTCGCCAAAAAGGGCGTATGCGTTTTTTCCTGAATATATTCAGGAAAAAACGCATACGCCCGTTTTGGCCAAGTGCATCATTGTCCACGTTCTGCCTCTTTTCCTATGCTTTAAATGCAATTCCAGTCTACCTCCTGAAATCGGTTTCCTGCAATTCTGCCCCGCTTTCAAGTCCTCTTGGCAGCCTTACTTCAGTATATTTTTGAACGATAGCTGTCATTTATAACTCTGCACGTTTGTGAATTACAGTGCCCGTGATCTCCTTTCTTCAACTCGCTTTCTTGTGAGCTGGCCACAACACCGCAGGATTGCTTCAGACCCTAATCTGGTTCCGGCACGGCACGCTGAGCCTTTGGTTAATTCCTCTTCCTGGTGGGAAATGAGAGTTAAATTTGCCCGTCCAGAAACGTCCAGCTAGTCTCTCATTGGTTCTCCCTATTCCTGTTCATCTTCCGCAGAAATTGCAAACTGGGCCAAACAGGAGGTTAAAGGCACTGACTCTCCAAGTCGGGAGAGTGTTAGTAAAGCGTCTGGAATGTTGCACCCGAGTACCAGGGGACGAAAACTGAGACATATTTGAACACGTCTCCCGATGACACGGTTGATCATACTCTGGGTTCCACAGGCATGTTTCAGCTGAAGGAAGAATCCCTTAAACCTGGAGAGTTGAGACCCGTGGAATGGGTACCATGCATTATGACTTCAAAGGGTCTTCATTTGCTCACCGAACCTCTCCAATCCTATCACTGCTGCGTTTATGCAACTGTACACACGCTTGATTCTCTTTCAGAGACATAGCAATCCATAGGGTTTAAGATACTTACTAGTCAGGTACATTCTTAGGCGTTTAATATGGGGTGTTGAGTCCATTTCGTTGAGCAAGGAGTAGCTCTTGTCTATTCCATATTTGGCTTAAGGAACTTTATCTGTGCTCATTTCAATCTCTGGTTTTATGCAACACCCCAACTCACCTTTCCCCTTAAGCAAGCATAAGTTGGTTTTCTTCTTTTGAGACCCTGTTCTGTTTTGTAATTCAGTTTCTGTGTAGCCAAGTTTACATTCCATGTATTAGTGATATCTTATGATGTTTCTTTTTCTGTGTGACTTATTTCAGTTAGAATCGTCATACCTGAATCCACTCACTATGCTCCTACGGGCCTGATGACATAGATTTCATTGCTGAGTGATATTGCATTGTACGTCTGTACCACAACTTCTTTATCCATTTTTCACTTTCTGTGATATTGAACTTGTACCATAAACAAGGTTCTTGTAAACAGAGCCGTCCCAAACCTTGGGGTGACTCTGTCTTTTTGATTTTAATTTCCCTAAGCTATAGGACCATAAGTGGAAGTGCCCTAGGCTCTGTTGCTTTGTTTTTTAGATGTTTCAGGAAACACCATACACTTCTCCCCAGTGGCTGTTGGCAATTTACATCCCACCCATCAGCATAACAAGGCTCCCAGTTCTCCATGGCCTGTCCTGCCTTTCTGGATTTTACACTTTTTTCAGATGGCCCTTTTGACCAGGGGGAAGTGAGACTTCATTGTAGTGCAGATTTCCTTTGCAAGCTTGCTTGGTTGGCCAAAAAGGGCGTATGCGTTTTTTCCTGAATATATTCAGGAAAAAACGCATACGCCCTTTATCGCCAAGTGCATCATTGTGGACGTTCTGCCTCTTTTCCTATGCTTTAAATGCAATTCCAGTCTACCTCCTGAAATCGGTTTCCTGCAATTCTGCCCCGCTTTCAAGTCCTCTTGGCAGCCTTACTTCAGTATATTTTTGGACGATAGCTGACATTTATAACTCTGCAGGTTTGTGAATTACAGTGCCCCTGAGCTCCTTTCTTCAACTCGCTTTCTTTTGAGCGGGCCACAACACCGCAGGATTGCTTCAGGCCCTAATCTGGTTCCAGCACGGCACGGAGAGCCTTTGGTTAATTCCTCTTCCTGGTGGGAAATGAGAGTTAAATTTGCCAGTCCAGACACCTCCAGCTAGTCTCTCATTGCTCCTACCTATTCCTGTTCATCTTCTGCAGAAATTGCAATCTGGGCCAAACAGGAGGTTAAAGGCACTGACTCTCCAAGTCAGGAGAGTGTTAGTAAAGCGTCTGGAATGTTGCACCCGAGTACCAGTGGACGAAAACTGAGACATATTTGAAAACGTCTCCTGATCACACGGTTGATCATACTCTGGGTTCCACATGAATGTTTCAGCTGAAGGAAGAATCCCTTAAACCTGGAGAGTTGAGACCCGTGGAATGGGTAGCATGTAATATGACTTCAAAGGGTCATTCTTTGCTCACCGAAACTCTCAAATCCTATCACTGCTGTGTTTATGCCCCTGTACACATGCTTGATTCTCTTTCGGAGACATAGCAATCCATAGGTTTTAAGATACTTACTAGTCAGGTACATTCTTAGGCGTTTAATATGGGGTGTTGAGTCCATTTCGTTGAATAAGGAGTAGCTCTTGTCTATTACATATTTGGCTTAAGGAACTTTATCTGTGTTTATTTCAATCTCTGGTTTTATGCTGCATCCCAACTCACCTTTCCCCTTAAGCAAGCATAAGTTGGTTTTCTAAATTTGAGACCCTGTTCTCTTTTGTAATTCAGTTCCTGTGTAGCCAAGTTTACATTCCGTGTATTAGTGATATCTTATGATGTTTCTTTTTCTGTGTGACTTATTTCAGTTAGAATCATCATACCTGAACCCACTCATTTTGTGCTACAGGCGTGTTGACATAGATTTCATTGCTGAGTGGTATTGCATTGTACGTAAGTACCACAACTTCTTTATCCATTTTTCACTTTCTGCGATATTGAACTTGTACCATAAACGAGGTTCTTGTAAACAGAGCCGTCCCAAACATTTGGGTGGCTGTGTCTTTTTGATTTTAATTTCCCTAAGCTATAGGACCATAAGTGAAGGTGCCCTAGGCTCTGTTGCTTTGTTTTTTAGATGTTTCAGGAAACACCATACACTTCTCCCGAGTGAATATATTCAGGAAAAAACGCATACGCCTTTTTTGTCCAAGTGCATCATTGTGGACGTTCTCCCTCTTTTCCTATGCTTTAAATGCAATTCCAGTCTACCTCCTGAAATCGGTTTTCTGCAATTCTGCCCCGCTTTCAAGTCCTCTTGGCAGCCCTACTTCAGTATATTTTTGGACGATAGCTGTCATTTATAATTCTGCAGGTTTGTGAATTACAGGGGCCCTGAGCTCCTTTCTTCAACTCGCTTTCTTGTGAGCTGGCCGCAACACCGTAGGATTGCTTCAGGCCCTAATCTTGTTCCGGCACGGCACGCTGAGCCTTTGGTTAATTCCTCTTCCTGGTGGGAAATGAGAGTTAAATTTGCCCGTCCAGACACCTCCAGCTAGTCTCTCATTGGTTCTCCCTATTCCTGTTCATCTTGTGCAGAAATTGCAAACTGGGCCAAACAGGAGGTTAAAGGCACTGACTCTCCAAGTCGGGAGAGTGTTAATAAAGCGTCTGGAATGTTGCACCCGAGTACCAGGGGACGAGAACTGAGACATATTGGAACACGTCTCCCGATCACACGGTTGATCATACTCTGGGTTCCACATGCGTGTTTCAGCTGAAGGAAGATTCCCTTAAAGCTGGAGAGTTGAGACCCGTGGAATGGGTACCATGCAATATGACTTCAAAGGGTCTTCATTTGCTCACCGAACCTCTCCAATCCTATCACTGCTGCGTTTATGCCCCTGGACACATGCTTCATTCTCTTTTGGAGACATAGCAATCCATAGGTTTTAAGATACTTACTAGTCAGGTACATTCTTAGGCGTTAATATGGGGTGTTGAGCCCATTTCGTTGAGCAAGGAGTAGCTCTTGTCTATTACATATTTGACTTAGGAACTTTATCTGTGCTCATTTCAATCTCTGGTTTTATGCAGCACCCCAACTCACCTTTCCCCATAAGCAATCATAAGTTGGTTTTCTACATTGGAGACCCTGTTCTGTTTTGTAATCCAGTTCCTGTGTAGCCAAGTTTACATTCCGTGTATTAGTGATATCTTATGACTTTTCTTTTTCTGTGTGACTTATTTCAGTTAGAATCATCATACCTGAATCCACTCTTTATGCTGCTACGGGCCTGATGACATATATTTTATTGCTGAGTGATATTGCATTGTACGTAAGTACCACAACTTCTTTATCCATTTTTCACTTTCTGCGATATGGAACTTGTACCGTAAACGAGGTTCTTGTAAACAGAGCCACCCCAAACTTTGGGGTGGCTGTGTCTTTTTGATTTTAAATTCCCTAAGCTATAGGACCATAATTGGAAGTGCCCTAGGCTCTGTTGCTTTGTTTTTTAGATGTTTCAGGAAACACCATGCACTTCTCCCCAGTGGCCGTTGGCAATTTACATCCCGCCCATGAGCATAACAAGGCTCCCAGTTCTCCATGGCCTGTCCTGCCTTTCTGGATTTTACACTTTTTTAAGATGGCCCATTTGACCTGGGGGAAGTGAGACTTCATTGTAGTGCAGATTTCCTTTGCAAGCTTGCTTGGTTGGCCAAAAAGGGCGTATGCGTTTTTTCCTGAATATATTCAGGAAAAAACGCATACGCACTTTTTGGCCAAGTGCATCATTGTCAACGTTCTGCCTCTTTTCCTATGCTTTAAATGCAATTCCAGTCTACCTCCTGAAATCGGTTTCCTGCAATTCTGCCCCGTTTTCAAGTCCTCTTGGCAGGCTTACTTCAGTATATTTTTGGATGATAGCTGTCATTTATAACTCTGCAGGTTTGTGAATTACAGTGCCCCTGAGCTCCTTTCTTCAACTCGCTTTCTTGTGAGCTGGCCGCAACACCGCAGGATTGCTTCAGGCCCTAATCTGGTTCCGGCACGGCACGCTGAGCCTTTGGTTAATTCCTCTTCCTGGTGGGAAATGAGAGTTAAATTTGCCCGTCCAGACACCTCCAGCTAGTCTCTCATTGGTTGTCCCTATTCCTGTTCATCTTCCGCAGAAATTGCAAACTGGGCCAAACAGGAGGTTAATGGCACTGACTCTCCAAGTCGGGAGATTGTTAGTAAAGCGTCTGGAATGTTGCACCCGAGTACCAGGGCACGAGAACTGAGACATATTGGAACACGTCTGCCAATCACACAGTTGATCATACTCTGGGTTCCACATGCATGTTTTACCTGAAGGAAGAATCCCTTAAACCTGGAGAGTTGACACCCGTGGGATGGGTACCATGCAATATGATTTCAAAGGGTCTTCATTTGCTCACCGAACCTCTCCAATCCTATCACTGCTGTGTTTATGCCCCTGTACACACGCTTGATTCTCTTTCGGAGACATAGCAATCCATAGGTTTTAAGATACTTACTAGTCAGATACATTCTTTGGCGTTTAATATGGGGTGTTGAGTCCATTTCGTTGAGCAAGGAGGAGCTCTTGTCTATTCCATATTTGGCTTAAGGAACTTTATCTGTGCTCATTTCAATCTCTGGTTTTATGCAGCACCCCAACTCACCTTTCACCTTAAGCAAGCATAAGTTGGTTTTCTAAATTTGAGACCCTGTTCTGTTTTGTAATCCAGTTCCTGTGTAGCCAAGTTTACATTCCGTGTATTAGTGATATCTTATGATGTTTCTTTTTCTCTGTGACTTATTTCAGTTAGAATCATCATAGCTGAATCCACTCATTATGCTGCTACGGGCCTGATGACATAGATTTCATTGCTGAGTATTATTGCATTGTACGTAAGTACCACAACTTCTTTATCCATTTTTCACTTTCTGTGATATTGAACTTGTATCGTAAAAGAGGTTCTTGTAAACAGAGCCATTCCAAACTTTGGGGTGGCTGTGTCTTTTTGATTTTAATTTCCCTAAGCTATAGGACCATAACTGGAAGTGCCCTAGGCTCTGTTGCTTTGTTTTTTAGATGTTTCAGGAAACACCATACACTTCTCCTGAGTGGCTGTTGGCAATTTACATCCCGCCCATCAGCATAACAAGGCTCCCAGTTCTCCATGGCCTGTTCTGCATTTCTGGATTTTACACTTTTTTCAGATGGCCCTTTTGACTGGGGGGAAGTGAGACTTCATTGTAGTGCAGATTTCCTTTGCAACCTTGCTTGGTTGGCCAAAAAGGGCGTATGCGTTTTTTCCTGAATATATTCAGGAAAAAACGCATACGCCCTTTTTGGCCAAGTGCATCATTGTCGACGTTCTGCCTCATTTACTGTGCTTTAAATGCAATTCCAGTCTACCTCCTGAAATCGGTTGCCTGCAATTGTGCCCCGCTTTCAAGTCCTCTTGGCAGCCTTACTTCGGTACATTTTTGGACGATATCTGTCATTTAAAACTCTGCAGGTTTGTGAATTACAGTGCCCCTGAGCTCCTTTCTTCAACTCGCTTTCTTGTGAGCTGGCCGCAACACCGCAGGATTGCTTCACGCCCTAATGTCTTTCCGGCACGGCATGCTGAGCTTTTGGTTAATTCCTCTTCCTGGTGGGAAATGAGAGTTAAATTTGCCCGTCCAGGCACCTCCAGCTTGTCTCTCTTTGGTCCTCCCTATTCCTGTTCATCTTCCGCAGAAATTGCAAACTGGGACAAACAGGAGGTTAAAGGCACTGACTCCACAAGTCGGGAGAGTGTTAGTAAAGCGTCTGGAATGTTGCACCCGAGTACCAGGGGACGAGTACTGAGACATATTTGAACACGTCTCCGGATCACATGGTTGATCATACTCTGGGTTCCACATGCATGTTTTAGCTGAAGGAAGAATCCCTTAAACCTGGAGAGTTCAGACCCATGAAATGGGTACAATGCAATATGATTTCAAAGGGTCTTCATTTGCTCACCGAACCTCTCCAATCCTATCACTGCTGTGTTTATGCCCCTGTACACACGCTTGATTCTCTTTCGGAGACATAGCAATCCATAGGTTTTAAGATACTTACTAGTCAGGTACATTCTTTGACGTTTAATATGGGGTGTTGAGTCCATTTCGTTGAGCAAGGAGGAGCTCTTGTCTATTACATATTTGGCTTAAGGAACTTTATCTGTGCTCATTTCAATCTCTGGTTTTATGCAGCACCCCAACTCACCTTTCCCCTTAAGCAAGCATAAGTTGGTTTTCTAAATTTGAGATCTTGTTCTGTTTTGCAATCCAGTTCCTGTGTAGCCAAGTTTACATTCCGTGTATTAGTGATATCTTGTGATGTTTCTTTTTCTGTGTGACTTATTTCAGTTAGAATCACCGTACCTGAATCAACTCAATATGCTGCTACGGGCCTGATGACATAGATTTCATGGCTGAGTGATATTGCATTGTCTGTAAGTACCACAATTTCTTTATCCATTTTTTGCTTTCTGTGATATTGAACTTGTACCGTAAACGAGGTTCTTGTAAACAGAGCCGTCCCAAACTTTGGGGTGGCTGTGTCTTTTTGATTTTAATTTCCCTAAGCTATAGGACCATAAGTGGAAGTGCCCTAGGCTCTGTTCCTCTGTTTTTTCGATGTTTCAGGAAACACCATACACTTCTCCCGAGTGGCTGTTGGCAATTTACATCCCGCCCATCAGCATAACAAGGCTCCCAGTTCTCCATGGCCTGTCCTGCCTTTCTGGATTTTACACTTTTTTCAGGTATCCCTTTTCACCGGGGGGAAGTGAGACTTCATTGTAGTGCAGATTTCTTTGCAAGCTTGCTTGGTTGGCCAAAAAGTGCGTATGCGTTTTTTCCGGATTATATTCAGGAAAAAACGCATATGCCCTTTTTGGCCAAGTGCATCATTGTTGACGTTCTGCCTCTTTTCCTATGCTTTAAATGCAATTCCAGTCTACCTCCTGAAATCGGTTTCCTGCAATTCTGCCCCGCTTTCAAGTCCTCTTGGCAGCCATACTTCAGTATATTTTTGGACGATATCTGTCATTTATAACTCTGCAGGTTTGTGAATTACAGTGCCCCTGAGCTCCTTTCTTCAACTCGCTTTCTTGTGAGCTGGCAGCAACACCGAAGGATTGCTTCAGGCCCTAATCTGGTTTCGGCACTGCACGCTGAGCCTTTGGTTAATTCCTCTTCCTGGTGGGAAATGAGAGTTAAATTTGCCCCTCCAGACACCTCCAGCTAGTCTCTCATTGGTTCTCCCTATTCCTGTTCATCTTCCACAGAAATTGCAAACTGGGGAAAACAGTAGGTTAAAGGCAATGACTCTCCAAGTCGGGAGAGTGTTAGTTGAGCATCTGGAATGTTGCACCCGAGTACCAGGGGACGAAAACTGAGATATATTTGAACACGTGTCCCTATCTCACGGCTGATCATACTCTGGGTTCCACATGCATGTTTTAGCTGAAGGAAGAATCCCTTAAACCTGGAGAGTTGAGCCCCGTGGAATGGGTACCATGCAATATGACTTCAAAGGGTCTTCATTTGCTCACCGAACCTCTCCAATCTTATCACTGCTGCGTTTATGGCCCTGTATACGTGCTTGATTCTCTTTCGGAGACATAGCAATCCATAGGTTTTAAGATACTTACTAGTCAGGTACATTCTTAGGCGTTTAATATGGGGTGTTGAGTCCATTTCGTTGAGCAAGGAGTAGCTCTTGTCTATTACATATTTGGCTTAAGGAACTTTATCTGTGCTCATTTCAATCTCTGGTTTTATGCAGCACCCCAACTCACCTTTCCCCTTAAGCAAGCATAAGTTGGTTTTCTAAATTTGAGATCTTGTTCTGTTTTGCAATCCAGTTCCTGTGTAGCCAAGTTTAAATTCCGTGTATTAGTGATATCTTATGATGTTTCTTTTTCTGTGTGACTTATTTCAGTTAGAATCATCATACCTGAATCCACTCATTGTGCTGCTACAGGCCTGATGACATAGATTTCATTGCTGAGTGATATTGCATTGTACGTAAATACCACGAGTTCTTTATCCAGTTTTCACTTTCTGCGATATTGAACTTGTACCGTAAATGAGGTTCTTGTAAACAGAGCTGTCCCAAACTTTGGGTTGGCTGTGTCTTTTTGATTTTAATTTCCCTAAGCTATAGGACCATAAGTGGAAGTGCCCTAGGCTCTGTTGCTTTGTTTTTTAGATGTTTCAGGAAACACCATACACTTCTCCCAAGTGGCTGTTGGCAATTTACATCCCGCCCATCAGCATAACAAGGCTCCCAGTTCTCCATGGCCTGTCCTGCCTTTCTGGATTTTACACTTTTTTCAGATGGCCCTTTTGACCGGGGGGAATTGAGACTTCATTGTAGTGCAGATATCCTTTGAAAGCTTGCTTGGTTGGCCAAAAAGTGCGTATGCATTTTTTCCTGAATATATTCAGAAAAAAACGCATATGCCCTTTTTGGCCAAGTGCATCATTGTGCACGTTCTGCCTCTTTTCCTATGCTTTAAATGCAATTCCAGTCTACCTCCTGAAATCGGTTTCCTGCAATTCTGCCCCGCCTTCAAGTCCTCTTGGCAGCCTTACTTCAGTATATTTTTGGACGATAGCTGTCATTTATAACTCTGCAGGTTTGTGAATTACAGTGCCCCTGAGCTCCTTTCTTCAACTCGCTTTCTTGTGAGCTGGCCGCAACACCGCAGGATTGCTTCAGGCCCTAATCTGGTTCCGGCATGGCACGCTGAGCCTTTGGTTCATTCCTCTTCCTGGTGGGAAATGAGAGTTAAATTTGCCCGTCCAGACACCTCCATCTAGTCTCTCATTGGTTCTCCCTATTCCTGTTCATCTTCCGCAGAAATTGCAAACTGGGCCAAACAGGAGGTTAAAGGCACTGACTCTCCAATTCGGGACAGTGTTAGTAAAGCGTCTGGAATATTTCACCCGAGTACCAGGTGTCAAAAACTGAGACATATTTGAACACGTCTCCCGATCACATGGTGGATCATACTCTGGGTTCCACATGCATGGTTTAGCTGAAGGAAGAATCCCTTAAACCTGGAGAGTTGAGACCCGTGGAATGGGTACCATGCAATATGACTTCAAAGGGTCTTCATTTGCTCACCGAACCTCTCCAAACCTATCACTGCTGCGTTTATGCCCCTGGAGGCATGCTTCATTCTCTTTCGGAGACATAGCAATCCATAGGTTTTAAGATACTTACTAGTCAGATACATTCTTAGGCGTTTAATATGGGGTGTTGAGTCCATTTCGTTGAGCAAGGAGTAGCTCTTGTCTATTACATATTTGGCTTAAGGAACTTTATCTGTGCTCATTTCAATCTCTGGTTTTATGCAGCACCCCAACTCACCTTTCCCCTTAAGCAAGCATAAGTTGGTTTTCTAAATTTGAGATCTTGTTCTGTTTTGCAATCCAGTTCCTGTGTAGCCAAGTTTACATTCCGTGTATTAGTGATATCTTATGATGTTTCTTTTCTGTGTGACTTATTTCAGTTAGAATCACCGTACCTGAATCAACTCAATATGCTGCTACGGGCCTGATGACATAGATTTCATGGCTGAGTGATATTGCATTGTCTGTAAGTACCACAATTTCTTTATCCATTTTTTGCTTTCTGTGATATTGAACTTGTACCGTAAACGAGGTTCTTGTAAACAGAGCCGTCCCAAACTTTGGGGTGGCTGTGTCTTTTTATTTTAATTTCCCTAAACTATAGGACCATAAGTGGAAGTGCCCCAGGCTCTGCTGCTTTGTTTTTTAGATGTTTCAGGAAACACCATACACTTCTCCCAAGTGGCTGTTGGCAATTTACATCCCGCCCATCAGCATAACAAGACTCCCAGTTCTCCAAGGCCTGTCCTGCCTTTCTGGATTTTACACTTTTTTCATGTGACCCTTTTGACCGGGCGGAAGTGAGACTTCATTGTAGTGCAGATTTCGTTTGCAGGCTTGCTTGGTTGGCTAAAAAGTGCGTATGCGTTTTTTCCTGAATATATTCAGGAAAAAACGCATACGCTGTTTTTGACCAAGTGCATCATTTTCGACGTTCTGCCTCTTTTCCTATGCTTTAAATGCAATTCCAGTCTACCTCCTGATATCGGTTTCCTGCAATTCTGCCCCGCTTTCAAGTCCTCTTGGCAGCCTTACTTCAGTATATTTTTGGACGATAGCTGTCATTTATAACTCTGCAGGTTTGTGAATTACAGTGCCCCTGAACTCCTTTCTTCAACTCGCTTTCTTGTGAGCTGGCCGCAACACCGCAGGATTGCTTCAGGCCCTAATCTGGTTCCGGCACGGCACGCTGAGCCTTTGGTTCATTCCTCTTCCTGGTGGGAAATGAGAGTTAAATTTGCCCGTCCAGACACCTCCAGCTAGTCTCTCGTTGGTTCTCCCTATTCCTGTTCATCTTCCGCAGAAATTGCAAACTGGGCCAAACAGGAGTTTAAAGACACTGACTCTCCAAGTCAGGAGAGTGTTAGTAAAGCGTCTGGAATGTTGCACCCGAGTACCAGGGTACGAGAACTGAGACATATTTGAAAACGTCTCCCACTCACACGGTTGATCATACTCTGGGTTCCACATACATGTTTTAGCTGAAGGAAGAATCCCTTAAACCTGGAAGTTGAGACCCGTGGAATAGGTACCATGCAATGTGACTTCAAAGGGTCTTCATTTGCTCACCGAACCTCTCCAATCCTATCACTGCTGCGTTTATGCCCCTGTACACACGCTTGGTTCTCTTTCGGAGACATAGCAATCCATAGGTTTTAAGATACTTACTAGTCAGGTACATTCTTAGGCGTTTAATATGGGGTGTTGAGTCCATTTCGTTGAGCAAGAAGTAGCTCTTGTCTATTACATATTTGGCTTAAGGAAGTTTATCTGTGCTCATTTCAATCTTTTGTTTTATGCAGCACCCCAACTCACCTTTCCCCTTAAGCAAGCATAAGTTGGTTTTCTAAATTTGAGACCCTGTTCTGTTTTGTAATTCAGTGCCTGTGTAGCCAAGTTTACATTCCGTGTATTAGTGATATCTTATGACGTTTCTATTTCTGTGTGACTTATTTCAGTTAGAATCATCATACCTGAATCCACTCATTATGCTGCTACGGGCATGATGACATAGATTTTATTGCTGAGTGATATTGCATTGTACGTAAGTACCACAACTTTTTTATCCATTTTTCGCTTTCTGCGATATTGAACTTGTACCGTAAACGAGGTTCTTGTAAACAGAGCTGTCCCAAACTTTGGGGTGGCTGTGTCTTTTTGATTTTAATTTCCCTAAGCTATAGGACCATAAGTGGAAGTGCCCTAGGCTCTGTTCCTCAGTTTTTTAGATGTTTCAGGAAACACCATACACTTCTCCCAAGTGGCTGTTGGCAATTTACATCCCGCTCATCAGCATAAAAAGGCTCCCAGTTCTCCATGGCCTGTCCTGCCTTTCTGGATTTTACACTTTTTTCAGATGGCCCTTTTGACCGGGGGGAAGTGAGACTTCATTGTAGTGCAGATTTCCTTTGCAAGCTTGCTTGGTTGGCCAAAAAGGGCGTATGTGTTTTGTCCTGAATATATTCAGGAAAAAACGCATACGCCCTTTTTGGCCAAGTGCATCATTGTGGACGTTCTGCCTCTTTTCCTATGCTTTAAATGCAATTCCAGTCTACCTCCTGAAATCGGTTTCCTGCAATTCTGCCCCGCTTTCAAGTCCTCTTGGCAGCCTTACTTCAGTATATTTTTGGACAATAGCTGTTATTTATAACTCTGCAGGTTTGTGAATTACAGTGCCCCTGAGCTCCTTTCTTCAACTCGTTTTCTTGTGAGCTGGCCGCAACACCGCAGGATTGCTTCAGGCCCTAATCTGGTTCCGGCACGGTATGCTGAGCCTTTGGTTAATTCCTCTTCCTGGTGGGAAATGAGAGTTATTTTCACCCGTCTAGACACCTCCAGCTAGTCTCTCATTGGTTCTCCCTATTCCTGTTCATCTTCCGCAGAAATTGCAAACTGGGCCATACAGGAGGTTAAAGGCACTGACTCTCCAAGTCGGGAGAGTGTTAATAAAGCGTCTGGAATGTTGCACCCGAGTCCCAGGGTACGAGAACTGAGACATATTTGAAAACGTCTCCCACTCACACCATTGATCATACTCTGGGATCCACATGCATGTTTTAGCTGAAGGAAGAATCCCTTAAACCTGGAGAGTTGAGACCCGTGGAATGGGTACCATGCAATGTGACTTCAAAGGGTCTTCATTTGCTCACCAAACCTCTCCAATCCTATCACTGCTGCGTTTATGCCCCGGTACACACGCTTGATTCTCTTTCGGAGACATAGCAATCCATAGGTTTTAAGATACTTACTAGTCAGGTACATTCTTAGGGGTTTAATATGGGGTGTTGAGTCCATTTCGTTGAGCAAGGAGTAGCTCTTGTCTATTACATATTTGGCTTAAGGAACTTTATCTGTGCTCATTTCAATCTCTGGTTTTATGCAGCACCCAAACTCACCTTTCCCCTTAAGCAAGCATAAGTTGGTTTTCTAAATTTGAGACCCTGTTCTGTTTTGTAATTCAGTGCCTGTGTAGCCAAGTTTACATTCCGTGTATTAGTGATATCTTATGAAGTTTCATTTTCTCTGTGACTTATTTCAGTTAGAATCATCATACCTGAATCCACTCATTATGCTGCTACGGGCATGATGACATAGATTTCATTGCTGTGTGATATTGCATTGTACGTAAGTACCACAACTTCTTTATCCATTTTTCACTTTCTGCGAAATTGAACTTGTACCGTAAAGCAGGTTCTTGTAAACAGAGCCGTCCCAAACTTTGGGGTGGCTGTGTCTTTTTGATTTTAATTTCCCTAAGCTATAGGACCATAAGTGGAAGTGCCCTAGGCTCTGTTGCTTGTTTTTTATATGTTTCAGGAAACACCATACACTTCTCCCGAGTGGCTGTTGGCAATTTATATCCCACCCATCAGCATAACAAGGCTCCCAGTTCTCCATGGCCTGTCCTGCCTTTCTGGATTTTACACTTTCTTCAGATGGCCCTTTTGACCGTGGGGAAGTGAGACTTCATTATAGTGCAGATTTCCTTTGCAAGCTTGCTTGGTTGGCCAAAAAGTGCATATGCGTTTTTTCCTGAATATATTCAGGAAAAAACGCATAAGTCCTTTTTGGCCAAGTGCATCATTGTCGACGTTCTGCCTCTTTTCCTATGCTTTAAATGCAATTCCAGTCTACCTCCTGAAATCGGTTTCCTGCAATTCTGCCCCGCTTTCAAGTCCTCTTGGCAGCCTTACTTCAGTATATTTTTTGACGATAGCTGTCATTTATAACTCTGCAGGTTTGTGAATTACAGTGCCCCTGAGCTCCTTTCTTCAACTCGCTTTCTTGTGAGCTGGCCGCAACACCGCAGGATTGCTTCAGGCCCTAATCATGTTCTGGCACGGCACGCTGAGCCTTTGGTTAATTCCTCCTCCTGGTGGGAAATGAGAGTTAAATTGCCCGTCCAGACACCTCCAGCTAGTCTCTCATTGGTTCTCCCTATTCCTGTTCATCTTCCGCAGAAATTGCAAACTGGGCCAATCAGGAGGTTAAAGGCACTGACTCTCCAAGTCGGGAGAGTGTTAGTAAAGCGTCTGGAATGTTGCACCCGAGTACCAGGGGATGAGAACTGAGACATATTAGAACACATCTTCCGATCACACGGTTGATCACACTCTGTGTTCCACATGCATTTTTTAGCTGAAGGAACAATCCCTTAAACTTGGAGAGTTGAGACCCGTGGAATGGGTACCATGCAATATGACTTCAAAGGGTCTTCATTTGCTCACCGAACCTCTCCAATCCTATCACTGCTGCGTTTATGCCCCTGTACTCACGCTTGATTCTCTTTCAGAGACATAGCAATCCATAAGTTTTAAGATACTTACTAGTCAGGTACATTATTAGGCGTTTAATAAGGGGTTTTGAGTCCATTTCGTTGAGCAAGGAGTAGCCCTTGTCTATTACATATTTGGCTTAAGGAACTTTATCTGTGCTCATTTCAATCTCTGGTTTTATGCAGCACCCCAACTCACCTTTCCCCTTAAGCAAGCATAAGTTGGTTTTCTAAATTTGAGACCCTGTTCTGTTTTGTAATCCAGTTCCTTGTAGCCAAGTTTACACTCCGTGTATTAGTGTTATCTTATGATGTTTCTTTTTCTGTGTGACTTATTTCAGTTAGAATCATCATACCTGAATCCACTCTATGCTTTACAGGCCTGATGACATAGATTTCATTGCTGATTGATATTGCATTGTACGTAAGTACCACAAATTCTTTATCCAGTTTTCACTTTCTGCGATATTGAAGTTGTACCATAAACGGGGTTCTTGTAAACAGAGCTGTCCCAAATTTTGGGGTGGCTGTGTCTTTTTGATTTCAATTTCCCTAAGCTATAGGACCATAAGTGGAACTGCCCTAGGCTCTGTTGCTTTGTTTTTTAGATGTTTCAGGAAACACCATACACTTCTCCCCAGTGGCTGTTGGGAGTTTACATCCCGCCCATCAGCATAACAAGGCTCCCAGTTCTCCATGGCCTGTCCTGCCTTTCTGGATTTTACACTTTTTTCAGATGGCCCCTTTGACCGCGGGGAAGTGAGACTTCATTGTAGTGCAGATTTCCTTTGCAAGCTTGCTTGGTTGGCCAAAAAGGGCGTATGCTTTTTTGCCTGAATATATTCAGGAAAAAACGCATACGCCCTTTTTGGCCAAGTGCATCATTGTGGACGTTCTGCCTCTTTTCCTATGCTTTAAATGCAATTCCTGTCTACCTCCTGAAATCGGTTTCCTGCAATTCTGCCCCGCTTTCAAGTCCTCTTGGCAGCCTTACTTCAGTATATTTTTGGACGATAGCTGTCATTTATAACTCTGCAGGTTTGTGAATTACAGTGCCCCTGAGCTGCTTTCTTAAACTCGCTTTCTTGTGAGCTGGCCGCAACACCGCAGGATTCCTTCAGGCCCTAATCTGGTTCCGGCACGGCACGCTGAGCCTTTGGTTAATTCCTCTTCCTGGTGGGAAATGGGAGTTAAATTTGCCCGTCCAGACACCTCCAGCTAGTCTCTCATTGGTTCTCCCTATTCCTGTTCATCTTCCGCGGAATTTGCAAACTGGGCCAAACAGGAGGTTAAAGGCACTGACTCTCCAAGTCGGGAGAGTGTTAGTAAAGCGTCTGGAATGTTGCACCCGAGTACCAGGGGACGAGAACTGAGACATATTTCAACACGTCTCCCGATCACACGGTTGATCATACTCTGGGTTCCACATGCATGTTTTAGCTGAAGGAAGAATCCCTTAAACCTGGAGAGTTGAGACCCGTGGAATGGGTACCATGCAATATGACTTCAAAGGGTCTTCATTTGCTCACCGAACCTCTCCAATCCTATCACTGCTGCGTTTATGCCCCTGTACTCACGCTTGATTCTCTTTCAGAGACATAGCAATCTTTAGGTTTTAAGATACTTACTAGTCAGGTACATTATAAGGTGTTTAACATGGGGTTTTGAGTCCATTTCGTTGAGCAAGGAGTAGCTCTTTTCTATTCCATATTTGGCTTAAGGAACTTTATCTGTGCTCATTTCAATCTCTGGTTTTATGCAGCACCCCAACTCACCTTTCCCCTTAAGCAAGCATAAGTTGGTTTTCTAAATTTGAGACCCTGTTCTGTTTTGTAATCCATTTCCTGTGTAGCCAAGTTTACATTCTGTGTATTAGTGATATCTTATGATGTTTCTTTTTCTGTGTGACTTATTTCAGTTAGAATCATCATACCTGAATCCACTCATTATGCTGCTACGTGCCTGATGACATAGATTTCATTGCTGAGTGTTATTGCATTGTATGTTAGTACCACAACATCTTTATCCATTTTTCACTTTCTGTGATATTGAACTTGTACCGTAAACGAGGTTCTTGTAATAAGAGCCGTACCAAATTTTGGGGTGGCTGTGTCTTTTTGATTTTAATTTCCCTAAGCTATAGGATCATAAGTGGAAATGCCCTAGCCTCTGTTGGTTTGTTTTTTACATGTTTTAGGAAACACCATACACTTCTCCGGAGTGGCTGTTGGCAATTTACATCCCGCCCATCAGCATAACAAGGCTCCCAGTTCTCCAACGCCTGTCCTGCCTTTCTGGATTTTACACTTTTTTCAGATGGCCCTTTTGACCCGGCGGAAGTGAGACTTCATTGTAGTGCAGATTTCCTTTGCAAGCTTGCTTGGTTGGCCAAAAAGTGCGTATGCTTTTTTTCCTGAATATATTCAGGAAAAAACGCATACGCCCTTTTTGGCCAAGTGCATCATTGTGGACGTTCTGCCTCATTTCCTATGCTTTAAATGCAATTCCTGTCTACCTCCTGAAATCGGTTTCCTGCAATTCTGCCGCGCTTTCAATCCTCTTGGCAGCCTTACTTCAGTATATTTTTGGACGATAGCTGTCATTTATAACTCTGCAGGTTTGTGAATTACAGTGCCCCTGAGCTGCTTTCTTAAACTCGCTTTCTTGTGAGCTGGCCGCAACACCGCAAGATTCCTTCAGGCCCTAATCTGGTTCCGGCACGGCACGCTGAGCCTTTGGTTAATTCCTCTTCCTGGTGGGAAATGGGAGTTAAATTTGCCCGTCCAGACACCTCCAGCTAGTCTCTCATTGGTTCTCCCTATTCCTGTTCATCTTCCGTGGAATTTGCAAACTGGGCCAAACAGGAGGTTAAAGGCACTGACTCTCCAAGTCGGGAGAGTGTTAGTAAAGCGTCTGGAATGTTGCACCCGAGTACCAGGGGACGAGAACTGAGACATATTGGAACACGTCTCCCGATCACACTGTTGATCATACTCTGGGTTTCACATGCATGATTTAGCTGAAGGAAGAATCCCTTAAACCTGGAGAGTTGAGACCCGTGGAATGGGTACCATGCAATATGATTTCAAAGGGTCTTCATTTGCTCACCGAATGTCTCCAATCCTATCATTGCTGCATTTATGCCCCTGTACACACGCTTGATTCTCTTTCGGAGACATAGCAATTCATAGGTTTTAAGATACTTACTAGTCAGGTACATTCTTAGGCGTTTAATATGGGGTGTTGAGTCCATTTCTTTGAGCAAGGAGTAGCTCTTGTCTATTACATATTTGGCTTAAGGAACTTTATCTGTGCTCATTTCAATCTGTGGTTTTATGCAGCACCCCAACTCACCTTTCCCCTTAAGCAATCATAAGTTGGTTTTCTAAATTGGAGACCCTGTTCTGTTTTGTAATCCAGTTCCTGTGTAGCCAAGTTTACATTCCGTGTATTAGTGATATCTTATGATGTTTCTTTTTCTGTGTGACTTATTTCAGTTAGAATCATCATACCTGAATCCACTCATTATGCTGCTATGGGCCTGATGACATAGAATTCATTGCTGAGTGATATTGCATTGTACGTAAGTACCACAACTTCTTTATCCATTTTTCACTTTCTGCGATATTGAACTTGTCCCGTAAATGAGTTTCTTGTAAACAGAGCCGTCCCAAACTTTGGGGTGGCTGTGTCTTTTTGATTTTAATTTCCCTAAGCTATAGGGCCATAAGTGGAAGTGCCCTAGGCTCTGTTGCTTTGTTTTTTAGATGTTTCAGGAAGCACCATACACTTCTCCCCAGTGGCTGTTGGCAATTTACATCCCGCCCATCATCATAACAAGGCTCCCAGTTCTCCAAAGCCTGTCCTGCCTTTCTGGATTTTACACTTTTTTCAGATGGCCCTTTTGACCGCAGGGAAGTGAGACTTCATTTTAGTGCAGATTTCCTTTGCAAGCTTGCTTGGTTGACCAAAAAGGGCGTATGCGTTTTTTCCTGAATATATTCAGGAAAAAACGCATACGCCCTTTTTGGCCAAGTGCATCATTGTGGACGTTCTGCCTCTTTTCCTATGCTTTAAATGCAATTCCAGTCTACATCCTGAAATCGGTTTCTTGCAATTCTGCCCCGCTTTCAAGTCCTCTTGGCAGCCTTACTTCAGTATATTTTTGGACGATAGCTGTCATTTATAACTCTGCAGGTTTGTGAATTACACTGCCCCTGAGCTCCTTTCTTCAACTCGCTTTCTTGTGAGCTGGCCGCAACACCGCAGGATTGCTTCAGGCCCTAATCTGGTTCCGGCACGGCATGCTGACCCTTTGGTTAATTCCTCTTCCTGGTGGCAAATGAGAGTTAAATTTGTCCGTCCAGAAACCTCCAGCTAGTCTCTCATTGGTTCTCCCTATTCCTGTTCATCTTCCACAGAAATTGCAAACTGAGTCAAACAGCAGGTTAAAGGCACTGACTCTCCAAGTCGGGAGAGTGTTAGTAAAGCGTCTGGAATTTTGCACCCAAGTACCAGGCGACGAGAACTGAGACATATTTGAACACATCTCCCGATCACATGGTTGATCATACTCTGGGTTCCACATGCATGTTTTAGCTGAAGGAAGAATCCCTTAAACCTTGAGAGTTGAGACCCGTGGAATGGGTACCATGCAATATGACTTCAAAGGGTCTTCATTTGCTCACCGAACCTCTCCATTCCTATCACTGCTGCGTTTATGCCCCTGTACTCACGCTTGATTCTCTTTCAGAGACATACCAATCCATAAGTTTTAAGATACTTACTAGTCAGGTACATTATTAGGCGTTTAATATGGGGTTTTGAGTACATTTCTTTGAGCAAGGAGTAGCCCTTGTCTATTACATATTTGGCTTAAGGAACTTTATCTGTGCTCATTTCAATCTCTGATTTTATGCAGCACCACAACTCACCTTTCCACTTAAGCAAGCATAAGTTGGTTTTCTAAATTTGAGACCCTGTTCTGTTTTGTAATTCAGTGCCTGTGTAGCCAAGTTTACATTCCGTGTATTAGTGATATCTTATGACGTTTCTTTTTCTGTGTGACTTATTTCAGTTAGAATCATCGTACCTGAATCCACTCTATGCTTTACAGGCCTGATGACATAGATTTTATTGCTGATTGATATTGCATTGTACGTAAGTACCACAACTTCTTTATCTATTTTTCGCTTTCTGTGATATTGAACTTGTACCGTGACTGAGGTTCTTGTAAACAGAGCTGTCCCAAATTTTGGGGTGGCTGTGTCTTTTTTATTTTAATTTCCCTAAGCTATAGGACCATAATTGGAAGTGCCCTAGGCTGTGTTCCTCAGTTTTTTAGATGTTTCAGGAAACACCATACACTTCTCCCGACTGGCTGTTGGCAATTTACATCCTGCCCATCAGCATAACAAGGCTCCCAGTTCTCCATGGCCTGTCCTGCCTTTCTGGATTTTACACTTTTTTCAGATGGCCCTTTTGACCGGGGGGAAGTGAGACTTCATTGTAGTGCAGATTTCCTTTGCAAGCTTGCTTGGTTGGCCAAAAAGGGCGTATGCGTTTTTTCCTGAATATATTCAGGAAAAAACGCATACGCCCTTTTTGGCCAGTGCATCATTGTCCACGTTCTGCCTCTTTTCCTATGCTTTAAATGCAATTCCAGTCTACCTCCTGAAATCGGTTTCCTGCAATTCTGCCCGGCTTTCAAGTCCTCTTGGCAGCCTTACTTCAGTATATTTTTGGACAATAACTGTCATTTATAACTCTGCAGGTTTGTGAATTACAGTGTCCCTGAGCTCCTTTCTTCAACTCGCTTTCTTGTGAGCTGGCCGCAACACCACAGGATTGCTTCAGGCCCTAATCTGGTTCCGGCACGGTATGCTGAGCCTTTGGTTAATTCCTCTTCCTGGTGGGAAATGAGAGTTAAATTCGCCCGTCCAGACACCTCCAGCTAGTCTCTCATTGGTTCTCCCTATTCCTGTTCATCTTCCTCAGAAATTGCAAACTGGGCCAAACAGGAGGTTAAAGGCACTGACTCTCCAAGTCGGGAGAGTGTTAATAAAGCATTTGGAATGTTGCACCCGAGTACCAGGGTACGAGAACTGAGACATATTTGAACACGTCTCGCGATCACATGGTTGATCATACTCTGGGTTCCACATGCATGTTTTTGCTGAAGGAAGAATCCCTTAAACCTGGAGAGTTGAAACCCGTGGAATGGGTACCATGAAATGTGACTTCAAAGGGTCTTCATTTGCTCACCGAACCTCTCCAATCCTATCACTGCTGCGTTTATGCCCCTGTACACACGCTTGGTTCTCTTTTGGAGACATAGCAATCCATAGGTTTTAAGATACTTACTAGTCAGGTACATTCTTAGGCGTTTAATATGGGGTGTTGAGTCCATTTCGTTGAGCAAGGAGTAGCTCTTGTCTATTCCATATTTGGCTTAAGGAACTTTATCTGTGCTCATTTCAATCTCTGGTTTTATGCAGCACCCCAACTCACCTTTCCCCTTAAGCAAGCATAAGTTGGTTTTCTAAATTTGAGACCCTGTTCTGTTTTGTAATTCAGTGCCTGTGTAGCCAAGTTTACATTCCGTGTATTAGTGATATCTTATGACGTTTCTTTTTCTGTGTGACTTATTTCAGTTAGAATCATCATACCTGAATCCACTCATTATGCTGCTACGGGCATGATGACATAGATTTCATTGCTGAGTGATATTGCATTGTACGTAAGTACCACAACTTTTTTATCCATTTTTCGCTTTCTGCGATATTGAACTTGTACCGTAAACGAGGTTCTTGTAAACAGAGCTGTCCGAAACTTTGGGGTGGCTGTGTATTTTTGATTTTAATTTACCTAAGCTATAGGACCATGAGTGGAAGTGCCCTAGGCTCTGTTCCTCAGTTTTTTAGATGTTTCAGGAAACACCATACACTTCTCCTGAGTGGCTGTTGGCAATTTACATCCCGCCCATCAGCATAACAAGGCTCCCAGTTCTCCATGGCCTGTCCTGCCTTTCTGGATTTTACACTTTTTTCAGATGGCCCATTTGACTGGGGGGAAGTGAGACTTCATTGTAGTGCAGATTTCCTTTGCAAGCTTGCTTCGTTGGCCTAAAAGGGCGTATGCTTTTTTTCCTGAATATATTCAGGAAAAAAAGCATACGCCCTTTTTGGCAAGTGCATCATTGTCGACGTTCTGCCTCTTTTCCTATGCTTTAAATGCAAATCAAGTCTACCACCTGAAATCGGTTTCCTGCAATTCTCCCCCGGTTTCAAGTCCTCTTGGCAGGCTTACTTCAGTAGATTTTTGTACGATAGCTGTCATTTATAACTCTGCAGGTTTGTGAATTACAGTGCCCCTGAGCTCCTTTCTTCAACTCGCTTTCTTGTGAGCTGGCCTCAACACCGCAGGATTGCTTCAGGCCCTAATCTGGTTCTGGCACGGCACGCTGAGCCTTTGGTTAATTCCTCTTCCTGGTGGGAAATGAGAGTTAAATTTGCCCGTCCAGACACCTCCAGCTAGTCTCTCATTGGTTCTCCCTATTCCTGTTCATCTTCCGCAGAAATTGCAAACTGGGCCAAACAGGAGGTTAAAGGCACTGTCTCTCCAAGTCGGGAGAATATTAGTAAAGCGTCTGCAATTTTGCACCCGAGTACCAGGGGATGAGAACTGAGACATATTAGAACACATCTCCCGATCACACGGTTGATCACACTCTGTGTTCCACATGCATTTTTTAGCTGAAGGAAGAATCCCTTAAACTTGGAGAGTTGAGACCCGTGGAATGGGTACCATGCAATATGACTTCAAAGGGTCTTCATTTGCTCACCAAACCTCTCCAATCCTATCACTGCTGCGTTTATGCCCCTGTACTCACGCTTGATTCTCTTTCAGAGACATAGCAATCCATAAGTTTTAACATACTTACTAGTCAGGTACATTATTAGGCGTTTAATAAGGGGTTTTGAGTCCATTTCGTTGAGCAAGGAGTAGCCCTTGTCTATTACAAATTTGGCTTAAGGAACTTTATCTGTGCTCATTTCAATCTCTGGTTTTATGCAGCACCCCAACTCACCTTTCCCCTTAAGCAAGCATAAGTTGGTTTTTTAAATTTGAGACCCTGTTCTGTTTTGTAATCCAGTTCCTGTGTAGCCAAGTTTACACTCCGTGTATTAGTGTTATCTTATGATGTTTCTTTTTCTGTGTGACTTATTTCAGTTAGAATCATCATACCTGAATCCACTCATTATGTTGCTACGTGCCTGATGACATAGATTTCATTGCTGAGTGTTATTGCATTGTACGTAAGTACCACAACATCTTTATCCATTTTTCACTTTCTGTGATATTGAACTTGTACCGTAAACGAGGTTCTTGTAATAAGAGCCATACCAAATTTTGGGGTGGCTGTGTCTTTTTGATTTTAATTTCCCTAAGCTATAGGATCATAAGTGGAAGTGCCCTAGCCTCTGTTGCTTTGTTTTTTACATGTTTCAGGAAACACCATACACTTCTCCCGAGTGGCTGTTGGCAATTTACATCCCGCCCATCAGCATAACAAGGCTCCCAGTTCTCCATGGCCTGTCCTGCCTGTCTGGATTTTACACTTTTTTCAGATGGCCCTTTTGACCGGGGGCAAGTGAGACTTCATTGTAGTGCAGATTTCCTTTGCAAGCTTGCTTGGTTGGCCAAAAAGGGCGTATGCGTTTTTTCCTGAATATATTCAGGAAAAAACGCATACGCCCTTTGTGGCCAAGTTTATCATTGTCGACGTTTTGCCTCTTTTCCTATGCTTTAAATGCAATTCCAGTGTACCTCCTGAAATCAGTTTCCTGCAATTCTGCCCCGCTTTCAAGTCCTCTTGGCAGCCTTACTTCAGTATATTTTTGGACGATAGCTGTCATTTATAACTGTGCAGGTTTGTGAATTACAGTGCCCCTGAGTTCCTTTCTTCAACTCGCTTTCTTGTGAGCTGGCCGCAACACCGCAGGATTGCTTCAGGCCCTAATCTGGTTCCGGCACGGCACGCTGAGCCTTTGGTTAATTCCTCTTCCTGGTGGGAAATGAGAGTTAAATTTGCCCGTCCAGACACCTCCAGCTAGTCTCTCATTGGTTCTCCCTATTCCTGTTCATCTTCCGCAGAAATTGCAGACTGGGCCAAACAGGAGGTTAAAGGCACTGACTCTCCAAGTCGGGAGAGTGTTAGTAAAGCGTCTGGAATGTTGCACCCGAGTACCAGGGGACGAAAACTGAGACATATTGGAACACGTCTCCCGATCACATGGTTGATCATACTCAGGGTTCCACATGCATGATTTAGCTGAAGGAAGAATCCCTTAAACCTGGAGCGTTGAGACCCGTGGAATGGGTACCATGCAATATGACTTCAAAGGGTCTTCATTTGCTCACCGAACCTCTCCAATCCTATCACTGCTGCGTTTATGCCCCTGTATACATGCTTGATTCTCTTTCGGAGACATAGCAATCCATAGGTTTTAAGATACTTACTTGTCAGGTACATTCTTAGGCGTTTAATATGGGGTGTTGAGTCCATTTCGTTGAGCAAGGAGTAGCTCTTGTCTATTCCACATTTGGCTTAAGGAAATTTATCTCTGCTCATTTCATCTCTAGTTTTATGCAGCACCCCAACTCACCATTCCCCTTCAGCAAGCATAAGTTGGTTTTCTAAATTTGAGACACTGTTCTGTTTTGTAATCCAGTTCCTGTGTAGCCAAGTTTACATTCCGTGTATTAGTGATATCTTCTGATGTTTCTTTTCCTGTGTGACTTATTTCAGTTAGAATCATCATACCTGAATCCACTCATTATGCTGCTATGGGCCTGATGACATAGATTTCATTGCTGAGTGATATTGCATTGTACGTAAGTACCACAACTGCTTTATCCATTTTTCACTTTCTGCGATATTGAACTAGTCCCATAAATGAGTTTCTTGTAAACAGAGCCGTCCCAAACTTAGGGGTGGCTGTGTCTCTTTGATTTTAATTTCCCTAAGCTATAGGGCCATAAGTGGAAGTGCTCTAGGCTCTGTTGCTTTGTTTTTTATATGTTTCAGGAAACACCATACACTTCTCCTGAGTGGCTGTTGGCAATTTACATCCCGCTCATCAGCATAACAAGGCTTCCAGTTCTCCATGGCCTGTCCTGCCTTTCTGGATTTTACACTTTTTTCAGATGGCCCTTTTGACCGGGGGGAAGTGAGACTTCATTGTAGTGCAGATTTCCTTTGCAAGCTTGCTTGGTTGGCCAAAAAGGGCGTATGCATTTTTTCCTGAATATATTCAGGAAAAAATGCATACACACTTTTCGGCCAAGTGCATCATTGTTGACGTTCTGCCTCTTTTCCTATGCTTTAAATGCAATTCCAGTGTACCTCCTGAAATCGGTTTCCTGCAATTCTGCCCCGCTTTCAAGTCCTCTTGGCAGCCTTACTTCAGTATATTTTTGGACGATAGCTGTCTTTTATAACTCTGCACGTTTGTGAATTACAGTGCCCCTGAGCTCCTTTCTTCAACTCGCTTTCTTGTGAGCTGGCCACAACACCGCAGGATTGCTTCAGGCCCTAATCTGGTTCCGGCACGACACGCTAAGCCTTTGGTTAATTCCTCTTCCTGGTGGGAAATGAGAGTTAAATTGGCCCGTACAGACACCTCCAGCTAGCCTCTCATTGCTTCTCCCTATTCCTGTTCATCTTCCGCAGAAATTGCAAACTGGGCCAAACAGGAGGTTAAAGGCACTGACTCTCCAAGTCGGGAGAGTGTTAGTAAAGCATCTGGAATGTTGCACCCGAGTTGCAGGGGACGAGAACGGAGACATATTTGAACATGTCTCCGGATCACACGGTTGATCATACTCTGGGTTCCACATGCATGATTTTGCTGAAGGAAGAATCCCTTAAACCTGGAGAGTTGAGACCCGTGGAATGGGTACCATGCAATATGACTTCAAAGGGTCTTCATTTGCTTACCGAACCTCTCCAATCCTATCACTGTTGCGTTTATGCCCCTGTGCACACGCTTGATTCTCCTTTGGAGACATAGCAATCCATAGGTTTTAAGATACTTACTAGTCAGCTACATACTTAGGCTTTTAATATGGTGTGTTGAGTCCATTTCGTTGAGCAAGGAGTCGCTCTTGTCTATTCCATATTTGGCTTAAGGAACTTTATCTGTGGTCATTTCAATCTCTGGTTTTATGCAGCACCCCAACTCACCTTTCCCCTTAAGCAAGCATAAGTTGGTTTTCTAAATTTGATTCCCTGTTCTGTTTTGTAATTCAGTTCCTGTGTAGCCAAGATTACATTCCGTGTTTTAGTGATATCTCATGATGTTTCTTTTTCTGTGTGACTTATTTCAGTTAGAATCATCATACCTGAATCCACTCATTATGCTGCTACTTGCCTGATGACATAGATTTCATTGCTGAGTGATATTGCATTGTACGTAAGTACCACAACTTCTTTATCCATTTTTCGCTTTCTGCGATATTGAACTTGTACCGTAAATGAGGTTCTTGTAAACAGAGCCGTCCCAAACTTAGGGGTGGCTGTGTCTTTTTGATTTTAATTTCCCTAAGCTATAGGACCATAAGTGGAAGTGCCATAAGCTCTGTTGCTTTGTTTTTTAGATGTTTCAGGAAACACCATACACTTCTCCCGAGTGGCTGTTGGCAATTTACATCCCGCCCATCAGCATACCAAGGCTCCCAGTTCTCCATGGCCTGTCCTGCCTTTCTGTATTTTACACTTTTTTCAGAGGGCCCTTTTGACCCGGGGGAAGTGACACTTCTTTGTAGTGCAGATTTCCTTTGCAAGCTTGCTTGGTTGTCCAAAAAGGGCGTATGTGTTTTCTCCTGAATATATACAGGAAAAAACGCATACGCCCTTTTTGGCCAAGTGCATCATTGTGGACGTTCTGCCTCTTTTCCTATGCTTTAAATGCAATTCCAGTCTACCTCCTGAAATCGGTTTTCTGCAATTCTGCCCCGCTTTTAAGTCCTCTTGGCAGCCTTACTTCAGTATATTTTTGGATGATAGCTGTCATTTATAATTCCGCAGGTTTGTGAATTACAGGGCCCCTGAGCTCCTTTCTTCAACTCGCTTTCTTGTGAGCTGGCCGCAACACCGCAGGATTGCTTCAGGCCCTAATCTTGTTCCGGCACGGCACGCTGAGCCTTTGGTTAATTCCTCTTCCTGGTGGGAAATGAGAGTTAAATTTGCCCGTCCAGACACCACCAGCTAGTCTCTCATTGGTTCTCCCTATTCCTGTTCATCTTCCGCAGAAATTGCAAACTGGGCCAAACAGGAGGTTAAAGGCACTGACTCTCCAAGTCGGGAGAGCGTTAGTAAAGCGTCTGGAATGTTGCACCCAAGTACCAGGGGACGAAAACAGACATATTTGAACACGTCTCCCGATCACACGGTTGATCATACTCTGGGTTCCACATGCATGTTTCAGCTGAAGGAAGAATCCCTTAAACCTGGAGAGTTGAGACCCGTGGAATGGGTACCATGCAATATGATTTCAAAGGGTCTTCGTTTGCTCACCGAATCTCTCCAATCCTATCACTGCTGCATTTATGCCCCTGTACACATGCTTGATTCTCTTTCGGAGACATAGCAATCCATAGGTTTTAAGATACTTACTAGTCAGGTACATTCTTAGGCGTTTAATATGGGGTGTTGAGTCCATTTCTTTGAACAAGGAGTAGCACTTGTCTATTTCATATTTGGCTTAAGGAACTTTATCTGTGCTCATTTCAATCTCTGGGTTTATGCAGCACCCCAACTCACCTTCCCCTTAAGCAAGCATAAGTTGGTTTTCTAAATTTGAGACCCTGTTCTGTTTTGTAATCCAGTTCCTGTGTAGCCAAGTTTACATTCCGTGTATTAGTGATATCTTATGATGTTTGTTTTTCTGTGTGACTTATTTCAGTTAGAATCATCATACCTAAACCCACTCATTTTCTGCTACAGGCCTGTTGACATAGATTTCATTGCTGAGTGATATTGCATTGTACGTAAGTACCACAACTGCGTTATCCATTTTTCGCTTTCTGCGATATTGAACTTGTACCATAAACGAGGTTCTTGTAAACAGAGCCATCCCAAACTTTGGGGTGGCTGTGTCTTTTTGATTTTAATTTCCCTAAGCTATAGGACCATAAGTGGAATTGACCTAGGCTCTGTTGCTTTCTTTTTTAGATGTTTCAGGAAACTCCATACACTTCTCCCGAGTGAATATATTCAGGAAAAAACGCATACGCCCTTTTTGTCCAAGTGCATCATTGTGGACGTTCTGCCTCTTTTCCTATGCTTTAAATGCAATTCCAGTCTACCTCCTGAAATCGGTTTTCTGCAATTCTGCCCCGCTTTCAAGTCCTCTTGGCAGCCTTACTTCACTATATTTTTGGACGATAGCTGTCATTTATAATACTGCAGGTTTGTGAATTACAGGGCCCCTGAGCTCCTTTCTTCAACTCGCTTTCTTGTGAGCTGGCCGCAACACCGCAGGATTGCTTCAGGCCCTAATCTTGTTCCGGCACGGCACGCTGAGCCTTTGGTTAATTCCTCTTCCTGGTGGGAAATGAGAGTTAAATTTGCCCGTCCAGACACCTCCAGCTGGTCTCTCATTGGTTCTCCCTATTCCTGTTCATCTTCCGCAGAAATTGCAAACTGGGCCAAACAGGAGGTTAAAGGCACTGACTCTCCAAGTCGGGAGAGTGTTAGTAAAGCGTCTGGAATGTTGCACCAGAGTACCAGGGGTCGAAAAGTGAGACATATTGGAACACATCTCCCGATCACATGGCTGATCATACTCTGGGTTCCACATGCATGTTTTAGCTGAAGGAAGAATCCCTTAATCCTGGAGAGTTGAGACCTGTGGAATGGGTTCCATGCAATATGACTTCAAAGGGTCTTCATTTGCTCACCGAACCTCTCCAATCCTATCACTGCTTCATTATGCCCCTGTACACATGCTTGATTCTCTTTCGGAGACATAGCAATCCATAGGTTTTAAGATACTTACTAGTCAGATACATTCGTAGGCATTTAATATGGGTTGTTGAGTCCATTTCGTTGAGCAAGGAGTAGCTCTTGTCTATTCCATATTTGGCTTAAGGAACTTTATCTGTGCTCATTTCATCTCTAGTTTTATGCAGCACCCCAACTCACCTTTCCCCTTAAGCAAGCATAAGTTGGTTTTCTAAATTTGAGACCCTGTTCTGTTTTGTAATCCAGTTCCTGTGTAGCCAGGTTTACATTCCGTGTATTAGTGATATCTTCTGATGTTTCTTTTCCTGTGTGACTTATTTCAGTTAGAATCATCATACCTGAATCCACTCATTATGCTGCTACGGGCCTGATGACATAGATTTCATTGCTGAGTGATATTGCATTGTACGTAAGTACCACAACTGCTTTATCCATTTTTCACTTTCTGCGATATTGAACTAGTCCCATAAACGAGTTTCTTGTAAACAGAGCCGTCCCAAACTTAGGGGTGGCTGTGTCTTTTTTATTTTAATTTCCCTAAGCTATAGGGCCATAAGTGGAAGTGCCCTAGGCTCTGTTGCTTTGTTTTTTAGATGTTTCAGGAAACACCATACACTTCTCCCGAGTGGCTGTTGGCAATATACATCCCGCCCATCAGCATAACAAGGCTCCCAGTTCTCCATGGCCTGTCCTGCCTGTCTGGATTTTACACTTTTTTCAGATGGCCCTTTTGACCGGGGGCAAGTGAGACTTCATTGTAGTGCAGATTTCCTTTGCAAGCTTGCTTGGTTGGCCAAAAAGGGCGTATGCGTTTTTTCCTGAATATATTCAGGAAAAAATGCATACACACTTTTTGGCCAAGTGCATCATTGTCCACGTTCTGCCTCTTTTCCTATGCTTTAAATGCAATTCCAGTCTACCTCCTGAAATCGGTTTCCTGCAATTCTGCCCCGCTTTCAAGTCCTCTTGGCAGCCTTATTTCAGTATATTTTTGGACGATAGCTGTCATTTATAACTCTGCAGGTTTGTGAATTACAGTGCCCCTGAGCTCCTTTCTTCAACTCGCTTTCTTGTGAGCTGGCCGCAACACCGCAGGATTGCTTCAGGCCCTAATCTGGTTCCGGCACGACACGCTAAGCCTTTCGTGAATTCCTCTTCCTGGTGGGAAATGAGAGTTAAATTGGCCCGTACAGACACCTCCAGCTAGCCTCTCACTGCTTCTCCCTATTCCTCTTCATCTTCCGCAGAAATTGCAAACTGGGCCAAACAGGAGGTTAAAGGCACTGACTCTCCAAGTCGGGAGAGTGTTAGTAAAGCGTCTGGAATGTTGCACCCGAGTTCCAGGGGACGAGAACGGAGACATATTTGAACATGTATCCCGATCACACGGTTGATCATACTCTGGGTTCCACATGCATGATTTTGCTGAAGGAAGAATCCCTTAAACCTGGAGAGTTGAGACCCGTGGAATGGGTACCATGCAATATGACTTCAAAGGGTCTTCATTTGCTTACCGAACCTCTCCAATCCTATCACTGTTGCGTTTATGCCCCTGTGCACACGCTTGATTCTCCTTTGGAGACATAGCAATCCATAGGTTTTAAGATACTTACTAGTCAGCTACATACTTAGGCTTTTAATATGGGGTGTTGAGTCCATTTCGTTGATCAAGGAGTAGCTCTTGTCTATTCCATATTTGGCTTAAGGAACTTTATCTGTGCTCATTTCAGTCTCTGGTTTTATGCAGCACCCCAACTCACCTTTCCCCTTAAGCAAGCATAAGTTGGTTTTCTAAATTTGATTCCCTGTTCTGTTTTGTAATTCAGTTCCAGTGTAGCCAAGATTACATTCCGTGTTTTAGTGATATCTCATGAAGTTTCTTTTTCTGTGTGACTTATTTCAGTTAGAATCATCATACCTGAATCCACTCATTATGCTGCTACTTGCCTGATGACATAGATTTCATTGCTGAGTGATATTGCATTGTACTTAAGTACCACAACTTCTTTATCCATTTTTCGCTTTCTGCGATATTGAACTTGTACCGTAAATGAGGTTCTTGTAAACAGAGCCGTCCCAAACTTAGGGGTGGCTGTGTCTTTTTGATTTTAATTTCCCTAAGCTATAGGACCATAAGTGGAAGTGCCATAGGCTCTGTTGCTTTGTTTTTTAGATGTTTCAGGAAACACCATACACTTCTCCCGAGTGGCTGTTGGCAATTTACATCCCGCCCATCAGCATACCAAGGCTCCCAGTTCTCCATGGCCTGTCCTGCCTTTCTGTATTTTACACTTTTTTCAGAGAGCCCTTTTGACCCAGGGGAAGTGACACTTCTTTGTAGTGCAGATTTCCTTTGCAAGCTTGCTTGGTTGTCCAAAAAGGGCGTATGTGTTTTCTCCTGAATATATTCAGGAAAAAACGCATACGCCCTTTTTGTCCAAGTGCATCATTGTGGACGTTCTGCCTCTTTTCCTATGCTTAAAATGCAATTCCAGTCTACCTCCTGAAATCGGTTTCCTGCAATTCTGCCCCACTTTCAAGTCCTCTTGGTAGCCTTACTTCAGTATATTTTTGGACGATAGCTGTCATTTATAACTCTGTAGGTTTGAGAATTACAGTGCCCCTGAGCTCCTTTCTTCAACTCGCTTTCTTGTGAGTTGGCCACAACACCGCAGGATTGCTTCAGGCCCTAATCTGTTTCCGGAACGGCATGCTGAGCCTTTGGATAATTCCTCTTCCTGGTGGGAAATGAGAGTTAAATTTGCCCGTCCAGACACCTCCAGCTAGTCTCTCATTGGTCCTCCCTATTCCTGTTCATCTTCCGCAGAAATTGCAAACTGGGCCAAACAGGAGGTTAAAGGCACTGACTATCCAAGTCGGGAGATTGTTAGTAAAGCGTCTGGAATGTTGCACCCGAGTACCAGGGGACGAAAACTGAGACATATTTGAACACGTCTCCTGATCACACGGTTGATCATACTCTGGGTTCCACATGCATGTTTCAGCTGAAGGAAGAATCCCTTAAACCTGGAGAGTTGAGACCCGTGGAATGGGTACCATGCAATATGACTTCAAAGGGTCTTCATTTGCTCACCGTACCTCTCCAATCCTATCACTGCTACGTTTATGCCCCTGTACACATGCTTGATTCTCTTTCGGAGGCATAGCAATCCATAGGTTTTAAGATACTTACTAATCAGGTACATTCTTAGGCATTTAATATGGGGTGTTGAGTCCATTTCGTTGAGCAAGGAGTAGCTCTTGTCTATTACATATTTGGCTTAAGGAGCTTTATCTGTGCTCATTTCAATCTCTGGTTTTATGCAGCACCCCAACTCACATTTCCCCTTAAGCAAGCATAAGTTGGTTTTCTAAATTTGAGACCCTGTTCTCTTTTGTAATCCAGTTCCTGTGTAGCCAAGTTTACATTCCGTGTATTAGTGAAATCTTATGATGTTTCTTTTTCTGTGTGACTTATTTCAGTTAGAATCATCATACCTGAGCCCACTCATTTTCTGCTACAGGCCTGTTGACATAGATTTCATTGATGAGTGATATTGCATTGTACGTAAGTACCACAACTTCTTTATCCATTTTGAGCTTTCTGCGATATTGAACTGTACCGTAAAAGAGGTTCTTGTAAACAGAGCCGTCCCAAACTTTGGGGTGGCTGTGTATTTTTGATTTTAATTTCCCTAAGCTATAGGACCATAAGTGGAATTGACCTAGGCTCTGTTGCTTTGTTTTTTAGATGTTTCAGGAAACACCATACACTTCTCCTGAGTGGCTGTTGGCAATTTACAACCTGCCCATCAGCATAACAAGGCTCCCAGTTCTCCATGGCCTGTCCTGCCTTTCTGGATTTTACACTTTTTTCAGATGGCCCTTTTGACGGGGGGGAAGTGAGACTTCATTGTAGTGCAGATTTCCTTTGCAAGCTTGCTTGGTTGTCCAAAAAGGGCGTATGCGTTTTTTCCTGAATATATTCAGGAAAAAACGCATACGCCCTTTTTGTCCAAGTGCATCATTGTGGACGTTCTGCCTCTTTTCCTATGCTTTAAATGCAATTCCAGTTTCCCTCCTGATATCGGTTTCCTGCAATTCTGCCCCACGTTCAAGTCCTCTTGGCAGGCTTACTTCAGTATATTTTTGGACGATAGCTGTCATTTATAACTCTGCAGGTTTGTGAATTACAGTGCCCCTGAGCTCCTTTCTTCAACTCGCTTTCTTGTGAGCTGGCCGCAACACCGCAGGATTGCTTCAGGCCCTAATCTGGTTCTGGCACGGCACGCTGAGCCTTTGCTTAATTCCTCTTCCTGGTGGGAAATGAGAGTTAAATTTGCCCGTCCAGACACCTCCAGCTAGTCTCTCATTGGTTCTCCCTATTCCTGTTCATATTCCTCAGAAATTGTAAACTGGGCCAAACAGGACGTTCAAGGCACTGACTCTCCATGTCGGGAGAGTGTTAGTAAAGTGTCTGGAATGTTGCACCCAAGTACCAGGGGACGAGAACTGAGATATATTGGCACACGTCTCCCGATCACACGGTTGATCATACTCTGGGTTCCACATGCATGTTTTAGCTGAAGGAAGAATCCCTTAAACCTGGAGAGTTGAGACCCGTGGAATGGGTACCATGCAATATGATTTCAAAGGGTCTTCGTTTGCTCACCGAACCTCTCCAATCCTATCACTGCTGCGTTTATGCCCCTGTACACATGCTTGATTCTCTTTCGGAGACATAGCAATCCATAGGTTTTAAGATACTTACTAGTCAGGTATATTCTTAGGCGTTTAATATGGGGTGTTGAGTCCATTTCATTGAACAAGGAGTAGCACTTGTCTATTCCATATTTGGCTTAAGGAACTTTATCTGTGCTCATTTCAATCTCTGGTTTTATGCAGCACCCCAACTCACCTTTCCCCTTAAGCAAGCATAAGTTGGTTTTCTAAATTTGAGACCCTGTTCTGTTTTGTAATCCAGTTCCTGTGTAGCCAGGTTTACATTCCGTGTATTAGTGATATCTTCTGATGTTTCTTTTCCTGTGTGACTTATTTCAGTTAGAATCATCATACCTGAATCCACTCATTATGCTGCTACGGGCCTGATGACATAGATTTCATTGCTGAGTGATATTGCATTGTATGTAAGTTACACAACTGCTTTATCCATTTTTCACTTTCTGCGATATTGAACTAGTCCCATAAACGAGTTTCTTGTAAACAGAGCCGTCCCAAACTTAGGGGTGGCTGTGTCTTTTTGATTTTAATTTCCCTAAGCTATAGGGCCATAAGTGGAAGTGCCCTAGGCTCTGTTGCTTTGTTTTTTAGATGTTTCAGGAAACACCATACACTTCTCCCAAGTGGCTGTTGGCAATATACATCCCGCCCATCAGCATAACAAGGCTCCCAGTTCTCCATGGCCTGTCCTGCCTGTCTGGATTTTACACTTTTTTCAGATGGCCCTTTTGACTGGGGGCAAGTGAGACTTCATTGTAGTGCAGATTTCCTTTGCAAGCTTGCTTGGTTGGCCAAAAAGGGCGTATGCGTTTTTTCCTGAATATATTCAGGAAAAAACGCATACGCCCTTTGTGGCCAAGTTTATCATTGTCGACGTTTTGCCTCTTTTCCTATGCTTTAAATGCAATTCCAGTGTACCTCCTGAAATCAGTTTCCTGCAATTCTGCCCCGCTTTCAAGTCCTCTTGGCAGCCTTACTTCAGTATATTTTTGGACGATAGCTGTCATTTATAACTCTGCAGGTTTGTGAATTACACTGCCCCTGAGCTCCTTTCTTCAATTCGCTTTCTTGTGAGCTGGCCGCAACACCGCAGGATTGCTTCAGGCCCTAATCTAGTTCCGGCACGGCACACTGAGCCTTTGGTTAATTCCTCTTCCTGGTGGGAAATGAGAGTTAAATTTGCCCGTCCAGACACCTCCAGCTAGTCTCTCATTTGTCCTCCCTATTCCTGTTCATCTTCCGCAGAAATTGCAAACTGGGCCAAACAGGAGGTTAAAGGCACTGACTCTCCAAGTCGGGAGAGTGTTAGTAAAGCGTCTGGAATGTTGCACCCGAGTACCAGGGGACGAGAACTGAGACATATTGGAACACGTCTCCCGATCACACAGTTGATCATACTCTGGGTTCCACATGCTTGTTTTAGCTGAAGGAAGAATCCCTTAAACCTGGAGAGTTGAGACCCGTGGAATGGGTACCATGCAATATGACTTCAAAGGGTCTTCATTTGCTTACCGAACCTCTCCAATCCTATCACTGTTGCGTTTATGCCCCTGTACACACGCTTGATTCTCCTTTGGAGACATAGCAATCCATAGGTTTTAAGATACTTACTAGTCAGCTACATTCTTTGGCGTTTAATATGGGGTGTTGAGTCCATTTCATTGAGCAAGGAGTAGCTCTTGTCTATTGCATATTTGGCTTAAGGAACTTTATCTGTGCTCATTTCAATCTCTGGTTTTATGCAGCACCCCAACTCACCTTTCCCCTTAAGCAAGCATAAGTTGGTTTTCTAAATTTGAGACCCTGTTCTGTTTTGTAATCCAGTTCCTGTGTAGCCAAGTTTACATTCCGTGTATTAGTGATATCTTATGATGTTTCTTTTTCTGTGTGACTTATTTCAGTTAGAATCATCATACCTGAATCCACTCATTATGCTGCTACGTGCCTGATGACATAGATTTCATTGCTGAGTGATATTGCATTGTACGTAAGTACCACAACTTCTTTATCCATTTTCCGCTTTCTGTGATATTGAACTTGTACCATAAATGCGGTTCTTGTAAAAAGAGCCGTCCCAAACTTTGGGGTGGCTGTGTCATTTTGATTTTAATTTCCCTAAGCTATAGGACCATAAGTGGAAGTGCCCTAGGCTCTGTTGCTTTGTTTTTTAGATGTTTCAGGAAACACCATACACTTCTCCCGAGTGGCTGTTGGCAATTTACATCCCGCCCATCAGCATAACAAGGCTCCCAGTTCTCCATGGCCTGTTCTGCCTTTCTGGATTTTACACTTTTTTCAGATGGCCCTTTTGACCGGGGGGAAGTGAGACTTCATTGTAGTGCAGATTTCCTTTGCAAGCTTGCTTGGTTGGCCAAAAAGTGCGTATGCGTTTTTTCCTGAATATATTCAGGAAAAAACGCATACGCCCTTTTTGGCCACATTTATCATTGTCCACGTTCTGCCTCTTTTCCTATGCTTTAAATGCAATTCCAGTCTACCTCCTGAAATCGGTTTTCTGCAATTCTGCCCCGCTTTCAAGTCCTCTTGGCAGCCTTACTTCAGTATATTTTTGGATGATAGCTGTCATTTATAATTCTGCAGGTTTGTGAATTACAGGGCCCCTGAGCTCCTTTCTTCAACTCGCTTTCTTGTGAGCTGGCCGCAACACTGCAGGATTGCTTCAGGCCCTAATCTTGTTCCGGCACGGCACGCTGAGCCTTTGGTTAATTCCTCTTCCTGGTGGGAAATGAGAGTTAAATTTGCCCGTCCAGACACCACCAGCTAGTCTCTCATTGGTTCTCCCTATTCCTGTTCATCTTCCGCAGAAATTGCAAACTGGGCCAAACAGGAGGTTAAAGGCCCTGACTTTCCAAGTCGGGAGAGTTTTAGTAAAGCATCTGGAATGTTGCACCCGAGTACCAGGGGACGAGAACTGAGACATATTGGAACATGTCTCCCGATCACACGGTTGATCACACTCTGGGTTCCACATGCATGTTTTAGCTGAAGGAAGAATACCTTAAACCTGGAGAGTTGAGACCCGTGGAATGGGTACCATGCAATATGACTTCAAAGGGTCTTCATTTGATCACCGAACCTCTCCAATCCTATCACTGCTGCGTTTATGCCCCTGTACACACGCTTGATTCTCTTTTGGAGACATAGCAATCCATAGGTTTTCAGATACTTACTAGTCAGGTACATTCTTAGGCATTTAATATGGGGTGTTGAGTCCATTTCGTTGAGCAAGGAGTAGCTCTTGTCTATTCCATATTTGGCTTAAGGAACTTTATCTGTGCTCATTTCAATCTCTGGTTTTATGCAGCACCCCAACTCACCTTTCCCCTTAAGCAAGCATAAGTTGGTTTTCTAAATTTGAGACCCTGTTCTCTTTTGTAATACAGTTCCTGTGTAGCCAAGTTTACATTCCGTGTATTAGTGATATCTTATGACGTTTCTTTTTCTGTGTGGCTTATTTCAGTTAGAATCATCATACCTGAATCCACTCATTATGCTGCTACGGGCCTGATGACATAGATTTCATTGCTGAGTGATATTGCATTGTACGTAAGTACCACAACTTCTTTATCCATTTTTCACTTTCTGCGATATTGAACTAGTCCCTTAAACGAGTTTCTTCTAAACAGAGCTGTCCCAAACATAGGGGTGGGTGTGTCTTTTTGATTTTAATTTCCCTAAGCTTTAGGGCCATAAGTGGAAGTGCCCTAGGCTCTGTTGCTTTGTTTCTTAGATGTTTCAGGAAACACCATACACTTCTCCCAGGTTGCTGTTGGCAATTTACATCCCGCCCATCAGCATAACAAGGCTCCCAGTTCTCCATGGCCTGTCCTGCCTTTCTGGATTTTACACTTTTTTCAGATGGCCCTTTTGACCGGGGGGAAGTGAGACTTCATTGTAGTGCAGATTTCCTTTGCAAGCTTGCTTGGTTGGCCAAAATGGGCGTATGTGTTTTTTCCTGAATATATTCAGGAAAAAACGCATATGCCCATTTTGGCCAAGTGCATCATTGTCGACGTTCTGCCTCTTTTCCTATGCTTTAAATGCAATTCCAGTCTACCTCCTGAAATCGGTTTCCTGCAATTCTGCCCCGCTTTCAAGTCCTCTTGGCAGCCTTACTTCAGTATATTTTTGGACGATAGCTGTCATTTATAACTCTGCAGGTTTGTGAATTACAGTGCCCCTGAGCTCCTTTCTTCAACTCGCTTTCTTGTGAGCTGGCCGCAAACCGCAAGATTGCTTAAGGCCCTAATCTGGTTCCGGCACGGCACGCTGAGCCTTTGGTTAATTCCTCTTCCTGGTGGGAAATGAGAGTTAAATTTGCCCGTCCAGACACCTCCAGCTAGTCTCTCATTGGTTCTCCCTATTCCTGTTCATCTTCCGCAGAAATTGCAAACTGGGCCAAACAGGAGGTTAAAGACACTGACTCTCCAAGTCGGGAGAGTATTAGTAAAGCACCTGGAATGTTGTACCCGAGTACCAGGGGATGAGAACTGAGACATATTGGAACACGTCTCCCAATCAAACTGTTGATCATACTATGTGTTCCACATGCATGTTTTAGCTGAAGGCAGAAACCTTTAAACCAGGAGACTTGATACCCGTGGAATGGGTACCATGAAATATGACTTCAAAGGGTCTTCATTTGCTCACCGAACCTCTCCAATCCTATCACTGCTGCGTTTATGCCCCTGTACTCATGCTTGATTCTCTTTCAGAGACATAGCAATCCATAGGTTTTAAGATACTTACTAGTCAGCTACATTCTTAGGATTTTAATATGGGGTGTTGAGTCCATTTCATTGAGCAAGGTGTAGCTCTTGCTTATTCCAAATTTGGCTTAAGGAACTTTATCTTTGCTCATTTCAATCTCTGGTTTTATGCAGCACCCCAACTCACCTTTCCCCTTAAGCAAGCATATGTTGGTTTTCTAAATTTGAGAACCTCTTCTGTTTTATAATCCAGTTCCTGTGTAGCCAAGTTTACATTCCGTGTATTAGTGATATCTTATGATGTTTCTTTTTCTTTGTGACTTATTTCAGTTAGATTCATCATACCTGAATCCACTCATTATGCTGCTATGGGCCTGATGACATAGATTGCATTGCTGAGTGATATTGCATTGTACGTAAGTACCACAATTTCTTTATCCATTTTTCACTTTCTGCGATATTGAACTTGTACCGTAAACGAGGTTCTTGTAAACAGAACCATCCCAAACTTTGGGGTGGCTGTGTCTTTTTGATTTTAAATTCCCTAAGCTATAGGACCATAAGTGGAAGTGCCCTAGGCTCTGTTGCTTTGTTTTTTAGATGTTTCAGGAAACACCATACACTTCTCCCCAGTGGCTGTTGGCAATTTTCATCCCGCCTATCAACATAACAAGGCTCCCAGTTCTCCATGGCCTGTCCTGCCTTTCTGGGTTTTACACTTTTTTCAGATGGCCCTTTTGACCGGGGGGAAGTGAGACTTCATTGTAGTGCAGATTTCCTTTGCAAGCTTTCTTGGTTGGCCAAAAAGGGCGTATGCGTTTTTTCCTGAATATATTCAGGAAAAAACGCATACGCCCTTTTTGGCCAAGTGCATCATTGTGGACGTTCTGCCTCTTTTCCTATGCTTTAAATGCAATTCCAGTCTACCTCCTGAAATTGGTTTCTTGCAATTCTGCCCTGCTTTCAAGTCCTCTTGGCAGCCTTACTTCAGTATACCTTTGGACGATAGCTGTCATTTGTAACTCTGCAGGTTTGTGAATTACAGTGCCCCTGAGCTCCTTTCTTCAACTCGCTTTCTTGTGAAATGGCCGCAACACCGCAGGATTGCTTCAGGCCCTAATCTAGTTCCGGCACGGCACACTGAGCCTTTGGTTAATTCCTCTTCCTGGTGGGAAATGAGAGTTAAATTTGCCCGTCCAGACACCTCCAGCTAGTCTCTCATTTGTCCTCCCTATTCCTGTTCATCTTCCGCAGAAATTGGAAACTGGGCCAAACAGGAGGTTAAAGGCACTGACTCTCCAAGTCGGGAGAGTGTTAGTAAAGCGTCTGGAATGTTGCACCCGAGTACCAGGGAACGAGAACTGAGACATATTGGAACACGTCTCCCGATCACACGGTTGATCATACTCTGGGTTCCACATGCATGTTTTAGCTGAAGGAAGAATCCCTTAAACCTGGAGAGTTGAGACCCGTGGAATGGGTACCATGCAATATGACTTCAAAGGGTCTTCATTTGCTCACCGAACCTCTCCAATCCTATCACTGCTGCGTTTATGCCCCTGTACTCACACTTGATTCTCTTTCAGACACATAGCAATCTTTAGGTTTTAAGATACTTACTAGTCAGGTACATTATAAGGTGTTTAACATGGGGTTTTGAGTCCATTTCGTTGACCAAGGAGTAGCTCTTGTCTATTACATATTTGGCTTAAGGAACTTTATCTGTGCTCATTTCAATCTCTGGTTTTACGCAGCACCCCAACTCACCTTTCCCCTTAAGCAAGCATAAGTTGGTTTTCTAAATTTGAGACCCTGTTCTCTTTTGTAATCTAGTTCCTGTGTAGTCAAGTTTACATTCCGTGTATTAGTGATATCTTATGATATTTCTTTTTCTGTGTGACTTATTTCAGTTAGAATCATCATACCTGAATCCACTCATTATGCTGCTATGGGCCTGATGACATAGATTTCATTGCTGAGTGATATTCAATTGTACGTAAGTACCACAACTTCTTTATCCATTTTTCACTTTCTGCAAAATTGAACTTGTACCGTAAATGAGGTTCTTGTAAACAGAGCCATCCCAAATATTGGGGTGGCTGTGTCTTTTTGATTTTAATTTCCCTAAGCTATAGGACTATAAGTGGAAGTGCCCTAGGCTCTGTTGCTTTGTTTTTTAGATGTTTCAGGAAACACCATACACTTCTCCCTAGTGGCTGTTGGCAATTTACATCCCGCCCATCAGCATAACAAGGCTCCCATTTCTCCATGGCCTGTCCTGTCTTTCTGGATTTTACACTTTATTCAGATGGCCCTTTTGACCAGGGGGAAGTGAGACTTCATTGTTGTGCAGATTTCCTTTGCAAGCTTGCTTGGTTGGCCAAAAAGGGCGTATGCGTTTTTTCCTGAATATATTCAGGAATAAACGCATATGCCCTTTTTGGCCAAGTGCATCATTGTGGACGTTCTGCCTCTTTTCCTATGCTTTAAATGCAATTCCAGTCTACCTCCTGAAATCGGCTTCCTGCAATTCTGCCCCGCTTTCAAGTCCTCTTGGCAGCCTTACTTCAGTATATTTTTGGACGATAGCTGTCATTTATAACTCTGCAGGTTTGTGAATTACAGTGCCCCGAGCGCCTTTCTTCAACTCGCTTTCTTGTGAGCTGGCCGCAACACCGCAGGATTGCTTCAGGCCCTAATCTGGTTCTGGCACGGCACGCTGAGCCTTTGCTTAATTCCTCTTCCTGGTGGGAAATGAGAGTTAAATTTGCCCGTCCAGACACCTCCAGCTAGTCTCTCATTGGTTCTCGCTATTTTTGTTCATCTTCCGCAGAAATTGCAAACTGGCCCAAACAGGAGTTTAAAGGCACTGACTCTCCAAGTCGGTTGAGTGTTAGTAAAGCATCTGGAATGTTGCACCCGAGTACAAGGGGACGAGAACTGAGACATATTGGAACACGTCTCCCGATCACATGGTTGATCATACTCTGGGTTCCACATGCATGCTTTAGCTGAAGGAAGAATCCCTTAAACCTGGAGAGTTGAGACCCGTGGAATGGGTACCATGCAATATGACTTCAAAGGGTCTTCATTTGCTCACCGAACCTCTCTAATCCTATCACTGCTGCGTTTATGCCCCTGTACACACGCTTGATTCTCTTTTGGAGACATAGCAATCCATAGGTTTTAAGATACTTACTAGTCAGGTACATTCTTAGGCATTTAATATGGGGTGTTGAGTCCATTTCGTTGAGCAAGGAGTAGCTCTTGTATATTCCATATTTGGCTTAAGGAACTTTATCTGTGCTCATTTCAATCTCTGGTTTTATGCAGCACCCCAACTCACCTTTCCCCTTAAGCAAGCATAAGTTGGTTTTCTAAATTTGAGACCCTGTTCTGTTTTGTAATACAGTTCCCGTGTAGCCAAGTTTACATTCCGTGTATTAGTGATATCTTATGATGTTTCTTTTTCTGTGTGGCTTATTTCAGTTAGAATCATCATACCTGAATCCACTCATTATGCTGCTATGGGCCTGATGACATAGATTTCATTGCTGAGTGATATTCAATTGTACGTAAGTACCACAACTTCTTTATCCATTTTTCACTTTCTGCAAAATTGAACTTGTACCGTAAATGAGGTTCTTGTAAACAGAGCCATATCAAATATTGGGGTGGCTGTGTCTTTTTGATTTTAATTTCCCTAAGCTATAGGACTATAAGTGGAAGTGCCCTAGGCTCTGTTGCTTTGTTTTTTAGATGTTTCAGGAAACACCATACACTTCTCCCTAGTGGCTGTTGGCAATTTACATCCCGCCCATCAGCATAACAAGGCTCCCATTTCTCCATGGCCTGTCCTGTCTTTCTGGATTTTACACTTTATTCAGATGGCCCTTTTGACCAGGGGGAAGTGAGACTTCATTGTTGTGCAGATTTCCTTTGCAAGCTTGCTTGGTTGGCCAAAAAGGGCGTATGCGTTTTTTCCTGAATATATTCAGGAATAAACGCATACGCCCTTTTTGGCCAAGTGCATCATTGTGGACGTTCTGCCTCTTTTCCTATGCTTTAAATGCAATTCCAGTCTACCTCCTGAAATCGGCTTCCTGCAATTCTGCCCCGCTTTCAAGTCCTCTTGGCAGCCTTACTTCAGTATATTTTTGGACGATAGCTGTCATTTATAACTCTGCAGGTTTGTGAATTACAGTGCCCCGAGCGCCTTTCTTCAACTCGCTTTCTTGTGAGCTGGCCGCAACACCGCAGGATTGCTTCAGGCCCTAATCTGGTTCTGGCACGGCACGCTGAGCCTTTGCTTAATTCCTCTTCCTGGTGGGAAATGAGAGTTAAATTTGCCCGTCCAGACACCTCCAGCTAGTCTCTCATTGGTTCTCGCTATTCCTGTTCATCTTCCGCAGAAATTGCAAACTGGCCCAAACAGGAGTTTAAAGGCACTGACTCTCCAAGTCGGTTGAGTGTTAGTAAAGCATCTGGAATGTTGCACCCGAGTACCAGGGGACGAGAACTGAGACATATTGGAACACGTCTCCCGATCACATGGTTGATCATACTCTGGCTTCCACATGCATGTTTTAGCTGAAGGAAGAATCCCTTAATCCTGGAGAGTTGAGACCCGTGGAATGGGTACCATGCAATATGACTTCAAAGGGTCTTCATTTGCTCACCGAACCTCTCCAATCCTATCACTGCTGCGTTTATGCCCCTGTACACACACATGATTCTCTTTCGGAGACATAGCAATCCATAGGTTTTAAGATACTTACTAGTCAGGTACATTCTCAGGCGTTTAATATGGGGTGTTGTGTCCATTTCGTTGAGCAAGGAGTAGCTCTTGTCTATTACATATTTGGCTAAGGAAGTTTATCTGTGCTCATTTCAATCTCTGGTTTTATGCAGCACCCCAGCTCACCTTTCCCCTTAAGCAAGCATAAGTTGGTTTTCTAAATTTGAGACCCTGTTCTGTTTTGTAATTCAGTTCCTGTGTAGCCAAGTTTACATTCCGTGTATTAGTGATATCTTATGATGTTTCTTTTTCTGTGTGACTTATTTCAGTTAGAATCATCATACCTGAATCCACTCTTTATGCTGCTATGGGCCTGATGACATAGATTTCATTACTGAGTGATATTGCATTCTACGTAAGTACCACAACTTCTTTATCCATTTTTCACTTTCTGTGATATTGAACTTGTAACGTAAACGTGGTTCTGGTAAACAGAGCCTTTCCAAACTTTGGGGTGGCTGTGTCTTTTTTATTTTAATATCCCTAAGCTATAGGACCATAAGTGGAAGTGCCCTAGGCTCTGATGCTTTGTTTTTTAGATGTTTCAGGAAACACCATACACTTCTCCAGAGTGGCTGTTGGCAATTTACATCCCACCCATCAGCACAACAAGGCTCCCAGTTGTCCATGGCCTGTCCTGCCTTTCTGGATTTTACACTTTTTTTGAGATGACCCTTTTGACCGGGGGGAAGTGAGACTTCATTTTAGTGCAGATTTCCTTTGCAAGCTTGCTTTGTTGGCCAAAAAGTGCGTATGCGTTTTTTCCGGAATATATTCAGGAAAAAACGCATACGCCCTTTTTGGCCAAGTGCATCATTGTCGACGTTCTGCCTCTTTTCCTATGCTTTAAATGCAATTCCTGTCTGCCTACTGAAATCCGTTTCCTGCAATTCTGCCCCGCTTTCAAGTCCTCTTGGCAGCCTTACTTCAGTATATTTTTGGACGATAGCTGTCATTTATAACTCTGCAGGTTTGTGAATTACAGTGCCCCTGAGCTCCTTTCTTCAACTCGCTTTCTTGTGAGCTGACCGCAGCACCACAGGATTGCTTCAGGCCCTAATCTGGTTCCGGCACGGCACGCTGAGCCTTTGGTTAATTCCTCTTCCTGGTGGGAAATGAGAGTTAAATTTGCCCGTCCAGACACCTCCAGCTAGTCTCTCATTGGTTCTCCCTATTCCTGTTTATCTTCCGCAGAAATTGCAAACTGGGCCAAACAGGAGGTTAAAGGCACTGACTCTCCAAGTCGGGAGAGTCTTATTAAAGCACGTGGAATGTTGCACCTGAGTACCATGGGACAAGAAATGAGACATATTTGAACCCGTCTCCTGATCACACGGTTGATCATACTCTGGGTTACACATGCATGTTTTAGCTGAAGGAAGAATCCCTTAAACCTGGAGAGTTGAGACCCGTGGAATGGGTACCATGCAATATGACTTCAAAGGGTCTACATTTGCTCACCGAACCTCTCCAATACTATTACTGCTGTGTTTATGCCCCGGTACTCACGCTTGATTCTCTTTCAGAGACATAGCAATCCATAGGTTTTAAGATACTTACTAGTCAGGTACATTATTAGGCGTTTAATATGGGGTGTTGAGTCCATTTCGTTGAGCAAGGAGTAGCTCTTGTCTATTCCATATTTGGCTTAAGGAACTATATCTGTGCTCATTTCAATCTCTGGTTTTATGCAGCACCCCAACTCACCTTTCCCCTTAAACAAGCATAAGTTGGTTTTCTAAATTTGAGACCCTCTTCTGTTTTGTAATCCAGTTCCTGTGTAGCCACGTTTACATTCCGTGTATTTGTGATATCTTATGATGTTTCTTTTTCTGTGTAACTTATTTCAGTTAGAATCATCATACCTGAATCCACTCATTATGCTGCTATGGGCCAGATGACATAGATTTCATTGCTGAGTGATATTGCATTGTACGTGCGTACCACAACTTCTTTATCCATTTTTCACTTTCTGTGATATTGAACATGTACGGTAAACGAGGTTCTTGTAAACAGAGCCGTCCCAAACTTTGGGGTGGCTGTGTCTTTTTGATTTTAATTTCCCTAAGCTATAGGACCATAAGTGGAAGTGCCCTAGGCTCTGTTGCTTTGTTTTTTAGATGTTTCAGGAAACACCATACACTTCTCCCGAGTGGCTGTTGGCAATTTACATCCCGCCCATCAGCATAACAAGGCTCCCAGTTCTCCATGGCCTGTCCTGCCTTTCTGGATTTTACACTTTTTTCAGATGGCCCTTTTAACCGCGGGAAAGTGAGACTTCATGGTAGTGCAGATTTCCTTTGCAAGCTTGCTTGGTTGGCCAAAAAGGGCGTATGCGTTTTTTCCGGAATATATTCAGGAAAAAACGCATACGCCCTTTTTGGCCAAGTGCATCATTGTCGACGTTCTGCCTCTTTTCCTATGCTTTAAATGCAATTCCTGTCTGCCTACTGAAATCAGTTTCCTGCAATTCTGCCCCGCTTTCAAGTCCTCTTGGCAGCCTTACTTCAGTATATTTTTGGACGATAGCTGTCATTTATAACTCTGCAGGTTTGTGAATTACAGTGCCCCTGAGCTCCTTTCTTCAACTCGCTTTCTTGTGAGCTGACCGCAGCACCACAGGATTGCTTCAGGCCCTAATCTGGTTCCGGCACGGCACGCTGAGCCTTTGGTTAATTCCTCTTCCTGGTGGGAAATGAGAGTTAAATTTGCCCGTCCAGACACCTCCAGCTAGTCTCTCATTGGTTCTCCCTATTCCTGTTTATCTTCCGCAGAAATTGCAAACTGGGCCAAACAGGAGGTTAAAGGCACTGACTCTCCAAGTCGGGAGAGTCTTATTAAAGCACGTGGAATGTTGCACCTGAGTACCATGGGACAAGAAATGAGACATATTTGAACCCGTCTCCTGATCACACGGTTGATCATACTCTGGGTTACACATGCATGTTTTAGCTGAAGGAAGAATCCCTTAAACCTGGAGAGTTGAGACCCGTGGAATGGGTACCATGCAATATGACTTCAAAGGGTCTACATTTGCTCACCGAACCTCTCCAATACTATTACTGCTGTGTTTATGCCCCGGTACTCACGCTTGATTCTCTTTCAGAGACATAGCAATCCATAGGTTTTAAGATACTTACTAGTCAGGTACATTATTAGGCGTTTAATATGGGGTGTTGAGTCCATTTCGTTGAGCAAGGAGTAGCTCTTGTCTATTCCATATTTGGCTTAAGGAACTATATCTGTGCTCATTTCAATCTCTGGTTTTATGCAGCACCCCAACTCACCTTTCCCCTTAAACAAGCATAAGTTGGTTTTCTAAATTTGAGACCCTCTTCTGTTTTGTAATCCAGTTCCTGTGTAGCCACGTTTACATTCCGTGTATTTGTGATATCTTATGATGTTTCTTTTTCTGTGTAACTTATTTCAGTTAGAATCATCATACCTGAATCCACTCATTATGCTGCTATGGGCCAGATGACATAGATTTCATTGCTGAGTGATATTGCATTGTACGTGCGTACCACAACTTCTTTATCCATTTTTCACTTTCTGTGATATTGAACATGTACGGTAAACGAGGTTCTTGTAAACAGAGCCGTCCCAAACTTTGGGGTGGCTGTGTCTTTTTGATTTTAATTTCCCTAAGCTATAGGACCATAAGTGGAAGTGCCCTAGGCTCTGTTGCTTTGTTTTTTAGATGTTTCAGGAAACACCATACACTTCTCCCGAGTGGCTGTTGGCAATTTACATCCCGCCCATCAGCATAACAAGGCTCCCAGTTCTCCATGGCCTGTCCTGCCTTTCTGGATTTTACACTTTTTTCAGATGGCCCTTTTAACCGGGGGAAAGTGAGACTTCATGGTAGTGCAGATTTCCTTTGCAAGCTTGCTTGGTTGGCCAAAAAGGGCGTATGCGTTTTTTCCTGAATATATTCAGGAAAAAACGCATACGCCCTTTTTGGCCAAGTGCATCATTGTGGACGTTCTGCTTCTTTTCCTATGCTTTAAATGCAATTCCAGTCTACCTCCTGAAATCGGTTTACTGCATTTCTGGCCCGCTTTCAAGTCCTCTTGGCAGCCTTACTTCCGTATACTTTTGGACGATAGCTGTCATTTATAACTCTGCATGTTTGTGAATTACAGTGCCCCTGAGCTCCTTTCTTCAACTCACTTTCTTGTGAGCTGGCCACAACACCGCAGGATTGCTTCAGACTCTAATCTGGTTCCGGCACGGCACACTGAGCCTTTGGTTAATTCCTCTTCCTGGTGGGAAATGAGAGTTAAATTTGCCCGTCCAGACACCTCCAGCTAGTCTCTCATTGGTTCTCCCTATTCCTCTTCATCTTCCGCAGAAATTGCAAACTGGGCCAAACAGGAGGTTAAAGGCACTGATTCTCCAAATCGGGAGTGTGATACTAAAGCGTGTGGAATGTTGCACCCGAGTACCAGGGGAGGAGAACTGAGACATATTTGAACACGTCTTCCGATCACACGGTTGGTCATACTCTGGGTTTCACATGCATGTTTTAGCTGAAGGAAGAATCCCTTAAACCTGGAGAGTTGAGACCCGTGGAATGGGTACCATGCCATATGACTTCAAAGGGTCTTCGTTTGCTCACCGAACCTCTCCAATCCTATCACTGCTGCGTTTATGCCCCTCTACACACGCTTGATTCTCTTTCGGAGACATAGCAATCCATAGGTTTTAAGATACTTACTAGTCAGGTACATTCTTAGGCGTTTAATATGGGGTGTTGAGTCCATTTCGTTGAGCAAGGAGTAGCTCTTGTCTATTACATATTTGGCTTAAGGAACTTTATCTGTGCTCATTTCAATCTCTGGTTTTATGCAGCACCCCAACTCACCTTTCCCCTTAAGCAAGCATAAGTTGGTTTTCTAAATTTGAGACCCTGTTCTCTTTTGTAATCCAGTTCCTGTGTAGCCAAGTTTTCATTCCGTGTATTAGTGATATCTTATGATGTTTCTATTTCTGTGTGACTTATTTCAGTTAGAATCATCACACCTGAATCCACTCATTATGCTTTTACGGGCCTGATGACACAGATTTCACTGCTGAGTGACATTGAATTGTACATAAGTACCACAACTTCTTTATCCATTTTTCGCTTTCTGCGATATTGAACTTGTACTGTAAAGGAGGTTCTTGTAAACACAGCCGTCCCAAACTTTGGGTTGGCTGTGTCTTTTTGATTTTAATTTCCCTAATCTATAGGACCATAAGTTGAACTGCCCTAGGCTCTGTTGCTTTGTTTTTTAGATGTTCCAGGAAACACCATACACTTCTCCAGAGTGGCTGTTGGCAATTTACATCCCGCCCATCAGCAAAAAAAGGCTCCCAGTTCTCCATGGCCTGTCCTGCCTTTCTGGATTTTACACTTTTTTCAGATGGCCCTTTTGACCTGGGGGAAGTGAGACTTCATTGTAGTGCAGATTTCCTTTGCAAGCCTGCTTGGTTGGCCAAAAAGGGCGTATGCGTTTTTTCCTGAATATATTCAGGAAAAAACGCATACGCCCTTTTTGGCCAAGTGCATCATTGTCTACGTTCTGCCTCTTTTCCTATGCTTTAAATGCCATTCCAGTCTACCTCCTGAAATCGGTTTCCTGCAATTCTGCCCCGCTTTCTAGTCCTCTTGGCAGCCTTACTTCAGTATATTTTTGGAGGATAGCTGTCATTTATAACTCTGCAGGTTTGTGAATTACAGTGCCCCTGAGCTCCTTTTTTCAACTCGCTTTCTTGTGAGCTGTCCGCAACACCGCACGATTGCTTCAGGCCCTAATCTGGTTCCAGCACGGCACGCTGAGCCTTTGGTTAATTCCTCTTCCTGGTGGGAAATGAGAGTTAAATTTGCCCGTCCAGACACCTCCAGCTTGTCTCTCATCGGTTCTCCCTATTCCTGTTCATCTTTTGCAGAAATTTCAAACTGGGCCAAACAGGAGGTTAAAGGCACTGACTCTCCAAGTCGGCAGAGTGTTAGTAACGCATCTGGAATGTTGCACCCGAGTACCAGGGACGAGAACTGAGACATATTTGAACACGTCTCCCGATCACAGGGTTGATCATACTCTGGGATCCACATGCATGTTTTAGCTGAAGGAAGAATCCCTTAAACCTGGAGAGTTGAGACCCGTGGAATGGGTACCATGCAATATGCCTTCAAAGGGTCTTCATTTGCTTACCAAACTTCTCCAATCCTATCACTACTGCGTTTATGTCCCTGTACACACGCTTGTTTCTCTTTCGGAGACATAGCAATCCATAGGTTTTAAGATACTTACTAGTCAGATACATTCTTAGGCGTTTAATATGGGGTGTTGAGTCCATTTCGTTGAGCAAGGAGTAGCTCTTGTCTATTACATATTTGGCTTAAGGAACTTTATCTATGCTCATTTCAATCTCTGGTTTTATGCAGCACCCCAACTCACCTTTCCCCTTAAGCAAGCAAAAGTTGGTTTTCTAAATTTGAGACCATGTTCTGTTTTGTAATTCAGTTCCTGTGTAGCCAAGTTTACATTCCGTGTATTGGTGATATCTTAAGATGTTTCTTTTTCTGTGTTACATATTGTAGTTAGAATCATCATACCTGAATCCACTCATTATGCTGCTACGGGCCTGATGACATAGATTTAATTGCTGAGTGATATTGCATTGTACGTAAGTACCACAACTTCTTTATCCATTTTTCACTTTCTGCGATATTGAACTTGTACCGTAAACGAGGTTCTTGTAAACAAAGCCGTCCAAAACTTTTGGGTGGTTCTGCCTTTTTGATTTTAATTTCCCTAAGCTATAGGACCATAAGTGGAAGTGCCCTAGGCTCTGTTCCTCTGTTTTTTAGATGTTTCAGGAAACACCATAGACTTCTAACCAGTGGCTATTGGCAATTTACATCCCGCCCATCAGCATAACAAGGCTCCCATTGCTCCATGGCCTGTCCTGCCTTTCTGTATTTTACACTTTTTTCAGATGGCCCTTTTGACCGGGGGGAAGTGAGACTTCATTGTAGTGCAGATTTCCGTTGCAAGCTTGCTTGGTTGGCCAAAACGGGCGTATGCGTTTTTTCCTGAATATATTCAGGAAAAAACGCATATGCCCTTTTTAGCCTAGGGCATCATTGTCAACGTTCTGCCTCATTTCCTATGCTTTAAATGCAATTCAAGTCTAACTCCCGAAATCGGTTTCCTGCAATTCTGCCCCGCTTTCAAGTCCTCTTGGCAGCCTTACTTCAGTATATTTTTGGAGGATAGCTGTCATTTATAACTCTGCAGGTTTGTGAATTACAGTGCCCCTGAGCTCCTTTCTTCAACTTGCTTTCTTGTGAGCTGGCCGCAACACCGCAGGATTGCTTCAGGCCCTAATCTGGTTTCGGCACGGCACGCTGAGCCTTTGCTTAATTCCTTTTCCTGGTGTGAAATGAGAGTTAAATTTGCCCGTCCAGACATCTCCAGCTAGTCTCTCATTGGTTCTCCCTATTCCTGTTCATCATCCGCGGAATTTGCAAACTGGGCCAAACAGGAGGTTAAAGGCACTGACTCTCCACGTCGGGAGAGTGTTATTAAAGCGTCTAGAATTTTGCACCCGAGTACCAAGGGATGAGAAGTGAGACATATTTGAACATGACTCACGATCACACGGTTGATCATAGTCTGGGTTCCAAATGCATGTTTAGCTGAAGGAAGAATCCCTTAAACCTGGAGAGTTGAGACTCGTGGAATGGGTACCATGCAATATGACTTCAAAGGGTCTTCATTTGCTCACCGAGCCTCTCCAATCCTATCACTACTGCGTTTATGCCCCTGTACTCACGCTTGATTCTCTTTCAGAGACATAGCAATCCATAGGTTTTAAGATACTTACTAGTCAGGTACATTATTCGGCGTTTAATATGGGGTGTTGAGTCCATTTCGTTGAGCAAGGAGTAGCTCTTGTCTATTCCATATTTGGCTTAAGGAACTTTATCTGTGCTCATTTCAATCTCTGGTTTTATGCAGCACCCCAACTCACCTTTCCCCTTGAGCAAGCATAAGTTGGTTTTCTAAATTTGAGACCCTGTTCTGTTTTGTAATCCAGTTCCTGTGTAGCCAAGTTTACATTCCATGTAATAGTGATATCTTATGATGTTTCTTTTTCTGTGTGACTTATTTCAGTTAGAATCATCATACCTGAATCCACTCTATGCTGCTACGGGCCTGATGAAATAGATTTCATTGCTGAGTGATATTGTATTGTACGTAAGTACCACAACTTCTTTATCCATTTTTCACTTTCTGCGATATTGAACTTGTACCGTAAACGAGGTTCTTGTAAACAGAGCCGTCCCAAACTTTGGGGTGGCTGTGTCTTTTTGATTTTAATTTCCCTAAGCTATAGGACCATAAGTGGAACTGCCCTAGGCTCTGTTGCTTTGTTTTTTAGATGTTTCAGGAAACACCATACACTTCTCCTGAGTGGCTGTTGGCAATTTACATCCCGCTCATCAGCATAACAAGGCTCCCAGTTCTCCATGGCCTGTCCTGCCTTTCTGAATTTTACACTTTTTTCAGATGGCCCTTTTGACCGGGGGGAAGTGAGACTTCATTGTACTGCAGATTTCCGTTGCAAGCTTGCTTGGTTGGCCAAAAAGGGCGTATGCGTTTTTTCCTGAATATATTCAGGAAAAATCGCATACGCCCTTTTTGGCCTAGGGCATCATTGTCGACGTTCTGCCTCATTTCCTATGCTTTAAATGCAATTCCAGTCTAACTCCCGAAATCGGTTTCCTGCAATTCTGCCCCGCTTTCAGTCCTCTTGGCAGCCTTACTTCAGTATATTTTTGGACGATAGCTGTCATTTATAACTCTGCAGGTTTGTGAATTACAGTGCCCCTGAGCTCGTTTCTTCAACTCGCTTTCTTGTGAACTGGCCGCAACACCGCAGGATTGCTTCAGGCCCTAATCTGGTTCCGGCACGGCACGCTGAGCCTTTGGTTAATTCCTCTTCCTGGTGGGAAATGAGAGTTAAATTTGCCCGTCCAGACACCTCCAGCTAGTCTCTCATTGGTTCTCCCTATTCCTGTTCATCTTCCGCAGAAATTGCAAACTGGGCCAAACAGGAGGTTAAAGGCACTGACTCTCCAAGTCGGGAGAGTGTTAGTAAAGCATCTGGAATGTTGCACCCGAGTACCAGGGGACGGGAACTGAGACATATTTGAACACATCACCCGATCTCACGGTTGATCATACTCTGGGTTCCACATGCATGATTTAGCTGAAAGAAGAATCCCTTAAACCTGGAGAGTTGAGACCCGTGGAATGGGTACCATGCAATATGACTTCAAAGGGTCTTCATTTGCTCACCGAACCTCTCCAATCCTATCATTGCTGCATTTATGCCCCTGTACACACGCTTGATTCTCTTTCAGAGACAGAGCGATCCATAGGTTTTAAGATACTTACTAGTCAGCTACATTCTTAGGCGTTTAATATGGGGTGTTGAGTCCATTTCGTTGAGCAAGGAGTAGCTCTTGTCTATTCCATATTTGGCTTAAGGAACTTTATCTGTGCTCATTTCAATCTCTGGTTTTATGCAGCACCCCAACTCACCTTTCCCCTTAAGCAAACATAAGTTGGTTTTCTAAATTTGAGACCCTGTTCTCTTTTGTAATCCAGTTCCTGTGTAGCCAAGTTTACATTCTGTGTATTAGTGATATCTTATGATGTTCCTTTTTCTGTGTGACTTATTTCAGTTAGAATCATCATACCTGAATCCACTCATTATGCTGCTATGGGCCTGATGACATAGATTTCATTGCTGAGTGATATTGCATTGTATGTAAGTACCACAACTTCTTTATCCATTTTTCACTTTCTGCGATATTGAACCTGTCCCGTAAAAGATTTTCTTGTAAACAGAGCCGTCCCAAACTTTGGGGTGGCTGTGTCTTTTTGATTTTAATTTCCATAAGCTATAGGACCATAAGTGGAAGTGCCCTAGGCTCTGTTGCTTTGTTTTTTAGATGTTTCAGGAAACACCATACACTTCTCCCCATGGCTGTTGGCAATTTACATCCTGCCCATCAGCATAACAAGGCTCCCAGTTCTCCATTGCCTGTCCTGCCTTTCTGGATTTTACACTTTTTTCAGATGGCCCTTTTGACGGGGGGGGGAAGTGAGACTTCATTGTAGTGCAGATTTCCTTTGCAAGCTTGCTTGGTTGGCCAAAAAGGGCGTATGCGTTTTTTCCTGAATATATTCGGGAAAAAACGCATACGCCCTTTTTGGCCTAGTGCATCATTGTCGACGTTCTGCCTCTTTTCCTATGCTTTAAATGCAATTCCTGTTTACCTCCTGAAATAGGTTTCCTGCAATTCTGCCTTGCTTTCAATGCCTCTTCATAGCCTTACCTCAATATATTTTTTGAAAATAGTTGGCCTTTATAACTCTGCACGTTTTTGAATTGCAGTGGCCCTTAGCTCCATTTTTCTGCTCATATTTTTGTGATCTTGCCTCATAACCACAGGATTCCTTCAGGCCCTATTCTTCTTCTGGGGCACCTTGCTGTGCCTTTGGTTTATTCTTCTTACTGATGTGAAATTAGAGTGACATGTGCCCATTGAAACCGCTACAGCTTGTTTCTCACTGGTTCCCCCTATTCCCATTCATCCTCCGCACTAACTGCAGACTGTGCGATACCAGAACTTAAAGGCATTGACTCTCCATGTGGGGATGTTGTTAGTAAAGCGGCTGGAATGTCGATCCGGAGCCCCAGGAGAGGAAAAATGAGGTGTGTTTTAGAAACCTTTCCCGATCATATGGTATACCAGTCGCTGGGTTTCCCAAGCATGGTTTAGCTGTAGGAAGATTCCCTTCAACCTGGATTGTTGGGACCCTTGGAATGAGTAGCATGAAGTATTGCATTAAACTTTTGGCAGTTGCTCACCAAAACTCACCAATCCTCTCAGCCCCAAGTGTCCAGCCTTATGTGTTATCCAGCTGTGGGTTTATATGTGGTCAATCCAGGTTGCATCACAGCCCCTGAGCAAATTTTGTAAGAATTTTTCTCTCTTTCATTGTTTCTGCGTTTTGTTTTTAAAATTTATTTCTATAATGGGGTTTAGCTCATTTTCACTGCTGTGTTTGTGCCGCTCTGCACACACTTGATTCCCTTATGGAGATATATCAATACATGGGTTTTAAGATTCTTATTACTCAGATATATTTCTCTGCGGTTTATAAGGTGTGTTGAGGCCAGTTCATTGAGCAAGGTGTAGATCTTGTCTAATATCTATTTGGTTTATTGAACGGTATCTGTGCTAATTTCAAACTCTGGTTTTATGCATCACCCCACCTCTCCTTTCCCCTTAAGCTGACATAAGTGTGTTTTCTAAATGTGAGACACTGTTCTGTAATTCATTTCTTGTGCAGCCATATTTACCCTCCCTCTATAAGTGATATCTTATGATATGTTTCTTTTTCTGTTTGACTTATTTCAAGTAGTATTATCGGACCTAAATCCACTCTTTATCCTTCTACTAGCCTTATTACATTGATTTCATGGTGAAGAGATATTCCATTGTACATAAGTACCACATCTTCTTTATCCATTGTTCTCTTTCCTGGGATATTTAAGGTGTACTGAAGTTGAGGTTCTTGTAAACAGAGTAGCCCTAAACTGTGGTGTGCTTGTGTCTTGTTGATTTTTAGACTTCCCTAGATATATTCCCATGATTGGAAGTGTCCTATGCTCTGTAGCTCTGTTTTTTAGATGATTTAGGAACCACCATACACTTCTCCAGAGTGGCTCTCGGCAGTTCACACACTGCCCATCAGCGTATAAAGGCTCCCTGTTCTCCATGGCCTGTCCTGCATTTCTGGTTTTTACAATTTTTTAGGATGGCCCTTTTGACCGGTGGGAAATGAGACTTCTTTGTTGTGCACATTTGCATTGCTTGCTTGCTTCGTTGCCCATAAAGTGCGTATGCGTTTTTTCCTGGATATAATCAGGAAAAACGCATACGCCCTTTTGGGCCAACTGCATCATTGTCGAAATTCTGCCGCTTTTCATGTGCTTTAAAGACGAGTCCAATCTATCTCTTGAAATCTGTTTCTTGCAATTCTGTCTTGCATTCAGATCCTCTTCTTTGCCTTACCTCAACATAGTTTTGGACGTTAGTTTTCATTTATAACTCTGCAGGTTTGTGAATTGCAGTGACCCTGAGCTCCATTTTTTAAGTTGCTCTTTTGTGAGCTGGCCTCAAACCCGCAGGATTGCTTCAGGCCCTATTTTGGCTCCGGCGAGGTGGGCTGAGCCTTTTTTCAATTCTTATTCTTAATGGGAAATTAGAGTGATATGTGCCCGTCCAAACCCCTACAACTATTCTCTCATTGGTTCCCCCTCTTCCCATTCATCCTCCTCACAATTTGCAAAATGTGTGAAACAGAAGTTGAAATGTGCTGATTCTCCAAGTGGGGAGATTCTAAGTAACGTGGCTGGAATGGTGAACAGGAGCACCAGGAGAGGATAAATGAGCTGCATTTTAGACACATCTCCCGATCACATGGTGTACAGTCCTCTGGGTTTTCCATGCATGTTTTAGCTGTAGGAAGATCCCTTGAACCTGCAGATTTGGGACCCATTGAATGGGTACCAGGCAGTATTTTGGGACCCATTGAATGGGTACCAGGTAGTATTACTTTAAAGGGTGTGCATTTCCTCACCCAACCTCACATTTCTCTTAGTGCAAACAGTTTCCAGCCTTATGTCTCATCCTGCTGTGGGTCTAGATGTGTTCAATCCATGTTGCATCACCGTCCCTGAGGAAAAGTTGTAAGAGGTTTTCTCTGTCTCTCTGTCGTTTATTTTTTTCAATTTATTACTATATTGGTTACAGCTGATTTTCAAAGCTCTGTTTCTTGCTGCTGTACATCCACTTGATTCACGTACAGAGAGACATCAGTAAATTCTTTTTCAGATTCTTACCAGTCGTATATATTCTTTTCCGGTGACTTGAGTGTGCTGAGTGCAGTTCTTTTAGCTACCGTGTAGGCCTTGTTGATTATCAGTTTGGTATTTGGAATGGTATCTTTGCTAATTTCAACCTCCTGGATGATGCCTCACCCCTCCCCACCTTTCCCGTTTAGCAGCCTTATGCGTGTTTCCTACATATTTGACTATGTTTTTGTTTTGTAATTTATTTCATGTGTAGCCATATTGGATTCCACTTTTAAGTGATATCTTATGATATGTGTCTTTTTCTTTTTGAATTATGTCACTTAGAATGATCATACGTAACTCCTCCGGAGTTGTTACAACTGGCCATAGTTCATTGATTTCCAGGCTGAATAATATTCCACTCTACCTAAGTACCACATCTCTATCCATTTTTTCTCTCCAGAGACATTTAAGTTATATCCTAGTCGAGGATCTTTTAAACAGAGAGGGGGTAAACATTGGGGTGCCTGTGTCCTCTCGATTTTTGTTTTTCCCAAGATATACGCCCCTGAGTGCAAGTGCCCTATGCTCTGTAGCTCATTTTTTAGATGCTTTAGTAAACACAATACACTTCTCCAGAATGGCCGTTGGCAATATACATTTCCACTATAAGTCTCACAGGGCTCCCTCTTCTCCTTGCCCTGTCCTGCATTTCTGTTGTTTACGCTTTATGAGGATGGCTCTTCTGACTGATGCGAAGTGATATCTTTTGTAGTATTGACTTCCAGTGCCCACCTGTTTGCTTGGCTAAAAAAGTGTATGCCCTTTTCTTGAATATATACAGAAAAAAACGCATACATCCTTTTTGGCCAACTGCAATGTTGGCAATGTTCAGCTCCTTTTCTCGTGCTTAATGGCGAGTCCTTTCTACCTCCTCAGATCCCTTTCCTGCCATTCTCCCTTGCTTACAAGTCCTTTTCTCTGACTTTCCTCAAGACATTTTTCAGTGATGGATATTTTCAACTCTGCAGTTTCGTGAATTTTACTGCCCCTGAGTTCCATTGTTCAACTTGTGTTTATGGGAACTGGCCACAAAGCAGCGGGATTTCCTCAAGCCCTTTACTGTTTCCATGGGCAACCCTAGCCTTTGGTCAATTCGTCTTCCTGATTGGAAATTAGAGTGACATGTGCCTGTCTGAACACCTAGGACTTGTCTCTCATTGTTCCTCATCCTTCCGCTTCATCCTCTGGACAAATTCCAAACTGTACGCAACAGGATGTTGACAGTGCTGACATCTCCAAGTGGGGAGACTGTTAGTAAAGACGCTGGAGGGGTGAACCCGAGCACCAGGAGATGAGGAGATGAGATGCCTTTTCCAAACTCTTCCCGATCAGATGGTATACCATCCTCTGGGTGTGACAGACATGTTTTAGCAGTAGGAAGAGTCCCATTCATGTAAGGAGAACACCAGGGCTTTTTCAAAATCAGTGTCTGCCCGAAGCCCAAACTGGGGAATTTTTTAAGCTACGGCTACACATATGTTCATTAAGGGCCTGGGGAAGTAGGCAGAGTCCAAACTTTAGCTGATTGAAGTCTTCAGGGTCAGAAGCACTCACCACCAGCTTCCCTTAGGTTACACTTTAACTGTCATTGATAGATGACAATGACAATAAAAATATCTATTCTTTTCCAGATTATTTCCCCTTATAGCTTATTGCAAAATGTTGAGTGTAGTTCCCTGTGCTATACAGTAGTTCCTTGTTGATGATCTATTTTATACATAGCAGTGTGTATGTGTTAATCCCAAACTGTTAATTTATCCCTCCTCCCACCTTTCCCCTTTGGTAATAATAAATTATAAGATTTTATACTTCTCAGAAATGGGGGAGCTGAAAGAGAGGTATCATTTTCAATGGAAAAGCATTTAAGACAAGATTGAAGCTTTAACCAAGATTGTTAGATGTACATCCTTGGAAAGAAATCACTTCGTTTCTCTAATATTGACCTGACAAATAAGACAAACCTTTTCACTGAACTTGCTTATAATAAAGTGATGGAAATATCAAATGGAAGTGTTAGAAACATCTTATTTTACCCGAGCCTTATACACTGTTCTATGTTAACTACAGTTTGGCTCACACATCTGTTCATTGAGGTTACAATAGTCTCAGTTTCTGTTACTGATCCTCCAGAGTGGACCCCAACAAGTGTCCCCCTGCCCAGTGTCATTGGGGCCAACAGATCGAGACTGAGTTTGGTTCACAAGCAAAGGAAACTTTATATTTTGATCAGAGAATGGAGAGGTGAGAGCATGCACTACCCCGTGGGCTGTGGGCTGGGCTGTTGTGTAGAGATCCTGTCAGAGTCAGTGGGAGGGAGGGGGCGGAGCTCTAGAGGGCCAGGTTGGCTGCAGCTCAGGCTCTATATCGCGGAGTCTGCACTGGGCCCCAGGAGCTGAGGTGTCGTCCCAGCCATTCTGCACTAGGAAATCTGGTCTGAAGTGCCGGGTGTGGAACCTCTGCATGCGGGACCCTAGGAGCACATGAAATTAGACAAAGCACAAAGGATAAAAAAGGTTAGACTTGACTTTATTGCCCAGATTCTATTTTTATCTCCCAGGGATTTTTAATGGGCTTTGCTGGGGACAAACCCCTCCTCTGCCTTTTGTCCCGTTCCTCATTCTTGGAGTGCTGAGGGTGCAGACCCTTCTTCTGTAACTGCTGAGTGCTGAGTTGGGAGCCCTCATACCCGGGGGTGAGGGTCAGAGCTTCTCCCCAGCAGCCTCCAGGTGACGTTGATTGTCCCCAGGCCCCCTGCCTCCCTGCTCGTCCACCTGAGCACCAGCATTGGAAGTGTTATAGATTCTAATGACCTTTAAGGGTCCAGGAAAGAGATGTGCAGAGACGCTGTGGGGGCCGGTTTCACCCCGCCCCACATTTGTTCGGCCACCTTAGGCTGACCGTTTCTGCCAGCCTAGATGCTCTGACCAGTAGTCTGCGCTTTCTTCAATTAGGCCCCTGAATTAACGTACAAACAGCACCAGGTGTCAGAGCCCTGCCTGCTCAACTCCCAGACAGTCCAGGGTCAGTGGTGATCAAGGACCATGATGGCCACTGAGCCAACAGCCTTTTGAAGTAAACAGGAGTCCAGCTGGTCTTATTGGCCACCATCATCACGGTGTCTGTAGGCTTTTCTATGGTGACAGTGTGATATACGGTTCCCCCGCCAAGATTATTAGCTCCCCTCTGCGTGCAGTAAGTCCTGCAAGCAGTAGTCTACTCTTTTGGGACACACTCTTGTTGTTTTATGAGAGAAACTCCAGGTCAAGTGATGTTCACACGAGTCGTCATGGTGCCCTGTTGCCCCCGGTTATCTCTCTGGATGTTGGAGTTGGAGGGCCTCCTCACTCGAGGTTGGTGTGCCCACGGAGCGAACCCTGCAACTTCAGGGCATGGTTGGTGGTTAGGATCACCACGTGGGGTCCTTTTCCCTTAGGAGGGAGGTGGCCTTTGGGGCTGCTGATTTCCAGGTTTTTAGATACCGCCAGTATCTTGGCCAGATGTGGCAGTGGGCCAAGCCCCTTGGTGCCCGTAGTTTATCCTACCTGGATGGCATTCTTGCATTGTTCCATTTCAAGTGGTCCCAGTTTTTGCACTAATTCTCCAATGGCGATTCACCTTTCACCGGGAATGTAAAGGTCAAAGGGTTTAGCTAAATTAGGGAGTTCCAGGGCAAGGGTCTGAATTGACTGCTCTTTCCATTCTTGAAAGGCCACTTCTGGATTCTATTCAAAAGGATCATCATCTTTTCCTTTCAGTGTTTCATATAGAGGCCCAGCTAGTAGACTGTAGTTAGGGATCCAGAAGCAGCAAACCCTGGCCTCCCCAGGAACCCCTAAGCTGTCTTCTAGTTTTAGAAAGGGGTAAGGCTGAAAATGGTTTCTTCCCTTTCCTGGGATGGGCTTCTCCGACCTTCTGTGAGAACGAAGCCCAGGCAGGTCACCGCAGTCTGTGATATTTGAGCTTTTTCTTGGACAACTTCTATCCTTTATTGGTTTGGTAGTTCAGAGGCCTCCTTAGTAGGGCTGGCAATCAGAATGTCGTCTGCGTACTGAAGGAGGGTTTCCTTTCCCAGAGGTAGAACTTTTAGGTCTTTAGCTAAGCTTTCCCCAAAGATGGTGTGGGAATTTTTGCACCCTTGGGGCAAGACGGCCCGGAAGTATTGTTTTAGTTGTATGTTGAGTCCTGCCACTCACAAGCCAAAATTTCTTGTGACTCTGGGACTAATGGAATACAAAAGAAGGCATCATTGAAGACTAATACAGAATACCATGTCCTGGTGGTTGGTAGAATGACCAGCAGGGTGTAGGAATTAGGAGCAGCTGGAGGTATATCCTCGGTGGCTTCACTGACTGTCCTGACATCCTTTACCAGGTCCCCAGCAGCCCATGGGGCTCTCGTGGTCAGACCAATCCCAGAATATGGAGCTCACCTGGGCAGGTACCCCACCCCCACCCCAGCCCACGGGGCTCTCGTGGTCAGGCCCCTCCCAGGATACAGAGCTACCCTTGCAGGTACCGTGGCAGGGCTGGGCACACAGGAACCGTGCACATAGCCCTCATTGCAGAGCACCCCCAGCTCACCTGTCGCTCAGAGCTGACACAGAGCACCTCAGAGCAGGACTTGAACTAACAAACAGCAGCTGCGACAGGTCTGTGACCCTGGGCATCACTCTGTGCGGCCTCCCTCCACCTGGTCTTCCAGAGACTTCCACTGCACCCGGGGCACCAGGCCTCTGTCTCCAACCACCACCCACCCCTCCTCTCCCTGACTCCAGGGTTCCTCTCATTAGGAGAGGGTTTTCTTGAAGTTGTCTCCTACTCATGGGCCAGATAAAATGATTAGAAAACAAGCCAAAGCTGCAGCCCCTTGTCTATCCTGACTCTCAGAGCCCACACCTGTTCCTTGGACCTGGCCGGTTCAGCAAGTTCCATTTTCTGCAACTGTGAGCCCCTGAGGGATGATGATTGGCTGACCTGGGCAGCCTTACCGTGCCGGCCAGCCCTCCCCAGGTGTGCCTGGGTTGAGATCAATATAAATACCACTCCAGGCAGCAAGAGGCCCTGCAGCCGTGCCTGACGCCATTTTCTCTACCCTGTCAGGAGTCTCGGGGCTGGGCTGGTGGGAGGGAGTGAGAGGCCACGGCTTTGTGGGTGGCCCAGTGTGAGTGGGGCTCTGCTGGACTTTCTGCAGCAGTTGCCAGGCTGCCACCTGCTAAAGAAGAGGATGTGTCACCCATACCTGCTGCTGGAATTTCTCCCTGGGCAGAGGTGAGGAAGGAAAAAAGCAGTGGGGGCAGGGACAGGACGGGTATCTCAGGCAGGGAAATGGAAATCTTCCAGAAGAGCACCCAGGGCCAGGACCATCCTGGCTGGCCTGCAGGCACCAAGTCGGCCGGTATGCTGTCACTCGTGTGGCTCTATGGCCCTTCCTCTAGGCTTTCAAGTCCTTGTATATATTCAGGTGTTTTACCTGGGACGGGTGGGAATAGTTCAGCAGCAACTGGCCTGGGGCTCAGCTCACGTTTACTCACAGATGCCTCGGCACGGTGCCCCAGCTTTGCAATGAGGACGCTTGTTGCGTGGGGGCTGCTGGCTGAATGGGAGACGATTCCCCACCACTGACCAACTTCAGAATTGTTTACAACTGGAGCAAGTGCCCTGATACGGTTTTCCTCTGTGGAACTGGTGGGTTCTGTGTTTTTTTTCTCTTTTTCATTTTTGGTTCAAGGTAGATTTTATTCCTCTTTTTTGTATTTACAGATATAAGCATGGAAATAATTTATTCATATAAATACATGTATGTGAAGGGAATAATTGTTTTTTCTGTTTTATTTTTTAAATTTTATTTCTTTTTAATTTTGAATTTTATTTTATATTTTTATACAGCAGGTTCTTATTGGTTATCTATTTTATACATATAAATGTATACATGCCAATCCCAGTCTCACAACTCCTCCCACCACCAACACCCCCAACAGCTTTCCCCCCTTGTTGTCCATACGTTTGTTGTCTACATCTGTTGCTCTATTTATGCCTTGCAAAATGGTTAATCTGTACAGTTTTTCTAGGTTCCACATATATGCATGAATATACAAGATTTGTTTTTCTCTTTCTGACTTACTTCACTCTGTATGACAGTCTCTAGATCCATCGACGTCTCTACAAATGACCTAATTTCATTCCTTTTCATGGCTTAGTAATATTCCATTTTATATATGTACCACTGCTTTATGCATTCGTTTGTCTGTGGGCATTTAGGTTGCTTCCATTACCTCGATATTGTAAAGAGTGATACAGTGAACATTGCGGTGAATGTCTCTTTTTGATTTATGGTTTTGTCTGGGTATATGTCCAGAACTGGGATTGCTGTATCATATGGTAATTCTACTGTTAGTTTCTTAAGAAACTCCATATTGTTCTCCATAGTGAATGTATCAATTTATATTCCCAACAATAGTGGAAGAGGGTTCCTTTTCTCCACACATTTCCAGCATTTTTTGTTTGTAGATTTTCTGATGATGCCCATTCTACCAGGTGTGAGGTGATACCTCATTGTTGAGTCCATTTTGTTGAGCAAGGGGTAGGTCTTGTCTATTACATATTTAGCTTATGGAACGGTATCTGTGCTAATTTCAAACTCTGCTTTTATGCAGCACCACAACTCACCTTCCCCCTTAAGCAAGCATAAGTTGGTTTTCTAAACATGAGACCCTGTTCTGTTTTGTAATTCAGTTCATGTGTAACCAAGTTCTCATTCCATGTATTAATGATACCTTATGATGTTTCTCTTTCTCTGTGACTTTTTTCACTTAGAATCACCGTGCCTCAATCCACTCATTATGCTGGTACGGGCCTGGTGACATAGTTTTCATTGCTGAGAGGTATTCTGTTGTACATAAGTACCGCAACTTCTTTATCCATTATTTGCTCTCTGGCATATTTAACTTGTGCTGAAGAAGAGGTTCCTGTAAAAGAGCCGTCCCAAATTTTGGGGTGGCTGTGTCTTTTTGATTTTAATTTCCCTAAGCTATAGGACCATAAGTGGAAGTGCCCCAGGCTCTGTTGCTTTGTTTTTTAGATGTTTCAGGAAACACCATACACTTCTCCCGAGTGGCTGTTGGCAATTTACATCCCGCCCATCAGCATAACAAGGCTCCCAGTTCTCCATGGCCGGTCCTGCCTTTCTGGATTTTACACTTTTTGCAGATGGCCCTTTTGACCGGGGGAAAGTGAGACTTCATTGTAGTGCAGATTTCCTTTGCAAGCTTGCCTGGTTGACCAAAAAGTGCGTATGCGTTTTTTCCTGAATATATTCAGGAAAAAACGCATACGCCCATTTTGGCCAAGTGCATCATTGTCGACGTTCTGCCTCTTTTCCTATGCTTTAAATGCAATTCCAGTCTACCTCCTGAAATCGGTTTCCTGCAACTCTGGCCCGCTTTCAAGTCCTCTTGGCAGCCTTACTTCAGTATACTTTTGGACGATAGCTGTCATTTATAACTCTGCTTGTTTGTGAATTACAGTGCCCCTGAGCTCCTTTCTTCAACTCGCTTTATTGTGAGCTGGCCGCAACACCACAGGCTTGCTTCAGGCCCTAATCTGGTTCCGGCACGGCACGCTGAGCCTTTGGTTAATTCCTCTTCCTGGTGGGAAATGAGAGTTAAATTTGCCCGTCCAGACACCTCCAGCTAGTCTCTCATTGGTTCTCCCTTTTCCTGTTCATCTTCCGCAGAAATTGCAAACTGGGCCAAACAGGAGGTTAAAGGCACTGACTCTCCAAGTCGGCAGAGTGTTAGTAAAGCATCTGGAATGTTGCACCCGAGTACCAGGGTACGAGAACTGAGACATATTGGAACACGTCTCCCAATCACATGGTTGATCATACTCTGGGTTCCACATGCATGTTTTAGCTGAAGGAAGAATCCCTTAAACCTGGAGAGTTGAGACCTGTGGAATGGGTACCATGCAAAATGACTTCAAAGGGTCTTCATTTGCTCACCGAACCTCTCCAATCCTATCACTGCTGCATTTATGCCCCTGTACACACGCTTGATTCTCTTTCGGAGACATAGCAATCCTTAGGTTTTAAGATACTTATTAGTCAGGTACATTCTTAGGCGTTTCATATGGGGTGTTGAGTCCCTTTCGTTGAGCAAGGAGTAGCTCTTGTCTATTCCATATTGGGCATAAGGAAATTTATCTGTGCTCATTTCAATCTCTGGTTTTATGCAGCACCCCAACTCACCTTTCCCCTTAAGCAAGCATAAGTTGGTTTTCTAAATTTGAGACCCTGTTCTGTTTTGTAATCCAGTTCCTGTGTAGCCAAGTTTACATTCCATGTATTAGTGATATCTTATGATGCTTCTTTTTCTGTGTGACTTATTTCAGTTAGAATCATCATACCTGAATCCACTCATTATGCTGCTACGGGCCTGATGACATAGATTTCATTGCTGAGTGATATTGCATTGTACGTAAGTACCACAACTTCTTTATCCATTTTTCACTTTCTGCGATATTGAAGTTGTCCCATAAACGAGGTTGTTGTAAACAGAGCCGTCCCAAACTTTGGGGTGGCTGTGTCTTTTTGATTTTAATTTCCCTAAGCTATAGGACCATAAGTGGACGTGCCCTAGGCTCTTTTGCTTTGTTTTTTAGATGTTTCAGGAAACACCATACACTTCTCCCGAGTGGCTGTTGGCAATTTACATCCCACCCATCAGCATAACAAGGCTCCCAGTTCTCCATGGCCTGTCCTGCCTTTCTGGATTTTACACTTTTTTCAGATGGCCCTTTTGACCGGGGGAAGTGAGACTTCATTGTAGTGCAGATATCCTTTGCAAGCTTGCTTGGTTGGCCAAAAAGGGCGTATGCGTTTTTTCCTGAATATATTCAGGAAAAAACGCATACGCCCTTTTTGGCCAAGTGCATCATTGTCGACGTTCTGCCTCTTTTCCTATGCTTTAAGTGCAATTCCAGTCTACCTCCTGAAATCGGTTTCCTGCAATTCTGCCCCGCTTTCAAGTCCTCTTGGCAGCCTTACTTCAGTATATTTTTGGACGATAGCTGTCATTTATAACTCTGCAGGTTTGTGAATTACAGTGCCCCTGAGCTCCTTTCTTCAACTCGCTTTCTTGTGAGCTGGCCGCAACACCGCAGGATTGCTTCAGGCCCTAATCTGGTTCCGGCACGGCACGCTGAGGCTTTGGTTAATTCCTCTTCCTGGTGGGAAATGAGAGTTAAATTTGCCCGTCCAGACACCTCCAGCTAGTCTCTCATTGGTTCTCCCTATTCCTGTTCATCTTCTGCGGAATTTGCAAACTGGGCCAAACAGGAGGTTAAAGGCACTGACTCTCCAAGTCGGGAGAGTGTTAGTTAAGCATCTGGAATGTTGCACCCGAGTACCAGGGGACGAGAACTGAGACATATTGGAACATGTCTCCCGATCTCACGGTTGATCATACTCTGAGTTCCACATGCATGTTTTAGCTGAAGGAACAATCCCTTAAACCTGGAGAGTTGAGACCCGTGGAATGGCTACCGTGCAATATGAGTTCAAAGGGTCTTTGTTTGCTCACGGAACCTCTCCAATCCTATCACTGTTGCATTTATGCCCCTGTACACATGCTTGATTCTCTTTCAGAGAAATAGCAATCCATAGGTTTTAAGATACTTACTAGTCAGGTACATTCTTAGACGTTTAATATGGGGAGTTGAGTCCATTTCGTTGAATAAGGAGTAGCTCTTGTCTATTACATATTTGGCTTAAGGAACCTTATCTGTGCTCATTTCAATCTCTGATTTTATGCAGCACCCCATCTCACCTTTCCCCTTAAGCAAGCATAAGTTGGTTTTCTAAATTTGAGACCTTCTTCTGTTTTGTAATTCAGTTCCTGTGTAGCCAAGTTTACATTCCGTGTAAGAGTGATATCTTATGATGTTTCTTTTTCTGTGTGACTTATTTCAGTTAGAATCATCATACCTGAATCCACTCATTATGCTGCTACGGGCCTGATGACATAGATTTCATTGCTGAGTGATATTGCATTGTACGTAAGTACCACAACTTCTTAATCCATTTTTCGCTTTCTGCGATATTGAACTTGTACCGTAAACGAGGTTCTTGTAAACAGAGCCATCCCAAACTTTGGGGTGGCTGTGTCTTTTTGATTTTAATTTCCCTAAGCTATAGGACCATAAGTGGAAGTGCCCTAGGCTCTGTTGCTTTTTTTTTAGATGTTTCAGGAAACACCATACACTTTTCCCGAGTGGCTGTTGGCAATTTACATCCCGCCCATCAGCATAACAAGGCTCCCAGTTCTCCATGGCCTGTCCTGCCTTTCTGGATTTTACACTTTTTTCAGATGGCCCTTTTGACCGGGGGGAAGTGAGACTTCATTGTAGTGCAGATTTCCTTTGCAAGCTTGCTTGGTTGGCCAAAAAGGGCATATGCGTTTTTTCCTGAATATATTCAGGAAAAAACGCATATGCCCTTTTTGGCCAAGTGCATCATTGTCGACGTTCTGCCTCTTTTCCTATGCTTTAAATGCAATTCCAGTGTACCTCCTGAAATTGGTATCCTGCAATTCTGCCCCACTTTCAAGTCCTCTTGGCAGCCTTACTTCAGTATATTTTTGGACGATAGCTGTCATTTATAACTCTGCAGGTGTGTGAATTACAGTGCCCCTGAGCTCCTTTCTTCAACTCGCTTTCTTGTGAGCTGGCCGCAACACCGCAGGATGGCTTCAGGCCCTAATCTGGTTCCGGCACAGCACACTGAGCCTTTGGTTAATTCCTCTTCCTGGTCGGAAATGAGAGTTGAATTTGCCCTTCCAGACACCTCCAGCTAGTCTCTCATTGGTTCTCCCTATTCCTGTTTATCTTCCACAGAAATTGCAAAGTGTGCCAAACAGGAGGTTAAAGGCACTGAATCTCCAAGTCGGGAGAGTGTTAGTAAAGCGTCTGGAATGTTGCACCCGAATAACAGGAGACGAAAACTGAGACATATTTGAACACGTCTCCTGATCACACGGTTGATCATACTGTGGGTTCCACATGCATGTTTTAGCTGAAGGAAGAATCCCTTAAACCTGGAGAGTTGAGACCCGTGGAATGGGTACCATGCAATATGACTTCAAAGGGTCTTCATTTGCTCACCCAACCTCTCCAATCCTATCACTGCTGCATTTATGCCCCTGTACACACGCTTGATTCTCTTTCGGAGACATAGCAATCCAGAGGTTTTAAGATACTTATTAGTCAGGTACATTCTTAGGCGTTTAATATGGGGTGTTGAGTCCATTTCATTGAGCAAGGAGTAGCTCTTGTCTATTCCATATTTGGCTTAAGGAACTTTATCTGTGCTGATTTAAGTCTCTGGTTTTATGCAGCACCCCAACTCACCTTTCCCCTTAAGAAAGCATAAGTTGGTTTTCTACATTTGAGACCCTGTTCTGTTTTGTAATTCAGTTCCTGTGTAGCCAAGTTTACATTCTGTGTATTAGTGATGTCTTATGATGTTTCTATTTCTGTGTGATTTATTTCAGTTAGAATCATCATACCTGAATCCACTCATTATGCTGCTACGGGCCTGATGACATAGATTTCATTGCTGAGTGATATTGCATTGTACGTAAGTACCAACATATCTTTATCCATTTTTCACTATCTGCGTTATTGAACTTGTACCGTAAACGAGGTTCTTGTAAACAGAGCCGTCCCAAACTTTGGGGTGGCTGTGTCTTTTTGATTTTAATTTCCCTAAGCTATAGGACCATAAGTGGAAGTGCCCTAGGCACTGTTGCTTTGTTTTTTAGATGTTTCAGGAAACGCCATACACTTCTCCGGAGTGGCTGTTGGCAATTTACATCCCGCCCATCAGCATAACAAGGCTCTCAGTTCTCCATGGCCTGTCCTGCCTGTCTGGATTTTACACTTTTTTCAGATGGCCCTTTTGACCGGGGGGAAGTGAGACTTCATTGTAGTGCAGATTTCCTTTGCAAGCTTGCTTGGTTGGCCAAAAAGGGCGTATGCGTTTTGTCCTGAATATACTCAGGAAAAAACACATACGCCCTTTTTGGCCAAGTGCATCATTGTGGACGTTCTGCGTCTTTTCCTATGCTTTAAATGCAATTCCAGTCTACCTCCTGAAATCGGTTTCCTGCAATTCTGCCCCGCTTTCAAGTCCTCTTGGCAGCCTTACTTCAGTATATTTTTGGACGATAGCTGTCATTTATAACTCTGCAGGTTTGTGAATTACAGTGCCCCTGAGCTCCTTTCTTCAACTCGCTTTCTTGTGAGCTGGCCGCAACACTGCAGGATTGCTTCAGGCCCTAATCTGGTTCCGGCACGGCACGCTGAGCCTTTGGTTAATTCCTCTTCCTGGTGAGAAATGAGAGTTAAATTTGCCCATCCAGACACTTCCAGCTAGTCTCTCATTGGTTCTCCCTATTCCTGTTCATCTTCCGCAGAAATTGCAAACTGGGCCAAACAGGAGGTTAAAGGCACTGACTCTCCAAGTCGGGAGAGTGTTAGTTAAGCATCTGGAATGTTGCACCCGAGTACCAGGGGACGAGAACTGAGACATATTGGAACATGTCTCCCGATCTCACGGTTGATCATACTCTGAGTTCCACATGCATGTTTTAGCTGAAGGAACAATCCCTTAAACCTGGAGAGTTGAGACCCGTGGAATGGCTACCGTGCAATATGAGTTCAAAGGGTCTTTGTTTGCTCACGGAACCTCTCCAATCCTATCACTGTTGCATTTATGCCCCTGTACACATGCTTGATTCTCTTTCAGAGAAATAGCAATCCATAGGTTTTAAGATACTTACTAGTCAGGTACATTCTTAGACGTTTAATATGGGGAGTTGAGTCCATTTCGTTGAACAAGGAGTAGCTCTTGTCTATTACATATTTGGCTTAAGGAACCTTATCTGTGCTCATTTCAATCTCTGATTTTATGCAGCACCCCATCTCACCTTTCCCCTTAAGCAAGCATAAGTTGGTTTTCTAAATTTGAGACCTTCTTCTGTTTTGTAATTCAGTTCCTGTGTAGCCAAGTTTACATTCCGTGTAAGAGTGATATCTTATGATGTTTCTTTTTCTGTGTGACTTATTTCAGTTAGAATCATCATACCTGAATCCACTCATTATGCTGCTACGGGCCTGATGACATAGATTTCATTGCTGAGTGATATTGCATTGTACGTAAGTACCACAACTTCTTAATCCATTTTTCGCTTTCTGCGATATTGAACTTGTACCGTAAAAGAGGTTCTTGTAAACAGAGCCATCCCAAACTTTGGGGTGGCTGTGTCTTTTTGATTTTAATTTCCCTAAGCTATAGGACCCTAAGTGGAAGTGCCCTAGGCTCTGTTGCTTTGTTTTTTAGATGTTTCAGGAAACACCATACACTTCTCCCGAGTGGCTGTTGGCAATTTACATCCCGCCCATCAGCATTACAAGGCTCCCATTTCTCCATGGCCTGTCCTGCCTTTCTGTATTTAACACTTTTTTCAGATGGCCCTTTTGACTGTGGAGAAGTGAGACTTCATTGTAGTGCAGATTTCCTTTGCAAGCTTGCTTGGTTGGCCAAAAAGTGCGTATGCGTTTTTTCCTGAATATATTCAGGAAAAAACGCATACGCCTTTTGGTCAAGTGCATCATTGTGCACGTTCTGCCTCTTTTCCTATGCTTCAAATGCAATTCCAGTCTACCTCCTGAAATTGGTTTCCTGCAATTCTGCCCCGCATTCAAGACCTCTTGGCAGCCTTACTTCAGTATATTTTTGGACGATAGCTGTCATTTATAACTCTGCAGGTTTGTGAATTACAGTGCCCCTGAGCTCCTTTCTTCAACTCGCTTTCTTGTGAGCTGGCCGCAACACCGCAGGATGGCTTCAGGCCCTAATCTTGTTCCGGCACAGCACGCTGAGCCTTTTGTTAATTCTTCTTCCTGCTGGGAAATGAGAGTTAAATTTGCCCGTCCAGACACCTCCAGCTAGTCTCTCATTGGTTCTCCCTATTCCTGTTCATCTCCCGCAGAAATTGCAAACTGGGCCAAACAGGAGGTTAAAGGCACTGACTCTCCAAGTCGGGAGAGTGTTAGTAAAGCGTCTGGAATGTTGCACCCGAGTACCAGGGTACGAGAACTGAGACATATTGGAACACGTCTCCCAATCACATGGTTGATCATACTCTGGGTTCCAGAAGCATGTTTTAGCTGAAGGAAGAATCCCTTAAACCTGGAGAGTTGAGACCCATGGAATGGGTACCATGCAATATGACTTCAAAGGGTCTTCATTTGCTCACCGAACCTCTCCAATCCTATCACTGCTGCGTTTATGCCACTGTACACACGCTTGATTCTCTTTTGGAGACATAGCAATCCATAGGTTTTAAGATACTTACTACTCAGGTACAACCTTAGGCGTTTAATATAGGATGTTGAGTCCATTTCGTTGAGCAAGGAGTAGCTCTTGTCTATTCCATATTTGGCTTAAGGAACTTTATCTGTGCTCATTTCAATATCTGGTTTTATGCAGCACCCCAACTCACCTTTCCCCTTAAGCAAGCATAAGTTGGTTTTCTAAATTTGAGACCCTCTTCTGTTTTGTAATCCACTTCCTGTGTAGCCAAGTTTACATTCCATGTATTAGTGATATCTTATGATGTTTCTTTTTCTGTGTGACTTATTTCAGTTAGAATCATCATACCTGAATCCACTCATTATGCTGCTATGGGCCTGATGACGTACATTTCATTGCTGAGTGATATTGCATTGTACGTAAGTACCACAACTTCTTTATCCATTCTTCAGTTTCTGTGACATTGAACTTGTACTGTAAACGAGGTTCTTGTAAACAGAGCTGTACCAAACTTTGGGGTGGCTGTGTCTTTTTGATTTTAATTTCCCTAAGCTATAGGACCATAAGCGGAAGTGCCCTAGGCTCTGTTGCTTTGTTTTTTAGATGTTTCAGGAAACACCATACACTTCTCCAGAGTGGCTGTGGGCAATTTACATCCCGCCCATCAGCATAACAAGGCTCCCAGTTCTCCATGGCCTGTCCTGCCTTTCTGGATTTTACACTTTTTTCAGATGGCCCTTTTGTCCGGCAGGAAGTGAGACTTCATTGTAGTGCAGATTTCCTTTGCAATCTTGGTTGGTTGGCCAAAAAGGGCGTATGCGTTTTTTCCTGAATATATTCAGGAAAAAACGCATACGCCCTTTTTGGCCAAGTGCATCATTGTGGACGTTCTGCCTCTTTTCCTATGCTTTAATTGCAATTCCAGTCTACCTCCTGAGATCGGTTTCCTGCAATTCTGCCCCACTTTCAAGTCCTCTTGGCAGCCTTACTTCAGTATATTTTTGGACCATAGCTGTCATTTATAACTCTACAGATTTGTGAATTACAGTGCCCCTGAGCTCCTTTCTACAACTCGCTTTCTTGTGAGCTGTCCGCAACACCGCAGGATTGCTTCAGACCCTAATCTGGTTCCGGCAGGGCACGCTGAGCCTTTGGTTAATTCCTCTTCCAGTTGGGAAATGAGAGTTAAATTTGCCCATCCACACACCTCCAGCTAGTCTCTCATTGGTTCTCCCTATTCCTGTTCATCTTCCGCAGAAATTGCAAACTGGGCCAAACAGGAGGTTAAAGGCACTGACTCTCCAAGTCGGGAGAGTGTTAATAAAGCGTCTGGAAAGTTGCACCCGAGTACCAGTGGACGAGAACTGAGACATATCTGAACACGTCTCCCGATCAAACGGTTGATCATAGTCTGGGTTCCACATGCATGTGTTAGCTGAAGGAAGAATCCCTTAAACCTGGAGAGTTGAGACCCGTGGAATGGGTACCATGCAATATGACTTCAAAGGGTCTTCATTTGCTCACCGAACCTCTCAAATCCTATCACTGCTGCATTTATGCCCCTGTAAACACGCTTGATTCTCTTTTGGAGACATAGCAATCCATAGCTTTTAAGATACTTACTAGTCAGGTACATTATTAGGCATTTAATATGGGGTGTTGAGTCCATTTCGTTGAGCAAGGAGTAGCTCTTGTATATTACATATTTGGCTTAAGGAACTTTATCTGTGCTCATTTCAATCTCTGGTTTTATGCAGAAGCCCAACTCACCTTTCCCCTTAAGCAAGCATAAGTTGGTTTTCTGAATTTGAGACCCTGTTCTGTTTTGTAATTCAGTTCCTGTGTAGCCAAGTTTACATTCCGTGTATTAGTGATATTTTATGATGTTTCTTTTTCTGTTTGACTTTTTTCAGTTAGAATCATCATACCTGAATCCACTCATTATGCTGCTATGGGCCTGATGACATAGATTTCATTGCTGAGTGATATTGCATTGTACGTAAGTACCACAACTTCTTTATCCATTTTTCGCTTTCTGCGATATTGAAATTGTACCGTAAATGAGGTTCTTGTAAACAGAGCCATCCCAAAGTTTGGGGTGGCTGTGTCTTTTTGATTTTAATTTCCCTAAGCTATAGGACCCTAAGTGGAAGTGCCCTAGGCTCTGTTGCTTTGTTTTTTAGATGTTTCAGGAAACACCATACACTTCTCCGGAGTGGCTGTTGGCAATTTACATCCCGCCCATCAGCATAACAAGGTTCCCAGTTCTCCATGGCCTCTCCTGCCTTTCTGGATTTTACACTTTATTCAGATGTCCCTTTTGTCCGGGGGGAAGTGAGACTTCATTGTAGTGCAGATTTCCTTTGCAAGCTTGCTTGGTTGGCCAAAAAGGGCGTATGCGTTTTTTCCTGAATATATTCAGGAAAAAACGCATACGCCCTTTTTGGCCAAGTGCATCATTGTGGACGTTCTGCCTCTTTTCCTATGCTTTAAATGCAATTCCTGTCTACCTCCTGAGATCGGTTTCCTGCAATTCTGCCTTGCTTTCAATGCCTCTTCATAGCCTTACCTCAATATATTTTTTGAAAATAGTTGGCCTTTATAACTCTGCACGTTTTTCAATTGCAGTGGCCCTTAGCTCCATTTTTCAGCTCATATTTTTGTGATCTTGCCTCATAACCACAGGATTCCTTCAGGCCCTATTCTTCTTCTGGGGCACCTTGCTGTGCCTTTGGTTTATTCTTCTTACTGATGTGAAATTAGAGTGACATGTGCCCATTGAAACTGCTACAGCTTGTTTCTCACTGGTTCCCCCTATTCCCATTCATCCTCCGCACTAACTGCAGACTGTGCGATACCAGAACTTAAAGGCATTGACTCTCCATGTGAGGATGTTGTTAGTAAAGCGGCTGGAATGTCGATCCAGAGCCCCAGGAGAGGAAAAATGAGGTGCGTTTTAGAAACCTTTCCCGATCATATGGTATACCAGTCGCTGGGTTTCCCAAGCATGGTTTAGCTGTAGGAAGATTCCCTTCAACCTGGATTGTTGGGACCCTTGGAATGAGTAGCATGAAGTATTGCATTAAACTTTTGGCAGTTGCTCACCAAAACTCACCAATCCTCTCAGCCCCAAGTGTCCAGCCTTATGTGTTATCCAGCTGTGGGTTTATATGTGGTCAATCCAGGTTGCATCACAGCCCCTGAGCAAATTTTGTAAGAATTTTTCTCTCTTTCATTGTTTCTGCGTTTTGTTTTTAAAATTTATTTCTATAATGGGGTTTAGCTCATTTTCACTGCTGTGTTTGTGCCGCTCTGCACACACTTGATTCCCTTATGGAGATATATCAATACATGGATTTTTTTTTTCTTTTGCGATACGTGGGCCTCTCACTGTTGTGGCCTCTGCCGCCGCGGAGCACAGGCTCCGGACGCGCAGGCTCAGCGGCCATGGCTCACGGGCCCAGCCACTCCGCGGCACATGGGATCCTCCCGGACCAGGGCACGAACCCGCGTCCCCTGCATCGGCAGGCGGACTCTCAACCACTCTGCCACCAGGGAAGCCCAATACATGGATTTTAAGATTCTTATTACTCAGATATATTTCTCTGTGGTTTATAAGGTGTGTTGAGGCCAGTTCATTGAGCAAGGTGTAGATCTTGTCTAATATCTATTTGGTTTATTGAACGGTATCTGTGCTAATTTCAAACTCTGGTTTTATGCATCACCCCACCTCTCCTTTCCCCTTAAGCTGACATAAGTGTGTTTTCTAAATGTGAGACACTGTTCTGTTCTGTAATTCATTTCTTGTGCAGCCATATTTACCCTCCCTCTATAAGTGATATCTTATGATATATTTCTTTTTCTGTTTGACTTATTTCAAGTAGTATTATCGGACCTAAATCCACTCTTTATCCTTCTACTAGCCTTATTACATTGATTTCATGGTGAAGAGATATTCCATTGTACATAAGTACCACATCTTCTTTATCCATTGTTCTCTTTCCTGGGATATTTAAGGTGTACTGAAGTTGAGGTTCTTGTAAACAGAGTAGCCCTAAACTGTGGTGTGCTTGTGTCTTGTTGATTTTTAGACTTCCCTAGATATACTCCCATGATTGGAAGTGTCCTATGCTCTGTAGCTCTGTTTTCTAGATGATTTAGGAACCACCATACACTTCTCCAGAGTGGCTGTTGGCAATTTACAACCTGCCCATCAGCATAACAAGGCTCCCAGTTCTCCATGGCCTGTCCTGCCTTTCTGGATTTTACACTTTTTTCAGATGGCCCTTTTGACCGGGGGAAGTGAGACTTCATTGTAGTGCAGATTTCCTTTGCAAGCTTGCTTGGTTGGCCAAAAAGGGCGTATGCGTTTTTTCCTGAATATATTCAGGAAAAAACGCATACGCCCTTTTTGGCCAAGTGCATCATTGTCTACGTTTTGCCTCTTTTCCTCTGCTTTAAATGCAATTCCAGTGTACCTCCTGAAATTGGTTTCCTGCAATTCTGCCCCGCTTTCAAGTCCTCTTGGCAGCCTTACTTCAGTATATTTTTGGACGATAGCTGTCATTTATAACTCTGCAGGTTTGTGAATTACAGTGCCCCTGAGCTCCTTTCTTCAACTCGCTTTCTTGTGAGCTGGCCGCAACACCGCAGGATTGCTTCAGGCCCTAATCTGGTTCCGGCACGGCATGCTGAGCCTTTGGTTAATTCCTCTTCCTGGTGGGAAATGAGAGTTAAATTTGCCCGTCCAGACACCTCCAGCTAGTCTCTCATTGGTTCTCCCTATTCCTGTTCATCTTCTGCGGAAATTGCAAACTGGGCCAAACAGGAGGTTAAAGGCACTGACTCTCCAAGTCGGGAGAGTGTTAGTAAAGCGTCTGGAATGTTGAACCCGAGTACCAGGGGACGAGAACTGAGACATATTGGAACACGTCTCCCGATCACATGGTTGATCATACTCTGGGTTCCACATGCATGATTTAGCTGAAGGAAGAATCCCTTAAACTTGGAGAGTTGAGACCTGTGGAGTGGGTACCATGCAATATGACTTCAAAGGGTCTTCATTTGCTCACCGAACCTCTCCAATCCTATCACTGCTGCGTTTATGCCCCTGTACACACGCTTGATTCTCTTTCGGAGACATAGCAATCCATAGCTTTTAAGATATTACTAGTCAGGTACATTCGTAGGCGTTTAATATGGGGTGTTGAGTCCATTTCGTTGAGCAAGGAGTAGCTCTTGTCTATTCCATATTTGGCTTAAGGAACTTTATCTGTGCTCATTTCAGTCTGGTTTTATGCAGCACCCCAACTCACCTTTCCCCTTAAGCAAGCATAAGTTGGTTTTCTAAATTTGAGACCCTGTTCTGTTTTGTAATCCAGTTCCTGTGTAGCCAAGTTTACATTCCGTGTATTAGTGATATCTTATGATGTTTCTTTTTCTGTGTGACTTATTTCAGTTAGAATCATCTACCTGAATCCAGTCATTATGCTGCTACGGGCCTGATGACATAGATTTCATTTCTGAGTGATATTGCATTGTACGTAAGTACCAAAACTTCTTTACCCATTTTTCGCTTTCTGCGATATTGAACTTGTACCGTAAACGAGGTTCTTGTAAACAGAGCCGTCCCAAACTTTGGGGTGGCTGTGTCTTTTTGTTTTTAATTTCCCTAAGCTATAGGACCATAAGTGGAAGTGCCCTAGGCTCTGTTGCTTTGTTTTTTAGATGTTTCAGGAAACACCATACACTTCTCCCGAGTGGCTGTTGGCAATTTACATCCCGCCCATCAGCATAACAAGGCTCCCAGTTATCCATGGCCTGTCCTGCCTTTCTGGATTTTACACTTTTTTCAGATGGCCCTTTTTACCGGGGGAAAGTGAGACTTCATTGTAGTGCAGATTTCCTTTGCAAGCTTGCTTGGTTGGCCAAAAAGTGCGTATGCGTTTTTTCCTGAATATATTCAGGAAAAAACGCATACCCCCTTTTTGGCCAAGTGCATCATTGACGACGTTCTCCCTCTTTTCCTATGCTTTAAATGCAATTCCAGTCTACCTCCTGAAATTGGTTTCCTGCAATTCTGCCCCGCTTTCAAGTCCTCTTGGCAGCCTTACTTCAGTATATTTTTGTACGATAGCTGTCATTTATAACTCTGCAGGTTTGTGAATTACAGTGCCCCTGAGCGCCTTTCTTCAACTCGCTTTCTTGTGAGCTGGCCGCAACACCGCAGGATTGCTTCAGGCCCTAATCTGGTTCCGGCACGGCACGCTGAGCCTTTGGTTAATTCCTCTTCCTGGTGGGAAATGAGAGTTAAATTTGCCCGTCCAGACACCTCCAGCTAGTCTCTCATTGGTTCTCCCTATTCCTGTTCATCTTCCGCAGAAATTGCAAACTGGGCCAAACAGGAGGTTAAAGGCACTGACTCTCCAAGTCGGGAGAGTGTTAGTAAAGCGTCTGGAATGTTGCACCCGAGTACCAGGGGATGAAAACTGAGACATATTTGAACACGACTCCCGATCACACGGTTGATCATACTCTGGGTTCCACATGCATGATTTAGCTGAAGGAAGAATCCCTTAAACCTGGAGAGTTGAGACCCGTGGAATGGGTACCATGCAATATGACTTCAAAGGGTCTTCATTTGCTCACCGAACCTCCCCAATCACATCACTGCTGCGTTTATGCCCCTGTACACACGCTTGATTCTCTTTTGGAGACATAGCGATCCATAGGTTTTAAGATACTTACTAGTCAGGTACATTCTTAGGCGTTTAATATGGGGTGTTGAGTCCATTTCGTTGAGCAAGGAGTAGCTCTTGTCTATTTCATATTTGGCTTAAGGAACTTTATCTGTGCTCATTTCAATCTCTGGTTTTATGCAGCACCCCAACTCACCTTTCCCCTTAAGCAAGCATAAGTTGGTTTTCTAAATTTGAGACCCTGTTCTCTTTTGTAATCCAGTTCCTGTGTAGCCAAGTTTACATTCCGTGTATTAGTGATATCTTATGATGTTTCTTTTCCTGTGTGACTTATTTCAGTTAGAATCATCATACCTGAATCCACTCATTATGCTGCTACGGGCCTGATGACATAGATTTCATTGCTGAGTGATATTGCATTGTACGTAAGTACCACAACTTCTTTATCCATTTTTCACTTTCTGCGATATTGAACTTGTCCCATAAACGAGTTTCTTGTAAACAGAGCCGTCCCAAACTTAGGGGTGGCTGTGTCTTTTTGATTTTAATTTCCCTAATCTATAGGGCCATAAGTGGAAGTGCCCTAGGCTCTGTTGCTTTGTTTTTTAGATGTTTCAAGAAACACCATACACTTCTCCCAAGTGGCTGTTGGCAATATACATCCCGCCTATCAGCATAACAAGTCTCCCAGTTCTCCATGGCCTGTCCTGCCTTTCTGGATTTTACACTTTTTTCAGATGGCCCTTTTCACCGGGGGAAAGTGAGACTTCATTGTAGTGCAGATTTCCTTTGCAAGCTTGCTTGGTTGGCCAAAAAGGGCGTATGCGTTTTTTCCTGAATATATTCAGGAAAAAACGCATACGCCCTTTTTGGCCAAGTGCATCATTGTCGACGTTCTGCCTCTTTTCCTATGCTTTAAATGCAATTCCAGTCGACCTCCTGAAATTGGTTTCCTGCAATTCTGCCCCGCTTTCAAGTCCTCTTGGCAGCCTTACTTCAGTATATTTTTGGACGATAGCTGTCATTTATAACTCTGCAGGTTTGTGAATTACAGTGCCCCTGAGCTCCTTTCTTCAACTCGCTTTCTTGTGAGCTGGCGGCAAGACCGCTGGATTGCTTCAGGCCCTAATCTGGTTCCGGCATGGCACAGTGAGCCTTTGGTTAATTCCTCTTCCTGGTGGGAAATGAGAGTTAAATTTGCCCGTCCAGACACCTCCAGCTAGTCTGTCTTTGGTTCTCCCTATTCCTGTTCATCTTCCGCAGAAATTGCAAACTGGGCCAAACAGGAGGTTAAATGCACTGACTCTCCAAGTCGGGAGAGTGTTAGTAAAGCGTCTGGAATGTTGCACCCGAGTACCAGTGGACGAGAAGTGAGACATATTGGAACACGTCTCCCAATCACATGGTTGATCATACTCTGGGTTCCACATGCATGTTTTAGCTGAAGGAAGAATCCCTTAAACCTGGAGAGTTGAGACCTGTGGAATGGGTCCCATGCAATATGACTTCAAAGGGTCTTCATTGGCTCACCGAACCTCTCCAATCCTATCACTGCTGCGTTTATGCCCCTGTACACACGCTTGCTTCTCTTTCGGAGACAGAGCGATCCATAGGTTTTAAGATACTTATTAGTCAGGTACATTCTTAGGCGTTTAATATGGGGTGTTGAGTCCCTTTCGTTGAGCAAGGAGTAGCTCTTGTCTATTCCATATTGGGCTTAAGGAACTTTATCTGTGCTCATTTCAATCTCTGGTTTTATGCAGCACCCCAACTCACCTTTCCCCTTAAGCAAGCATAAGTTGGTTTTCTAAATTTGAGACCCTCTTCTGTTTTGTAATCCAGTTCCTGTGTAGCCAAGTTTACATTCCGTGTATTAGTGATATCTTATGATGTTTCTTTTTCTGTGTGACTTATTTCAGTTAGAATCATCATACCTGAATCCACTCATTATGCTGCTATGGGCCTGATGACATAGATTTCATTGCTGAGTGATATTGCATTGTACGTAAGTACCACAACTTCTTTATCCATTTTTCGCTTTCTGCGATATTGAACTTGTACTGTAAAGGAGGTTCTTGTAAACACAGCTGTCCCAAACTTTGGGGTGGCTGTGTCTTTTTGATTTTAATTTCCCTAATCTATAGGACCATAAGTGGAAGTGCCCTAGGCTCTGTTGCTTTGTTTTTTAGATGTTTCAGGAAACACCATACACTTCTCCAGAGAGGCTGTTGGCAATTTACATCCCGCCCATCAGCATAACAAGGCTCCCAGTTCTCCATGGCCTGTCCTGCCTTTCTGGATTTTACACTTTTTTCAGATGGCCCTTTTGACCGGGGGGAAGTGAGACTTCATTGTAGTGCAGATTTCCTTTGCAAGCTTGCTTGGTTGGCCAAAAAGGGCGTATGCGTTTTTTCCTGAATATATTCAGGAAAAAACGCATACGCCCTTTTGGGCCAAGTGCATCATTGTGGACGTTCTGCCTCTTTTCCTATGCTTTAAATGCAATTCCAGTCTACCTCCTGAAATCGGTTTCCTGCAATTGTGCCTTGCTTTCAATGCCTCTTCATAGCCTTATCTCAATATATTTTTTGAAAATAGTTGGCCTTTATAACTCTGCAGGTTTTTGAATTGCAGTGGCCCTTAGCTCCATTTTTCAGCTCTTATTTTTGTGATCTTGCCTCATAACCACAGGATTCCTTCAGGCCCTATTCTTCTTCTGGGGCACCTTGCTGTGCCTTTGGTTTATTCTTCTTACTGATGTGAAATTAGAGTGACATGTGCCCATTGAAACTGCTATAGCTAGTTTCTCACTGGTTCCCCCTATTTCCATTCATCCTCCGCACTAACTGCAGACTGTGCGATACCAGAACTTAAAGGCATTGACTCTCCATGTGGGGATATTGTTAGTAAAGCGGCCGGAATGTCGATTCGGAGCCCCAGGAGAGGAAAAATGAGGTGCGTTTTAGAAACCTTTCCCGATCATATGGTATACCAGTCGCTGGGTTTCCCAAGCATGGTTTAGCTGTAGGAAGATTCCCTTCAACCTGGAGTTTTGGGACCCTTGGAATGAGTAGCATGAAGTATTGCATTAAACTTTTGGCAGTTGCTCACCAAAGCTCACCAATCCTCTCAGCCCCAAGTGTCCAGCCTTATGTCTTATCCAGCTGTGGGTTTATATGTGGTCAATCCAGGTTGCATCACAGCCCCTGAGCAAATTTTGTAAGAATTTTTCTCTCTTTCATTGTTTCTGCGTTTTGTTTTTAAAATTTATTTCTATAATGGGGTTTAGCTCATTTTCACTGCTGTGTTTGTGCCGCTCTGCACACACTTGATTCCCTTATGGAGATATATCAATACATGGGTTTTAAGATTCTTATTACTCAGATATATTTCTCTGCGGTGTATAGGGTGTGTTGAGGCCAGTTCATTGAGCAAGGTGTAGATCTTGTCTAATATCTATTTGGTTTATTGAACGGTATCTGTGCTAATTTCAAACTCTGGTTTTATGCATCACCCCACCTCTCCTTTCCCCTTAAGCTGACATAAGTGTGTTTTCTAAATGTGAGACACTGTTCTGTTCTGTAATTCATTTCTTGTGCAGCCATATTTACCCTCCCTCTATAAGTGATATCTTATGATATGTTTCTTTTTCTGTTTGACTTATTTCAAGTAGTATTATCGGACCTAAATCCACTCTTTATCCTTCTACTAGCCTTATTACATTGATTTCATGGTGAAGAGATATTCCATTGTACATAAGTACCACATCTTCTTTATCCATTGTTCTCTTTCCTGGGATATTTAAGGTGTACTGAAGTTGAGGTTCTTGTAAACAGAGTAGCCCTAAACTGTGGTGTGCTTGTGTCTTGTTGATTTTTAGACTTCCCTAGATATACTCCCATGATTGGAAGTGTCCTATGCTCTGTAGCTCTGTTTTCTAGATGATTTAGGAACCACCATACACTTCTCCAGAGTGGCTCTCAGCAGTTCACACACTGCCCATCAGCGTATAAAGGCTCCCTGTTCTCCATGGCCTGTCCTGCATTTCTGGTTTTTACAAATTTTTAGGATGGCCCTTTTGACCAGTGGGAAATGAGACTTCTTTGTTGTGCACATTTGCATTGCTTGCTTGCTTCGTTGCCCATAAAGTGCGTATGTGTTTTTTCCTGGTTATAATCAGGAAAAAACGCATACGCCCTTTTGGGCCAACTGCATCATTGTCGAAATTCTGCCGCTTTTCATGTGCTTTAAAGACGAGTCCAATCTATCTCTTGAAATCTGTTTCTTGCAATTCTGTCTTGCATTCAGATCCTCTTCTTTGCCTTACCTCAACATATTTTTGGACGTTAGTTTTCATTTATAACTCTGCAGGTTTGTGAATTGCAGTGACCCTGAGCTCCATTTCTTAAGTTGCTCTTTTGTGAGCTGGGCTCAAACCCACAGAATTGCTTCAGGACCTATTTTGGCTCCGGCGAGGTGGGCTGAGCCTTTTTTCAATTCTTATTCTTAATGGGAAATTAGAGTGATATGTGCCCATCCAAACCCCTACAACTATTCTCTCATTGGTTCCCCCTCTTCCCGTTCATCCTCCTCACAATTTGCAAAATGTGTGAAACAGAAGTTTAAATGTGCTGATTCTCCAAGTGGAGAGATTCTAAGTAACGTGGCCAGAATGGTGAACAGGAGCACCAGGAGAGGATAAATGAGCTGCATTTTAGACACATCTCCCGATCACATGGTGTACAGTCCTCTGGGTTTTCCATGCATGTTTTAGCTGTAGGAAGATCCCTTGAACCTGCAGATTTGGGACCCATTGAATGGGTACCAGGTAGTATTACTTTAAAGGGTGTGCATTTCCTCACCCAACCTCACATTTCTCTTAGTGCAAACAGTTTCCAGCCTTATGTCTCATCCTGCTGTGGGTCTAGATGTGTTCAATCCATGTTGCATCACCGTCCCTGAGGAAAAGTTGTAAGAGGTTTTCTCTGTCTCTCTGTCATTTATTTTTTTCAATTTATTACTATATTGGTTACAGCTGATTTTCAAAGCTCTGTTTCTTGCTGCTGTACATCCACTTGATTCACGTACAAGAGACATCAGTAAATTCTTTTTCAGATTCTTACCAGTCGTATATATTCTTTTCCGGTGACTTGAGTGTGCTGAGTGCAGTTCTTTTAGCTACCGTGTGGGCCTTGTTGATTATCAGTTTGGTATTTGGAATGGTATCTTTGCTAATTTCAACCTCCTGGATGATGCCTCACCCCTCCCCACCTTTCCCGTTTAGCAGCCTTATGCGTGTTTTCTACATATTTGACTATGTTTTTGTTTTGTAATTTATTTCATGTGTAGCCATTTTGGATTCCACCTTTAAGTGATATCTTATGATATGTGTCTTTTCTTTTTGAATTATGTCACTTAGAAAGATCATACGTAACTCCTCCGGAGTTGTTACAACGGGCCATAGTTCATTGATTTCCAGGCTGAATAATATTCCACTCTACCTAAGTACCACATCTCTATCCATTTTTTCCCTCCAGAGACATTTAAGTTATATCCTAGTCGAGGATCTTTTAAACAGAGAGGGGGTAAACTTTGGGGTGCCTGTGTCCTCTCAATTTTTGTTTTTCCCAAGATATACGCCCATGAGTGCAATTGCCCTATGCTCTGTAGCTCATTTTTTAGATGCTTTAGTAAACACAATACACTTCTCCAGAATGGCCGTTGGCAATATACATTTCCACTATAAGTCTCACAGGGCTCCCTCTTCTCCTTGCCCTGTCCTGCATTTCTGTTGTTTACGCTTTATGAGGATGGCTCTTCTGACTGATGCGAAGTGATATCTTTTGTAGTATTGACTTCCAGTGCCCACCTGTTTGCTTGGCTAAAAAAGTGTATGCCCTTTTCTTGAATATATACAGAAAAAAACGCATACACCCTTTTTGGCCAACTGCAATGTTGGCAATGTTCAGCTCCTTTTCTCGTGCTTAATGGCGAGTCCTTTCTACCTCCTCAGATCCCTTTCCTGCCATTCTCCCTTGCTTACAAGTCCTTTTCTCTGACTTTCCTCAAGACATTTTTCAGTGATGGATATTTTCAACTCTGCAGTTTCATGAATTTTACTGCCCCTGAGTTCCATTGTTCAACTTGCGTTTATGGGAACTGGCCACAAAGCAGCGGGATTTCCTCAAGCCCTATACTGTTTCCATGGGCAACCCTAGCCTTTGGTCAATTCGTCTTCCTGATTGGAAATTAGAGTGACATGTGCCTGTCTGAACACCTAGGACTTGTCTCTCATTGTTCCTCATCCTTCCGCTTCATCCTCTGGACAAATTCCAAACTGTACACAACAGGATGTTGACAGTGCTGACATCTCCAAGTGGGGAGACTGTTAGTAAAGACGCTGGAGGGGTGAACCCGAGCACCAGGAGATGAGGAGATGAGATGCCTTTTCCAAACTCTTCCCGATCAGGCGGTATACCATCCTCTGTGTGTGACAGACATGTTTTAGCAGTAGGAAGAGTCCCATTCATGTAAGGAGAACACCAGGGCTTTTTCAAAATCAGTGTCTGCCCAAAACCCAAACTGGGGAATTTTTTAAGCTATGGCTACACATATGTTCATTAAGGGCCTTGGGAAGTAGGCAGAGTCCAAACTTTAGACGATTGAAGTCTTCAGGGTCAGAAGCACTCACCACCAGCTTCCCTTAGGTTACACTTTAACTGTCATTGATAGATGATGTCAATAAAAATATCTATTCTTTTTCAGATTATTTCCCCTTATAGGTTATTGCAAAATGTTGAGTGTAGTTCCCTGTGCTATACAGTAGTTCCTTGTTGATGATCTATTTTATACATAGCAGTGTGTATGTGTTAATCCCAAACTGTTAATTTATCCCTCCTCCCACCTTTCCCCTTTGGTAATAATAAATTATAAGATTTTATACTTCTCAGAAATGGGGGAGCTGAAAGAGAGGTATCATTTTCAATGGAAAAGCATTTAAAACAAGATTGAAGCCTTAACCAAGATTATTAGATGTACATCCTTGGAAAGAAATCACTTCGTTTCTCTAATATTGACCTGACAAATAAGACAGACCTTTTCACTGAACTTGCTTATAATAAAGTGATGGAAATATCAAATGGAAGTGTTAGAAACATCTTATTTTACCCGAGCCTTATACACTGTTCTATGTTAACTACAGTTTGGCTCACACATCTGTTCATTGAGGTTACAATAGTCTCAATTTCTGTTACTGATCCTCCAGAGTGGACCCCAACAAGTGTCCCCCTGCCCAGTGTCATTGGGGCCAACAGATCGAGACTGAGTTTGGTTCACAAGCAAAGGAAACTTTATATTTTGATCAGAGAATGGAGAGGTGAGAGCATGCACTACCCCGTGGGCTGTGGGCTGGGCTGTTGTGTAGAGATCCTGTCAGAGTCAGTGGGAGGGAGGGGGCGGAGCTCTCGAGGGCCGGGTTGGCTGCAGCTCAGGCTCTATATCGCGGAGTCTGCACTGGGCCCCAGGAGCTGAGGTGTCGTCCCAGCCATTCTGCACTAGGAAATCTGGTCTGAAGTGCCGGGTGTGGAACCTCTGCATGCGGGACCCTAGGAGCACATGAAATTAGACAAAGCACAAAGGATAAAAAAGGTTAGACTTGACTTTATTGCCCAGATTCTATTTTTATCTCCCAGGGATTTTTAATGGGCTTTGCTGGGGACAAACCCCTCCTCTGCCTTTTGTCCCGTTCCTCATTCTTGGAGTGCTGAGGGTGCAGACCCTTCTTCTGTAACTGCTGAGTGCTGAGTTGGGAGCCCTCATACCCGGGGGCGAGGGTCAGAGCTTCTCCCCAGCAGCCTCCAGGTGACGTTGATTGTCCCCAGGCCCCCTGCCTCCCTGCTCGTCCACCTGAGCACCAGCATTGGAAGTGTTATAGATTCTAATGACCTTTAAGGGTCCAGGAAAGAGATGTGCAGAGACGCTGTGGGAACCTGTTTCACCCCGCCCCACATTTGTTCGGCCACCTTAGGCTGACCGTTTCTGCCAGCCTAGATGCTCTGACCAGTAGTCTGCGCTTTCTTCAATTAGGTCCCTGAATTAATGTACAAACAGCACCAGGTGTCAGAGCCCTGCCCGCTCAAATCCCAGACAGTCCAGGGTCAGTGGTGATCAAGGACCATGATGGCCACTGAGTCAACAGCCTTTTGAAGTAAACAGGAGTCCAGCCAGTCTCATTGGCCACCATCATCACGGTGTCTGTAGGCTTTTCTATGGTGACAGTGTGATATACGGTTCCCCCGCCAAGATTATTAGCTCCCCTCTGGGTGCAGTATGTCCTGCAAGCAGTAGTCTACTCTTTTGGGACACACTCTTGTTGTTTTATGAGAGAAACTCCAGGTCAAGTGATGTTCACACGAGTCGTCATGGTGCCCTGTTGCCCCCGGTTATCTCTCTGGATGTTGGAGTTGGAAGGCCTCCTCACTCGAGGTTGGTGTGCCCACAGAGCGAACCCTGCAACTTCAGGGCATGGTTGGTGGTTAGGATCACCACGTGGGGTCCTTTTCCCTTAGGAGGGAGGTGGCCTTTGGGGCTGCTGATTTCCAGGTTTTTAGATACCGCCAGTATCTTGGCCAGATGTGGCAGTGGGCCAAGCCCCTTGGTGCCCGTAGTTTATCCTACCTGGATGGCATTCTTGCATTGTTCCATTTCAAGTGGTCCCAGTTTTTGCACTAATTCTCCAATGGCGATTCACCTTTCACCGGGAATGTAAAGGTCAAAGGGTTTAGCTAAATTAGGGAGTTCCAGGGCAAGGGTCTGAATTGACTGCTCTTTCCATTCTTGAAAGGCCACTTCTGGATTCTATTCAAAAGGATCATCATCTTTTCCTTTCAGTGTTTCATATAGAGGCCCAGCTAGTAGACTGTAGTTAGGGATCCAGAAGCAGCAAACCCTGGCCTCCCCAGGAACCCCTAAGCTGTCTTCTAGTTTTAGAAAGGGGTAAGGCTGAAAATGGTTTCTTCCCTTTCCTGGGATGGGCTTCTCCGACCTTCTGTGAGAACGAAGCCCAGGCAGGTCACTGCAGTCTGTGATATTTGAGCTTTTTCTTGGACAACTTCTATCCTTTATTGGCTTGGTAGTTCAGAGGCCTCCTTAGTAGGGCTGGCGATCAGAATGTCGTCTGCGTACTGAAGGAGGGTTTCCTTTCCCAGAGGTAGAACTTTTAGGTCTTTAGCTAAGCTTTCCCCAAAGATGGTGTGGGAATTTTTGCACCCTTGGGGCAAGACGGCCCGGAAGTATTGTTTTAGTTGTATGTTGAGTCCTGCCACTCACAAGCCAAAATTTCTTGTGACTCTGGGACTAATGGAATACAAAAGAAGGCATCATTGAAGACTAATACAGAATACCATGTCCTGGTGGTTGGTAGAATGACCAGCAGGGTGTAGGAATTAGGAGCAGCTGGAGGTATATCCTCGGTGGCTTCACTGACTGTCCTGACATCCTTTACCAGGTCCCCAGCAGCCCATGGGGCTCTCGTGGTCAGACCAATCCCAGAATATGGAGCTCACCTGGGCAGGTACCCCACCCCCACCCCAGCCCACGGGGCTCTCATGGTCAGGCCCCTCCCAGGATACAGACCTACCCTTGCAGGTACCGTGGCAGGGCTGGGCACACAGGAACCGTGCACATAGCCCTCATTGCAGAGCACCCCCAGCTCACCTGTCGCTCAGAGCTGACACAGAGCACCTCAGAGCAGGACTTGAACTAACAAACAGCAGCTGCGACAGGTCTGTGACCCTGGGCATCACTCTGTGCGGCCTCCCTCCACCTGGTCTTCCAGAGACTTCCACTGCACCCGGGGCACCAGGCCTCTGTCTCCAACCACCACCCACCCCTCCTCTCCCTGACTCCAGGGTTCCTCTCATTAGGAGAGGGTTTTCTTGAAGTTGTCTCCCACTCATGGGCCAGATAAAATCATTAGAAAACAAGCCAAAGCTGCAGCCCCTTGTCTATCCTCACTCTCAGAGCCCACACCTGTTCCTTGGACCTGGCCGGTTCAGCAAGTTCCATTTTCTGCAACTGTGAGCCCCTGAGGGGTGATGATTGGCTGACCTGGGCAGCCTTACCGTGCCGGCCAGCCCTCCCCAGGTGTGCCTGGGTTGAGATCAATATAAATACCACTCCAGGCAGCAAGAGCCCCTGCAGCCGTTCCTGATGCCATTTTCTCTGCCCTGTCAGCAGTCTCGGGGCTGGGCTGGTGGGAGGGAGTGAGAGGCCACGGCTTTGTGGGTGGCCCAGTGTGAGTGGGGCTCTGCTGGACTTTCTGCAGCAGTAGCCAGGCTGCCACCTGCTAAAGAAGAGGATGTGTCACCTATACCTGCTGCTGGAACTTCTCCCTGGGCAGAGGTGAGGAAGGAAAAAAGCAGTGGGGGCAGGGACAGGACGGGTATCTCAGGCAGGGAAATGGAAATCTTCCAGAAGAGCACCCAGGGCCAGGACCATCCTGGCTGGCCTGCAGGCACCAAGTCGGCCGGCATGCTGTCACTCGTGTGGCTCTATGGCCCTTCCTCTAGGCTTTCAAGTCCTTGTATAAATTCAGGTGTTTTACCTGGGACGGGTAGGAATAGTTCAGCAGCAACTGGCCTGGGGCTCAGCTCACGTTTACTCACAGATGCCTCAGCACGGTGCCCCAGCTTTGCAATGAGGATGCTTGTTGCGTGGGGGCTGCTGGCTGAATGGGAGACGATTCCCCACCACTGACCAACTTCAGAATTGTTTACAACTGGAGCAAGTGCCCTGATACGGTTTTCCTCTGTGGAACTGGTGGGTTCTGTGTTTTTTTTCTCTTTTTCGTTTTTGGTTCAAGGTAGATTTTATTCCTCTTTTTTGTATTTACAGATATAAGCATAGAAATAATTTATTCATATAAATACATGTATGTGAAGGGAATAATTGTTTTTTCTGTTTTTTTTTTAAATTTTATTTCTTTTTAATTTTGAATTTTATTTTATATTTTTATACAGCAGGTTCTTATTGGTTATCTATTTTATACATATAAATGTATACATGCCAATCCCAGTCTCTCAACTCCTCCCACCACCAACCTCCAACAGCTTTCCCCGCTTGTTGTCCATACGTTTGTTGTCTACATCTGTTGCTCTATTTATGCCTTGCAAAATGGTTAACCTGTACAGTTTTTCTAGGTTCCACATATATGCATGAATATACAAGATTTGTTTTTCTCTTTCTGACTTACTTCACTCTGTATGACACCCTCTAGATCCATCGACGTCTCTACAAATGACCCAATTTCATTCCTTTTCATGGCTTAGTAATATTCCATTTTATATATGTACCACAGCTTTATGCATTCGTCTGTCTGTGGGCATTTAGGTTGCTTCCATTACCTCGATATTGTAAAGAGTGAGGCAATGAACATTGCGGTGAATGTCTCTTTTTGATTTATGGTTTTGTCTGGGTATATGTCCAGAACTGGGATTGCTGTATCATATGGTAATTCTACTGTTAGTTTCTTAAGAAACTCCATATTGTTCTCCATAGTGACTGTATCAATTTATATTCCCAACAATAGTGGAAGAGGGTTCCATTTCTCCACACCCTTTCCAGCATTTTTTGTTTCTAGATTTTCTGATGATGCCCATTCTACCAGGTGTGAGGTGATATCTCATTGTTGAGTCCATTTCCTTGAGCAAGGGGTAGGTCTTGTCTATTACATATTTAGCTTATGGAACGGTATCTGTGCTAATTTCAAACACAGGTTTTATGCAGCACCCCAACTAACCTTCCCCCTTAAGCAAGCATAAGTTGGTTTTCTAAACATGAGACCCTGTTCTGTTTTGTAATTCAGTTCATGTGTAGCCAAGTTCGCATTCCATGTATTAGTGGTACCTTATGATGTTTCTTTTTCTGTGTGACTTTTTTCACTTAGAATCACCGTGCCTCAATCCACTCATTATGCTGGTACGGGCCTGGTGACATAGTTTTCATTGCTGAGAGGTATTCTGTTGTACGTAAGTACTGCAACTTCTTTATCCATTATTTGCTCTCTGGCATATTAAACTTGTGCTGCAGAAGAGGTTCCTGTAAACAGAGCCGTACCAAATTTTTGGGTGGCTGTGTCTTTTTGATTTTAATTTCCCTAAGCTATAGGACCATAAGTGGAAGTGCCCTAGGCTCTGTTGCTTTGTTTTTTAGATGTTTCAGGAAACACCATACACTTCTCCCCAGTGGCTGTTGGCAATTTACATCCCGCCCATCAGCATAACAAGGCTCCCTGTTCTCCATGGCCTCTCCTGCCTTTCTGGATTTTACACTTTTTTCAGATGGCCCTTTTGACCGGGGAGAAGTGAGACTTCATTGTAGTGCAGATTTCCTCTGCAAGCTTGCTTGGTTGGCCAAAAAGGGCGTATGCGTTTTTTCCTGAATATATTCAGGAAAAAACGCATACCCCCTTTTTGGCCAAGTGCATCATTGACAACGTTCTGCCTCTTTTCCTATGCTTTAAATGCAATTCCTGTCTACCTCCTGAAATCGGTTTCCTGCAATTCTGCCCTGCTTTCAAGTCCTCTTGGCAGCCTTACTTCAGTATATTTTTGGATGATAGCTGTCATTTATAACTCTGCAGGTTTGTGAATTACAGTGCCCCTGAGCTCCTTTCTTCAACTCGCTTTCTTGTGAGCTGGCCGCAACACCGCAGGATTGCTTCAGGCCCTAATCTTGTTCCGGCACGGCACGCTGAGCCTTTGGTTAATTCCTCTTCCTGGTGGGAAATGAGAGTTAAATTTGCCCGTCCAGACACCTCCAGCTAGTCTCCCATTGGTTCTCCCTATTCCTGTTCATCTTCCGCAGAAATTGCAAAGTGGGCCAAACAGGAGGTTAAAGGCACTGACTCTCCAAGTCGGGAGAGTGTTAGTAAAGCGTCTGGAATGTTGCACCCGAGTACCAGGGGACGAAAACTGAGACATATTTGAACACGACTCCCGATCACATGGTTGATCATACTCTGGGATCCACATGCATGTTTTCGCTGAAGGAAGAATCCCTTAAACCTGGAGAGTTGAGACCCGTGGAATGGGTACCATGCAATATGACCTCAAAGGGTCTTCATTTGCTCACCGAACCTCCCCAATCCTATCACTGCTGCGTTTATGCCCCTGTACACACGCTTGATTCTCTTTTGGAGACATAGCGATCCATAGGTTTTAAGATACTTACTAGTCAGTTACATTCTTAGTTGTTTAATATGGGGTGTTGAGTCCATTTCGTTGAGCAAGGAGTAGCTCTTGTCTATTTCATATTTGGCTTAAGGAACTTTATCTGTGCTCATTTCAATCTCTGGTTTTATGCAGCACCCCAACTCACCTTTCCCCTTAAGCAAGCATAAGTTGGTTTTCTAAATTTGAGACCCTGTTCTGTTTTGTAATCCAGTTCCTGTGTAGCCAAGTTTACATTCCGTGTATTAGTGATATCTTATGATGTTTCTTTTCCTGTGTGACTTATTTCAGTTAGAATCATCATACCTGAATCCACTCATTATGCTGCTACGGGCCTGATGACATAGATTTCATTGCTGAGTGGTATTGCATTGTACGTAAGTACCACAATTTCTTTATCCATTTTTCACTTTCTGCGATATTGAACTAGTCCCATAAACGAGTTTCTTGTAAACAGAGCCGTCCCAAACTTAGGGGTGGCTGTGTCTTTTTGATTTTAATTTCCCTAATCTATAGGGCCATAAGTGGAAGTGCCCTAGGCTCTGTTGCTTTGTTTTTTAGATGTTTCAAGAAACACCATACACTTCTCCCAAGTGGCTGTTGGCAATATACATCCCGCCCATCAGCATAACAAGGCTCCCAGTTCTCCATGGCCTGTCCTGCCTTTCTGGATTTTACACTTTTTTCAGATGGCCCTTTTCACCGGGGGAAAGTGAGACTTCATTGTAGTGCAGATTTCCTTTGCAAGCTTGCTTGGTTGGCCAAAAAGTGCGTATGCGTTTTTTCCTGAATATATTCAGGAAAAAACGCATACGCCCTTTTTGGCCAAGTGCATCATTGTCGACGTTCTGCCTCTTTTCCTATGCTTTAAATGCAATTCCAGTCGACCTCCTGAAATTGGTTTCCTGCAATTCTGCCCCGCTTTCAAGTCCTCTTGGCAGCCTTACTTCAGTATATTTTTGGACGATAGCTGTCATTTATAACTCTGCAGGTTTGTGAATTACAGTGCCCCTCAGCTCCTTTCTTCAACCCGCTTTCTTGTGAGCTGGCGGCAAGAACGCTGGATTGCTTCAGGCCCTAATCTGGTTCCGGCATGGCACGGTGAGCCTTTGGTTAATTCCTCTTCCTGGTGGGAAATGAGAGTTAAATTTGCCCGTCCAGACACCTCCAGCTAGTCTGTCTTTGGTTCTCCCTATTCCTGTTCATCTTCCGCAGAAATTGCAAACTGGGCCAAACAGGAGGTTAAATGCACTGACTCTCCAAGTCGGGAGAGTGTTAGTAAAGCGTCTGGAATGTTGCACCCGAGTACCAGGGGACGAGAAGTGAGACATATTGGAACACGTCTCCCAATCACATGGTTGATCATACTCTGGGTTCCACATGCATGTTTTAGCTGAAGGAAGAATCCCTTAAACCTGGAGAGTTGAGACGTGTGGAATGGGTCCCATGCAATATGACTTCAAAGGGTCTTCATTGGCTCACCGAACCTCTCCAATCCTATCACTGCTGCGTTTATGCCCCTGTACACACGCTTGCTTCTCTTTCGGAGACAGAGCGATCCATAGGTTTTAAGATACTTATTAGTCAGGTACATTCTTAGGCGTTTAATATGGGGTGTTGAGTCCCTTTCGTTGAGCAAGGAGTAGCTCTTGTCTATTCCATATTGGGCTTAAGGAACTTTATCTGTGCTCATTTCAATCTCTGGTTTTATGCAGCACCCCAACTCACCTTTCCCCTTAAGCAAGCATAAGTTGCTTTTCTAAATTTGAGACCCTCTTCTGTTTTGTAATCCAGTTCCTGTGTAGCCAAGTTTACATTCCGTGTATTAGTGATATCTTATGATGTTTCTTTTTCTGTGTGACTTATTTCAGTTAGAATCATCATACCTGAATCCACTCATTATGCTGCTATGGGCCTGATGACATAGATTTCATTGCTGAGTGATATTGCATTGTACGTAAGTACCACAACTTCTTTATCCATTTTTCGCTTTCTGCGATATTGAACTTGTACTGTAAAGGAGGTTCTTGTAAACACAGCTGTCCCAAACTTTGGGGTGGCTGTGTCTTTTTGATTTTAATTTCCCTAATCTATAGGACCATAAGTGGAAGTGCCCTAGGCTCTGTTGCTTTGTTTTTTAGATGTTTCAGGAAACACCATACACTTCTCCAGAGAGGCTGTTGGCAATTTACATCCCGCCCATCAGCATAACAAGGCTCCCAGTTCTCCATGGCCTGTCCTGCCTTTCTGGATTTTACACTTTTTTCAGATGGCCCTTTTGACCGGGGGGAAGTGAGACTTCATTGTAGTGCAGATTTCCTTTGCAAGCTTGCTTGGTTGGCCAAAAAGGGCGTATGCGTTTTTTCCTGAATATATTCAGGAAAAAACGCATACGCCCTTTTTGGCCAAGTGCATCATTGTGGACGTTCTGCCTCTTTTCCTATGCTTTAAATGCAATTCCAGTCTACCTCCTGAAATCGGTTTCCTGCAATTTTGCCTTGCTTTCAATGCCTCTTCATAGCCTTATCTCAATATATTTTTTGAAAATAGTTGGCCTTTATAACTCTGCAGGTTTTTGAATTGCAGTGGCCCTTAGCTCCATTTTTCAGCTCTTATTTTTGTGATCTTGCCTCATAACCACAGGATTCCTTCAGGCCCTATTCTTCTTCTGGGGCACCTTGCTGTGCCTTTGGTTTATTCTTCTTACTGATGTGAAATTAGAGTGACATGTGCCCATTGAAACTGCTATAGCTAGTTTCTCACTGGTTCCCCCTATTTCCATTCATCCTCCGCACTAACTGCAGACTGTGCGATACCAGAACTTAAAGGCCTTGACTCTCCATGTGGGGATATTGTTAGTAAAGCGGCCGGAATGTCGATCCGGAGCCCCAGGAGAGGAAAAATGAGGTGCGTTTTAGAAACCTTTCCCGATCATATGGTATACCAGTCGCTGGGTTTCCCAAGCATGGTTTAGCTGTAGGAAGATTCCCTTCAACCTGGAGTTTTGGGACCCTTGGAATGAGTAGCATGAAGTATTGCATTAAACTTTTGGCAGTTGCTCACCAAAGCTCACCAATCCTCTCAGCCCCAAGTGTCCAGCCTTATGTCTTATCCAGCTGTGGGTTTATATGTGGTCAATCCAGGTTGCATCACAGCCCCTGAGCAAATTTTGTAAGAATTTTTCTCTCTTTCATTGTTTCTGCGTTTTGTTTTTAAAATTTATTTCTATAATGGGGTTTAGCTCATTTTCACTGCTGTGTTTGTGCCGCTCTGCACACACTTGATTCCCTTATGGAGATATATCAATACATGGGTTTTAAGATTCTTATTACTCAGATATATTTCTCTGCGGTGTATAGGGTGTGTTGAGGCCAGTTCATTGAGCAAGGTGTAGATCTTGTCTAATATCTATTTGGTTTATTGAACGGTATCTGTGCTAATTTCAAACTCTGGTTTTATGCATCACCCCACCTCTCCTTTCCCCTTAAGCTGACATAAGTGTGTTTTCTAAATGTGAGACACTGTTCTGTTCTGTAATTCATTTCTTGTGCAGCCATATTTACCCTCCCTCTATAAGTGATATCTTATGATATGTTTCTTTTTCTGTTTGACTTATTTCAAGTAGTATTATCGGACCTAAATCCACTCTTTATCCTTCTACTAGCCTTATTACATTGATTTCATGGTGAAGAGATATTCCATTGTACATAAGTACCACATCTTCTTTATCCATTGTTCTCTTTCCTGGGATATTTAAGGTGTACTGAAGTTGAGGTTCTTGTAAACAGAGTAGCCCTAAACTGTGGTGTGCTTGTGTCTTGTTGATTTTTAGACTTCCCTAGATATACTCCCATGATTGGAAGTGTCCTATGCTCTGTAGCTCTGTTTTCTAGATGATTTAGGAACCACCATACACTTCTCCAGAGTGGCTCTCGGCAGTTCACACACTGCCCATCAGCGTATAAAGGCTCCCTGTTCTCCATGGCCTGTCCTGCATTTCTGGTTTTTACAAATTTTTAGGATGGCCCTTTTGACCAGTGGGAAATGAGACTTCTTTGTTGTGCACATTTGCATTGCTTGCTTGCTTCGTTGCCCATAAAGTGCGTATGTGTTTTTTCCTGGTTATAATCAGGAAAAAACGCATACGCCCTTTTGGGCCAACTGCATCATTGTCGAAATTCTGCCGCTTTTCATGTGCTTTAAAGACGAGTCCAATCTATCTCTTGAAATCTGTTTCTTGCAATTCTGTCTTGCATTCAGATCCTCTTCTTTGCCTTACCTCAACATATTTTTGGACGTTAGTTTTCATTTATAACTCTGCAGGTTTGTGAATTGCAGTGACCCTGAGCTCCATTTCTTAAGTTGCTCTTTTGTGAGCTGGGCTCAAACCCACAGAATTGCTTCAGGACCTATTTTGGCCCCGGCGAGGTGGGCTGAGCCTTTTTTCAATTCTTATTCTTAATGGGAAATTAGAGTGATATGTGCCCATCCAAACCCCTACAACTATTCTCTCATTGGTTCCCCCTCTTCCCGTTCATCCTCCTCACAATTTGCAAAATGTGTGAAACAGAAGTTTAAATGTGCTGATTCTCCAAGTGGAGAGATTCTAAGTAACGTGGCCAGAATGGTGAACAGGAGCACCAGGAGAGGATAAATGAGCTGCATTTTAGACACATCTCCCGATCACATGGTGTACAGTCCTCTGGGTTTTCCATGCATGTTTTAGCTGTAGGAAGATCCCTTGAACCTGCAGATTTGGGACCCATTGAATGGGTACCAGGTAGTATTACTTTAAAGGGTGTGCATTTCCTCACCCAACCTCACATTTCTCTTAGTGCAAACAGTTTCCAGCCTTATGTCTCATCCTGCTGTGGGTCTAGATGTGTTCAATCCATGTTGCATCACCGTCCCTGAGGAAAAGTTGTAAGAGGTTTTCTCTGTCTCTCTGTCATTTATTTTTTTCAATTTATTACTATATTGGTTACAGCTGATTTTCAAAGCTCTGTTTCTTGCTGCTGTACATCCACTTGATTCACGTACAAGAGACATCAGTAAATTCTTTTTCAGATTCTTACCAGTCGTATATATTCTTTTCCGGTGACTTGAGTGTGCTGAGTGCAGTTCTTTTAGCTACCGTGTGGGCCTTGTTGATTATCAGTTTGGTATTTGGAATGGTATCTTTGCTAATTTCAACCTCCTGGATGATGCCTCACCCCTCCCCACCTTTCCCGTTTAGCAGCCTTATGCGTGTTTTCTACATATTTGACTATGTTTTTGTTTTGTAATTTATTTCATGTGTAGCCATTTTGGATTCCACCTTTAAGTGATATCTTATGATATGTGTCTTTTCTTTTTGAATTATGTCACTTAGAAAGATCATACGTAACTCCTCCGGAGTTGTTACAACGGGCCATAGTTCATTGATTTCCAGGCTGAATAATATTCCACTCTACCTAAGTACCACATCTCTATCCATTTTTTCCCTCCAGAGACATTTAAGTTATATCCTAGTCGAGGATCTTTTAAACAGAGAGGGAGTAAACTTTGGGGTGCCTGTGTCCTCTCAATTTTTGTTTTTCCCAAGATATACACCCATGAGTGCAATTGCCCTATGCTCTGTAGCTCATTTTTTAGATGCTTTAGTAAACACAATACACTTCTCCAGAATGGCCATTGGCAATATACATTTCCACTATAAGTCTCACAGGGCTCCCTCTTCTCCTTGCCCTGTCCTGCATTTCTGTTGTTTACGCTTTATGAGGATGGCTCTTCTGACTGATGCGAAGTGATATCTTTTGTAGTATTGACTTCCAGTGCCCACCTGTTTGCTTGGCTAAAAAAGTGTATGCCCTTTTCTTGAATATATACAGAAAAAAACGCATACACCCTTTTTGGCCAACTGCAATGTTGGCAATGTTCAGCTCCTTTTCTCGTGCTTAATGGCGAGTCCTTTCTACCTCCTCAGATCCCTTTCCTGCCATTCTCCCTTGCTTACAAGTCCTTTTCTCTGACTTTCCTCAAGACATTTTTCAGTGATGGATATTTTCAACTCTGCAGTTTCATGAATTTTACTGCCCCTGAGTTCCATTGTTCAACTTGCGTTTATGGGAACTGGCCACAAAGCAGCGGGATTTCCTCAAGCCCTATACTGTTTCCATGGGCAACCCTAGCCTTTGGTCAATTCGTCTTCCTGATTGGAAATTAGAGTGACATGTGCCTGTCTGAACACCTAGGACTTGTCTCTCATTGTTCCTCATCCTTCCGCTTCATCCTCTGGACAAATTCCAAACTGTACGCAACAGGATGTTGACAGTGCTGACATCTCCAAGTGGGGAGACTGTTAGTAAAGACGCTGGAGGGGTGAACCCGAGCACCAGGAGATGAGGAGATGAGATGCCTTTTCCAAACTCTTCCCGATCAGGCGGTATACCATCCTCTGTGTGTGACAGACATGTTTTAGCAGTAGGAAGAGTCCCATTCATGTAAGGAGAACACCAGGGCTTTTTCAAAATCAGTGTCTGCCCAAAACCCAAACTGGGGAATTTTTTAAGCTATGGCTACACATATGTTCATTAAGGGCCTTGGGAAGTAGGCAGAGTCCAAACTTTAGACGATTGAAGTCTTCAGGGTCAGAAGCACTCACCACCAGCTTCCCTTAGGTTACACTTTAACTGTCATTGATAGATGATGTCAATAAAAATATCTATTCTTTTCCAGATTATTTCCCCTTATAGGTTATTGCAAAATGTTGAGTGTAGTTCCCTGTGCTATACAGTAGTTCCTTGTTGATGATCTATTTTATACATAGCAGTGTGTATGTGTTAATCCCAAACTGTTAATTTATCCCTCCTCCCACCTTTCCCCTTTGGTAATAATAAATTATAAGATTTTATACTTCTCAGAAATGGGGGAGCTGAAAGAGAGGTATCATTTTCAATGGAAAAGCATTTAAAACAAGATTGAAGCCTTAACCAAGATTATTAGATGTACATCCTTGGAAAGAAATCACTTCGTTTCTGTAATATTGACCTGACAAATAAGACAGACCTTTTCACTGAACTTGCTTATAATAAAGTGATGGAAATATCAAATGGAAGTGTTAGAAACATCTTATTTTACCCGAGCCTTATACACTGTTCTATGTTAACTACAGTTTGGCTCACACATCTGTTCATTGAGGTTACAATAGTCTCAGTTTCTGTTACTGATCCTCCAGAGTGGACCCCAACAAGTGTCCCCCTGCCCAGTGTCATTGGGGCCAACAGATCGAGACTGAGTTTGGTTCACAAGCAAAGGAAACTTTATATTTTGATCAGAGAATGGAGAGGTGAGAGCATGCACTACCCCGTGGGCTGTGGGCTGGGCTGTTGTGTAGAGATCCTGTCAGAGTCAGTGGGAGGGAGGGGGCGGAGCTCTCGAGGGCCGGGTTGGCTGCAGCTCAGGCTCTATATCGCGGAGTCTGCACTGGGCCCCAGGAGCTGAGGTGTCGTCCCAGCCATTCTGCACTAGGAAATCTGGTCTGAAGTGCCGGGTGTGGAACCTCTGCATGCGGGACCCTAGGAGCACATGAAATTAGACAAAGCACAAAGGATAAAAAAGGTTAGACTTGACTTTATTGCCCAGATTCTATTTTTATCTCCCAGGGATTTTTAATGGGCTTTGCTGGGGACAAACCCCTCCTCTGCCTTTTGTCCCGTTCCTCATTCTTGGAGTGCTGAGGGTGCAGACCCTTCTTCTGTAACTGCTGAGTGCTGAGTTGGGAGCCCTCATACCCGGGGGCGAGGGTCAGAGCTTCTCCCCAGCAGCCTCCAGGTGACGTTGATTGTCCCCAGGCCCCCTGCCTCCCTGCTCGTCCACCTGAGCACCAGCATTGGAAGTGTTATAGATTCTAATGACCTTTAAGGGTCCAGGAAAGAGATGTGCAGAGACGCTGTGGGAACCTGTTTCACCCCGCCCCACATTTGTTCGGCCACCTTAGGCTGACCGTTTCTGCCAGCCTAGATGCTCTGACCAGTAGTCTGCGCTTTCTTCAATTAGGTCCCTGAATTAATGTACAAACAGCACCAGGTGTCAGAGCCCTGCCCGCTCAAATCCCAGACAGTCCAGGGTCAGTGGTGATCAAGGACCATGATGGCCACTGAGTCAACAGCCTTTTGAAGTAAACAGGAGTCCAGCCAGTCTCATTGGCCACCATCATCACGGTGTCTGTAGGCTTTTCTATGGTGACAGTGTGATATACGGTTCCCCCGCCAAGATTATTAGCTCCCCTCTGGGTGCAGTATGTCCTGCAAGCAGTAGTCTACTCTTTTGGGACACACTCTTGTTGTTTTATGAGAGAAACTCCAGGTCAAGTGATGTTCACACGAGTCGTCATGGTGCCCTGTTGCCCCCGGTTATCTCTCTGGATGTTGGAGTTGGAAGGCCTCCTCACTCGAGGTTGGTGTGCCCACAGAGCGAACCCTGCAACTTCAGGGCATGGTTGGTGGTTAGGATCACCACGTGGGGTCCTTTTCCCTTAGGAGGGAGGTGGCCTTTGGGGCTGCTGATTTCCAGGTTTTTAGATACCGCCAGTATCTTGGCCAGATGTGGCAGTGGGCCAAGCCCCTTGGTGCCCGTAGTTTATCCTACCTGGATGGCATTCTTGCATTGTTCCATTTCAAGTGGTCCCAGTTTTTGCACTAATTCTCCAATGGCGATTCACCTTTCACCGGGAATGTAAAGGTCAAAGGGTTTAGCTAAATTAGGGAGTTCCAGGGCAAGGGTCTGAATTGACTGCTCTTTCCATTCTTGAAAGGCCACTTCTGGATTCTATTCAAAAGGATCATCATCTTTTCCTTTCAGTGTTTCATATAGAGGCCCAGCTAGTAGACTGTAGTTAGGGATCCAGAAGCAGCAAACCCTGGCCTCCCCAGGAACCCCTAAGCTGTCTTCTAGTTTTAGAAAGGGGTAAGGCTGAAAATGGTTTCTTCCCTTTCCTGGGATGGGCTTCTCCGACCTTCTGTGAGAACGAAGCCCAGGCAGGTCACTGCAGTCTGTGATATTTGAGCTTTTTCTTGGACAACTTCTATCCTTTATTGGCTTGGTAGTTCAGAGGCCTCCTTAGTAGGGCTGGCGATCAGAATGTCGTCTGCGTACTGAAGGAGGGTTTCCTTTCCCAGAGGTAGAACTTTTAGGTCTTTAGCTAAGCTTTCCCCAAAGATGGTGTGGGAATTTTTGCACCCTTGGGGCAAGACGGCCCGGAAGTATTGTTTTAGTTGTATGTTGAGTCCTGCCACTCACAAGCCAAAATTTCTTGTGACTCTGGGACTAATGGAATACAAAAGAAGGCATCATTGAAGACTAATACAGAATACCATGTCCTGGTGGTTGGTAGAATGACCAGCAGGGTGTAGGAATTAGGAGCAGCTGGAGGTATATCCTCGGTGGCTTCACTGACTGTCCTGACATCCTTTACCAGGTCCCCAGCAGCCCATGGGGCTCTCGTGGTCAGACCAATCCCAGAATATGGAGCTCACCTGGGCAGGTACCCCACCCCCACCCCAGCCCACGGGGCTCTCATGGTCAGGCCCCTCCCAGGATACAGACCTACCCTTGCAGGTACCGTGGCAGGGCTGGGCACACAGGAACCGTGCACATAGCCCTCATTGCAGAGCACCCCCAGCTCACCTGTCGCTCAGAGCTGACACAGAGCACCTCAGAGCAGGACTTGAACTAACAAACAGCAGCTGCGACAGGTCTGTGACCCTGGGCATCACTCTGTGCGGCCTCCCTCCACCTGGTCTTCCAGAGACTTCCACTGCACCCGGGGCACCAGGCCTCTGTCTCCAACCACCACCCACCCCTCCTCTCCCTGACTCCAGGGTTCCTCTCATTAGGAGAGGGTTTTCTTGAAGTTGTCTCCCACTCATGGGCCAGATAAAATCATTAGAAAACAAGCCAAAGCTGCAGCCCCTTGTCTATCCTCACTCTCAGAGCCCACACCTGTTCCTTGGACCTGGCCGGTTCAGCAAGTTCCATTTTCTGCAACTGTGAGCCCCTGAGGGGTGATGATTGGCTGACCTGGGCAGCCTTACCGTGCCGGCCAGCCCTCCCCAGGTGTGCCTGGGTTGAGATCAATATAAATACCACTCCAGGCAGCAAGAGCCCCTGCAGCCGTTCCTGATGCCATTTTCTCTGCCCTGGCAGCAGTCTCGGGGCTGGGCTGGTGGGAGGGAGTGAGAGGCCACGGCTTTGTGGGTGGCCCAGTGTGAGTGGGGCTCTGCTGGACTTTCTGCAGCAGTAGCCAGGCTGCCACCTGCTAAAGAAGAGGATGTGTCACCTATACCTGCTGCTGGAACTTCTCCCTGGGCAGAGGTGAGGAAGGAAAAAAGCAGTGGGGGCAGGGACAGGACGGGTATCTCAGGCAGGGAAATGGAAATCTTCCAGAAGAGCACCCAGGGCCAGGACCATCCTGGCTGGCCTGCAGGCACCAAGTCGGCCGGCATGCTGTCACTCGTGTGGCTCTATGGCCCTTCCTCTAGGCTTTCAAGTCCTTGTATAAATTCAGGTGTTTTACCTGGGACGGGTGGGAATAGTTCAGCAGCAACTGGCCTGGGGCTCAGCTCACGTTTACTCACAGATGCCTCGGCACGGTGCCCCAGCTTTGCAATGAGGACGCTTGTTGCGTGGGGGCTGCTGGCTGAATGGGAGACGATTCCCCACCACTGACCAACTTCAGAATTGTTTACAACTGGAGCAAGTGCCCTGATACGGTTTTCCTCTGTGGAACTGGTGGGTTCTGTGTTTTTTTTCTCTTTTTCGTTTTTGGTTCAAGGTAGATTTTATTCCTCTTTTTTGTATTTACAGATATAAGCATAGAAATAATTTATTCATATAAATACATGTATGTGAAGGGAATAATTGTTTTTTCTGTTTTTTTTTTAAATTTTATTTCTTTTTAATTTTGAATTTTATTTTATATTTTTATACAGCAGGTTCTTATTGGTTATCTATTTTATACATATAAATGTATACATGCCAATCCCAGTCTCTCAACTCCTCCCACCACCAACCTCCAACAGCTTTCCCCGCTTGTTGTCCATACGTTTGTTGTCTACATCTGTTGCTCTATTTATGCCTTGCAAAATGGTTAACCTGTACAGTTTTTCTAGGTTCCACATATATGCATGAATATACAAGATTTGTTTTTCTCTTTCTGACTTACTTCACTCTGTATGACACTCTCTAGATCCATCGACGTCTCTACAAATGACCCAATTTCATTCCTTTTCATGGCTTAGTAATATTCCATTTTATATATGTACCACAGCTTTATGCATTCGTCTGTCTGTGGGCATTTAGGTTGCTTCCATTACCTCGATATTGTAAAGAGTGAGGCAATGAACATTGCGGTGAATGTCTCTTTTTGATTTATGGTTTTGTCTGGGTATATGTCCAGAACTGGGATTGCTGTATCATGTGGTAATTCTACTGTTAGTTTCTTAAGAAACTCCATATTGTTCTCCATAGTGACTGTATCAATTTATATTCCCAACAATAGTGGAAGAGGGTTCCATTTCTCCACACCCTTTCCAGCATTTTTTGTTTCTAGATTTTCTGATGATGCCCATTCTACCAGGTGTGAGGTGATATCTCATTGTTGAGTCCATTTCCTTGAGCAAGGGGTAGGTCTTGTCTATTACATATTTAGCTTATGGAACGGTATCTGTGCTAATTTCAAACACAGGTTTTATGCAGCACCCCAACTAACCTTCCCCCTTAAGCAAGCATAAGTTGGTTTTCTAAACATGAGACCCTGTTCTGTTTTGTAATTCAGTTCATGTGTAGCCAAGTTCGCATTCCATGTATTAGTGGTACCTTATGATGTTTCTTTTTCTGTGTGACTTTTTTCACTTAGAATCACCGTGCCTCAATCCACTCATTATGCTGGTACGGGCCTGGTGACATAGTTTTCATTGCTGAGAGGTATTCTGTTGTACGTAAGTACTGCAACTTCTTTATCCATTATTTGCTCTCTGGCATATTAAACTTGTGCTGCAGAAGAGGTTCCTGTAAACAGAGCCGTACCAAATTTTTGGGTGGCTGTGTCTTTTTGATTTTAATTTCCCTAAGCTATAGGACCATAAGTGGAAGTGCCCTAGGCTCTGTTGCTTTGTTTTTTAGATGTTTCAGGAAACACCATACACTTCTCCCCAGTGGCTGTTGGCAATTTACATCCCGCCCATCAGCATAACAAGGCTCCCTGTTCTCCATGGCCTCTCCTGCCTTTCTGGATTTTACACTTTTTTCAGATGGCCCTTTTGACCGGGGAGAAGTGAGACTTCATTGTAGTGCAGATTTCCTCTGCAAGCTTGCTTGGTTGGCCAAAAAGGGCGTATGCGTTTTTTCCTGAATATATTCAGGAAAAAACGCATACGCCCTTTTTGGCCAAGTGCATCATTGACAACGTTCTGCCTCTTTTCCTATGCTTTAAATGCAATTCCAGTCTACCTCCTGAAATTGGTTTCCTGCAATTCTGCCCCGCTTTCAAGTCCTCTTGGCAGCCTTACTTCAGTATATTTTTGGACGATAGCTGTCATTTATAACTCTGCAGGTTTGTGAATTACAGTGCCCCTGAGCGCCTTTCTTCAACCCGCTTTCTTGTGAGCTGGCCACAACACCGCAGGATTGCTTCAGGCCCTAATCTGGTTCCGGCACGGCACGCTGAGCCTTTGGTTAATTCCTCTTCCTGGTGGGAAATGAGAGTTAAATTTTCCCGTCCAGACACCTCCAGCTAGTCTCTCATTGGTTCTCCCTATTCCTGTTCATCTTCCGCAGAAATTGCAAACTGGGCCAAACAGGAGGTTAAAGGCACTGACTCTCCAAGTCGGGAGAGTGTTAGTAAAGCGTCTGGAATGTTGCACCCGAGTACCAGGGGACGAAAACTGAGACATATTTGAACACGACTCCCGATCACACGGTTGATCATACTCTGGGTTCCACATGCATGATTTAGCTGAAGGAAGAATCCCTTAAACCTGGAGAGTTGAGACCCGTGGAATGGGTACCATGCAATATGACTTCAAAGGGTCTTCATTTGCTCACCGAACCTCCCCAATCCCATCACTGCTGCGTTTATGCCCCTGTACACACTCTTGATTCTCTTTTGGAGACATAGCGATCCATAGGTTTTAAGATACTTACTAGTCAGGTACATTCTTAGGCGTTTAATATGGGGTGTTGAGTCCATTTCGTTGAGCAAGGAGTAGCTCTTGTCTATTTCATATTTGGCTTAAGGAACTTTATCTGTGCTCATTTCAATCTCTGGTTTTATGCAGCACCCCAACTCACCTTTCCCCTTAAGCAAGCATAAGTTGGTTTTCTAAATTTGAGACCCTGTTCTCTTTTGTAATCCAGTTCCTGTGTAGCCAAGTTTACATTCCGTGTATTAGTGATATCTTATGATGTTTCTTTTCCTGTGTGACTTATTTCAGTTAGAATCATCATACCTGAATCCACTCATTATGCTGCTACGGGCCTGATGACATAGATTTCATTGCTGAGTGATATTGCATTGTACGTAAGTACCACAACTTCTTTATCCATTTTTCACTTTCTGCGATATTGAACTAGTCCCATAAACGAGTTTCTTGTAAACAGAGCCGTCCCAATCTTTGGGGTGGCTGTGTCTTTTTGATTTTAATTTCCCTAATCTATAGGGCCATAAGTGGAAGTGCCCTAGGCTCTGTTGCTTTGTTTTTTAGATGTTTCAAGAAACACCATACACTTCTCCCAAGTGGCTGTTGGCAATATACATCCCGCCCATCAGCATAACAAGGCTCCCAGTTCTCCATGGCCTGTCCTGCCTTTCTGGATTTTACACTTTTTTCAGATGGCCCTTTTCACCGGGGGAAAGTGAGACTTCATTGTAGTGCAGATTTCCTTTGCAAGCTTGCTTGGTTGGCCAAAAAGTGCGTATGCGTTTTTTCCTGAATATATTCAGGAAAAAACGCATACGCCCTTTTTGGCCAAGTGCATCATTGTCGACGTTCTGCCTCTTTTCCTATGCTTTAAATGCAATTCCAGTCGACCTCCTGAAATTGGTTTCCTGCAATTCTGCCCCGCTTTCAAGTCCTCTTGGCAGCCTTACTTCAGTATATTTTTGGACGATAGCTGTCATTTATAACTCTGCAGGTTTGTGAATTACAGTGCCCCTCAGCTCCTTTCTTCAACCCGCTTTCTTGTGAGCTGGCGGCAAGACCGCTGGATTGCTTCAGGCCCTAATCTGGTTCCGGCATGGCACGGTGAGCCTTTGGTTAATTCCTCTTCCTGGTGGGAAATGAGAGTTAAATTTGCCCGTCCAGACACCTCCAGCTAGTCTGTCTTTGGTTCTCCCTATTCCTGTTCATCTTCCGCAGAAATTGCAAACTGGGCCAAACAGGAGGTTAAATGCACTGACTCTCCAAGTCGGGAGAGTGTTAGTAAAGCGTCTGGAATGTTGCACCCGAGTACCAGGGGACGAGAAGTGAGACATATTGGAACACGTCTGCCAATCACATGGTTGATCATACTCTGGGTTCCACATGCATGTTTTAGCTGAAGGAAGAATCCCTTAAACCTGGAGTGTTGAGACCTGTGGAATGGGTCCCATGCAATATGACTTCAAAGGGTCTTCATTGGCTCACCGAACCTCTCCAATCCTATCACTGCTGCGTTTATGCCCCTGTACACACGCTTGCTTCTCTTTCGGAGACAGAGCGATCCATAGGTTTTAAGATACTTATTAGTCAGGTACATTCTTAGGCGTTTAATATGGGGTGTTGAGTCCCTTTCGTTGAGCAAGGAGTAGCTCTTGTCTATTCCATATTGGGCTTAAGGAACTTTATCTGTGCTCATTTCAATCTCTGGTTTTATGCAGCACCCCAACTCACCTTTCCCCTTAAGCAAGCATAAGTTGGTTTTCTAAATTTGAGACCCTCTTCTGTTTTGTAATCCAGTTCCTGTGTAGCCAAGTTTACATTCCGTGTATTAGTGATATCTTATGATGTTTCTTTTTCTGTGTGACTTATTTCAGTTAGAATCATCATACCTGAATCCACTCATTATGCTGCTATGGGCCTGATGACATAGATTTCATTGCTGAGTGATATTGCATTGTACGTAAGTACCACAACTTCTTTATCCATTTTTCGCTTTCTGCGATATTGAACTTGTACTGTAAAGGAGGTTCTTGTAAACACAGCTGTCCCAAACTTTGGGGTGGCTGTGTCTTTTTGATTTTAATTTCCCTAATCTATAGGACCATAAGTGGAAGTGCCCTAGGCTCTGTTGCTTTGTTTTTTAGATGTTTCAGGAAACACCATACACTTCTCCAGAGAGGCTGTTGGCAATTTACATCCCGCCCATCAGCATAACAAGGCTCCCAGTTCTCCATGGCCTGTCCTGCCTTTCTGGATTTTACACTTTTTTCAGATGGCCCTTTTGACCGGGGGGAAGTGAGACTTCATTGTAGTGCAGATTTCCTTTGCAAGCTTGCTTGGTTGGCCAAAAAGGGCGTATGCGTTTTTTCCTGAATATATTCAGGAAAAAACGCATACGCCCTTTTTGGCCAAGTGCATCATTGTGGACGTTCTGCCTCTTTTCCTATGCTTTAAATGCAATTCCAGTCTACCTCCTGAAATCGGTTTCCTGCAATTGTGCCTTGCTTTCAATGCCTCTTCATAGCCTTATCTCAATATATTTTTTGAAAATAGTTGGCCTTTATAACTCTGCAGGTTTTTGAATTGCAGTGGCCCTTAGCTCCATTTTTCAGCTCTTATTTTTGTGATCTTGCCTCATAACCACAGGATTCCTTCAGGCCCTATTCTTCTTCTGGGGCACCTTGCTGTGCCTTTGGTTTATTCTTCTTACTGATGTGAAATTAGAGTGACATGTGCCCATTAAAACTGCTATAGCTAGTTTCTCACTGGTTCCCCCTATTTCCATTCATCCTCCGCACTAACTGCAGACTGTGCGATACCAGAACTTAAAGGCATTGACTCTCCATGTGGGGATATTGTTAGTAAAGCGGCCGGAATGTCGATCCGGAGCCCCAGGAGAGGAAAAATGAGGTGCGTTTTAGAAACCTTTCCCGATCATATGGTATACCAGTCGCTGGGTTTCCCAAGCATGGTTTAGCTGTAGGAAGATTCCCTTCAACCTGGAGTTTTGGGACCCTTGGAATGAGTAGCATGAAGTATTGCATTAAACTTTTGGCAGTTGCTCACCAAAGCTCACCAATCCTCTCAGCCCCAAGTGTCCAGCCTTATGTCTTATCCAGCTGTGGGTTTATATGTGGTCAATCCAGGTTGCATCACAGCCCCTGAGCAAATTTTGTAAGAATTTTTCTCTCTTTCATTGTTTCTGCGTTTTGTTTTTAAAATTTATTTCTATAATGGGGTTTAGCTCATTTTCACTGCTGTGTTTGTGCCGCTCTGCACACACTTGATTCCCTTATGGAGATATATCAATACATGGGTTTTAAGATTCTTATTACTCAGATATATTTCTCTGCGGTGTATAGGGTGTGTTGAGGCCAGTTCATTGAGCAAGGTGTAGATCTTGTCTAATATCTATTTGGTTTATTGAACGGTATCTGTGCTAATTTCAAACTCTGGTTTTATGCATCACCCCACCTCTCCTTTCCCCTTAAGCTGACATAAGTGTGTTTTCTAAATGTGAGACACTGTTCTGTTCTGTAATTCATTTCTTGTGCAGCCATATTTACCCTCCCTCTATAAGTGATATCTTATGATATGTTTCTTTTTCTGTTTGACTTATTTCAAGTAGTATTATCGGACCTAAATCCACTCTTTATCCTTCTACTAGCCTTATTACATTGATTTCATGGTGAAGAGATATTCCATTGTACATAAGTACCACATCTTCTTTATCCATTGTTCTCTTTCCTGGGATATTTAAGGTGTACTGAAGTTGAGGTTCTTGTAAACAGAGTAGCCCTAAACTGTGGTGTGCTTGTGTCTTGTTGATTTTTAGACTTCCCTAGATATACTCCCATGATTGGAAGTGTCCTATGCTCTGTAGCTCTGTTTTCTAGATGATTTAGGAACCACCATACACTTCTCCAGAGTGGCTCTCGGCAGTTCACACACTGCCCATCAGCGTATAAAGGCTCCCTGTTCTCCATGGCCTGTCCTGCATTTCTGGTTTTTACAAATTTTTAGGATGGCCCTTTTGACCAGTGGGAAATGAGACTTCTTTGTTGTGCACATTTGCATTGCTTGCTTGCTTCGTTGCCCATAAAGTGCGTATGTGTTTTTTCCTGGTTATAATCAGGAAAAAACGCATACGCCCTTTTGGGCCAACTGCATCATTGTCGAAATTCTGCCGCTTTTCATGTGCTTTAAAGACGAGTCCAATCTATCTCTTGAAATCTGTTTCTTGCAATTCTGTCTTGCATTCAGATCCTCTTCTTTGCCTTACCTCAACATATTTTTGGACGTTAGTTTTCATTTATAACTCTGCAGGTTTGTGAATTGCAGTGACCCTGAGCTCCATTTCTTAAGTTGCTCTTTTGTGAGCTGGGCTCAAACCCACAGAATTGCTTCAGGACCTATTTTGGCTCCGGCGAGGTGGGCTGAGCCTTTTTTCAATTCTTATTCTTAATGGGAAATTAGAGTGATATGTGCCCATCCAAACCCCTACAACTATTCTCTCATTGGTTCCCCCTCTTCCCGTTCATCCTCCTCACAATTTGCAAAATGTGTGAAACAGAAGTTTAAATGTGCTGATTCTCCAAGTGGAGAGATTCTAAGTAACGTGGCCAGAATGGTGAACAGGAGCACCAGGAGAGGATAAATGAGCTGCATTTTAGACACATCTCCCGATCACATGGTGTACAGTCCTCTGGGTTTTCCATGCATGTTTTAGCTGTAGGAAGATCCCTTGAACCTGCAGATTTGGGACCCATTGAATGGGTACCAGGTAGTATTACTTTAAAGGGTGTGCATTTCCTCACCCAACCTCACATTTCTCTTAGTGCAAACAGTTTCCAGCCTTATGTCTCATCCTGCTGTGGGTCTAGATGTGTTCAATCCATGTTGCATCACCGTCCCTGAGGAAAAGTTGTAAGAGGTTTTCTCTGTCTCTCTGTCGTTTATTTTTTTCAATTTATTACTATATTGGTTACAGCTGATTTTCAAAGCTCTGTTTCTTGCTGCTGTACATCCACTTGATTCACGTACAAGAGACATCAGTAAATTCTTTTTCAGATTCTTACCAGTCGTATATATTCTTTTCCGGTGACTTGAGTGTGCTGAGTGCAGTTCTTTTAGCTACCGTGTGGGCCTTGTTGATTATCAGTTTGGTATTTGGAATGGTATCTTTGCTAATTTCAACCTCCTGGATGATGCCTCACCCCTCCCCACCTTTCCCGTTTAGCAGCCTTATGCGTGTTTTCTACATATTTGACTATGTTTTTGTTTTGTAATTTATTTCATGTGTAGCCATTTTGGATTCCACCTTTAAGTGATATCTTATGATATGTGTCTTTTCTTTTTGAATTATGTCACTTAGAAAGATCATACGTAACTCCTCCGGAGTTGTTACAACTGGCCATAGTTCATTGATTTCCAGGCTGAATAATATTCCACTCTACCTAAGTACCACATCTCTATCCATTTTTTCCCTCCAGAGACATTTAAGTTATATCCTAGTCGAGGATCTTTTAAACAGAGAGGGAGTAAACTTTGGGGTGCCTGTGTCCTCTCAATTTTTGTTTTTCCCAAGATATACGCCCATGAGTGCAATTGCCCTATGCTCTGTAGCTCATTTTTTAGATGCTTTAGTAAACACAATACACTTCTCCAGAATGGCCGTTGGCAATATACATTTCCACTATAAGTCTCACAGGGCTCCCTCTTCTCCTTGCCCTGTCCTGCATTTCTGTTGTTTACGCTTTATGAGGATGGCTCTTCTGACTGATGCGAAGTGATATCTTTTGTAGTATTGACTTCCAGTGCCCACCTGTTTGCTTGGCTAAAAAAGTGTATGCCCTTTTCTTGAATATATACAGAAAAAAACGCATACACCCTTTTTGGCCAACTGCAATGTTGGCAATGTTCAGCTCCTTTTCTTGTGCTTAATGGCGAGTCCTTTCTACCTCCTCAGATCCCTTTCCTGCCATTCTCCCTTGCTTACAAGTCCTTTTCTCTGACTTTCCTCAAGACATTTTTCAGTGATGGATATTTTCAACTCTGCAGTTTCATGAATTTTACTGCCCCTGAGTTCCATTGTTCAACTTGCGTTTATGGGAACTGGCCACAAAGCAGCGGGATTTCCTCAAGCCCTATACTGTTTCCATGGGCAACCCTAGCCTTTGGTCAATTCGTCTTCCTGATTGGAAATTAGAGTGACATGTGCCTGTCTGAACACCTAGGACTTGTCTCTCATTGTTCCTCATCCTTCCGCTTCATCCTCTGGACAAATTCCAAACTGTACGCAACAGGATGTTGACAGTGCTGACATCTCCAAGTGGGGAGACTGTTAGTAAAGACGCTGGAGGGGTGAACCCGAGCACCAGGAGATGAGGAGATGAGATGCCTTTTCCAAACTCTTCCCGATCAGGCGGTATACCATCCTCTGTGTGTGACAGACATGTTTTAGCAGTAGGAAGAGTCCCATTCATGTAAGGAGAACACCAGGGCTTTTTCAAAATCAGTGTCTGCCCAAAACCCAAACTGGGGAATTTTTTAAGCTATGGCTACACATATGTTCATTAAGGGCCTTGGGAAGTAGGCAGAGTCCAAACTTTAGACGATTGAAGTCTTCAGGGTCAGAAGCACTCACCACCAGCTTCCCTTAGGTTACACTTTAACTGTCATTGATAGATGATGTCAATAAAAATATCTATTCTTTTCCAGATTATTTCCCCTTATAGGTTATTGCAAAATGTTGAGTGTAGTTCCCTGTGCTATACAGTAGTTCCTTGTTGATGATCTATTTTATACATAGCAGTGTGTATGTGTTAATCCCAAACTGTTAATTTATCCCTCCTCCCACCTTTCCCCTTTGGTAATAATAAATTATAAGATTTTATACTTCTCAGAAATGGGGGAGCTGAAAGAGAGGTATCATTTTCAATGGAAAAGCATTTAAAACAAGATTGAAGCCTTAACCAAGATTATTAGATGTACATCCTTGGAAAGAAATCACTTCGTTTCTCTAATATTGACCTGACAAATAAGACAGACCTTTTCACTGAACTTGCTTATAATAAAGTGATGGAAATATCAAATGGAAGTGTTAGAAACATCTTATTTTACCCGAGCCTTATACACTGTTCTATGTTAACTACAGTTTGGCTCACACATCTGTTCATTGAGGTTACAATAGTCTCAATTTCTGTTACTGATCCTCCAGAGTGGACCCCAACAAGTGTCCCCCTGCCCAGTGTCATTGGGGCCAACAGATCGAGACTGAGTTTGGTTCACAAGCAAAGGAAACTTTATATTTTGATCAGAGAATGGAGAGGTGAGAGCATGCACTACCCCGTGGGCTGTGGGCTGGGCTGTTGTGTAGAGATCCTGTCAGAGTCAGTGGGAGGGAGGGGGCGTAGCTCTCGAGGGCCGGGTTGGCTGCAGCTCAGGCTCTATATCGCGGAGTCTGCACTGGGCCCCAGGAGCTGAGGTGTCGTCCCAGCCATTCTGCACTAGGAAATCTGGTCTGAAGTGCCGGGTGTGGAACCTCTGCATGCGGGACCCTAGGAGCACATGAAATTAGACAAAGCACAAAGGATAAAAAAGGTTAGACTTGACTTTATTGCCCAGATTCTATTTTTATCTCCCAGGGATTTTTAATGGGCTTTGCTGGGGACAAACCCCTCCTCTGCCTTTTGTCCCGTTCCTCATTCTTGGAGTGCTGAGGGTGCAGACCCTTCTTCTGTAACTGCTGAGTGCTGAGTTGGGAGCCCTCATACCCGGGGGCGAGGGTCAGAGCTTCTCCCCAGCAGCCTCCAGGTGACGTTGATTGTCCCCAGGCCCCCTGCCTCCCTGCTCGTCCACCTGAGCACCAGCATTGGAAGTGTTATAGATTCTAATGACCTTTAAGGGTCCAGGAAAGAGATGTGCAGAGATGCTGTGGGAACCTGTTTCACCCCGCCCCACATTTGTTCGGCCACCTTAGGCTGACCGTTTCTGCCAGCCTAGATGCTCTGACCAGTAGTCTGCGCTTTCTTCAATTAGGTCCCTGAATTAATGTACAAACAGCACCAGGTGTCAGAGCCCTGCCCGCTCAAATCCCAGACAGTCCAGGGTCAGTGGTGATCAAGGACCATGATGGCCACTGAGTCAACAGCCTTTTGAAGTAAACAGGAGTCCAGCCAGTCTCATTGGCCACCATCATCACGGTGTCTGTAGGCTTTTCTATGGTGACAGTGTGATATACGGTTCCCCCGCCAAGATTATTAGCTCCCCTCTGGGTGCAGTATGTCCTGCAAGCAGTAGTCTACTCTTTTGGGACACACTCTTGTTGTTTTATGAGAGAAACTCCAGGTCAAGTGATGTTCACACGAGTCGTCATGGTGCCCTGTTGCCCCCGGTTATCTCTCTGGATGTTGGAGTTGGAAGGCCTCCTCACTCGAGGTTGGTGTGCCCACAGAGCGAACCCTGCAACTTCAGGGCATGGTTGGTGGTTAGGATCACCACGTGGGGTCCTTTTCCCTTAGGAGGGAGGTGGCCTTTGGGGCTGCTGATTTCCAGGTTTTTAGATACCGCCAGTATCTTGGCCAGATGTGGCAGTGGGCCAAGCCCCTTGGTGCCCGTAGTTTATCCTACCTGGATGGCATTCTTGCATTGTTCCATTTCAAGTGGTCCCAGTTTTTGCACTAATTCTCCAATGGCGATTCACCTTTCACCGGGAATGTAAAGGTCAAAGGGTTTAGCTAAATTAGGGAGTTCCAGGGCAAGGGTCTGAACTGACTGCTCTTTCCATTCTTGAAAGGCCACTTCTGGATTCTATTCAAAAGGATCATCATCTTTTCCTTTCAGTGTTTCATATAGAGGCCCAGCTAGTAGACTGTAGTTAGGGATCCAGAAGCAGCAAACCCTGGCCTCCCCAGGAACCCCTAAACTGTCTTCTAGTTTTAGAAAGGGGTAAGGCTGAAAATGGTTTCTTCCCTTTCCTGGGATGGGCTTCTCCGACCTTCTGTGAGAACGAAGCCCAGGCAGGTCACTGCAGTCTGTGATATTTGAGCTTTTTCTTGGACAACTTCTATCCTTTATTGGCTTGGTAGTTCAGAGGCCTCCTTAGTAGGGCTGGCGATCAGAATGTCGTCTGCGTACTGAAGGAGGGTTTCCTTTCCCAGAGGTAGAACTTTTAGGTCTTTAGCTAAGCTTTCCCCAAAGATGGTGTGGGAATTTTTGCACCCTTGGGGCAAGACGGCCCGGAAGTATTGTTTTAGTTGTATGTTGAGTCCTGCCACTCACAAGCCAAAATTTCTTGTGACTCTGGGACTAATGGAATACAAAAGAAGGCATCATTGAAGACTAATACAGAATACCATGTCCTGGTGGTTGGTAGAATGACCAGCAGGGTGTAGGAATTAGGAGCAGCTGGAGGTATATCCTCGGTGGCTTCACTGACTGTCCTGACATCCTTTACCAGGTCCCCAGCAGCCCATGGGGCTCTCGTGGTCAGACCAATCCCAGAATATGGAGCTCACCTGGGCAGGTACCCCACCCCCACCCCAGCCCACGGGGCTCTCATGGTCAGGCCCCTCCCAGGATACAGACCTACCCTTGCAGGTACCGTGGCAGGGCTGGGCACACAGGAACCGTGCACATAGCCCTCATTGCAGAGCACCCCCAGCTCACCTGTCGCTCAGAGCTGACACAGAGCACCTCAGAGCAGGACTTGAACTAACAAACAGCAGCTGCGACAGGTCTGTGACCCTGGGCATCACTCTGTGCGGCCTCCCTCCACCTGGTCTTCCAGAGACTTCCACTGCACCCGGGGCACCAGGCCTCTGTCTCCAACCACCACCCACCCCTCCTCTCCCTGACTCCAGGGTTCCTCTCATTAGGAGAGGGTTTTCTTGAAGTTGTCTCCCACTCATGGGCCAGATAAAATCATTAGAAAACAAGCCAAAGCTGCAGCCCCTTGTCTATCCTCACTCTCAGAGCCCACACCTGTTCCTTGGACCTGGCCGGTTCAGCAAGTTCCATTTTCTGCAACTGTGAGCCCCTGAGGGGTGATGATTGGCTGACCTGGGCAGCCTTACCGTGCCGGCCAGCCCTCCCCAGGTGTGCCTGGGTTGAGATCAATATAAATACCACTCCAGGCAGCAAGAGCCCCTGCAGCCGTTCCTGATGCCATTTTCTCTGCCCTGTCAGCAGTCTCGGGGCTGGGCTGGTGGGAGGGAGTGAGAGGCCACGGCTTTGTGGGTGGCCCAGTGTGAGTGGGGCTCTGCTGGACTTTCTGCAGCAGTAGCCAGGCTGCCACCTGCTAAAGAAGAGGATGTGTCACCTATACCTGCTGCTGGAATTTCTCCCTGGGCAGAGGTGAGGAAGGAAAAAAGCAGTGGGGGCAGGGACAGGACGGGTATCTCAGGCAGGGAAATGGAAATCTTCCAGAAGAGCACCCAGGGCCAGGACCATCCTGGCTGGCCTGCAGGCACCAAGTCGGCCGGCATGCTGTCACTCGTGTGGCTCTATGGCCCTTCCTCTAGGCTTTCAAGTCCTTGTATAAATTCAGGTGTTTTACCTGGGACGGGTAGGAATAGTTCAGCAGCAACTGGCCTGGGGCTCAGCTCACGTTTACTCACAGATGCCTCAGCACGGTGCCCCAGCTTTGCAATGAGGACGCTTGTTGCGTGGGGGCTGCTGGCTGAATGGGAGACGATTCCCCACCACTGACCAACTTCAGAATTGTTTACAACTGGAGCAAGTGCCCTGATACGGTTTTCCTCTGTGGAACTGGTGGGTTCTGTGTTTTTTTTCTCTTTTTCGTTTTTGGTTCAAGGTAGATTTTATTCCTCTTTTTTGTATTTACAGATATAAGCATGGAAATAATTTATTCATATAAATACATGTATGTGAAGGGAATAATTGTTTTTCCTGTTTTTTTTTTAAATTTTATTTCTTTTTAATTTTGAATTTTATTTTATATTTTTATACAGCAGGTTCTTATTGGTTATCTATTTTATACATATAAATGTATACATGCCAATCCCAGTCTCTCAACTCCTCCCACCACCAACCTCCAACAGCTTTCCCCGCTTGTTGTCCATACGTTTGTTGTCTACATCTGTTGCTCTATTTATGCCTTGCAAAATGGTTAACCTGTACAGTTTTTCTAGGTTCCACATATATGCATGAATATACAAGATTTGTTTTTCTCTTTCTGACTTACTTCACTCTGTATGACACTCTCTAGATCCATCGACGTCTCTACAAATGACCCAATTTCATTCCTTTTCATGGCTTAGTAATATTCCATTTTATATATGTACCACAGCTTTATGCATTCGTCTGTCTGTGGGCATTTAGGTTGCTTCCATTACCTCGATATTGTAAAGAGTGAGGCAATGAACATTGCGGTGAATGTCTCTTTTTGATTTATGGTTTTGTCTGGGTATATGTCCAGAACTGGGATTGCTGTATCATATGGTAATTCTACTGTTAGTTTCTTAAGAAACTCCATATTGTTCTCCATAGTGACTGTATCAATTTATATTCCCAACAATAGTGGAAGAGGGTTCCATTTCTCCACACCCTTTCCAGCATTTTTTGTTTCTAGATTTTCTGATGATGCCCATTCTACCAGGTGTGAGGTGATATCTCATTGTTGAGTCCATTTCCTTGAGCAAGGGGTAGGTCTTGTCTATTACATATTTAGCTTATGGAAAGGTATCTGTGCTAATTTCAAACACAGGTTTTATGCAGCACCCCAACTAACCTTCCCCCTTAAGCAAGCATAAGTTGGTTTTCTAAACATGAGACCCTGTTCTGTTTTGTAATTCAGTTCATGTGTAGCCAAGTTCGCATTCCATGTATTAGTGGTACCTTATGATGTTTCTTTTTCTGTGTGACTTTTTTCACTTAGAATCACCGTGCCTCAATCCACTCATTATGCTGGTACGGGCCTGGTGACATAGTTTTCATTGCTGAGAGGTATTCTGTTGTACGTAAGTACTGCAACTTCTTTATCCATTATTTGCTCTCTGGCATATTAAACTTGTGCTGCAGAAGAGGTTCCTGTAAACAGAGCCGTACCAAATTTTTGGGTGGCTGTGTCTTTTTGATTTTAATTTCCCTAAGCTATAGGACCATAAGTGGAAGTGCCCTAGGCTCTGTTGCTTTGTTTTTTAGATGTTTCAGGAAACACCATACACTTCTCCCCAGTGGCTGTTGGCAATTTACATCCCGCCCATCAGCATAACAAGGCTCCCTGTTCTCCATGGCCTCTCCTGCCTTTCTGGATTTTACACTTTTTTCAGATGGCCCTTTTGACCGGGGAGAAGTGAGACTTCATTGTAGTGCAGATTTCCTCTGCAAGCTTGCTTGGTTGGCCAAAAAGGGCGTATGCGTTTTTTCCTGAATATATTCAGGAAAAAACGCATACCCCCTTTTTGGCCAAGTGCATCATTGACAACGTTCTGCCTCTTTTCCTATGCTTTAAATGCAATTCCAGTCTACCTCCTGAAATTGGTTTCCTGCAATTCTGCCCCGCTTTCAAGTCCTCTTGGCAGCCTTACTTCAGTATATTTTTGGACGAGAGCTGTCATTTATAACTCTGCAGGTTTGTGAATTACAGTGCCCCTGAGCGCCTTTCTTCAACCCGCTTTCTTGTGAGCTGGCCACAACACCACAGGATTGCTTCAGGCCCTAATCTGGTTCCGGCACGGCACGCTGAGCCTTTGGTTAATTCCTCTTCCTGGTGGGAAATGAGAGTTAAATTTGCCCGTCCAGACACCTCCAGCTAGTCTCTCATTGGTTCTCCCTATTCCTGTTCATCTTCCGCAGAAATTGCAAACTGGGCCAAACAGGAGGTTAAAGGCACTGACTCTCCAAGTCGGGAGAGTGTTAGTAAAGCGTCTGGAATGTTGCACCCGAGTACCAGGGGACGAAAACTGAGACATATTTGAACACGACTCCCGATCACACGGTTGATCATACTCTGGGTTCCACATGCATGATTTAGCTGAAGGAAGAATCCCTTAAACCTGGAGAGTTGAGACCCGTGGAATGGGTACCATGCAATATGACTTCAAAGGGTCTTCATTTGCTCACCGAACCTCTCCAATCCTATCACTGCTGCGTTTATGCCCCTGTACACACGCTTGATTCTCTTTTGGAGACATAGCGATCCATAGGTTTTAAGATACTTACTAGTCAGTTACATTCTTAGTCGTTTAATATGGGGTGTTGAGTCCATTTCGTTGAGCAAGGAGTAGCTCTTGTCTATTTCATATTTGGCTTAAGGAACTTTATCTGTGCTCATTTCAATCTCTGGTTTTATGCAGCACCCCAACTCACCTTTCCCCTTAAGCAAGCATAAGTTGGTTTTCTAAATTTGAGACCCTGTTCTGTTTTGTAATCCAGTTCCTGTGTAGCCAAGTTTACATTCCGTGTATTAGTGATATCTTATGATGTTTCTTTTCCTGTGTGACTTATTTCAGTTAGAATCATCATACATGAATCCACTCATTATGCTGCTACGGGCCTGATGACGTAGATTTCATTGCTGAGTGATATTGCATTGTACATAAGTACCACAACTTCTTTATCCATTTTTCACTTTCTGCGATATTGAACTAGTCCCATAAACGAGTTTCTTGTAAACAGAGCCGTCCCAAACTTAGGGGTGGCTGTGTCTTTTTGAGTTTAATTTCCCTAATCTATAGGGCCATAAGTGGAAGTGCCCTAGGCTCTGTTGCTTTGTTTTTTAGATGTTTCACGAAACACCATACACTTCTCCCAAGTGGCTGTTGGCAATATACATCCCGCCCATCAGCATAACAAGGCTCCCAGTTCTCCATGGCCTGTCCTGCCTGTCTGGATTTTACACTTTTTTCAGATGGCCCTTTTGACCGGGGGCAAGTGAGACTTCATTGTAGTGCAGATTTCCTTTGCAGGCTTGCTTGGTTGGCCAAAAAGGGCGTATGCGTTTTTTCCTGAATATATTCAGGAAAAAACGCATACGCCCTTTTTGGCCAAGTGCATCATTGTCTACGTTTTGCCTCTTTTCCTCTGCTTTAAATGCAATTCCAGTGTACCTCCTGAAATTGGTTTCCTGCAATTCTGCCCCGCTTTCAAGTCCTCTTGGCAGCCTTACTTCAGTATATTTTTGGACGATAGCTGTCATTTATAACTCTGCAGGTTTGTGAATTACAGTGCCCCTGAGCTCCTTTCTTCAACTCGCTTTCTTGTGAGCTGGCCGCAACACCGCAGGATTGCTTCAGGCCCTAATCTTGTTCCGGCACGGCATGCTGAGCCTTTGGTTAATTCCTCTTCCTGGTGGGAATGAGAGTTAAATTTGCCCGTCCAGACACCTCCAGCTAGTCTCTCATTGGTTCTCCCTATTCCTGTTCATCTTCTGCGGAAATTGCAAACTGGGCCAAACAGGAGGTTAAAGGCACTGACTCTCCAAGTCGGGAGAGTGTTAGTAAAGCGTCTGGAATGTTGCACCCGAGTACCAGGGGACGAGAATTGAGACATATTGGAACATGTCTCCCGATCACATGGTTGATCATACTCTGGGTTCCACATGCATGATTTAGCTGAAGGAAGAATCCCTTAAACTTGGAGAGTTGAGACCTGTGGAATGGGTACCATGCAATATGACTTCAAAGGGTCTTCATTTGCTCACCGAACCTCTCCAATCCTATCACTGCTGCGTTTATGCCCCTGTACACACGCTTGATTCTCTTTCGGAGACATAGCAATCCATAGCTTTTAAGATATTACTAGTCAGGTACATTCGTAGGCGTTTAATATGGGGTGTTGAGTCCATTTCGTTGAGCAAGGAGTAGCTCTTGTCTATTCCATATTTGGCTTAAGGAACTTTATCTGTGCTCATTTCAGTCTGGTTTTATGCAGCACCCCAACTCACCTTTCCCCTTAAGCAAGCATAAGTTGGTTTTCTAAATTTGAGACCCTGTTCTGTTTTGTAATCCAGTTCCTGTGTAGCCAAGTTTACATTCCGTGTATTAGTGATATCTTATGATGTTTCTTTTTCTGTGTGACTTATTTCAGTTAGAATCATCTACCTGAATCCAGTCATTATGCTGCTACGGGCCTGATGACATAGATTTCATTTCTGAGTGATATTGCATTGTACGTAAGTACCAAAACTTCTTTATCCATTTTTCGCTTTCTGCGATATTGAACTTGTACCGTAAACGAGTTTCTTGTAAACAGAGCCGTCCCAAACTTTGGGGTGGCTGTGTATTTTTGATTTTAATTTCCCTAATCTATAGGGCCATAAGTGGAAGTGCCCTAGGCTCTGTTGCTTTGTTTTTTAGATGTTTCAAGAAACACCATACACTTCTCCCAAGTGGCTGTTGGCAATATACATCCCGCCCATCAGCATAACAAGGCTCCCAGTTCTCCATGGCCTGTCCTGCCTTTCTGGATTTTACACTTTTTTCAGATGGCCCTTTTCACCGGGGGAAAGTGAGACTTCATTGTAGTGCAGATTTCCTTTGCAAGCTTGCTTGGTTGGCCAAAAAGTGCGTATGCGTTTTTTCCTGAATATATTCAGGAAAAAACGCATACGCCCTTTTTGGCCAAGTGCATCATTGTCGACGTTCTGCCTCTTTTCCTATGCTTTAAATGCAATTCCAGTCTACCTCCTGAAATTGGTTTCCTGAATTCTGCCCCGCTTTCAAGTCCTCTTGGCAGCCTTACTTCAGTATATTTTTGGACGATAGCTGTCATTTATAACTCTGCAGGTTTGTGAATTACAGTGCCCCTGAGCTCCTTTCTTCAACTCGCTTTCTTGTGAGCTGGCCGCAACACCGCAGGATTGCTTCAGGCCCTAATCTGGTTCCGGCACGGCATGCTGAGCCTTTGGTTAATTCCTCTTCCTGGTGGGAAATGAGAGTTAAATTTGCCCGTCCAGACACCTCCAGCTAGTCTCTCATTGGTTCTCCCTATTCCTGTTCATCTTCTGCGGAAATTGCAAACTGGGCCAAACAGGAGGTTAAAGGCACTGACTCTCCAAGTCGGGAGAGTGTTAGTAAAGCGTCTGGAATGTTGCACCCGAGTACCAGGGGACGAGAACTGAGACATATTGGAACACGTCTCCCAATCACATGGTTGATCATACTCTGGGTTCCACATGCATGATTTAGCTGAAGGAAGAATCCCTTAAACTTGGAGAGTTGAGACCTGTGGAGTGGGTACCATGCAATATGACTTCAAAGGGTCTTCATTTGCTCACCGAACCTCTCCAATCCTATCACTGCTGCGTTTATGCCCCTGTACACACGCTTGATTCTCTTTCGGAGACATAGCAATCCATAGCTTTTAAGATATTACTAGTCAGGTACATTCGTAGGCGTTTAATATGGGGTGTTGAGTCCATTTCGTTGAGCAAGGAGTAGCTCTTGTCTATTCCATATTTGGCTTAAGGAACTTTATCTGTGCTCATTTCAGTCTGGTTTTATGCAGCACCCCAACTCACCTTTCCCCTTAAGCAAGCATAAGTTGGTTTTCTAAATTTGAGACCCTGTTCTGTTTTGTAATCCAGTTCCTGTGTAGCCAAGTTGACATTCCGTGTATTAATGATATCTTATGATGTTTCTTTTTCTGTGTGACTTATTTCAGTTAGAATCATCTACCTGAATCCAGTCATTATGCTGCTACGGGCCTGATGACATAGATTTCATTTCTGAGTGATATTGCATTGTACGTAAGTACCAAAACTTCTTTATCCATTTTTCGCTTTCTGCGATATTGAACTTGTACCGTAAACGAGGTTCTTGTAAACAGAGCCGTCCCAAACTTTGGGGTGGCTGTGTCTTTTTGATTTTAATTTCCCTAATCTATAGGACCATAAGTGGAAGTGCCCTAGGCTCTGTTGCTTTGTTTTTTAGATGTTTCAGGAAACACCATACACTTCTCCAGAGAGGCTGTTGGCAATTTACATCCCGCCCATCAGCATAACAAGGCTCCCAGTTCTCCATGGCCTGTCCTGCCTTTCTGGATTTTACACTTTTTTCAGATGGCCCTTTTGACCGGGGGGAAGTGAGACTTCATTGTAGTGCAGATTTCCTTTGCAAGCTTGCTTGGTTGGCCAAAAAGGGCGTATGCGTTTTTTCCTGAATATATTCAGGAAAAAACGCATACGCCCTTTTTGGCCAAGTGCATCATTGTGGACGTTCTGCCTCTTTTCCTATGCTTTAAATGCAATTCCAGTCTACCTCCTGAAATCGGTTTCCTGCAATTGTGCCTTGCTTTCAATGCCTCTTCATAGCCTTATCTCAATATATTTTTTGAAAATAGTTGGCCTTTATAACTCTGCAGGTTTTTGAATTGCAGTGGCCCTTAGCTCCATTTTTCAGCTCTTATTTTTGTGATCTTGCCTCATAACCACAGGATTCCTTCAGGCCCTATTCTTCTTCTGGGGCACCTTGCTGTGCCTTTGGTTTATTCTTCTTACTGATGTGAAATTAGAGTGACATGTGCCCATTGAAACTGCTATAGCTAGTTTCTCACTGGTTCCCCCTATTTCCATTCATCCTCCGCACTAACTGCAGACTGTGCGATACCAGAACTTAAAGGCATTGACTCTCCATGTGGGGATATTGTTAGTAAAGCGGCCGGAATGTCGATCCGGAGCCCCAGGAGAGGAAAAATGAGGTGCGTTTTAGAAACCTTTCCCGATCATATGGTATACCAGTCGCTGGGTTTCCCAAGCATGGTTTAGCTGTAGGAAGATTCCCTTCAACCTGGAGTTTTGGGACCCTTGGAATGAGTAGCATGAAGTATTGCATTAAACTTTTGGCAGTTGCTCACCAAAGCTCACCAATCCTCTCAGCCCCAAGTGTCCAGCCTTATGTCTTATCCAGCTGTGGGTTTATATGTGGTCAATCCAGGTTGCATCACAGCCCCTGAGCAAATTTTGTAAGAATTTTTCTCTCTTTCATTGTTTCTGCGTTTTGTTTTTAAAATTTATTTCTATAATGGGGTTTAGCTCATTTTCACTGCTGTGTTTGTGCCGCTCTGCACACACTTGATTCCCTTATGGAGATATATCAATACATGGGTTTTAAGATTCTTATTACTCAGATATATTTCTCTGCGGTGTATAGGGTGTGTTGAGGCCAGTTCATTGAGCAAGGTGTAGATCTTGTCTAATATCTATTTGGTTTATTGAACGGTATCTGTGCTAATTTCAAACTCTGGTTTTATGCATCACCCCACCTCTCCTTTCCCCTTAAGCTGACATAAGTGTGTTTTCTAAATGTGAGACACTGTTCTGTTCTGTAATTCATTTCTTGTGCAGCCATATTTACCCTCCCTCTATAAGTGATATCTTATGATATGTTTCTTTTTCTGTTTGACTTATTTCAAGTAGTATTATCGGACCTAAATCCACTCTTTATCCTTCTACTAGCCTTATTACATTGATTTCATGGTGAAGAGATATTCCATTGTACATAAGTACCACATCTTCTTTATCCATTGTTCTCTTTCCTGGGATATTTAAGGTGTACTGAAGTTGAGGTTCTTGTAAACAGAGTAGCCCTAAACTGTGGTGTGCTTGTGTCTTGTTGATTTTTAGACTTCCCTAGATATACTCCCATGATTGGAAGTGTCCTATGCTCTGTAGCTCTGTTTTCTAGATGATTTAGGAACCACCATACACTTCTCCAGAGTGGCTCTCGGCAGTTCACACACTGCCCATCAGCGTATAAAGGCTCCCTGTTCTCCATGGCCTGTCCTGCATTTCTGGTTTTTACAAATTTTTAGGATGGCCCTTTTGACCAGTGGGAAATGAGACTTCTTTGTTGTGCACATTTGCATTGCTTGCTTGCTTCGTTGCCCATAAAGTGCGTATGTGTTTTTTCCTGGTTATAATCAGGAAAAAACGCATACGCCCTTTTGGGCCAACTGCATCATTGTCGAAATTCTGCCGCTTTTCATGTGCTTTAAAGACGAGTCCAATCTATCTCTTGAAATCTGTTTCTTGCAATTCTGTCTTGCATTCAGATCCTCTTCTTTGCCTTACCTCAACATATTTTTGGACGTTAGTTTTCATTTATAACTCTGCAGGTTTGTGAATTGCAGTGACCCTGAGCTCCATTTCTTAAGTTGCTCTTTTGTGAGCTGGGCTCAAACCCACAGAATTGCTTCAGGACCTATTTTGGCTCCGGCGAGGTGGGCTGAGCCTTTTTTCAATTCTTATTCTTAATGGGAAATTAGAGTGATATGTGCCCATCCAAACCCCTACAACTATTCTCTCATTGGTTCCCCCTCTTCCCGTTCATCCTCCTCACAATTTGCAAAATGTGTGAAACAGAAGTTTAAATGTGCTGATTCTCCAAGTGGAGAGATTCTAAGTAACGTGGCCAGAATGGTGAACAGGAGCACCAGGAGAGGATAAATGAGCTGCATTTTAGACACATCTCCCGATCACATGGTGTACAGTCCTCTGGGTTTTCCATGCATGTTTTAGCTGTAGGAAGATCCCTTGAACCTGCAGATTTGGGACCCATTGAATGGGTACCAGGTAGTATTACTTTAAAGGGTGTGCATTTCCTCACCCAACCTCACATTTCTCTTAGTGCAAACAGTTTCCAGCCTTATGTCTCATCCTGCTGTGGGTCTAGATGTGTTCAATCCATGTTGCATCACCGTCCCTGAGGAAAAGTTGTAAGAGGTTTTCTCTGTCTCTCTGTCGTTTATTTTTTTCAATTTATTACTATATTGGTTACAGCTGATTTTCAAAGCTCTGTTTCTTGCTGCTGTACATCCACTTGATTCACGTACAAGAGACATCAGTAAATTCTTTTTCAGATTCTTACCAGTCGTATATATTCTTTTCCGGTGACTTGAGTGTGCTGAGTGCAGTTCTTTTAGCTACCGTGTGGGCCTTGTTGATTATCAGTTTGGTATTTGGAATGGTATCTTTGCTAATTTCAACCTCCTGGATGATGCCTCACCCCTCCCCACCTTTCCCGTTTAGCAGCCTTATGCGTGTTTTCTACATATTTGACTATGTTTTTGTTTTGTAATTTATTTCATGTGTAGCCATTTTGGATTCCACCTTTAAGTGATATCTTATGATATGTGTCTTTTCTTTTTGAATTATGTCACTTAGAAAGATCATACGTAACTCCTCCGGAGTTGTTACAACGGGCCATAGTTCATTGATTTCCAGGCTGAATAATATTCCACTCTACCTAAGTACCACATCTCTATCCATTTTTTCCCTCCAGAGACATTTAAGTTATATCCTAGTCGAGGATCTTTTAAACAGAGAGGGAGTAAACTTTGGGGTGCCTGTGTCCTCTCAATTTTTGTTTTTCCCAAGATATACGCCCATGAGTGCAATTGCCCTATGCTCTGTAGCTCATTTTTTAGATGCTTTAGTAAACACAATACACTTCTCCAGAATGGCCGTTGGCAATATACATTTCCACTATAAGTCTCACAGGGCTCCCTCTTCTCCTTGCCCTGTCCTGCATTTCTGTTGTTTACGCTTTATGAGGATGGCTCTTCTGACTGATGCGAAGTGATATCTTTTGTAGTATTGACTTCCAGTGCCCACCTGTTTGCTTGGCTAAAAAAGTGTATGCCCTTTTCTTGAATATATACAGAAAAAAACGCATACACCCTTTTTGGCCAACTGCAATGTTGGCAATGTTCAGCTCCTTTTCTTGTGCTTAATGGCGAGTCCTTTCTACCTCCTCAGATCCCTTTCCTGCCATTCTCCCTTGCTTACAAGTCCTTTTCTCTGACTTTCCTCAAGACATTTTTCAGTGATGGATATTTTCAACTCTGCAGTTTCATGAATTTTACTGCCCCTGAGTTCCATTGTTCAACTTGCGTTTATGGGAACTGGCCACAAAGCAGCGGGATTTCCTCAAGCCCTATACTGTTTCCATGGGCAACCCTAGCCTTTGGTCAATTCGTCTTCCTGATTGGAAATTAGAGTGACATGTGCCTGTCTGAACACCTAGGACTTGTCTCTCATTGTTCCTCATCCTTCCGCTTCATCCTCTGGACAAATTCCAAACTGTACGCAACAGGATGTTGACAGTGCTGACATCTCCAAGTGGGGAGACTGTTAGTAAAGACGCTGGAGGGGTGAACCCGAGCACCAGGAGATGAGGAGATGAGATGCCTTTTCCAAACTCTTCCCGATCAGACGGTATACCATCCTCTGTGTGTGACAGACATGTTTTAGCAGTAGGAAGAGTCCCATTCATGTAAGGAGAATACCAGGGCTTTTTCAAAATCAGTGTCTGCCCAAAACCCAAACTGGGGAATTTTTTAAGCTATGGCTACACATATGTTCATTAAGGGCCTTGGGAAGTAGGCAGAGTCCAAACTTTAGACGATTGAAGTCTTCAGGGTCAGAAGCACTCACCACCAGCTTCCCTTAGGTTACACTTTAACTGTCATTGATAGATGATGTCAATAAAAATATCTATTCTTTTCCAGATTATTTCCCCTTATAGGTTATTGCAAAATGTTGAGTGTAGTTCCCTGTGCTATACAGTAGTTCCTTGTTGATGATCTATTTTATACATAGCAGTGTGTATGTGTTAATCCCAAACTGTTAATTTATCCCTCCTCCCACCTTTCCCCTTTGGTAATAATAAATTATAAGATTTTATACTTCTCAGAAATGGGGGAGCTGAAAGAGAGGTATCATTTTCAATGGAAAAGCATTTAAAACAAGATTGAAGCTTTAACCAAGATTATTAGATGTACATCCTTGGAAAGAAATCACTTCGTTTCTCTAATATTGACCTGACAAATAAGACAGACCTTTTCACTGAACTTGCTTATAATAAAGTGATGGAAATATCAAATGGAAGTGTTAGAAACATCTTATTTTACCCGAGCCTTATACACTGTTCTATGTTAACTACAGTTTGGCTCACACATCTGTTCATTGAGGTTACAATAGTCTCAATTTCTGTTACTGATCCTCCAGAGTGGACCCCAACAAGTGTCCCCCTGCCCAGTGTCATTGGGGCCAACAGATCGAGACTGAGTTTGGTTCACAAGCAAAGGAAACTTTATATTTTGATCAGAGAATGGAGAGGTGAGAGCATGCACTACCCCGTGGGCTGTGGGCTGGGCTGTTGTGTAGAGATCCTGTCAGAGTCAGTGGGAGGGAGGGGGCGTAGCTCTCGAGGGCCGGGTTGGCTGCAGCTCAGGCTCTATATCGCGGAGTCTGCACTGGGCCCCAGGAGCTGAGGTGTCGTCCCAGCCATTCTGCACTAGGAAATCTGGTCTGAAGTGCCGGGTGTGGAACCTCTGCATGCGGGACCCTAGGAGCACATGAAATTAGACAAAGCACAAAGGATAAAAAAGGTTAGACTTGACTTTATTGCCCAGATTCTATTTTTATCTCCCAGGGATTTTTAATGGGCTTTGCTGGGGACAAACCCCTCCTCTGCCTTTTGTCCCGTTCCTCATTCTTGGAGTGCTGAGGGTGCAGACCCTTCTTCTGTAACTGCTGAGTGCTGAGTTGGGAGCCCTCATACCCGGGGGCGAGGGTCAGAGCTTCTCCCCAGCAGCCTCCAGGTGACGTTGATTGTCCCCAGGCCCCCTGCCTCCCTGCTCGTCCACCTGAGCACCAGCATTGGAAGTGTTATAGATTCTAATGACCTTTAAGGGTCCAGGAAAGAGATGTGCAGAGACGCTGTGGGAACCTGTTTCACCCCGCCCCACATTTGTTCGGCCACCTTAGGCTGACCGTTTCTGCCAGCCTAGATGCTCTGACCAGTAGTCTGCGCTTTCTTCAATTAGGTCCCTGAATTAATGTACAAACAGCACCAGGTGTCAGAGCCCTGCCCGCTCAAATCCCAGACAGTCCAGGGTCAGTGGTGATCAAGGACCATGATGGCCACTGAGTCAACAGCCTTTTGAAGTAAACAGGAGTCCAGCCAGTCTCATTGGCCACCATCATCACGGTGTCTGTAGGCTTTTCTATGGTGACAGTGTGATATACGGTTCCCCCGCCAAGATTATTAGCTCCCCTCTGGGTGCAGTATGTCCTGCAAGCAGTAGTCTACTCTTTTGGGACACACTCTTGTTGTTTTATGAGAGAAACTCCAGGTCAAGTGATGTTCACACGAGTCGTCATGGTGCCCTGTTGCCCCCGGTTATCTCTCTGGATGTTGGAGTTGGAAGGCCTCCTCACTCGAGGTTGGTGTGCCCACAGAGCGAACCCTGCAACTTCAGGGCATGGTTGGTGGTTAGGATCACCACGTGGGGTCCTTTTCCCTTAGGAGGGAGGTGGCCTTTGGGGCTGCTGATTTCCAGGTTTTTAGATACCGCCAGTATCTTGGCCAGATGTGGCAGTGGGCCAAGCCCCTTGGTGCCCGTAGTTTATCCTACCTGGATGGCATTCTTGCATTGTTCCATTTCAAGTGGTCCCAGTTTTTGCACTAATTCTCCAATGGCGATTCACCTTTCACCGGGAATGTAAAGGTCAAAGGGTTTAGCTAAATTAGGGAGTTCCAGGGCAAGGGTCTGAATTGACTGCTCTTTCCATTCTTGAAAGGCCACTTCTGGATTCTATTCAAAAGGATCATCATCTTTTCCTTTCAGTGTTTCATATAGAGGCCCAGCTAGTAGACTGTAGTTAGGGATCCAGAAGCAGCAAACCCTGGCCTCCCCAGGAACCCCTAAGCTGTCTTCTAGTTTTAGAAAGGGGTAAGGCTGAAAATGGTTTCTTCCCTTTCCTGGGATGGGCTTCTCCGACCTTCTGTGAGAACGAAGCCCAGGCAGGTCACTGCAGTCTGTGATATTTGAGCTTTTTCTTGGACAACTTCTATCCTTTATTGGCTTGGTAGTTCAGAGGCCTCCTTAGTAGGGCTGGCGATCAGAATGTCGTCTGCGTACTGAAGGAGGGTTTCCTTTCCCAGAGGTAGAACTTTTAGGTCTTTAGCTAAGCTTTCCCCAAAGATGGTGTGGGAATTTTTGCACCCTTGGGGCAAGACGGCCCGGAAGTATTGTTTTAGTTGTATGTTGAGTCCTGCCACTCACAAGCCAAAATTTCTTGTGACTCTGGGACTAATGGAATACAAAAGAAGGCATCATTGAAGACTAATACAGAATACCATGTCCTGGTGGTTGGTAGAATGACCAGCAGGGTGTAGGAATTAGGAGCAGCTGGAGGTATATCCTCGGTGGCTTCACTGACTGTCCTGACATCCTTTACCAGGTCCCCAGCAGCCCATGGGGCTCTCGTGGTCAGACCAATCCCAGAATATGGAGCTCACCTGGGCAGGTACCCCACCCCCACCCCAGCCCACGGGGCTCTCATGGTCAGGCCCCTCCCAGGATACAGACCTACCCTTGCAGGTACCGTGGCAGGGCTGGGCACACAGGAACCGTGCACATAGCCCTCATTGCAGAGCACCCCCAGCTCACCTGTCGCTCAGAGCTGACACAGAGCACCTCAGAGCAGGACTTGAACTAACAAACAGCAGCTGCGACAGGTCTGTGACCCTGGGCATCACTCTGTGCGGCCTCCCTCCACCTGGTCTTCCAGAGACTTCCACTGCACCCGGGGCACCAGGCCTCTGTCTCCAACCACCACCCACCCCTCCTCTCCCTGACTCCAGGGTTCCTCTCATTAGGAGAGGGTTTTCTTGAAGTTGTCTCCCACTCATGGGCCAGATAAAATCATTAGAAAACAAGCCAAAGCTGCAGCCCCTTGTCTATCCTCACTCTCAGAGCCCACACCTGTTCCTTGGACCTGGCCGGTTCAGCAAGTTCCATTTTCTGCAACTGTGAGCCCCTGAGGGGTGATGATTGGCTGACCTGGGCAGCCTTACCGTGCCGGCCAGCCCTCCCCAGGTGTGCCTGGGTTGAGATCAATATAAATACCACTCCAGGCAGCAAGAGCCCCTGCAGCCGTTCCTGATGCCATTTTCTCTGCCCTGGCAGCAGTCTCGGGGCTGGGCTGGTGGGAGGGAGTGAGAGGCCACGGCTTTGTGGGTGGCCCAGTGTGAGTGGGGCTCTGCTGGACTTTCTGCAGCAGTAGCCAGGCTGCCACCTGCTAAAGAAGAGGATGTGTCACCTATACCTGCTGCTGGAATTTCTCCCTGGGCAGAGGTGAGGAAGGAAAAAAGCAGTGGGGGCAGGGACAGGACGGGTATCTCAGGCAGGGAAATGGAAATCTTCCAGAAGAGCACCCAGGGCCAGGACCATCCTGGCTGGCCTGCAGGCACCAAGTCGGCCAGCATGCTGTCACTCGTGTGGCTCTATGGCCCTTCCTCTAGGCTTTCAAGTCCTTGTATAAATTCAGGTGTTTTACCTGGGACGGGTAGGAATAGTTCAGCAGCAACTGGCCTGGGGCTCAGCTCACGTTTACTCACAGATGCCTCAGCACGGTGCCCCAGCTTTGCAATGAGGACGCTTGTTGCGTGGGGGCTGCTGGCTGAATGGGAGACGATTCCCCACCACTGACCAACTTCAGAATTGTTTACAACTGGAGCAAGTGCCCTGATACGGTTTTCCTCTGTGGAACTGGTGGGTTCTGTGTTTTTTTTCTCTTTTTCGTTTTTGGTTCAAGGTAGATTTTATTCCTCTTTTTTGTATTTACAGATATAAGCATAGAAATAATTTATTCATATAAATACATGTATGTGAAGGGAATAATTGTTTTTTCTGTTTTTTTTTTAAATTTTATTTCTTTTTAATTTTGAATTTTATTTTATATTTTTATACAGCAGGTTCTTATTGGTTATCTATTTTATACATATAAATGTATACATGCCAATCCCAGTCTCTCAACTCCTCCCACCACCAACCTCCAACAGCTTTCCCCGCTTGTTGTCCATACGTTTGTTGTCTACATCTGTTGCTCTATTTATGCCTTGCAAAATGGTTAACCTGTACAGTTTTTCTAGGTTCCACATATATGCATGAATATACAAGATTTGTTTTTCTCTTTCTGACTTACTTCACTCTGTATGACACTCTCTAGATCCATCGACGTCTCTACAAATGACCCAATTTCATTCCTTTTCATGGCTTAGTAATATTCCATTTTATATATGTACCACAGCTTTATGCATTCGTCTGTCTGTGGGCATTTAGGTTGCTTCCATTACCTCGATATTGTAAAGAGTGAGGCAATGAACATTGCGGTGAATGTCTCTTTTTGATTTATGGTTTTGTCTGGGTATATGTCCAGAACTGGGATTGCTGTATCATATGGTAATTCTACTGTTAGTTTCTTAAGAAACTCCATATTGTTCTCCATAGTGACTGTATCAATTTATATTCCCAACAATAGTGGAAGAGGGTTCCATTTCTCCACACCCTTTCCAGCATTTTTTGTTTCTAGATTTTCTGATGATGCCCATTCTACCAGGTGTGAGGTGATATCTCATTGTTGAGTCCATTTCCTTGAGCAAGGGGTAGGTCTTGTCTATTACATATTTAGCTTATGGAACGGTATCTGTGCTAATTTCAAACACAGGTTTTATGCAGCACCCCAACTAACCTTCCCCCTTAAGCAAGCATAAGTTGGTTTTCTAAACATGAGACCCTGTTCTGTTTTGTAATTCAGTTCATGTGTAGCCAAGTTCGCATTCCATGTATTAGTGGTACCTTATGATGTTTCTTTTTCTGTGTGACTTTTTTCACTTAGAATCACCGTGCCTCAATCCACTCATTATGCTGGTACGGGCCTGGTGACATAGTTTTCATTGCTGAGAGGTATTCTGTTGTACGTAAGTACTGCAACTTCTTTATCCATTATTTGCTCTCTGGCATATTAAACTTGTGCTGCAGAAGAGGTTCCTGTAAACAGAGCCGTACCAAATTTTTGGGTGGCTGTGTCTTTTTGATTTTAATTTCCCTAAGCTATAGGACCATAAGTGGAAGTGCCCTAGGCTCTGTTGCTTTGTTTTTTAGATGTTTCAGGAAACACCATACACTTCTCCCCAGTGGCTGTTGGCAATTTACATCCCGCCCATCAGCATAACAAGGCTCCCTGTTCTCCATGGCCTCTCCTGCCTTTCTGGATTTTACACTTTTTTCAGATGGCCCTTTTGACCGGGGAGAAGTGAGACTTCATTGTAGTGCAGATTTCCTCTGCAAGCTTGCTTGGTTGGCCAAAAAGGGCGTATGCGTTTTTTCCTGAATATATTCAGGAAAAAACGCATACGCCCTTTTTGGCCAAGTGCATCATTGACAACGTTCTGCCTCTTTTCCTATGCTTTAAATGCAATTCCAGTCTACCTCCTGAAATTGGTTTCCTGCAATTCTGCCCCGCTTTCAAGTCCTCTTGGCAGCCTTACTTCAGTATATTTTTGGACGATAGCTGTCATTTATAACTCTGCAGGTTTGTGAATTACAGTGCCCCTGAGCGCCTTTCTTCAACCCGCTTTCTTGTGAGCTGGCCACAACACCGCAGGATTGCTTCAGGCCCTAATCTGGTTCCGGCACGGCACGCTGAGCCTTTGGTTAATTCCTCTTCCTGGTGGGAAATGAGAGTTAAATTTTCCCGTCCAGACACCTCCAGCTAGTCTCTCATTGGTTCTCCCTATTCCTGTTCATCTTCCGCAGAAATTGCAAACTGGGCCAAACAGGAGGTTAAAGGCACTGACTCTCCAAGTCGGGAGAGTGTTAGTAAAGCGTCTGGAATGTTGCACCCGAGTACCAGGGGACGAAAACTGAGACATATTTGAACACGACTCCCGATCACACGGTTGATCATACTCTGGGTTCCACATGCATGATTTAGCTGAAGGAAGAATCCCTTAAACCTGGAGAGTTGAGACCCGTGGAATGGGTACCATGCAATATGACTTCAAAGGGTCTTCATTTGCTCACCGAACCTCCCCAATACTATCACTGCTGCGTTTATGCCCCTGTACACACGCTTGATTCTCTTTTGGAGACATAGCGATCCATAGGTTTTAAGATACTTACTAGTCAGGTACATTCTTAGGCGTTTAATACGGGGTGTTGAGTCCATTTCGTTGAGCAAGGAGTAGCTCTTGTCTATTTCATATTTGGCTTAAGGAACTTTATCTGTGCTCATTTCAATCTCTGGTTTTATGCAGCACCCCAACTCACCTTTCCCCTTAAGCAAGCATAAGTTGGTTTTCTAAATTTGAGACCCTGTTCTGTTTTGTAATCCAGTTCCTGTGTAGCCAAGTTTACATTCCGTGTATTAGTGATATCTTATGATGTTTCTTTTCCTGTGTGACTTATTTCAGTTAGAATCATCATACCTGAATCCACTCATTATGCTGCTACGGGCCTGATGACATAGATTTCATTGCTGAGTGATATTGCATTGTACGTAAGTACCACAACTTCTTTATCCATTTTTCACTTTCTGCGATATTGAACTAGTCCCATAAACGAGTTTCTTGTAAACAGAGCCGTCCCAAACTTAGGGGTGGCTGTGTCTTTTTGATTTTAATTTCCCTAATCTATAGGGCCATAAGTGGAAGTGCCCTAGGCTCTGTTGCTTTGTTTTTTAGATGTTTCAAGAAACACCATACACTTCTCCCAAGTGGCTGTTGGCAATATACATCCCGCCCATCAGCATAACAAGGCTCCCAGTTCTCCATGACCTGTCCTGCCTTTCTGGATTTTACACTTTTTTCAGATGGCCCTTTTCACCGGGGGAAAGTGAGACTTCATTGTAGTGCAGATTTCCTTTGCAAGCTTGCTTGGTTGGCCAAAAAGTGCGTATGCGTTTTTTCCTGAATATATTCAGGAAAAAACGCATACGCCCTTTTTGGCCAAGTGCATCATTGTCGACGTTCTGCCTCTTTTCCTATGCTTTAAATGCAATTCCAGTCGACCTCCTGAAATTGGTTTCCTGCAATTCTGCCCCGCTTTCAAGTCCTCTTGGCAGCCTTACTTCAGTATATTTTTGGACGATAGCTGTCATTTATAACTCTGCAGGTTTGTGAATTACAGTGCCCCTCAGCTCCTTTCTTCAACCCGCTTTCTTGTGAGCTGGCGGCAAGACCGCTGGATTGCTTCAGGCCCTAATCTGGTTCCGGCATGGCACGGTGAGCCTTTGGTTAATTCCTCTTCCTGGTGGGAAATGAGAGTTAAATTTGCCCGTTCAGACACCTCCAGCTAGTCTGTCTTTGGTTCTCCCTATTCCTGTTCATCTTCCGCAGAAATTGCAAACTGGGCCAAACAGGAGGTTAAATGCACTGACTCTCCAAGTCGGGAGAGTGTTAGTAAAGCGTCTGGAATGTTGCACCCGAGTACCAGGGGACGAGAAGTGAGACATATTGGAACACGTCTCCCAATCACATGGTTGATCATACTCTGGGTTCCACATGCATGTTTTAGCTGAAGGAAGAATCCCTTAAACCTGGAGAGTTGAGACCTGTGGAATGGGTCCCATGCAATATGACTTCAAAGGGTCTTCATTGGCTCACCGAACCTCTCCAATCCTATCACTGCTGCGTTTATGCCCCTGTACACACGCTTGCTTCTCTTTCGGAGACAGAGCGATCCATAGGTTTTAAGATACTTATTAGTCAGGTACATTCTTAGGCGTTTAATATGGGGTGTTGAGTCCCTTTCGTTGAGCAAGGAGTAGCTCTTGTCTATTCCATATTGGGCTTAAGGAACTTTATCTGTGCTCATTTCAATCTCTGGTTTTATGCAGCACCCCAACTCACCTTTCCCCTTAAGCAAGCATAAGTTGGTTTTCTAAATTTGAGACCCTGTTCTCTTTTGTAATCCAGTTCCTGTGTAGCCAAGTTTACATTCCGTGTATTAGTGATATCTTATGATGTTTCTTTTTCTGTGTGACTTATTTCAGTTAGAATCATCATACCTGAATCCACTCATTATGCTGCTATGGGCCTGATGACATAGATTTCATTGCTGAGTGATATTGCATTGTACGTAAGTACCACAACTTCTTTATCCATTTTTCGCTTTCTGCGATATTGAACTTGTACTGTAAAGGAGGTTCTTGTAAACACAGCTGTCCCAAACTTTGGGGTGGCTGTGTCTTTTTGATTTTAATTTCCCTAATCTATAGGACCATAAGTGGAAGTGCCCTAGGCTCTGTTGCTTTGTTTTTTAGATGTTTCAGGAAACACCATACACTTCTCCAGAGAGGCTGTTAGCAATTTACATCCCGCCCATCAGCATAACAAGGCTCCCAGTTCTCCATGGTCTGTCCTGCCTTTCTGGATTTTACACTTTTTTCAGATGGCCCTTTTGACCGGGGGGAAGTGAGACTTCATTGTAGTGCAGATTTCCTTTGCAAGCTTGCTTGGTTGGCCAAAAAGGGCGTATGCGTTTTTTCCTGAATATATTCAGGAAAAAACGCATACGCCCTTTTTGGCCAAGTGCATCATTGTGGACGTTCTGCCTCTTTTCCTATGCTTTAAATGCAATTCCAGTCTACCTCCTGAAATCGGTTTCCTGCAATTGTGCCTTGTTTTCAATGCCTCTTCATAGCCTTATCTCAATATATTTTTTGAAAATAGTTGGCCTTTATAACTCTGCAGGTTTTTGAATTGCAGTGGCCCTTAGCTCCATTTTTCAGCTCTTATTTTTGTGATCTTGCCTCATAACCACAGGATTCCTTCAGGCCCTATTCTTCTTCTGGGGCACCTTGCTGTGCCTTTGGTTTATTCTTCTTACTGATGTGAAATTAGAGTGACATGTGCCCATTGAAACTGCTATAGCTAGGTTCTCACTGGTTCCCCCTATTTCCATTCATCCTCCGCACTAACTGCAGACTGTGCGATACCAGAACTTAAAGGCATTGACTCTCCATGTGGGGATATTGTTAGTAAAGCGGCCGGAATGTCGATCCGGAGCCCCAGGAGAGGAAAAATGAGGTGCGTTTTAGAAACCTTTCCCGATCATATGGTATACCAGTCGCTGGGTTTCCCAAGCATGGTTTAGCTGTAGGAAGATTCCCTTCAACCTGGAGTTTTGGGACCCTTGGAATGAGTAGCATGAAGTATTGCATTAAACTTTTGGCAGTTGCTCACCAAAGCTCACCAATCCTCTCAGCCCCAAGTGTCCAGCCTTATGTCTTATCCAGCTGTGGGTTTATATGTGGTCAATCCAGGTTGCATCACAGCCCCTGAGCAAATTTTGTAAGAATTTTTCTCTCTTTCATTGTTTCTGCGTTTTGTTTTTAAAATTTATTTCTATAATGGGGTTTAGCTCATTTTCACTGCTGTGTTTGTGCCGCTCTGCACACACTTGATTCCCTTATGGAGATATATCAATACATGGGTTTTAAGATTCTTATTACTCAGATATATTTCTCTGCGGTGTATAGGGTGTGTTGAGGCCAGTTCATTGAGCAAGGTGTAGATCTTGTCTAATATCTATTTGGTTTATTGAACGGTATCTGTGCTAATTTCAAACTCTGGTTTTATGCATCACCCCACCTCTCCTTTCCCCTTAAGCTGACATAAGTGTGTTTTCTAAATGTGAGACACTGTTCTGTTCTGTAATTCATTTCTTGTGCAGCCATATTTACCCTCCCTCTATAAGTGATATCTTATGATATGTTTCTTTTTCTGTTTGACTTATTTCAAGTAGTATTATCGGACCTAAATCCACTCTTTATCCTTCTACTAGCCTTATTACATTGATTTCATGGTGAAGAGATATTCCATTGTACATAAGTACCACATCTTCTTTATCCATTGTTCTCTTTCCTGGGATATTTAAGGTGTACTGAAGTTGAGGTTCTTGTAAACAGAGTAGCCCTAAACTGTGGTGTGCTTGTGTCTTGTTGATTTTTAGACTTCCCTAGATATACTCCCATGATTGGAAGTGTCCTATGCTCTGTAGCTCTGTTTTCTAGATGATTTAGGAACCACCATACACTTCTCCAGAGTGGCTCTCGGCAGTTCACACACTGCCCATCAGCGTATAAAGGCTCCCTGTTCTCCATGGCCTGTCCTGCATTTCTGGTTTTTACAAATTTTTAGGATGGCCCTTTTGACCAGTGGGAAATGAGACTTCTTTGTTGTGCACATTTGCATTGCTTGCTTGCTTCGTTGCCCATAAAGTGCGTATGTGTTTTTTCCTGGTTATAATCAGGAAAAAACGCATACGCCCTTTTGGGCCAACTGCATCATTGTCGAAATTCTGCCGCTTTTCATGTGCTTTAAAGACGAGTCCAATCTATCTCTTGAAATCTGTTTCTTGCAATTCTGTCTTGCATTCAGATCCTCTTCTTTGCCTTACCTCAACATATTTTTGGACGTTAGTTTTCATTTATAACTCTGCAGGTTTGTGAATTGCAGTGACCCTGAGCTCCATTTCTTAAGTTGCTCTTTTGTGAGCTGGGCTCAAACCCACAGAATTGCTTCAGGACCTATTTTGGCTCCGGCGAGGTGGGCTGAGCCTTTTTTCAATTCTTATTCTTAATGGGAAATTAGAGTGATATGTGCCCATCCAAACCCCTACAACTATTCTCTCATTGGTTCCCCCTCTTCCCGTTCATCCTCCTCACAATTTGCAAAATGTGTGAAACAGAAGTTTAAATGTGCTGATTCTCCAAGTGGAGAGATTCTAAGTAACGTGGCCAGAATGGTGAACAGGAGCACCAGGAGAGGATAAATGAGCTGCATTTTAGACACATCTCCCGATCACATGGTGTACAGTCCTCTGGGTTTTCCATGCATGTTTTAGCTGTAGGAAGATCCCTTGAACCTGCAGATTTGGGACCCATTGAATGGGTACCAGGTAGTATTACTTTAAAGGGTGTGCATTTCCTCACCCAACCTCACATTTCTCTTAGTGCAAACAGTTTCCAGCCTTATGTCTCATCCTGCTGTGGGTCTAGATGTGTTCAATCCATGTTGCATCACCGTCCCTGAGGAAAAGTTGTAAGAGGTTTTCTCTGTCTCTCTGTCGTTTATTTTTTTCAATTTATTACTATATTGGTTACAGCTGATTTTCAAAGCTCTGTTTCTTGCTGCTGTACATCCACTTGATTCACGTACAAGAGACATCAGTAAATTCTTTTTCAGATTCTTACCAGTCGTATATATTCTTTTCCGGTGACTTGAGTGTGTTGAGTGCAGTTCTTTTAGCTACCGTGTGGGCCTTGTTGATTATCAGTTTGGTATTTGGAATGGTATCTTTGCTAATTTCAACCTCCTGGATGATGCCTCACCCCTCCCCACCTTTCCCGTTTAGCAGCCTTATGCGTGTTTTCTACATATTTGACTATGTTTTTGTTTTGTAATTTATTTCATGTGTAGCCATTTTGGATTCCACCTTTAAGTGATATCTTATGATATGTGTCTTTTCTTTTTGAATTATGTCACTTAGAAAGATCATACGTAACTCCTCCGGAGTTGTTACAACTGGCCATAGTTCATTGATTTCCAGGCTGAATAATATTCCACTCTACCTAAGTACCACATCTCTATCCATTTTTTCCCTCCAGAGACATTTAAGTTATATCCTAGTCGAGGATCTTTTAAACAGAGAGGGAGTAAACTTTGGGGTGCCTGTGTCCTCTCAATTTTTGTTTTTCCCAAGATATACGCCCATGAGTGCAATTGCCCTATGCTCTGTAGCTCATTTTTTAGATGCTTTAGTAAACACAATACACTTCTCCAGAATGGCCGTTGGCAATATACATTTCCACTATAAGTCTCACAGGGCTCCCTCTTCTCCTTGCCCTGTCCTGCATTTCTGTTGTTTACGCTTTATGAGGATGGCTCTTCTGACTGATGCGAAGTGATATCTTTTGTAGTATTGACTTCCAGTGCCCACCTGTTTGCTTGGCTAAAAAAGTGTATGCCCTTTTCTTGAATATATACAGAAAAAAACGCATACACCCTTTTTGGCCAACTGCAATGTTGGCAATGTTCAGCTCCTTTTCTCGTGCTTAATGGCGAGTCCTTTCTACCTCCTCAGATCCCTTTCCTGCCATTCTCCCTTGCTTACAAGTCCTTTTCTCTGACTTTCCTCAAGACATTTTTCAGTGATGGATATTTTCAACTCTGCAGTTTCATGAATTTTACTGCCCCTGAGTTCCATTGTTCAACTTGCGTTTATGGGAACTGGCCACAAAGCAGCGGGATTTCCTCAAGCCCTATACTGTTTCCATGGGCAACCCTAGCCTTTGGTCAATTCGTCTTCCTGATTGGAAATTAGAGTGACATGTGCCTGTCTGAACACCTAGGACTTGTCTCTCATTGTTCCTCATTCTTCCGCTTCATCCTCTGGACAAATTCCAAACTGTACGCAACAGGATGTTGACAGTGCTGACATCTCCAAGTGGGGAGACTGTTAGTAAAGACGCTGGAGGGGTGAACCCGAGCACCAGGAGATGAGGAGATGAGATGCCTTTTCCAAACTCTTCCCGATCAGACGGTATACCATCCTCTGTGTGTGACAGACATGTTTTAGCAGTAGGAAGAGTCCCATTCATGTAAGGAGAACACCAGGGCTTTTTCAAAATCAGTGTCTGCCCAAAACCCAAACTGGGGAATTTTTTAAGCTATGGCTACACATATGTTCATTAAGGGCCTTGGGAAGTAGGCAGAGTCCAAACTTTAGACGATTGAAGTCTTCAGGGTCAGAAGCACTCACCACCAGCTTCCCTTAGGTTACACTTTAACTGTCATTGATAGATGATGTCAATAAAAATATCTATTCTTTTCCAGATTATTTCCCCTTATAGGTTATTGCAAAATGTTGAGTGTAGTTCCCTGTGCTATACAGTAGTTCCTTGTTGATGATCTATTTTATACATAGCAGTGTGTATGTGTTAATCCCAAACTGTTAATTTATCCCTCCTCCCACCTTTCCCCTTTGGTAATAATAAATTATAAGATTTTATACTTCTCAGAAATGGGGGAGCTGAAAGAGAGGTATCATTTTCAATGGAAAAGCATTTAAAACAAGATTGAAGCTTTAACCAAGATTATTAGATGTACATCCTTGGAAAGAAATCACTTCGTTTCTCTAATATTGACCTGACAAATAAGACAGACCTTTTCACTGAACTTGCTTATAATAAAGTGATGGAAATATCAAATGGAAGTGTTAGAAACATCTTATTTTACCCGAGCCTTATACACTGTTCTATGTTAACTACAGTTTGGCTCACACATCTGTTCATTGAGGTTACAATAGTCTCAATTTCTGTTACTGATCCTCCAGAGTGGACCCCAACAAGTGTCCCCCTGCCCAGTGTCATTGGGGCCAACAGATCGAGACTGAGTTTGGTTCACAAGCAAAGGAAACTTTATATTTTGATCAGAGAATGGAGAGGTGAGAGCATGCACTACCCCGTGGGCTGTGGGCTGGGCTGTTGTGTAGAGATCCTGTCAGAGTCAGTGGGAGGGAGGGGGCGGAGCTCTCGAGGGCCGGGTTGGCTGCAGCTCAGGCTCTATATCGCGGAGTCTGCACTGGGCCCCAGGAGCTGAGGTGTCGTCCCAGCCATTCTGCACTAGGAAATCTGGTCTGAAGTGCCGGGTGTGGAACCTCTGCATGCGGGACCCTAGGAGCACATGAAATTAGACAAAGCACAAAGGATAAAAAAGGTTAGACTTGACTTTATTGCCCAGATTCTATTTTTATCTCCCAGGGATTTTTAATGGGCTTTGCTGGGGACAAACCCCTCCTCTGCCTTTTGTCCCGTTCCTCATTCTTGGAGTGCTGAGGGTGCAGACCCTTCTTCTGTAACTGCTGAGTGCTGAGTTGGGAGCCCTCATACCCGGGGGCGAGGGTCAGAGCTTCTCCCCAGCAGCCTCCAGGTGACGTTGATTGTCCCCAGGCCCCCTGCCTCCCTGCTCGTCCACCTGAGCACCAGCATTGGAAGTGTTATAGATTCTAATGACCTTTAAGGGTCCAGGAAAGAGATGTGCAGAGACGCTGTGGGAACCTGTTTCACCCCGCCCCACATTTGTTCGGCCACCTTAGGCTGACCGTTTCTGCCAGCCTAGATGCTCTGACCAGTAGTCTGCGCTTTCTTCAATTAGGTCCCTGAATTAATGTACAAACAGCACCAGGTGTCAGAGCCCTGCCCGCTCAAATCCCAGACAGTCCAGGGTCAGTGGTGATCAAGGACCATGATGGCCACTGAGTCAACAGCCTTTTGAAGTAAACAGGAGTCCAGCCAGTCTCATTGGCCACCATCATCACGGTGTCTGTAAGCTTTTCTATGGTGACAGTGTGATATACGGTTCCCCCGCCAAGATTATTAGCTCCCCTCTGGGTGCAGTATGTCCTGCAAGCAGTAGTCTACTCTTTTGGGACACACTCTTGTTGTTTTATGAGAGAAACTCCAGGTCAAGTGATGTTCACACGAGTCGTCATGGTGTCCTGTTGCCCCCGGTTATCTCTCTGGATGTTGGAGTTGGAAGGCCTCCTCACTCGAGGTTGGTGTGCCCACAGAGCGAACCCTGCAACTTCAGGGCATGGTTGGTGGTTAGGATCACCACGTGGGGTCCTTTTCCCTTAGGAGGGAGGTGGCCTTTGGGGCTGCTGATTTCCAGGTTTTTAGATACCGCCAGTATCTTGGCCAGATGTGGCAGTGGGCCAAGCCCCTTGGTGCCCGTAGTTTATCCTACCTGGATGGCATTCTTGCATTGTTCCATTTCAAGTGGTCCCAGTTTTTGCACTAATTCTCCAATGGCGATTCACCTTTCACCGGGAATGTAAAGGTCAAAGGGTTTAGCTAAATTAGGGAGTTCCAGGGCAAGGGTCTGAATTGACTGCTCTTTCCATTCTTGAAAGGCCACTTCTGGATTCTATTCAAAAGGATCATCATCTTTTCCTTTCAGTGTTTCATATAGAGGCCCAGCTAGTAGACTGTAGTTAGGGATCCAGAAGCAGCAAACCCTGGCCTCCCCAGGAACCCCTAAGCTGTCTTCTAGTTTTAGAAAGGGGTAAGGCTGAAAATGGTTTCTTCCCTTTCCTGGGATGGGCTTCTCCGACCTTCTGTGAGAACGAAGCCCAGGCAGGTCACTGCAGTCTGTGATATTTGAGCTTTTTCTTGGACAACTTCTATCCTTTATTGGCTTGGTAGTTCAGAGGCCTCCTTAGTAGGGCTGGCGATCAGAATGTCGTCTGCGTACTGAAGGAGGGTTTCCTTTCCCAGAGGTAGAACTTTTAGGTCTTTAGCTAAGCTTTCCCCAAAGATGGTGTGGGAATTTTTGCACCCTTGGGGCAAGACGGCCCGGAAGTATTGTTTTAGTTGTATGTTGAGTCCTGCCACTCACAAGCCAAAATTTCTTGTGACTCTGGGACTAATGGAATACAAAAGAAGGCATCATTGAAGACTAATACAGAATACCATGTCCTGGTGGTTGGTAGAATGACCAGCAGGGTGTAGGAATTAGGAGCAGCTGGAGGTATATCCTCGGTGGCTTCACTGACTGTCCTGACATCCTTTACCAGGTCCCCAGCAGCCCATGGGGCTCTCGTGGTCAGACCAATCCCAGAATATGGAGCTCACCTGGGCAGGTACCCCACCCCCACCCCAGCCCACGGGGCTCTCATGGTCAGGCCCCTCCCAGGATACAGACCTACCCTTGCAGGTACCGTGGCAGGGCTGGGCACACAGGAACCGTGCACATAGCCCTCATTGCAGAGCACCCCCAGCTCACCTGTCGCTCAGAGCTGACACAGAGCACCTCAGAGCAGGACTTGAACTAACAAACAGCAGCTGCGACAGGTCTGTGACCCTGGGCATCACTCTGTGCGGCCTCCCTCCACCTGGTCTTCCAGAGACTTCCACTGCACCCGGGGCACCAGGCCTCTGTCTCCAACCACCACCCACCCCTCCTCTCCCTGACTCCAGGGTTCCTCTCATTAGGAGAGGGTTTTCTTGAAGTTGTCTCCCACTCATGGGCCAGATAAAATCATTAGAAAACAAGCCAAAGCTGCAGCCCCTTGTCTATCCTCACTCTCAGAGCCCACACCTGTTCCTTGGACCTGGCCGGTTCAGCAAGTTCCATTTTCTGCAACTGTGAGCCCCTGAGGGGTGATGATTGGCTGACCTGGGCAGCCTTACCGTGCCGGCCAGCACTCCCCAGGTGTGCCTGGGTTGAGATCAATATAAATACCACTCCAGGCAGCAAGAGCCCCTGCAGCCGTTCCTGATGCCATTTTCTCTGCCCTGTCAGCAGTCTCGGGGCTGGGCTGGTGGGAGGGAGTGAGAGGCCACGGCTTTGTGGGTGGCCCAGTGTGAGTGGGGCTCTGCTGGACTTTCTGCAGCAGTAGCCAGGCTGCCACCTGCTAAAGAAGAGGATGTGTCACCTATACCTGCTGCTGGAACTTCTCCCTGGGCAGAGGTGAGGAAGGAAAAAAGCAGTGGGGGCAGGGACAGGACGGGTATCTCAGGCAGGGAAATGGAAATCTTCCAGAAGAGCACCCAGGGCCAGGACCATCCTGGCTGGCCTGCAGGCACCAAGTCGGCCAGCATGCTGTCACTCGTGTGGCTCTATGGCCCTTCCTCTAGGCTTTCAAGTCCTTGTATAAATTCAGGTGTTTTACCTGGGACGGGTAGGAATAGTTCAGCAGCAACTGGCCTGGGGCTCAGCTCACGTTTACTCACAGATGCCTCAGCACGGTGCCCCAGCTTTGCAATGAGGACGCTTGTTGCGTGGGGGCTGCTGGCTGAATGGGAGACGATTCCCCACCACTGACCAACTTCAGAATTGTTTACAACTGGAGCAAGTGCCCTGATACGGTTTTCCTCTGTGGAACTGGTGGGTTCTGTGTTTTTTTTCTCTTTTTCGTTTTTGGTTCAAGGTAGATTTTATTCCTCTTTTTTGTATTTACAGATATAAGCATGGAAATAATTTATTCATATAAATACATGTATGTGAAGGGAATAATTGTTTTTTCTGTTTTTTTTTTAAATTTTATTTCTTTTTAATTTTGAATTTTATTTTATATTTTTATACAGCAGGTTCTTATTGGTTATCTATTTTATACATATAAATGTATACATGCCAATCCCAGTCTCTCAACTCCTCCCACCACCAACCTCCAACAGCTTTCCCCGCTTGTTGTCCATACGTTTGTTGTCTACATCTGTTGCTCTATTTATGCCTTGCAAAATGGTTAACCTGTACAGTTTTTCTAGGTTCCACATATATGCATGAATATACAAGATTTGTTTTTCTCTTTCTGACTTACTTCACTCTGTATGACACTCTCTAGATCCATCGACGTCTCTACAAATGACCCAATTTCATTCCTTTTCATGGCTTAGTAATATTCCATTTTATATATGTACCACAGCTTTATGCATTCGTCTGTCTGTGGGCATTTAGGTTGCTTCCATTACCTCGATATTGTAAAGAGTGAGGCAATGAACATTGCGGTGAATGTCTCTTTTTGATTTATGGTTTTGTCTGGGTATATGTCCAGAACTGGGATTGCTGTATCATATGGTAATTCTACTGTTAGTTTCTTAAGAAACTCCATATTGTTCTCCATAGTGACTGTATCAATTTATATTCCCAACAATAGTGGAAGAGGGTTCCATTTCTCCACACCCTTTCCAGCATTTTTTGTTTCTAGATTTTCTGATGATGCCCATTCTACCAGGTGTGAGGTGATATCTCATTGTTGAGTCCATTTCCTTGAGCAAGGGGTAGGTCTTGTCTATTACATATTTAGCTTATGGAACGGTATCTGTGCTAATTTCAAACACAGGTTTTATGCAGCACCCCAACTAACCTTCCCCCTTAAGCAAGCATAAGTTGGTTTTCTAAACATGACACCCTGTTCTGTTTTGTAATTCAGTTCATGTGTAGCCAAGTTCGCATTCCATGTATTAGTGGTACCTTATGATGTTTCTTTTTCTGTGTGACTTTTTTCACTTAGAATCACCGTGACTCAATCCACTCATTATGCTGGTACGGGCCTGGTGACACAGTTTTCATTGCTGAGAGGTATTCTCTTGTACGTAAGTACTGCAACTTCTTTATCCATTATTTGCTCTCTGGCATATTAAACTTGTGCTGCAGAAGAGGTTCCTGTAAACAGAGCCGTACCAAATTTTTGGGTGGCTGTGTCTTTTTGATTTTAATTTCCCTAAGCTATAGGACCATAAGTGGAAGTGCCCTAGGCTCTGTTGCTTTGTTTTTTAGATGTTTCAGGAAACACCATACACTTCTCCCCAGTGGCTGTTGGCAACTTACATCCCGCCCATCAGCATAACAAGGCTCCCTGTTCTCCATGGCCTCTCCTGCCTTTCTGGATTTTACACTTTTTTCAGATGGCCCTTTTGACCGGGGAGAAGTGAGACTTCATTGTAGTGCAGATTTCCTCTGCAAGCTTGCTTGGTTGGCCAAAAAGGGCGTATGCGTTTTTTCCTGAATATATTCAGGAAAAAACGCATACGCCCTTTTTGGCCAAGTGCATCATTGACAACGTTCTGCCTCTTTTCCTATGCTTTAAATGCAATTCCTGTCTACCTCCTGAAATCGGTTTCCTGCAATTCTGCCCTGCTTTCAAGTCCTCTTGGCAGCCTTACTTCAGTATATTTTTGGACGATAGCTGTCATTTATAACTCTGCAGGTTTGTGAATTACAGTGCCCCTGAGCTCCTTTCTTCAACTCGCTTTCTTGTGAGCTGGCCGCAACACTGCAGGATTGCTTCAGGCCCTAATCTTGTTCCGGCACGGCACGCTGAGCCTTTGGTTAATTCCTCTTCCTGGTGGGAAATGAGAGTTAAATTTGCCCGTCCAGACACCTCCAGCTAGTCTCTCATTGGTTCTCCCTATTCCTGTTCATCTTCCGCAGAAACTGCAAACTGGGCCAAACAGGAGGTTAAAGGCACTGACTCTCCAAGTCGGGAGAGTGTTAGTAAAGCGTCTGGAATGTTGCACCCGAGTACCAGGGGACGAAAACTGAGACATATTTGAACACGACTCCCGATCACACGGTTGATCATACTCTGGGATCCACATGCATGTTTTCGCTGAAGGAAGAATCCCTTAAACCTGCAGAGTTGAGACCCGTGGAATGGGTACCATGCAATATGACTTCAAAGGGTCTTCATTTGCTCACCGAACCTCCCCAATCCTATCACTGCTGCGTTTATGCCCCTGTACACACGCTTGATTCTCTTTTGGAGACATAGCGATCCATAGGTTTTAAGATACTTACTAGTCAGGTACATTCTTAGGCGTTTAATATGGGGTGTTGAGTCCATTTCGTTGAGCAAGGAGTAGCTCTTGTCTATTTCATATTTGGCTTAAGGAACTTTATCTGTGCTCATTTCAATCTCTGGTTTTATGCAGCACCCCAACTCACCTTTCCCCTTAAGCAAGCATAAGTTGGTTTTCTAAATTTGAGACCCTGTTCTGTTTTGTAATCCAGTTCCTGTGTAGCCAAGTTTACATTCCGTGTATTAGTGATATCTTATGATGTTTCTTTTCCTGTGTGACTTATTTCAGTTAGAATCATCATACCTGAATCCACTCATTATGCTGCTACGCGCCTGATGACGTAGATTTCATTGCTGAGTGATATTGCATTGTACGTAAGTACCACAACTTCTTTATCCATTTTTCACTTTCTGCGATATTGAACTAGTCCCATAAACGAGTTTCTTGTAAACAGAGCCGTCCCAAACTTAGGGGTGGCTGTGTCTTTTTGATTTTAATTTCCCTAATCTATAGGGCCATAAGTGGAAGTGCCCTAGGCTCTGTTGCTTTGTTTTTTAGATGTTTCACGAAACACCATACACTTCTCCCAAGTGGCTGTTGGCAATATACATCCCGCCCATCAGCATAACAAGGCTCCCAATTCTCCATGGCCTGTCCTGCCTGTCTGGATTTTACACTTTTTTCAGATGGCCCTTTTGACCGGGGGCAAGTGAGACTTCATTGTAGTGCAGATTTCCTTTGCAGGCTTGCTTGGGTGGCCAAAAAGGGCGTATGCGTTTTTTCCTTAATATATTCAGGAAAAAACGCATACGCCCTTTTTGGCCAAGTGCATCATTGTCGACGTTTTGCCTCTTTTCCTCTGCTTTAAATGCAATTCCAGTGTACCTCCTGAAATTGGTTTCCTGCAATTCTGCCCCGCTTTCAAGTCCTCTTGGCAGCCTTACTTCAGTATATTTTTGGACGATAGCTGTCATTTATAACTCTGCAGGTTTGTGAATTACAGTGCCCCTCAGCTCCTTTCTTCAACTCGCTTTCTTGTGAGCTGGCCGCAACACCACAGGATTGCTTCAGGCCCTAATCTGGTTCCGGCACGGCATGCTGAGCCTTTGGTTAATTCCTCTTCCTGGTGGGAAATGAGAGTTAAATTTGCCCGTCCAGACACCTCCAGCTAGTCTCTCATTGGTTCTCCCTATTCCTGTTCATCTTCCGCGGAAATTGCAAACTGGGCCAAACAGGAGGTTAAAGGCACTGACTCTCCAAGTCGGGAGAGTGTTAGTAAAGCGTCTGGAATGTTGAACCCGAGTACCAGGGGACGAGAACTGAGACATATTGGAACACGTCTCCCGATCACATGGTTGATCATACTCTGGGTTCCACATGCATGATTTAGCTGAAGGAAGAATCCCTTAAACTTGGAGAGTTGAGACCTGTGGAATGGGTACCATGCAATATGACTTCAAAGGGTCTTCATTTGCTCACCGAACCTATCCAATCCTATCACTGCTGCGTTTATGCCCCTGTACACACGCTTGATTCTCTTTCGGAGACATAGCAATCCATAGCTTTTAAGATATTACTAGTCAGGTACATTCGTAGGCGTTTAATATGGGGTGTTGAGTCCATTTCGTTGAGCAAGGAGTAGCTCTTGTCTATTCCATATTTGGCTTAAGGAACTTTATCTGTGCTCATTTCAGTCTGGTTTTATGCAGCACCCCAACTCACCTTTCCCCTTAAGCAAGCATAAGTTGGTTTTCTAAATTTGAGACCCTGTTCTGTTTTGTAATCCAGTTCCTGTGTAGCCAAGTTTACATTCCGTGTATTAGTGATATCTTATGATGTTTCTTTTTCTGTGTGACTTATTTCAGTTAGAATCATCTACCTGAATCCAGTCATTATGCTGCTACGGGCCTGATGACATAGATTTCATTGCTGAGTGATATTGCATTGTACGTAAGTACCACAACTTCTTTATCCATTTTTCGCTTTCTGCGATATTGAACTTGTACCGTAAACGAGGTTCTTGTAAACAGAGCCGTCCCAAACTTTGGGGTGGCTGTGTCTTTTTGATTTTAATTTCCCTAAGCTATAGGACCATAAGTGGAAGTGCCCTAGGCTCTGTTGCTTTGTTTGTTTGATGTTTCAGGAAACACCATACACTTCTCCCAAGTTGCTGTTGGCAATTTACATCCCGGCAATCAGCATAACAAGGCTCCCAGTTCTCCATGGCCTGTGTTGCCTTTCTGGATTTTACACTTTTTTCAGATGGCCCTTTTGACCGGGGGGAAGTGAGACTTCATTGTAGTGCAGATTTCCTTTTCAAGCTTGCTCGGTTGGCCAAAAAGGGCGTATACGTTTTTTCCTGAATATATTCAGGAAAAAACGCATACGCCCTTTTTGGCCAAGTGCATCATTGTCGACGTTTTGCCTCTTTTCCTATGCTTTAAATGCAATTCCAGTCTACCTCCTGAAATCGGTTTCCTGCAATTCTGCCCCGCTTTCAAGTCCTCTTGGCAGCCTTACTTCAGTATATTTTTGGACGATACCTGTCATTTATAACTCTGCAGGTTTGTGAATTTCAGTGCCCATGAGCTTCTTTATTCAACTCGCTTTCTTGTGAGCTGGCCACAACACTGCAGCATTGCTTCAGGCCCTAAACTGGTTCCGGCACGGCACGCTGAGCCTTTGGTTAATTCCTCTTCCTGGTGGGAAATGAGAGTTAAATTTGCCCGTCCAGACACCTCCAGCTAGTCTCTCATTGGTTCTCCCTGTTCCTGTTCATCTTCCCCTGAAATTGCAAACTGGGCCAAACAGGAGGTTAAAGGCACTGACTCTCCAAGTCGGGAGAGTGTTAGTAAAGCGTCTGGAATGATGCACCCGAGTACCAGGGGACGAGAACTGAGACATATTGGAACACGTCTCCCGATCACATGGTTGATCATATTCTGGGTTCCACATGCATGTTTTAGCTGAAGGAAGAATCCCTTAAACATGGAGAGTTGAGATCCGTGGAATGGGTACCATGCAATATGACTTCAAAGGGTCTTCATTTGCTCACCGAACCTCTCCAATCCTATCACTGCTGCGTTTATGCCCCTGTACACACGCTTGATTCTCTTTCAGAGACAGAGCGATCCATAGGTTTTAAGATACTTACTAGTCAGGTACATTCTTAGTCGTTTAATATGGGGTGTTGAGTCCATTTCGTTGAGCAAGGAGTAGCTCTTGTCTATTCCATATTTGGCTTAAGGAACTTTATCTGTGCTCATTTCAATCTCTGGTTTTATGCAGCACCCCAACTCAACTTTCCCCTTAAGCAAGCAGAAGTTGGTTTTCTAAATTTGAGACCCTGTTCTGTTATGTAATCCAGTTCCTGTGTAGCCAAGTTTACATTCCATGTATTAGTGATATCTTATGATGTTTCTTTTTCAGTGTGAATTATTTCAGTTAGAATCATCATACCTGAATCCACTCATTATGCTGCTACGGGCCTGATGACATAGATTTCATTTCTGAGTGATATTGCATTGTACGTAAGTACCAAAACTTCTTTATCCATTTTTCACTTTCTGTGATATTGAACTTTTCCCGTAAACGAGGTTGTTGTAAACAGAGCCGTCCCAAACTTTGGGGTGGCTGTGTCTTTTTGATTTTAATTTCCCTAAGCTATAGGACCATAAGTGGAAGTGCCCTAGGCTCTGTTGCTTTGTTTCTTAGATGTTTCAGGAAACACCATACACTTCTCCCAAGTGGCTGTTGACAATTTACATCACGGCAATCAGCATAACAAGGCTCCCAGTTCTCCATGGCCTGTCCTGCCTTTCTGGATTTTACACTTTTTTCAGATGGCCCTTTTCACCGGGGGAAAGTGAGACTTCATTGTAGTGCAGATTTCCTTTGCAAGCTTGCTTGGTTGGCCAAAAAGGGCGTATGCGTTTTTTCCTGAATATATTCAGGAAAAAACGCATACGCCCTTTTTGGCCAAGTGCATCATTGTCGACGTTCTGCCTCTTTTCCTATGCTTTAAATGCAATTCCAGTCTACCTCCTGAAATCGGTTTCCTGCAATTCTGCCCCGCTTTCAAGTCCTCTTGTCAGCCTTACTTCAGTATATTTTTGGACGATAGCTGTCATTTATAACTCTGCAGGTTTGTGAATTACAGTGCCCCTGAGCTCCTTTCTTCAACTCGCTTTCTTGTGTGCTGCCCGCAACACCGCAGGATTGCTTCAGGCCCTAATCTGGTTCCGGCACGGCACGCTGAGCCTTTGGTTAATTCCTCTTGCTGGTGGGAAATGAGAGTTAAATTTGCCCGTCCAGACACCTCCAGCTAGTCTCTCATTGGTTCTCCCTATTCCTGTACATCTTCCGCAGAAATTGCAAACTGGGCCAAACAGGAGGTTAAATGCACTGACTCTCCAAGTCGGGAGAGTGTTAGTAAAGTGTCTGGAATGTTGCACCCGAGTACCAGGGTACGAGAACTGAGACAGATTGGAACATGTCTCCCAATCACACGGTTAATCATACTCTGGGTTCCACATGCATATTTTAGCTGAAGGAAGAATCACTTAAACCTGGAGAGTTGAGACCCGTGGAATGTGTACCATGCAATATGACTTCAAAGGGTCTTCATTTGCTCACCGTACCTCTCCAATCCTATCACTGCTGCGTTTATGCCCCTGTACACACGCTTGATTCTCTTTCGGAGACATAGCAATCCATAGCTTTTAAGATACTTACTAGTCAGGTACATTCGTAGGCGTTTAATATGGGGTGTTGAGTCCATTTCGTTGAGCAAGGAGTAGCTCTTGTCTATTACATATTTGGCTTAAGGAACTTTATCTGTGCTCATTTCAATCTCTGGTTTTATGGAGCACCCCAACTCACCTTTCCCCTTAAGCAAGCATAAGTTGGTTTTCTAAATTTGAGACCCTGTTCTGTTTTGTAATTCAGTTCCTGTGTAGCCAAGTTTACATTCCGTGTATTAGTGATATCTTATGATGTTTCTTTTTCTGTGTGACTTATTTCAGTTAGAATCATCATACCGGAATCCACTCATTATGCTGCTACGGGCCTGATGACATAGATTGCATTGCTGAGTGATATTGCATTGTACGTAAGTACCACAACTTCTTTATCCATTTTTCACTTTCTGCGATATTGAACTTTTCCCGTAAACGAGGTTGTTGTAAACAGAGCCGTCCCAAACTTTGGGGTGGCTGTGTCTTTTTGATTTTAATTTCCCTAAGCTATAGGACCATAAGTTGAAGTGCCCTAGGCTCTGTTGCTTTGTTTCGTAGATGTTTCAGGAAACACCATACACTTCTCCCAAGTGGCTGTTGGCAGTTTACATCCCGCCCATCAGCATAACAAAGCTCCCAGTTCTCCATGGCCTGTCCTGCCTTTCTGGATTTTACACTTTTTTCAGATGGCCCTTTTTACCGGGGGAAAGTGAGACTTCATTGTAGTGCAGACTTCCTTTGCAAGCTTGCTTGATTGGCCAAAAAGGGCGTATGCGTTTTTTCCTGAATATATTCAGGAAAAAACGCATACGCCCTTTTTGGCCAAGTGCATCATTGTCGACGTTCTGCCTCTTTTCCTGTGCTTTAAATGCAATTCCAGTCTACCTCCTGAAATCGGTTTCCTGCAATTCTGTCCCGCTTTCAAGTCCTCTTGCAGCCTTACTTCAATATATTTTTGGACGATAGCTCTCATTTATAACTCTGCAGGTTTGTGAATTACAGTTACCCTCAGCTGCATTCTTCAACTCGCTTTCTTGTGAGCTGGCCGCAACACCGCAGGATTGCTTCAGGCCCTAATCTGGTTCAGGCACGGCACGCTGAGCCTTTGGTTAATTCCTCTTCCTGGTGGGAAATGAGAGTTAAATTTGCCCGTCCAGACACCTCCAGCTAGTCTCTCATTGGTTCTCCCTATTCCTGTTCATCTTCCGCAGAAATTGCAAACTGGGCCAAACAGGAGGTTAAAGGCACTGACTGTCCAAGTCGGGAGAGTGTTAGTAAAGCATCTGGAATGTTGCACCCGAGTAACAGGGGACGAAAACTGAGACATATTGGAACACGTCTCCCAATCACACGGTTGATCATACTCTGCGTTCCAATTGCATGTTTTAGCTGAAGGAAGAATCCCTTAAACCTAGAGAGTTGAGACCCGTGGAATGGGTACCATGCAATATGACTTCAAAGGGTCTTCATTTGCTCACCGAACCTATCCAATCCTATCACTGCTGCGTTTATGCCCCTGTTCTCACACTTGATTCTCTTTCGGAGACATAGCAATCCATAGGTTTTAAGATACTTACTAGTCAGGTACATTATTAGGCGTTTAATATGGGGTTTTGAGTCCATTTCGTTGAGCAAGGAGTAGCTCTTGTCTATTACATATTTGGCTTAAGGAACTTTATCTGTGCTCATTTCAATCTCTGGTTTTATGCAGCACCCCAACTCACCTTTCCCCTTAAGCAAGCATAAGTTGGTTTTCTAAATTTGAGACCCTGTTCTGTTTTGTAATCCAGTTCCTGTGTAGCCAAGTTTACATTCCGTGTATTAGTGATATCTTATGATGTTTCTTTTTCTGTGTGACTTATTTCAGTTAGAATCATCATACCTGAATCCACTCATTATGCTGCTATGTGCCTGATGACATAGATTTCATTGCTGAGTGATATTGCATTGTACGTAAGTACCACAACTTCTTTATCCATTTTTCACTTTCTGCGATATTGAACTTGTACCGTAAACGAGGTTCTTATAAACAGAGCCGTACCAAATTTTGGAGTGGCAGTGTCTTTTTTATTTTAATTTCCCTAAGCTATAGGACCATAAGTGGAAGTGCCCTAGGCTCTGTTGCTTTGTTTTTTAGATGTTTCAGGAAACACCATACACTTCTCCCCAGTGGCTGTTGGCAATTTACATCCTGCTCATCAGCATAACAAGGCTCACAGTTCTCCATGGCCTGTCCTGCCTTTCTGGATTTTACACTTTTTTCAGAAAGCCCTTTTGACATGCGGGAAGTGAGACTTCATTGTAGCGCAGATTTCCTTTGCAAGCTTGCTTTGTTGGCCAAAAACGGCGTATGCGTCTTTTCCTGAATATATTCAGGAAAAAACGCATACGCCCTTTGTGGCCAAGTGCATCATTGTCGACGTTCTGCCTCTTTTCCTATGCTTTAAATGCAATTCCAGTCTACCTCCTGAAATCGGTTGCCTGCAATTCTGCCCCGCTTTCAAGTCCTCTTGGCAGCCTTACTTCAGTATATTTTTGGACGATAGCTGTCATTTATAACTCTGCAGGTTTGTGAATTACAGTGCCCCTGAGCTCCTTTCTTCAACTCGCTTTCTTGTGATCTGGCCGCAACACCGCAGGATTGCTTCAGACCCTAATCTGGTTCCGGCATGGCACGCTGAGCCTTTGGATAATTCCTCTTCCTGGTGGGAAATGAGAGTTAAATTTGCCCATCCAGAAACCTCCAGCTAGTCTCTCATTGGTTCTCCCTATTCCTGTTCATCTTCCGCAGAAATTGCAAACTGGGCCAAACAGGAGGTTAAAGGCACTGACTCTCCAAGTCGGGAGAGTGTTAGTAAAGCGTCTGGAATGTTGCACCCGAGTACCAGGGGACGAGAAGTGAGACATATTGGAACACGTCTCCCGATCACATGGTTGATCATATTCTGGGTTCCACATGCATGTTTTAGCTGAAGGATGAATCCCTTAAACCTGGAGATTTGAGACCCGTGGAATGGGTACCATGCAATATGACTTCAAAGGGTCTTCATTTGCTCACCGAACCTCTCCAATCCTATCACTGCTGCGTTTATGCCCCTGTACACACGCTTGAGTCTCTTTCGGAGACAGAGCGATCCATAGGTTTTAAGATACTTACTACTCAGGTACATTCTTAGGCGTTTTATATGGGGTGTTGAGTCCATTTCGTTGAGCAAGGAGTAGCTCTTGTCTATTCCATATTTGGCTTAAGGAAATTTATCTGTGCTCATTTCAATCTCTGGTTTTATGCAGCACCCCAACTCACGTTTCCCCTTAAGCAAGCATAAGTTGGTTTTCTAAATTTGAGACCCTGTTCTGTTTTGTAATCCAGTTCCTGTGTAGCCAAGTTTACATTCCGTGTATTAGTGATATCTTATGATGTTTCTTTTTCTTGTGACTTATTTCAGTTAGAATCATCATACCTGAATCCACTCATTATGCTGCTACGGGCCTGATGACATAGATTTGATTGCTGACTGATATTGCATTGTACGTAAGTACCAGAAATTCTTTATCCATTTTTCACTTTCTGCGATATTGAAGTTTTCCCGTAAACGAGGTTGTTGTAAACAGAGCCGTCCCAAACTTTGGGGTCGCTGTGTCTTTTTGATTTTAATTTCCCTAAGCTATAGGACCATAAGTGGAAGTGCCCTACGCTCTGTTGCTTTGTTTTTTAGATGTTTCAGGAAACACCATACACTTCTCCCCAGTGGCTGTTGGCAATTTACATCCTGCTCATCAGCATAACAAGGCTACCAGTTCTCCATGGCCTGTCCTGCCTTTCTGGATTTTACACTTTTTTCAGATGGCCCTTTTGACCGGGCGGAAGTGAGACTTCATTGTAGTGCAGATTTCCTTTGCAAGCTTGCTTGGTTGGCCAAAAAGGGCGTATGCGTTTTTTCCTGAATATATTCAGGAAAAAACGCATACGCCCTTTTTGGCCAAGTGCATCATTGTCGACGTTCTGCCTCTTTTCCTATGCTTTAAATGCAATTCCAGTCTACCTCCTGAAATTGGGTTCCTGCAATTCTGCCCCGCTTTCAAGTCCTCTTGGCAGCCTTACTTCAGTATATTTTTGGACGATAGCTGTCATTTATAACTCTGCAGGTTTGTGAATTACAATGCCCCTGAGCTCCTTTCTTCAACTCGCTTTCTTGTCAGCTGGCCACAATACCGCAGGATTGCTTCAGGCCCTAATGTGGTTCCGGCACGGCATGCTGAGCCTTTGGTTAATTCCTCTTGCTGGTGGGAAATGAGAGTTCAATTTGCCTGTCCAGACACCTCCAGCTAGTCTCTCATTGGTTCTCCCTATTCCTGTACATCTTCCGCCTAATTTGCAAACTGGGTCAAACAGGAGGTTAAAGGCACTGACTGTCCAACTGGGGAGAGTGTTAGTAAAGCGTCTGGAATGTTGCACCCGAGTACCAGGGGACGAGAACTGAGGCATATTGGAACACGTCTCCCGATCACACCATTGATCGTACTCTGGGTTCCACATGCATGCTTTAGCTGAAGGAAGAATCCCTTAAACCTGGAGAGTTGAGACCCGTGGAATGGGTACCATGCAATATGACTTCAAAAGGTCTTCATTTGCTCACCGAACCTCTCCAATCCTATCACTGCTGCGTTTATGCCCCTGTACACACGCTTGATTCTCTTTCGGTGACATAGCAATCCATAGGTTTTAAGATACTTACTAGTCAGGTACATTCTTAGGCGTTTAATATGGGGTGTTGAGTCCATTTCGTTGAGCAAGGAGTAGCTCCTGTCTATTCCATATTTGGCTTAAGGAACTTTATCTGTGCTCATTTCAATCTCTGGTTTTATGCAGCACCCCAACTCACCTTTCCCCTTAAGCAAGCATAAGTTGGTTTTCTAAATTTGAGACCCTGTTCTCTTTTGTAATCCAGTTCCTGTGTAGCCAAGTTTACATTCCGTGTATTAGTGATATCTTATGATGTTTCTTTTTCTGTGTGACTTATTTCAGTTAGAATCATCATACCTGAATCCACTCATTATGCTGCTATGGGCCTGATGACATAGATTTCATTGCTGAGTGATATTGCATTGTACGTAAGTACCAAAAATTCTTTATCCATTTTTCACTTTCAACAATATTGAACTTGTACCGTAAAAGAGGTTCTTGTAAACAGAGACGTCCCAAACTTTGGGGTGGCTGTGTCTTTTTGATTTTAATTTCCCTAAGCTATAGGACCATAAGTGGAAGTGCCCTAGGCTCTGTTGCTTTGTTTTTTAGATGTTTCAGGAAACACCATACACTTCTCCCGAGTGGCTGTTGGCAATTTACATCCCGCCCATCAGCATAACAAGGCTCCCAGTTCTCCATGGCCTGTCCTGCTTTTGTGGATTTTACACTTTTTTCAGATGGCCCTTTTGACTGGGGGGAAGTGAGACTTCATTGTAGTGCAGATTTCCTTTGCAAGCTTCCTTGGTTGGCCAAAAAGTGCATATGCGTTTTTTCCTGAATATATTCAGGAAAAAACGCATACGCCCTTTTTGGCCAAGTGCATCATTGTCGACGTTCTGCCTCTTTTCCTATGCTTTAAATGTAATTCCAGTCTACCTCCTGAAATCGGTTTCCTGCAATTCTGCCCCGCTTTCAAGTCCTCTTGGCAGCCTTACTTCAGTATATTTTTGGACAATAGCTGTCATTTATAACTCTGCAGGTTTGTGAATTACAGTGCCCCTGAGCTCCTTTCTTCAACTCGCTTTCTTGTGAGCTGGCCGCAACACCGCAGGATTGCTTCAGGCCCTAATCTGGTTCCGGCGCGGCACGCTGAGCCTTTGGTTAATTCCTCTTCCTGGTGGGAAATGAGAGTTCAATTTGCCCGTCCAGACACCTCCAGCTAGTCTCTCATTGGTTCTCCCTATTCCTGTTCATCTTCCGCAGAAATTGCAAACTGGGCCAAACAGGAGGTTAAAGGCACTGACTCTCCAAGTCGGGAGAGTGTTAGTAAAGCGTCTGGAATGTTGCACCCAAGTACCAGGGGACGAGAACTGAGCCATATTGGAACACGTATCCCGATCACACGGTTGATCATACTCTGGGTTCCACATGCATGATTTAGCTGAAGGAAGAATCCCTTAAACCTGGAGAGTTGAGACCCGTGGAATGGGTACCATGCAATATGACTTCAAAGGGTCTTCATTTGCTCACCGAACCTCTGCAATCCTATCACTGCTGTGTTTATGCCCCTGTACACACGCATGATTCTCTTTCGGAGACATAGCGATCCATAGGTTTTAAGATACTTACTAGTCAGGTACATTCTTAGGCGTTTAATATGGGGTGTTGAGTCCATTTCGTTGAGCAAGGAGTAGCTCTTGTCTATTCCATATTTGGCGTAAGGAACTTTATCTGTGCTCATTTCAATCTCTGGTTTTATGCAGCACCCCAACTCACATTTCCCCTTAAGCAAGCATAAGTTGGTTTTCTAAATTTGAGACCCTGTTCTCTTTTGTAATCCAGTTCCTGTGTAGCCAAGTTTACATTCCGTGTATTAGTGATATCTTATGATGTTTCTTTTTCTGTGTGACTTATTTCAGTTAGAATCATCGTACCTGAATCCACTCATTATGCTGCTACGGGCCTGATGAGATAGATTTAATTGCTGAGTGATATTGCATTGTACGTAAGTACCACAACTTCTTTATCCATTTTTCACTTTCTGCGATATTGAACTTGTCCCGTAAACGAGTTTCTTGTAAACAGAGCCGTCCCAAACTTTGGGGTGGCTGTGTCTTTTTGATTTTAATTTCCCTAAGCTATAGAACCATAAGTGGAAGTGCCCTAGGCTCTTTTGCTTTGTTTTTTAGATGTTTCAGGAAACACCATACACTTCTCCCGAGTGGCTGTTGGCAATTTATATCCCGCCCATCAGCATAACAAGGCTCCCAGTTCTCCATGGCCTGTCCTGCCTTTCTGGATTTTACACTTTTTTCAGATGGCCCTTTTGACCAGGGGGAAGTGAGACTTCACTGTAGTGCAGATTTCCTTTGCAAGCTTGCTTGGTTGGCCAAAAAGGGTGTATGCGTTTTTTCCTGAATATATTCTGGAAAAAACGCATACGCCCTTTTTGGCCAAGTGCATCATTGTCGACGTTCTGCCTCTTTTCCTATGCTTTAAATGCAATTCCAGTCTACCTCCTGAAATCGGTTTCCTGCAATTCTGCCCCACTTTCAAGTCCTCTTGGCAGCCTTACTTCAGTATATTTTTGGACGATAGCTGTCATTTATAACTCTGCAGGTTTGTGAATTACAGTGCCCCTGAGCTCCTTTCTTCAACTCGCTTTCTTGTGAGCTGGCCGCAACACCGCAGGATTGCTTCAGGCCCTAATCTGGTTCCGGCACGGCACGCTGAGCCTTTGGTTAATTCCTCTTCCAGGTGGGAAATGAGAGTTAAATTTGCCCGTCCATACACCTCCAGCTAGTCTCCAATTGGTTCTCCCTATTCCTGTTCATCTTCCGCAGAAATTGGAAACTGGGCCAAACAGGAGGTTAAAGGCACTGACTCTCCAAGTCGGGAGAGTGTTAGTAAAGCGTCTGGAATGTTGCACCCGAGTACCAGGGGACGAGAACTGAGACATATTGGAACACGTCTCCCGATCACACGGTTGATCATACTCTGGGTTCCACATGCATGATTTAGCTGAAGGAAGAATCCCTTAAACCTGGAGAGTTGAGACCCGTGGAATGGGTACCATGCAATATGACTTCAAAGGGTCTTCATTTTCTCACCGAACCTCTCCAATCCTATCACTGCTGCGTTTATGCCCCTGTACACATGCTTGATTCTCTTTCGGTGACATAGCGATCCATAGGTTTTAAGATACTTACTAGTCAGGTACATTCTTAGGCATTTAATATGGGGTGTTGAGTCCATTTCGTTGAGCAAGGAGTAGCTCTTGTCTATTCCATATTTGGCTTCAGGAACTTTATCTGTGCTCATTTCAATCTCTGGTTTTATGCAGCACCCCAACTCACCTTTCCCCTTAAGCAAGCATAAGTTGGTTTTCTAAATTTGAGACCCTGTTCTCTTTTGTAATCCAGTTCCTGTGTAGCCAAGTTTACATTCCGTGTATTAGTGATATCTTATGATGTTTCTTTTTCTGTGTGACTTATTTCAGTTAGAATCATCATACCTGAATCCACTCATTATGCTGCTATGGGCCTGATGACATAGATATCATTGCTGAGTGATACTGCATTGTACGTAAGTACCACAACTTCTTTATCCATTTTTCACTTTCTGTGATATTGAACTTGTCCCATAAACGAGTTTCTTGTAAACAGAGCCGTCCCAAAATTAGGGGTGGCTGTGTCTTTTTTATTTTAATTTCCCTAAGCTATAGGACCATAAGTGGAAGTGCCCTAGGCTCTGTTGCTTTGTTTTTTAGATGTTTCAGGAAACACCATACACTTCTCCCGAGTGGCTGTTGGCAATATACATCCTGCCCATCAGCATAACAAGGCTCCCAGCTCTCCATGGCCTGTCCTGCCTTTCTGGATTTTACACTCTTTTCAGATGTCCCTTTTGACCGGGAGGAAGTGAGACTTCATTGTTGTGCAGATTTCCTTTGCAAGCTTGCTTGGTTGGCCAAAAAGTGCGTATGCGTTTTTTCCTGAATATATTCAGGAAAAAACGCATACGCCCTTTTTGGCCAAGTGCATCATTGTCGACGTTCTGCCTCTTTTCCTATGCTTTAAATGCAATTCCAGTCTACCTCCTGAAATCGGTTTCCTGCAATTCTGCCCCGCTTTCAAGTCCTCTTGGCAGCCTTACTTCAGTATATTTTTGGACGATAGCTGTCATTTATAACTCTGCAGGTTTGTGAATTACAGTGCCCCTGAACTCCTTTCTTCAACTCGCTTTCTTGTGAGCTGGCCGCAACACCGCAGGATTGCTTCAGGCCCTAATCTGGTTCCGGCACGGCACGCTGAGCCTTTGGTTAATTCCTCTTCCTGGTGGGAAATGAGAGTTCAATTTGCCCGTCCAGACACCTCCAGCTAGTCTCTCATTGGTTCTCCCTATTCCTGTTCATCTTCCGCAGAAATTGCAAACTGGGCCAAACAGGAGGTTAAAGGCACTGACTCTCCAAGTCGGGAGAGTGTTAGTAAAGCGTCTGGAATGTTGCACCCAAGTACCAGGGGACGAGAACTGAGCCATATTGGAACACGTCTCCCGATCACACGGTTGATCATACTCTGGGTTCCACATGCATGATTTAGCTGAAGGAAGAATCCCTTAAACCTGGAGAGTTGAGACCCGTGGAATGGGTACCATGCAATATGACTTCAAAGGGTCTTCATTTGCTCACCGAACCTCTGCAATCCTATCACTGCTGTGTTTATGCCCCTGTACACATGCTTGATTCTCTTTCGGAGACATAGCGATCCATAGGTTTTAAGATACTTACTAGTCAGGTACATTCTTAGGCGTTTAATATGGGGTGTTGAGTCCATTTCGTTGAGCAAGGAGTAGCTCTTGTCTATTCCATATTTGGCGTAAGGAACTTTATCTGTGCTCATTTCAATCTCTGGTTTTATGCAGCACCCCAACTCACCTTTCCCCTTAAGCAAGCATAAGTTGGTTTTCTAAATTTGAGACCCTGTTCTCTTTTGTAATCCAGTTCCTGTGTAGCCAAGTTTACATTCCGTGTATTAGTGATATCTTATGATGTTTCTTTTTCTGTGTGACTTATTTCAGTTAGAATCATCATACCTGAATCCACTCATTATGCTGCTACGGGCCTGATGAGATAGATTTAATTGCTGAGTGATATTGCATTGTACGTAAGTACCACAACTTCTTTATCCATTTTTCACTTTCTGCGATATTGAACTTGTCCCTTAAACGAGTTTCTTGTAAACAGAGCCGTCCCAAACTTTGGGGTGGCTGTGTCTTTTTGATTTTAATTTCCCTAAGCTATAGGACCATAAGTGGAAGTGCCCTATTCTCTGTTGCTTTGTTTTTTAGATGTTTCAGGAAACACCATACACTTCTCCCGAGTGGCTGTTGGCAATTTATATCCCGCCCATCATCATAACAAGGCTCCCAGTTCTCCATGGCCTGTCCTGCCTTTCTGGATTTTACACTTTTTTCAGATGGCCCTTTTGACCAGGGGGAAGTGAGACTTCACTGTAGTGCAGATTTCCTTTGCAAGGTTGCTTGGTTGGCCAAAAAGGGCGTATGCATTTTTTCCTGAATATATTCAGGAAAAAACGCATACGCCCTATTTGGCCAAGTGCATCATTGTGGACGTTCTGCCTCTTTTCCTATACTTTAAATGCAATTCCAGTCTACCTCCTGAAATCGGTTTCCTGCAATTCTGCCCCGTTTTCAAGTCCTCTTGGCAGCCTTACTTCAGTATATTTTTGGACGATAGCTGTCATTTATAACTCTGCAGGTTTGTGAATTACAGTGCCCCTGAGCTCCTTTCTTCAACTCGCTTTCTTGTGAGCTGGCCGCAACACCGCAGGATTGCTTCTGGCCCTAATCTTGTTCTGGCACGGCCCGCTGAGCCTATGGTTAATTCCTCTTCCTGGTGGGAAATGAGAGTTCAATTTGCCCGTCCAGACACCTCCAGCTAGTCTCTCATTGGTTCTCCCTATTCCTGTTCATCTTCCGCAGAAATTGCAAACTGGTCCAAACAGGAGGTTAAAGGCACTGACTCTCCAAGTTGGGAGAGTGTTAGTAAAGCATCTGGAATGTTGCACCCGAGTACCAGGGGACGAGAACTGAGACATATTGGAACACGTCTCCCGATCACATGGCTGATCATACTCTGGGTTCCACATGCATGTTTTAACTGAAGGAAGAATCCCTTAAACCTGGAGAGTTGAGACCCGTGGAATGGGTACCATGCAATATGACTTCAAAGGGTCTTCATTTGCTCAGCGAACCTCTCCAATCCTATCACTGCTGCGTTTATGCCCCTGTATACATGCTTGATTGTCTTTCGGAGACATAGCAATCGATAGGTTTTAAGATACTTACTAGTCAGGTACATTCTTAGGCGTTTAATATGGGGTGTTGAGTCCATTTCGTTGAGCAAGGAGTAGCTCTAGTCTACTCCATATTTGGCTTAAGGAACTTTATCTGTGCTCATTTCAATCTCTGGTTTTATGCAGCACCCCAACTCACCTTTCCCCTTAAGCAAGCATAAGTTGGTTTTCTAAATTTGAGACCCTGTTCTGTTTTGTAATTCAGTTTATGTGTAGCCAACTTTACATTCCGTGTATTAGTGATATCTTATGATGTTTCTTTTTCTTGTGACTTATTTCAGTTAGAATCATCATACCTGAATCCACTCATTATGCTGCTACAGGCCTGATGACGTAGATTTCATTGCTGAGTGATATTGCATTGTACGTAAGTACCACAACTTCTTTATCCATTTTTCACTGTCTGCGATATTGAACTTGTCCCGTAAGCGAGGTTCTTGTAAGCAGAGCCGTCCCAAACTTTGGGGTGGCTGTGTCTTTTTGATTTTAATTTCCCTAAGCTGTAGGACCATAAGTGGAAGTGCACTAGGCTCTGTTGCTTTGTTTCTTAGATGTTTCAGGAAACACCATACACTTCTCCCAAGCGGCTGTTGGCAATTTACATCCCGCCCATCAGCATAACAAGGCTCCCAGTTCTCCATGGCCTGTCCTGCCTTTTTGGATTTTACACTTTTTTCAGATGGCCCTTTTGACCAGTGGGAAGTGAGACTTCATTGTAGTGCAGATTTCCTTTGCAAGCTTGCTTGGTTGGCCAAAAAGGGCGTATGCGTTTTTTCCTGAATATATTCAGGAAAAAACGCATACGCCCTTTTTGGCCAAGTGCATCATTGTCGACTTTCTGACTCTTTTCCTATGCTTTAAGTGAAATTCCAGTCTACCTCCTGAAATCGGTTTCCTGCAATTCTGCCCCGCATTCAAGTCCTCTTGGCAGCCTTACTTCAGTATATTTTTGGACGATAGCTGTCATTTATAACTCTGCAGGTTTGTGAATTACAGTGCCCCTGAGCTCCTTTCTTCAATTCGCTTTCTTGTGAGCTGGCCGCAACACCGCAGGATTGTTTCAGGCCCTAATCTTGTTCCGGCACTGCACGCTGAGCGTTTGGTTAATTCCTCTTCCTGGTGGGAAATGAGAGTTAAATTTGCCCGTCCAGACACCTCCAGCTAGTCTCTCATTGGTTCTCCCTATTCCTGTTCATCTTCCGCAGAAATTGCAAACTGGGCCAAACAGGAGGTTAAAGGCACTGACTTTCCAAGTCGGGAGAGTGTTAGTAAAGCGTCTGGAATGTTGCACCCGAGTACCAGGGGATGAGAACTGAGACATATTGGAACACGTCTTGCGATCACACGGTTGATCATACTCTGTGTTCCACATGCATGCTTTAGCTGAAGGAAGAATCCCTTAAACCAGGAGAGTTGAAACCCGTGGAATGGGTACCATGCAATATGATTTCAAACGGTCTTCATTTGCTCACCAAACCTCTCCAATCCTATCACTGCTGCGTTTATGCCCCTGTACACACGCTTGATTCTCTTTTGGAGACATAGCAATCCATAGGTTTTAAGATACTTACTAGTCAGCTACATTCTTAGGCGTTTAATATGGGGTGTTGAGTCCATTTCGCTGAGCAAGGAGTAGCTATTGTCTATTACATATTTGGCTTAAGGAACTTTATCTGTGCTCATTTCAATCTCTGGTTTTATGCAGCACCCCAACTCACCTTTCCCCTTAAGCAAGCATAAGTTGGTTTTCTAAATTTGAGACCCTGTTCTCTTTTGTAATCCAGTTCCTGTGTAGCCAAGTTTACATTCCGTGTATTAGTGATATCTTATGATGTTTCTTTTTCTGTGTGACTTATTTCAGATAGAATCATCATACCTGAATCCACTCATTATGCTGCTACGGGCCTGATGACATAGATTTCATTGCTGAGTGATATTGCATTTTACGTAAGTACCAAAACTTCTTTATCCATTTTTCACTTTCTGCGATACTGAACTTGTCCCGTAAATGAGGTTTTTGTAAACAGAGCCGTCCCAAACGTAGGGGTGGCTGTGTCTTTTTTATTTTAATTTCCCTAAGCTATAGGACCATAAGTGGAAGTGCCCTAGGCTCTGTTGCTTTGTTTCTCAGATGTTTCAGGAAACACCATACACTTCTCCCGAGTGGCTGTTGGCAATTTACATCCCGCCCATCAGCATAACAAGGCTCCCAGTTCTCCATGGCCTGTCCTGCTTTTCTGGATTTTACACTTTTTTCAGATGGCCCTTTTGACTGTGGGGAAGTGAGACTTCATTGTAGTGCAGATTTCCTTTGCAAGCTTGCTTGGTTGGCCAAAAAGTGCGTATGCGTTTTTTCCTGAATATATTCAGGAAAAAACGCATACGCCCTTTTTGGCCAAGTGCATCATTGTCGACGTTCTGCCTCTTTTCCTATGCTTTAAATGCAATTCCAGTCTACCTCCTGAAATCGGTTTCCTGCAATTCTGCCCCGCTTTCAAGTCCTCTTGGCAGCCTTACTTCAGTATATTTTTGGACGATAGCTGTCATTTATAACTCTGCAGGTTTGTGAATTACAGTGCCCCTGAACTCCTTTCTTCAACTCGCTTTCTTGTGAGCTGGCCGCAACACCGCAGGATTGCTTCAGGCCCTAATCTGGTTCCGGCACGGCACGCTGAGCCTTTGGTTAATTCCTCTTCCTGGTGGGAAATGAGAGTTCAATTTGCCCGTCCAGACACCTCCAGCTAGTCTCTCATTGGTTCTCCCTATTCCTGTTCATCTTCCGCAGAAATTGCAAACTGGGCCAAACAGGAGGTTAAAGGCACTGACTCTCCAAGTCGGGAGAGTGTTAGTAAAGCGTCTGGAATGTTGCACCCAAGTACCAGGGGACGAGAACTGAGCCATATTGGAACACGTCTCCCGATCACACGGTTGATCATACTCTGGGTTCCACATGCATGATTTCGCTGAAGGAAGAATCCCTTAAACCTGGAGAGTTGAGACCCGTGGAATGGGTACCATGCAATATGACTTCAAAGGGTCTTCATTTGCTCACCGAACCTCTGCAATCCTATCACTGCTGTGTTTATGCCCCTGTACACATGCTTGATTCTCTTTCGGAGACATAGCGATCCATAGGTTTTAAGATACTTACTAGTCAGGTACATTCTTAGGCGTTTAATATGGGGTGTTGAGTCCATTTCGTTGAGCAAGGAGTAGCTCTTGTCTATTCCATATTTGGCGTAAGGAACTTTATCTGTGCTCATTTCAATCTCTGGTTTTATGCAGCACCCCAACTCACCTTTCCCCTTAAGCAAGCATAAGTTGGTTTTCTAAATTTGAGACCCTGTTCTCTTTTGTAATCCAGTTCCTGTGTAGCCAAGTTTACATTCCGTGTATTAGTGATATCTTATGATGTTTCTTTTTCTGTGTGACTTATTTCAGTTAGAATCATCATACCTGAATCCACTCATTATGCTGCTACGGGCCTGATGAGATAGATTTAATTGCTGAGTGATATTGCATTGTACGTAAGTACCACAACTTCTTTATCCATTTTTCACTTTCTGCGATATTGAACTTGTCCCTTAAACGAGTTTCTTGTAAACAGAGCCGTCCCAAACTTTGGGGTGGCTGTGTCTTTTTGATTTTAATTTCCCTAAGCTATAGGACCATAAGTGGAAGTGCCCTATTCTCTGTTGCTTTGTTTTTTAGATGTTTCAGGAAACACCATACACTTCTCCCGAGTGGCTGTTGGCAATTTATATCCCGCCCATCATCATAACAAGGCTCCCAGTTCTCCATGGCCTGTCCTGCCTTTCTGGATTTTACACTTTTTTCAGATGGCCCTTTTGACCAGGGGGAAGTGAGACTTCACTGTAGTGCAGATTTCCTTTGCAAGGTTGCTTGGTTGGCCAAAAAGTGCGTATGCATTTTTTCCTGAATATATTCAGGAAAAAACGCATACGCCCTTTTTGGCCAAGTGCATCATTGTGGACGTTCTGCCTCTTTTCCTATACTTTAAATGCAATTCCAGTCTACCTCCTGAAATCGGTTTCCTGCAATTCTGCCCCGTTTTCAAGTCCTCTTGGCAGCCTTACTTCAGTATATTTTTGGACGATAGCTGTCATTTATAACTCTGCAGGTTTGTGAATTACAGTGCCCCTGAGCTCCTTTCTTCAACTCGCTTTCTTGTGAGCTGGCCGCAACACCGCAGGATTGCTTCTGGCCCTAATCTTGTTCTGGCACGGCCCGCTGAGCCTATGGTTAATTCCTCTTCCTGGTGGGAAATGAGAGTTAAATTTGCCCGTCCAGACACCTCCAGCTAGTCTCTCATTGGTTCTCCCTATTCCTGTTCATCTTCCGCAGAAATTGCAAACTGGTCCAAACAGGAGGTTAAAGGCACTGACTCTCCAAGTTGGGAGAGTGTTAGTAAAGCATCTGGAATGTTGCACCCGAGTACCAGGGGACGAGAACTGAGACATATTGGAACACGTCTCCCGATCACATGGCTGATCATACTCTGGGTTCCACATGCATGTTTTAACTGAAGGAAGAATCCCTTAAACCTGGAGAGTTGAGACCCGTGGAATGGGTACCATGCAATATGACTTCAAAGGGTCTTCATTTGCTCAGCGAACCTCTCCAATCCTATCACTGCTGCGTTTATGCCCCTGTATACATGCTTGATTGTCTTTCGGAGACATAGCAATCGATAGGTTTTAAGATACTTACTAGTCAGGTACATTCTTAGGCGTTTAATATGGGGTGTTGAGTCCATTTCGTTGAGCAAGGAGTAGCTCTAGTCTACTCCATATTTGGCTTAAGGAACTTTATCTGTGCTCATTTCAATCTCTGGTTTTATGCAGCACCCCAACTCACCTTTCCCCTTAAGCAAGCATAAGTTGGTTTTCTAAATTTGAGACCCTGTTCTGTTTTGTAATTCAGTTTCTGTGTAGCCAACTTTACATTCCGTGTATTAGTGATATCTTATGATGTTTCTTTTTCTTGTGACTTATTTCAGTTAGAATCATCATACCTGAATCCACTCATTATGCTGCTACAGGCCTGATGACGTAGATTTCATTGCTGAGTGATATTGCATTGTACGTAAGTACCACAACTTCTTTATCCATTTTTCACTGTCTGCGATATTGAACTTGTCCCGTAAGCGAGGTTCTTGTAAGCAGAGCCTTCCCAAACTTTGGGGTGGCTGTGTCTTTTTGATTTTAATTTCCCTAAGCTGTAGGACCATAAGTGGAAGTGCACTAGGCTCTGTTGCTTTGTTTCTTAGATGTTTCAGGAAACACCATACACTTCTCCCAAGCGGCTGTTGGCAATTTACATCCCGCCCATCAGCATAACAAGGCTCCCAGTTCTCCATGGCCTGTCCTGCCTTTTTGGATTTTACACTTTTTTCAGATGGCCCTTTTGACCAGTGGGAAGTGAGACTTCATTGTAGTGCAGATTTCCTTTGCAAGCTTGCTTGGTTGGCCAAAAAGGGCGTATGCGTTTTTTCCTGAATATATTCAGGAAAAAACGCATACGCCCTTTTTGGCCAAGTGCATCATTGTCGACTTTCTGACTCTTTTCCTATGCTTTAAGTGAAATTCCAGTCTACCTCCTGAAATCGGTTTCCTGCAATTCTGCCCCGCATTCAAGTCCTCTTGGCAGCCTTACTTCAGTATATTTTTGGACGATAGCTGTCATTTATAACTCTGCAGGTTTGTGAATTACAGTGCCCCTGAGCTCCTTTCTTCAATTCGCTTTCTTGTGAGCTGGCCGCAACACCGCAGGATTGTTTCAGGCCCTAATCTGGTTCCGGCACTGCACGCTGAGCGTTTGGTTAATTCCTCTTCCTGGTGGGAAATGAGAGTTAAATTTGCCCGTCCAGACACCTCCAGCTAGTCTCTCATTGGTTCTCCCTATTCCTGTTCATCTTCCGCAGAAATTGCAAACTGGGCCAAACAGGAGGTTAAAGGCACTGACTCTCCAAGTCGGGAGAGTGTTAGTAAAGCGTCTGGAATGTTGCACCCGAGTACCAGGGGACGAGAACTGAGACATATTGGAACACGTGTCCCGATCACACGGTTGATCATACTCTGGGTTCCACATGCATGTTTTAGCTGAAGGAAGAATCCCTTAAACCTGGAGAGTTGAGACCCGTGGAATGGGTACCATGCAATATGACTTCAAAGGGTCTTCATTTGCTCACCGAACCTCTCCAATCCTATCACTGCTGCGTTTATGCCCCTGTACACACGCTTGATTCTCTTTCGGAGATATAGCGATCCATAGCTTTTAATATACTTACTAGTCAGGTACATTCTTCGGCGTTTAATATGGGGTGTTGAGTCCATTTCGTTGAGCAAGGAGTAGCTCTTTTCTATTCCATATTTGGCTTAAAGAACTTTATCTGTGCTCATTTCAATCTCTGGTTTTATGCAGCAGCCCAACTCACCTTTCCCCTTAAGCAAGCATAAGTTGGTTTTCTAAATTTGAGACGCTGTTGTGTTTTGTAATTCAGTTTCTGTGTAGCCAACTTTACATTCCGTGTATTAGTGATATCTTATGATGTTTCTTTTTCCTGTGACTTATTTCAGTTAGAATCATCATACCTGAATCCACTCATTATGCTGCTACAGGCCTGATGACGTAGATTTCATTGCTGAGTGATATTGCATTGTACGTAAGTACCACAACTTCTTTATCCATTTTTCACTGTCTGCGATATTGAACTTGTCCCGTAAGCGAGGTTCTTGTAAGCAGAGCCGTCCCAAACTTTGGGGTGGCTGTGTCTTTTTGATTTTAATTTCCCTAAGCTTTAGGACCATAAGTGGAAGTGCACTAGGCTCTGTTGCTTTGTTTCTTAGATGTTTCAGGAAACACCATACACTTCTCCCAAGTGGCTGTTGGCAATTTACATCCCGCCCATCAGCATAACAAGGCTCCCAGTTCTCCATGGCCTGTCCTGCCTTTTTGGATTTTACACTTTTTTCAGATGGCCCTTTTGACCAGTGGGAAGTGAGACTTCATTGTAGTGCAGATTTCCTTTGCAAGCTTGCTTGGTTGGCCAAAAAGGGCGTATGCGTTTTTTCCTGAATATATTCAGGAAAAAACGCATACGCCCTTTTTGGCCAAGTGCATCATTGTCGACTTTCTGACTCTTTTCCTATGCTTTAAGTGAAATTCCAGTCTACCTCCTGAAATCGGTTTCCTGCAATTCTGCCCCGCATTCAAGTCCTCTTGGCAGCCTTACTTCAGTATATTTTTGGACGATAGCTGTCATTTATAACTCTGCAGGTTTGTGAATTACAGTGCCCCTGAGCTCCTTTCTTCAATTCGCTTTCTTGTGAGCTGGCCGCAACACCGCAGGATTGCTTCAGGCCCTAATCTGGTTCCGGCACTGCACGTTGAGCGTTTGGTTAATTCCTCTTCCTGGTGGGAAATGAGAGTTAAATTTGCCCGTCCAGACACCTCCAGCTAGTCTCTCATTGGTTCTCCCTATTCCTGTTCATCTTCCGCAGAAATTGCAAACTGGGCCAAACAGGAGGTTAAAGGCACTGACTCTCCAAGTCGGGAGAGTGTTAGTAAAGCGTCTGGAATGTTGCACCCGAGTACCAGGGGACGAGAACTGAGCCATATTGGAACACGTGTCCCGATCACACGGTTGATCATACTCTGGGTTCCACATGCATGTTTTAGCTGAAGGAAGAATCCCTTAAACCTGGAGAGTTGAGACCCGTGGAATGGGTACCATGCAATATGACTTCAAAGGGTCTTCATTTGCTCACCGAACCTCTCTAATCCTATCACTGCTGCGTTTATGCCCCTGTACACACTCTTGATTCTCTTTCGGAGACATAGCAATCCATAGGTTTTAAGATACTTACTAGTCAGGTACATTCTTAGGCGTTTAATATGGGGTGTTGAGTCCATTTCGTTGAGCAAGGAGTACCTCTTGTGTATTCCATATTTGGCTTAAGGAACTTTATCTGTGCTCATTTCAATCTCTGGTTTTATGCAGCACCCCAACTCACCTTTCCCCTTAAGCAAGCGTAAGTTGGTTTTCGAAATTTGAGACCCTCTTCTGTTTTGTAATCCAGTTCCTGTGTAGCCAAGTTTACATTCCGTGTATTAATGATATCTTATGATGTTTCTTTTTCTTGTGAATTATTTCAGTTAGAATCATCATACCTGAATCTACTCATTATGCTGCTCCGGGCGTGATGACATAGATTTCATTGCTGAGTGATATTGCATTGTACGTAAGTACCAAAACTTCTTTATCCATTTTTCACTGTCTGCGATATTGAACTTGTCCCGTAAACGAGGTTCTTGTAAGCAGAACCGTCCCAAACTTTGGGGTGGCTGTGTCTTTTTGATTTTAATTTCCCTAAGCTATAGGACCATAAGTGGAAGTGCCCTAGGCTCTGTTGCTTTGTTTCTTAGATGTTTCAGGAAAAACCATACACTTCTCCCAAGTGGCTGTTGGCAATTTACATCCCGCCCATCAGCATAACAAGGCTCCCAGTTCTCCATGGCCTGTCCTGCCTTTCTGGATTTTACACTTTTTTCAGATGGCCCTTTTGACCGGGGGGAAGTGAGACTTCATTGTAGTGCAGATTTCCTTTGCAAGCTTGCTTGGTTGGCCAAAAAGGGCGTATGCGTTTTTTCCTGAATATATTCAGGAAAAAACGCATACGCCCTTTTTGGCCAAATGCATCATTGTCGATGTACTGCCTCTTTTCCTATGCTTTAAATGCAATTCCAGTCTACCTCCTAAAATCGGTTTCCTGCAATTCTGCCCCGCATTCAAGTCCTCTTGCCAGCCTTACTTCAGTATATTTTTGGACGATAGCTGTCATTTATAACTCTGCAGGTTTGTGAATTACAGTGCCCCTGAGCTCCTTTCTTCAACTCGCTTTCTTGTGAGCTGGCCGCAACACCGCAGGATTGCTTCAGGCCCTAATCTGGTTCCGGCACGGCATGCTGAGCCTTTGGTTAATTCCTCTTCCTGGTGGGAAATGAGAGTTAAATTTGCACGTCCAGACACCCCCAGCTAGTCTCTCATTGGTTCTCCCTATTCCTGTTCATCTTCCGCGGAAATTGCAAACTGGGCCAAACAGGAGGTTAAAGGCACTGACTCGCCAAGTTGGGAGAGAGTTAGTAAAGCATCTGGAATGTTGCACCCGAGTACCAGGGGACGAGAACTGAGACATATTGGAACATGTCTCCCGATCACACGGTTGATCATACTCTGGGTTCCACATGCATGTTTTAGCTGAAGGAAGAATCACTTAAACCTGGAGAGTTGAGACCCGTGGAATGGGTACCATGCAATATGACTTCAAAGGGTCTTCATTTGCTCACCGAACCTCTGCAATCCTATCACTGCTGCGTTTATGCCCCTGTACACACGCTTGATTCTCATTTGGAAACATAGCGATCCATAGGTTTTAAGATACTTACTAGTCAGGTACATTCTTAGGCGTTTAATATGGGGTGTTGAGTCCATTTCATTGAGCAAGGAGTAGCTCTTGTCTATTCCATATTTGGCTTAAGGAAGTTTATCTGTGCTCATTTCAATCTCTGGTTTTATGCATCACCCCAACTCACGTTTCCCCTTAAGCAAGCATAAGTTGGTTTTCTAAATTTGAGACCCTGTTCTGTTTTGTAATCCAGTTCCTGTGTAGCCAAGTTTACATTCCGTGTATTAGTGATATCTTATCTTTCTTTTTCTGTGTGACTTATTTCAGTTAGAATCATCATACCTGAATCCACTCATTATGCTGCTACAGGCCTGATGACATAGATTTCATTGCTTAGTGATATTGCATTGTACTTAAGTACCACAACTTCTTTATCCATTTTTCACTTTCTGCGATATTGAACTTGTACCATAAACGAGGTTCTTGTAAACAGAGCCGTCCCAAACATTTGGGTGGCTGTGTCTTTTTGATTTTAATTTCCCTAAGCTATAGGACCATAAGTGGAAGTGCCCTAGGGTATCTTGCTTTGTTTTTTAGATGTTTCAGGAAACACCATACACTTCTCCTGAGAGGCTGTTGGCAATTTACATCCCACCCATCAGCATAACAATGCTCCCAGTTCTCCATGGCCTGTCCTGCCTTTCTGGATTTTACACTTTTTTCAGATGGCCCTTTTGACCGGGGGGAAGTGAGACTTCATTGTAGTGCAGATTTCCTTTGCAAGCTTGCTTGGTTGGCCAAAAAGGGCGTATGCGTTTTTTCCTGAATATATTCAGGAAAAAACGCATACGCACTTTTTGGCCAAGTGCATCATTGTGGACGTTCTGCCTCTTTTCCTATGCTTTAAATGCAATTCCAGTCTACCTCCTGAAATCGGTTTCCTGCAATTCTGCCCCGCTTTCAAGTCCTCTTGGCAGCCTTACTTCAGTATATTTTTGGACGATAGCTGTCATTTATAACTCTGCAGGTTTGTGAATTACAGTGCCCCTGAGCTCCTTTCTTCAACTCGCTTTCTTGTGAGCTGGCCACAACACCGCAGGATTGCTTCAGACCCTAATCTGGTTCCGGCACGGCACGCTGAGCCTTTGGTTAATTCCTCTTCCTGGTGGGAAATGAGAGTTAAATTTGCCCGTCCAGAAACGTCCAGCTAGTCTCTCATTGGTTCTCCCTATTCCTGTTCATCTTCCGCAGAAATTGCAATCTGGGCCAAACAGGAGGTTAAAGGCACTGACTCTCCAAGTCAGGAGAGTGTTAGTAAAGCGTCTGGAATGTTGCACCCGAGTACCAGTGGACAAAAACTGAGACATATTTGAACACGTCTCCTGATCACACGGTTGATCATACTCTGGGTTCCACATGCATGTTTCAGCTGAAGGAAGAATCCCTTAAACCTGGAGAGTTGAGACCCGTGGAATGGGTAGCATGTAATATGACTTCAAAGGGTCATTCTTTGCCTACCGAACCTCTCAAATCCTATCACTGCTGCGTTTATGCCCCTGTACACATGCTTGATTCTCTTTCGGAGACATAGCAATCCATAGGTTTTAAGATACTTACTAGTCAGGTACATTCTTAGGCGTTTAATATGGGGTGTTGAGTCCATTTCGTTGAATAAGGAGTAGCTCTTGTCTATTACATATTTGGCTTAAGGAACTTTATCTGTGTTCATTTCAATCTCTGGTTTTATGCTGCATCCCAACTCAGCTTTCCCCTTAAGCAAGCATAAGTTGGTTTTCTAAATTTGAGACCCTGTTCTGTTTTGTAATTCAGTTCCTGTGTAGCCAAGTTTACATTCCGTGTATTAGTGATATCTTATGATGTTTCTTTTTCTGTGTGACTTATTTCAGTTAGAATCATCATACCTGAACCCACTCATTTTGTGCTACAGGCGTGTTGACATAGATTTCATTGCTGAGTGGTGTTGCATTTTACGTAATTACCACAACTTCTTTATCCATTTTTCACTTTCTGCGATATTGAACTTGTACCATAAACGAGGTTCTTGTAAACAGAGCCGTCCCAAACATTTGGGTGGCTGTGTCTTTTTGATTTTAATTTCCCTAAGCAATAGGACCATAAGTGGAAGTGCCCTAGGGTATCTTGCTTTGTTTTTTAGATGTTTCAGGAAACACCATACACTTCTCCCGAGTGGCTGTTGGCAATTTACATCCCGCCCATCAGCATAACAATGCTCCCAGTTCTCCATGGCCTGTCCTGCCTTTCTGGATTTTACACTTTTTTCAGATGGCCCTTTTGACCGGGGGGAAGTGAGACTTCATTGTAGTGCAGATTTCCTGTGCAAGCTTGCTTGGTTCGCCAAAAAGTGCGTATGCATTTTTTCCTGAATATATTCAGGAAAAAACGCATACGCACTTTTTGGCCAAGTGCATCATTGTCCACGTTCTTCCTCTTTTCCTATGCTTTAAATGCAATTCCAGTCTACCTCCTGAAATCGGTTTCCTGCAATTCTGCCCCGCTTTCAAGTCCTCTTGGCAGCCTTACTTCACTATATTTTTGGACGATAGCTGTCATTTATAACTCTGCAGGTTTGTGAATTACAGTGCCCCTGAGCTCCTTTCTTCAACTCGCTTTCTTGTGAGCTGGCCGCAGCACCGCAGGATTGCTTCAGGCCCTAATCTGGTTCCGGCATGGCACGCTGAGCCTTTGGATAATTCCTCTTCCTGGTGGGAAATGAGAGTTAAATTTGCCCGTCCAGACACCTCCAGCTAGTCTCTCATTGGTTCTCCCTATTCCTGTACATCTTCCGCGGAATTTGCAAACTGGGTCAAACAGGAGGTTAAAGGCACTGACTCTCCAAGTCGGGAGAGTGTTAGTAAAGCGTCTGGAATGTTGCACCCGAGTACCAGGGGACGAAAACTGAGACATATTTGAACACGTCTCCCGATCACATGGTTGATCATACTCTGGGTTCCACATGCATGTTTCAGCTGAAGGAAGATTCCCTTAAAGCTGGAGAGTTGAGACCCGTGGAATGGGTACCATGCAATATGACTTCAAAGGGTCTTCATTTGCTCACCGAACCTCTCCAATCCTAACACTTCTGCGTTTATGTTCCTGTACACACGCTTGATTCTCTTTCAGAGACATAGCAATCCAGAGGTTTTAAGATACTTACTAGTCAGGTACATTCTTAGGCGTTTAATATGCGGTGTTGAGTCCATTTCGTTGAGCAAGTAGTAGCTCTTGTCTATTACATATTTGGCTTAAGGAACTTTATCTGTGCTCATTTCAATCTCTGGTTTTATGCAGCACCCCAACTCACCTTTCCCCTTAAGCAAGCATAAGTTGGTTTTCTAAATTTGAGACACTGTTCTGTTTTGTAATCCAGTTCCTGTGTAGCCAAGTTTACATTCCGTGTATTAGTGATATCTTATGATGTTTCTTTTTCTGTGTGACTTATTTCAGTTAGAATCATCATACCTGAACCCACTCATTTTCTGCTACAGGCCTGTTGACATAGATTTCATTGCTGAGTGATATTGCATTGTACGTAAGTACCACAACTTCTTTATCCATTTTTCGCTTTCTGCAATATTGAACTTGTACCATAAACGAGATTCTTGTAAACAGAGCCATCCCAAACTTTGCGGTGGCTGTGTCTTTTTTATTTTAATTTCCCTAAGCTATAGGACCATAAGTGGATTTGACCTAGGCTCTGTTGCTTTGTTTTTTAGATGTTTCAGGAAACACCATACACTTCTCCCGAGTGGCTGTTGGCAATTTACATCCCGCCCATCAGCATAACTGGGCTCCCAGTTCTCCATGGCCTGTCCTGCCTTTCTGGATTTTACACTTTTTTCAGATGGCCCTTTTGACCGGGGGGAAGTGAGACTTCATTGTAGTGCAGATTTCCTTTGCAAGCTTGCTTGGTTGGCCAAAAATGGTGTATGCGTTTTTTCCTGAATATATTCAGGAAAAAACGCACACGATATTTTTGGCCAAGTGCATCATTTTGGACGTTCTTCCTCTTTTCCTATGCTTTAAATGCAATTCCAGTCTACCTCCTGAAATCGGTTTCCTGCAATTCTTCCCCGCTTTCAAGTCCTCTTGGCAGGCTTACTTCAGTATATTTTTGGACGATAGCTGTCATTTATAACTCTGCAGGTTTGTGAATTACAGTGCCCCTGAGCTCCTTTCTTCAACTCGCTTTCTTGTGAGCTGGCAGCAACACTGCAGGATTGCTTCAGGCCCTAATCTGGTTCCGGCACGGCACGTTGAGCCTTTGGTTAATTCCTCTTCCTGGTGGGAAATGAGAGTTAAATTTGCCCGTCCAGACACCTCCAGCTAGTCTCTCATTGGTTCTCCCTATTCCTGTTCATCTTCCGCAGAAATTGCAAACTGGGCCAAACAGGACGTTAAAGGCACTGACTCTCCAAGTCACGAGAGTGTTAGTAAAGCGTCTGGAATGTTGCACCCGAGTACCAGGGGACGAAAACTGAGACGTATTTGAACACGTCTCCCGATCACATGGTTGATCATACTCTGGGTTCCACATGCATGTTTCAGCTGAAGGAAGAATTCCTTAAACCTGGAGAGTTGAGACCCGTGGAATGGGTACCATGCAATATGACTTCAAAGGGTCTTCATTTGCTCACCGAACCTCTCCAATCCTATCACTGCTGCGTTTATGCCCCTGTACACATGGTTGATTCTCTTTCAGAGACATAGCAATCCATAGGTTTTAAGATACTTACTAGTCAGATACATTCTTAGGCGTTTAATATGGGGTGTTGAGTCCATTTCGTTGAGCAAGGAGTAGCTCTTGTCTATTCCATATTTGGCTTAAGGAACTTTATCTGTGCTCATTTCAATCTCTGGTTTTATGCAGCACCCCAACTCACCTTTCACCTTAAGCAAGCATAAGTTGGTTTTCTAAATTTGAGACCCTGTTCTGTTTTGTAATTCAGTTCCTGTGTAACCAAGTTTACATTCCGTGTATTAGTGATATCTTATGATGTTTCTTTTTCTGTGTGACTTATTTCAGTTAGAATCATCATACCTGAACCCACTCATTTTCTGCTACAGGCCTGTTGACAGAGATTTCATTGCTGAGTGATATTGCATTGTACGTAAGTACCACAACTTCTTTATCCATTTTTCACTTTCTGTGATATTGAACTTGTACCATAAACAAGGTTCTTGTAAACAGAGCCGTCCCAAACTTTGGGGTGGCTGTGTCTTTTTGATTTTAATTTCCCTAAGCTATAGGACCATAAGTGGAAGTGCCCTAGGCTCTGTTGCTTTGTTTTTTAGATGTTTCAGGAAACACCATACACTTCTCCACAGTGGCTGTTGGCAATTTACATCCCGCCCATCAGCATAACAAGGCTCCCAGTTCTCCATGGCCTGTCCTGCCTTTCTGGATTTTACACTTTTTTCAGATGGCCCTTTTGACCAGGCGTAAGTGAGACTTCATTGTAGTGCAGATTTCCTTTGCAAGCTTGCTTGGTTGGCCAAAAAGGGCGTATGCGTTTTTTCCTGAATATATTCAGGAAAAAACGCATACGCCCTTTTTGGCCAAGTGCATCATTGTGGACGTTCTGCCTCTTTTCCTATGCTTTAAATGCAATTCCAGTCTACCTCCTGAAATCGGTTTCCTGCAATTCTGCCCCGCTTTCAAGTCCTCTTGGCAGCCTTACTTCAGTATATTTTTGGACGATAGCTGACATTTATAACTCTGCAGGTTTGTGAATTACAGTGCCCCTGAGCTCCTTTCTTCAACTCGCTTTCTTGTGAGCGGGCCACAACACCGCAGGATTGCTTCAGGCCCTAATCTTGTTCTGGCACGGCACGCTGAGCCTTTGGTTAATTCCTCTTCCTGGTGGGAAATGAGAGTTAAATTTTCCCGTCCAGACACCTCCAGCTAGTCTCTCATTGCTCCTACCTATTCCTGTTCATCTTCTGCAGAAATTGCAATCTGGGCCAAACAGGAGATTAAAGGCACTGACTCTCCAAGTCAGGAGAGTGTTAGTAAAGCGTCTGGAATGTTGCACCCGAGTACCAGTGGACGAAAACTGAGACATATTTGAAAACGTCTCCTGATCACACGGTTGATCATACTCTGGGTTCCACATGCATGTTTCAGCTGAAGGAAGAATCCCTTAAACCTGGAGAGTTGAGACCCGTGGAATGGGTAGCATGTAATATGACTTCAAAGGGTCATTTTTTGCTCACCGAACCTCTCAAATCCTATCACTGCTGCGTTTATGCCCCTGTACACATGCTTGATTCTCTTTCGGAGACATAGCAATCCATAGGTTGTAAGATACTTACTAGTCAGGTACATTCTTAGGCGTTTAATATGGGGTGTTGAGTCCATTTCGTTGAATAAGGAGTAGCTCTTGTCTATTACATATTTGGCTTAAGGAACTTTATCTGTGTTCATTTCAATCTCTGGTTTTATGCTGCATCCCAACTCACCTTTCCCCTTAAGCAAGCATAAGTTGGTTTTCTAAATTTGAGACCCTGTTCTGTTTTGTAATTCAGTTCCTGTGTAGCCAAGTTTACATTCCGTGTATTAGTGATATCTTATGATGTTTCTTTTTCTGTGTGACTTATTTCAGTTAGAATCATCATACCTGAACCCACTCATTTTGTGCTACAGGCGTGTTGACATAGATTTCATTGCTGAGTGGTATTGCATTGTACGTAAGTACCACAACTTCTTTATCCATTTTTCACTTTCTGCGATATTGAACTTGTACCATAAACGAGGTTCTTGTAAACAGAGCCGTCCCAAACATTTGGGTGGCTGTGTCTTTTTGATTTTAATTTCCCTAAGCTATAGGACCATAAGTGGAAGTGCCCTAGGCTCTGTTGCTTTCTTTTTTAGATGTTTCAGGAAACACCATACACTTCTCCCGAGTGAATATATTCAGGAAAAAACGGATACGCACTTTTTGTCCAAGTGCATCATTGTGGACGTTCTGCCTCTTTTCCTATGCTTTAAATGCAATTCCAGTCTACCTCCTGAAATCGGTTTTCTGCAATTCTGCCCCGCTTTCAAGTCCTCTTGGCAGCCTTACTTCAGTATATTTTTGGACGATAGCTGTCATTTATAATTCTGCAAGTTTGTGAATTACAGGGGCCCTGAGCTCCTTTCTTCAACTCGCTTTCTTGTGAGCTGTCCGCAACACCGCAGGATTGCTTCAGGCCCTAATCTTGTTCCGGCACGGCACGCTGAGCCTTTGGTTAATTCCTCTTCCTGGTGGGAAATGAGAGTTAAATTTGCCCGTCCAGACACCTCCAGCTAGTCTCTCATTGGTCCTCCTTATTCCTGTTCATCTTCCGCAGAATTTGCAAACTGGCCCAAACAGGAGGTTAAAGGCACTGACTCTCCAAGTTGGGAGATTGTTAGCAAAGCGTCTGGAATGTTGCACCCGAGTACCAGTGGACAAAAACTGAGACATATTTGAACACGTCTCCTGATCACACGGTTGATCATACTCTGGGTTCCACATGCATGTTTCAGCTGAAGGAAGAATCCCTTAAACCTGGAGAGTTGAGACCCGTGGAATGGGTACCATGCAATATGACTTCAAAGGGTCTTCATTTGCTCACCGAACCTCTCCAATCCTATCACTGCTGTGTTTATGCCCCTGTACACACGCTTGATTCTCTTTCGGAGGCATAGCAATCCATAGGTTTTAAGATACTTACTAATCAGGTACATTCTTAGGCGTTTAATATGGGGTGTTGAGTCCATTTCGTTGAGCAAGGAGTAGCTCTTGTCTATTACATATTTGGCTTAAGGAACTTTATCTGTGCTCATTTCAATCTCTGGTTTTATGCAGCACCCCAACTCACATTTCCCCTTAAGCAAGCATAAGTTGGTTTTCTAAATTTGAGACCCTGTTCTCTTTTGTAATCCAGTTCCTGTGTAGCCAAGTTTACATTCCGTGTATTAGTGATATCTTATGTTGTTTCTTTTTCTGTGTGACTTATTTCAGTTAGAATCATCATACCTGAGCCCACTCATTTTCTGCTACAGGCCTGTTGACATAGATTTCATTGCTGAGTGATATTGCATTGTACGTAAGTACCACAACTTCTTTATCCATTTTGCGCTTTCTGCGATATTGAACTTGTACCGTAAAAGAGGTTCTTGTAAACAGAGCCGTCCCAAACTTTGGGGTGGCTGTGTCTTTTTGATTTTAATTTCCCTAAGCTATAGGACCATAAGTGGAATTGACCTAGGCTCTGTTCCTTTGTTTTTTAGATGTTTCAGGAAACACCATACACTTCTCCACAGTGGCTGTTGGCAATTTACATCCCGCCCATCAGCATAACAAGGCTCCCAGTTCTCCATGGCCTGTCCTGCCTTTCTGGATTTTACACTTTTTTCAGATGGCCCTTTTGACCAGGCGTAAGTGAGACTTCATTGTAGTGCAGATTTCCTTTGCAAGCTTGCTTGGTTGGCCAAAAAGGGCGTATGCGTTTTTTCCTGAATATATTCAGGAAAAAACGCATACGCCCTTTTTGGCCAAGTGCATCATTGTGGACGTTCTGCCTCTTTTCCTATGCTTTAAATGCAATTCCAGTCTACCTCCTGAAATCGGTTTCCTGCAATTCTGCCCCGCTTTCAAGTCCTCTTGGCAGCCTTACTTCAGTATATTTTTGGACGATAGCTGACATTTATAACTCTGCAGGTTTGTGAATTACAGTGCCCCTGAGCTCCTTTCTTCAACTCGCTTTCTTGTGAGCGGGCCACAACACCGCAGGATTGCTTCAGGCCCTAATGTTGTTCCGGCACGGCACGCTGAGCCTTTGGTTAATTCCTCTTCCTGGTGGGAAATGAGAGTTAAATTTGCCCGTCCAGACACCTCCAGCTAGTCTCTCATTGGTTCTCCCTATTCCTGTTCATCTTCTGCAGAAATTGCAATCTGGGCCAAACAGGAGATTAAAGGCACTGACTCTCCAAGTCAGGAGAGTGTTAGTAAAGCGTCTGGAATGTTGCACCCGAGTACCAGTGGACGAAAACTGAGACATATTTGAAAACGTCTCCTGATCACACGGTTGATCATACTCTGGGTTCCACATGCATGTTTCAGCTGAAGGAAGAATCCCTTAAACCTGGAGAGTTGAGACCCGTGGAATGGGTAGCATGTAATATGACTTCAAAGGGTCATTTTTTGCTCACCGAACCTCTCAAATCCTATCACTGCTGCGTTTATGCCCCTGTACACATGCTTGATTCTCTTTCGGAGACATAGCAATCCATAGGTTGTAAGATACTTACTAGTCAGGTACATTCTTAGGCGTTTAATATGGGGTGTTGAGTCCATTTCGTTGAATAAGGAGTAGCTCTTGTCTATTACATATTTGGCTTAAGGAACTTTATCTGTGTTCATTTCAATCTCTGGTTTTATGCTGCATCCCAACTCACCTTTCCCCTTAAGCAAGCATAAGTTGGTTTTCTAAATTTGAGACCCTGTTCTGTTTTGTAATTCAGTTCCTGTGTAGCCAAGTTTACATTCCGTGTATTAGTGATATCTTATGATGTTTCTTTTTCTGTGTGACTTATTTCAGTTAGAATCATCATACCTGAACCCACTCATTTTGTGCTACAGGCGTGTTGACATAGATTTCATTGCTGAGTGGTATTGCATTGTACGTAAGTACCACAACTTCTTTATCCATTTTTCACTTTCTGCGATATTGAACTTGTACCATAAACGAGGTTCTTGTAAACAGAGCCGTCCCAAACATTTGGGTGGCTGTGTCTTTTTGATTTTAATTTCCCTAAGCTATAGGACCATAAGTGGAAGTGCCCTAGGCTCTGTTGCTTTCTTTTTTAGATGTTTCAGGAAACACCATACACTTCTCCCGAGTGAATATATTCAGGAAAAAACGGATACGCACTTTTTGTCCAAGTGCATCATTGTGGACGTTCTGCCTCTTTTCCTATGCTTTAAATGCAATTCCAGTCTACCTCCTGAAATCGGTTTTCTGCAATTCTGCCCCGCTTTCAAGTCCTCTTGGCAGCCTTACTTCAGTATATTTTTGGACGATAGCTGTCATTTATAATTCTGCAAGTTTGTGAATTACAGGGGCCCTGAGCTCCTTTCTTCAACTCGCTTTCTTGTGAGCTGTCCACAACACCGCAGGATTGCTTCAGGCCCTAATCTTGTTCCGGCACGGCACGCTGAGCCTTTGGTTAATTCCTCTTCCTGGTGGGAAATGAGAGTTAAATTTGCCCGTCCAGACACCTCCAGCTAGTCTCTCATTGGTCCTCCTTATTCCTGTTCATCTTCCGCAGAATTTGCAAACTGGCCCAAACAGGAGGTTAAAGGCACTGACTCTCCAAGTTGGGAGATTGTTAGCAAAGCGTCTGGAATGTTGCACCCGAGTACCAGTGGACAAAAACTGAGACATATTTGAACACGTCTCCTGATCACACGGTTGATCATACTCTGGGTTCCACATGCATGTTTCAGCTGAAGGAAGAATCCCTTAAACCTGGAGAGTTGAGACCCGTGGAATGGGTACCATGCAATATGACTTCAAAGGGTCTTCATTTGCTCACCGAACCTCTCCAATCCTATCACTGCTGTGTTTATGCCCCTGTACACACGCTTGATTCTCTTTCGGAGGCATAGCAATCCATAGGTTTTAAGATACTTACTAATCAGGTACATTCTTAGGCGTTTAATATGGGGTGTTGAGTCCATTTCGTTGAGCAAGGAGTAGCTCTTGTCTATTACATATTTGGCTTAAGGAACTTTATCTGTGCTCATTTCAATCTCTGGTTTTATGCAGCACCCCAACTCACATTTCCCCTTAAGCAAGCATAAGTTGGTTTTCTAAATTTGAGACCCTGTTCTCTTTTGTAATCCAGTTCCTGTGTAGCCAAGTTTACATTCCGTGTATTAGTGATATCTTATGTTGTTTCTTTTTCTGTGTGACTTATTTCAGTTAGAATCATCATACCTGAGCCCACTCATTTTCTGCTACAGGCCTGTTGACATAGATTTCATTGCTGAGTGATATTGCATTGTACGTAAGTACCACAACTTCTTTATCCATTTTGCGCTTTCTGCGATATTGAACTTGTACCGTAAAAGAGGTTCTTGTAAACAGAGCCGTCCCAAACTTTGGGGTGGCTGTGTCTTTTTGATTTTAATTTCCCTAAGCTATAGGACCATAAGTGGAATTGACCTAGGCTCTGTTCCTTTGTTTTTTAGATGTTTCAGGAAACACCATACACTTCTCCACAGTGGCTGTTGGCAATTTACATCCCGCCCATCAGCATAACAAGGCTCCCAGTTCTCCATGGCCTGTCCTGCCTTTCTGGATTTTACACTTTTTTCAGATGGCCCTTTTGACCAGGCGTAAGTGAGACTTCATTGTAGTGCAGATTTCCTTTGCAAGCTTGCTTGGTTGGCCAAAAAGGGCGTATGCGTTTTTTCCTGAATATATTCAGGAAAAAACGCATACGCCCTTTTTGGCCAAGTGCATCATTGTGGACGTTCTGCCTCTTTTCCTATGCTTTAAATGCAATTCCAGTCTACCTCCTGAAATCGGTTTCCTGCAATTCTGCCCCGCTTTCAAGTCCTCTTGGCAGCCTTACTTCAGTATATTTTTGGACGATAGCTGACATTTATAACTCTGCAGGTTTGTGAATTACAGTGCCCCTGAGCTCCTTTCTTCAACTCGCTTTCTTGTGAGCGGGCCACAACACCGCAGGATTGCTTCAGGCCCTAATGTTGTTCCGGCACGGCACGCTGAGCCTTTGGTTAATTCCTCTTCCTGGTGGGAAATGAGAGTTAAATTTGCCCGTCCAGACACCTCCAGCTAGTCTCTCATTGGTTCTCCCTATTCCTGTTCATCTTCTGCAGAAATTGCAATCTGGGCCAAACAGGAGATTAAAGGCACTGACTCTCCAAGTCAGGAGAGTGTTAGTAAAGCGTCTGGAATGTTGCACCCGAGTACCAGTGGACGAAAACTGAGACATATTTGAAAACGTCTCCTGATCACACGGTTGATCATACTCTGGGTTCCACATGCATGTTTCAGCTGAAGGAAGAATCCCTTAAACCTGGAGAGTTGAGACCCGTGGAATGGGTAGCATGTAATATGACTTCAAAGGGTCATTTTTTGCTCACCGAACCTCTCAAATCCTATCACTGCTGCGTTTATGCCCCTGTACACATGCTTGATTCTCTTTCGGAGACATAGCAATCCATAGGTTGTAAGATACTTACTAGTCAGGTACATTCTTAGGCGTTTAATATGGGGTGTTGAGTCCATTTCGTTGAATAAGGAGTAGCTCTTGTCTATTACATATTTGGCTTAAGGAACTTTATCTGTGTTCATTTCAATCTCTGGTTTTATGCTGCATCCCAACTCACCTTTCCCCTTAAGCAAGCATAAGTTGGTTTTCTAAATTTGAGACCCTGTTCTGTTTTGTAATTCAGTTCCTGTGTAGCCAAGTTTACATTCCGTGTATTAGTGATATCTTATGATGTTTCTTTTTCTGTGTGACTTATTTCAGTTAGAATCATCATACCTGAACCCACTCATTTTGTGCTACAGGCGTGTTGACATAGATTTCATTGCTGAGTGGTATTGCATTGTACGTAAGTACCACAACTTCTTTATCCATTTTTCACTTTCTGCGATATTGAACTTGTACCATAAACGAGGTTCTTGTAAACAGAGCCGTCCCAAACATTTGGGTGGCTGTGTCTTTTTGATTTTAATTTCCCTAAGCTATAGGACCATAAGTGGAAGTGCCCTAGGCTCTGTTGCTTTCTTTTTTAGATGTTTCAGGAAACACCATACACTTCTCCCGAGTGAATATATTCAGGAAAAAACGGATACGCACTTTTTGTCCAAGTGCATCATTGTGGACGTTCTGCCTCTTTTCCTATGCTTTAAATGCAATTCCAGTCTACCTCCTGAAATCGGTTTTCTGCAATTCTGCCCCGCTTTCAAGTCCTCTTGGCAGCCTTACTTCAGTATATTTTTGGACGATAGCTGTCATTTATAATTCTGCAAGTTTGTGAATTACAGGGGCCCTGAGCTCCTTTCTTCAACTCGCTTTCTTGTGAGCTGTCCGCAACACCGCAGGATTGCTTCAGGCCCTAATCTTGTTCCGGCACGGCACGCTGAGCCTTTGGTTAATTCCTCTTCCTGGTGGGAAATGAGAGTTAAATTTGCCCGTCCAGACACCTCCAGCTAGTCTCTCATTGGTCCTCCTTATTCCTGTTCATCTTCCGCAGAATTTGCAAACTGGCCCAAACAGGAGGTTAAAGGCACTGACTCTCCAAGTTGGGAGATTGTTAGCAAAGCGTCTGGAATGTTGCACCCGAGTACCAGTGGACAAAAACTGAGACATATTTGAACACGTCTCCTGATCACACGGTTGATCATACTCTGGGTTCCACATGCATGTTTCAGCTGAAGGAAGAATCCCTTAAACCTGGAGAGTTGAGACCCGTGGAATGGGTAGCATGTAATATGACTTCAAAGGGTCATTTTTTGCTCACCGAACCTCTCAAATCCTATCACTGCTGCGTTTATGCCCCTGTACACATGCTTGATTCTCTTTCGGAGACATAGCAATCCATAGGTTGTAAGATACTTACTAGTCAGGTACATTCTTAGGCGTTTAATATGGGGTGTTGAGTCCATTTCGTTGAATAAGGAGTAGCTCTTGTCTATTACATATTTGGCTTAAGGAACTTTATCTGTGTTCATTTCAATCTCTGGTTTTATGCTGCATCCCAACTCACCTTTCCCCTTAAGCAAGCATAAGTTGGTTTTCTAAATTTGAGACCCTGTTCTGTTTTGTAATTCAGTTCCTGTGTAGCCAAGTTTACATTCCGTGTATTAGTGATATCTTATGATGTTTCTTTTTCTGTGTGACTTATTTCAGTTAGAATCATCATACCTGAACCCACTCATTTTGTGCTACAGGCGTGTTGACATAGATTTCATTGCTGAGTGGTATTGCATTGTATGTAAGTACCACAACTTCTTTATCCATTTTTCACTTTCTGCGATATTGAACTTGTACCATAAACGAGGTTCTTGTAAACAGAGCCGTCCCAAACATTTGGGTGGCTGTGTCTTTTTGATTTTAATTTCCCTAAGCTATAGGACCATAAGTGGAAGTGCCCTAGGCTCTGTTGCTTTCTTTTTTAGATGTTTCAGGAAACACCATACACTTCTCCCGAGTGAATATATTCAGGAAAAAACGGATACGCACTTTTTGTCCAAGTGCATCATTGTGGACGTTCTGCCTCTTTTCCTATGCTTTAAATGCAATTCCAGTCTACCTCCTGAAATCGGTTTTCTGCAATTCTGCCCCGCTTTCAAGTCCTCTTGGCAGCCTTACTTCAGTATATTTTTGGACGATAGCTGTCATTTATAATTCTGCAAGTTTGTGAATTACAGGGGCCCTGAGCTCCTTTCTTCAACTCGCTTTCTTGTGAGCTGTCCGCAACACCGCAGGATTGCTTCAGGCCCTAATCTTGTTCCGGCACGGCACGCTGAGCCTTTGGTTAATTCCTCTTCCTGGTGGGAAATGAGAGTTAAATTTGCCCGTCCAGACACCTCCAGCTAGTCTCTCATTGGTCCTCCTTATTCCTGTTCATCTTCCGCAGAATTTGCAAACTGGCCCAAACAGGAGGTTAAAGGCACTGACTCTCCAAGTTGGGAGATTGTTAGCAAAGCGTCTGGAATGTTGCACCCGAGTACCAGTGGACAAAAACTGAGACATATTTGAACACGTCTCCTGATCACACGGTTGATCATACTCTGGGTTCCACATGCATGTTTCAGCTGAAGGAAGAATCCCTTAAACCTGGAGAGTTGAGACCCGTGGAATGGGTACCATGCAATATGACTTCAAAGGGTCTTCATTTGCTCACCGAACCTCTCCAATCCTATCACTGCTGTGTTTATGCCCCTGTACACACGCTTGATTCTCTTTCGGAGGCATAGCAATCCATAGGTTTTAAGATACTTACTAATCAGGTACATTCTTAGGCGTTTAATATGGGGTGTTGAGTCCATTTCGTTGAGCAAGGAGTAGCTCTTGTCTATTACATATTTGGCTTAAGGAACTTTATCTGTGCTCATTTCAATCTCTGGTTTTATGCAGCACCCCAACTCACATTTCCCCTTAAGCAAGCATAAGTTGGTTTTCTAAATTTGAGACCCTGTTCTCTTTTGTAATCCAGTTCCTGTGTAGCCAGTTTTACATTCCGTGTATTAGTGATATCTTATGATGTTTCTTTTTCTGTGTGACTTATTTCAGTTAGAATCATCATACCTGAATCCACTCTATGCTGTTACGGGCCTGATGACGTAGATTTCATTGCTGAGTGATATTGTATTGTACGTAAGTACCACAACTTCTTTATCCATTTTTCACTTTCTGCGATATTGAACTTGTACCGTAAACGAGTTTCTTGTAAACAGAGCCGTCCCAAACTTTGGGGTGGCTGTGTCTTTTTGATTTTAATTTCCCTAAGCTATAGGACCATAAGTGGAAGTGCCCTAGGCTCCGTTGCTTTGTTTTTTAGATGTTTCAGGAAACACCATACACTTCTCCCAAGTGGCTGTTGGCAATTTTCATCCCGCCCATCAGCATAACAAGGCTCCCAGTTCTCCATGGACTGTCCTGCCTTTCTCGATTTTACACTTTTTTCAGATGGCCCTTTTGACCGGGGGGAAGTGAGACTTCATTGTAGTGCAGATTTCCTTTGCAAGCTTGCTTGGTTGGCCAAAAATGGTGTATGCGTTTTTTCCTGAATATATTCAGGAAAAAACGCATACGACATTTTTGGCCAAGTGCATCATTTTGGACGTTCTTCCTCTTTTCCTATGCTTTAAATGCAATTCCAGTCTCCCTCCTGATATCGGTTTCCTGCAATTCTGCCCCACGTTCAAGTCCTCTTGGCAGCCTTACTTCAGTATATTTTTGGACGATAGCTGTCATTTATAACTCTGCAGGTTTGTGAATTACAGTGCCCCTGAGCTCCTTTCTTCAACTCGCTTTCTTGTGAGCTGGCCGCAACACTGCAGGATTGCTTCAGGCCCTAATCTGGCTCCCCACGGCACGCTGAGACTTTGGTTAATTCCTCTTCCTGGTGGGAAATGAGAGTTAAATTTGCCCGTCCAGACACCTCCAGCTAGTCTCTCATTGGTTCTCCCTATTCCTGTTCATATTCCGCAGAAATTGCAAACTGGGCCAAACAGCAGATTAAAGGCACTGACTCTCCAAGTCAGGAGAGTGTTAGTAAAGTGTCTGGAATGTTGCACCCAAGTACCAGGGGACGAGAACTGACATATATTGGCACACGTCTCCCGATCACACGGTTGATCATATTCTGGGTTCCACATGCATGTTTTAGCTGAAGGAAGAATCCCTTAAACCTGGAGAGTTGAGACCCGTGGAATGGGTACCATGCAATATGATTTCAAAGGGTCTTCGTTTGCTCACTGAACCTCTCCAGTCCTATCACTGCTGCGTTTATGCCCCTGTACACATGCTTGATTCTCTTTCGGAGACATAGCAATCCATAGGTTTTAAGATACTTACTAGTCAGGTACATTCTTAGGCATTTAATATGGGGTGTTGAGTCCATTTCATTGAACAAGGAGTAGCACTTGTCTATTGCATATTTGGCTTAAGGAACTTTATCTGTGCTCATTTCAATCTCTGATTTTATGCAGCACCCCAACTCACCTTTCCCCTTAAGCAAGCATAAGTTGGTTTTCTAAATTTGAGACCCTGTTCTGCTTTGTAATCCAGTTCCTGTGTAGCCAAGTTTACATTCCGTGTATTAGTGATATCTTATGATGTTTCTTTTTCTGTGTGACTTATTTCAGTTAGAATCATCATACCTGAACCCACTCATTTTCTGCTACAGGCCTGTTGACATAGATTTCATTGCTGAGTGATATTGCATTGTACGTAAGTACTACAACTTCTTTATCCATTTTTCGCTTTCTGCGATATTGAACTTGTACCATAAACGAGGTTCTTGTAAACAGAGCCATCCCAAACTTTGGGGTGGCTGTGTCTTTTTTATTTTAATTTCCCTAAGCTATAGGACCATAAGTGGATTTGACCTAGGCTCTGTTGCTTTGTTTTTTAGATGTTTCAGGAAACACCATACACTTCTCCCGAGTGGCTGTTGGCAATTTACATCCCACCCATCAGCATAACAGGGCTCCCAGTTCTCCATGGCCTGTACTGCCTTTCTGGATTTTAACTTTTTTCAGATGGCCCTTTTGACTGGGGGGAAGTGAGACTTCATTGTAGTGCAGATTTCCTTTGCAAGCTTGCTTGTTTGGCCAAAAAGGGCGTATGCGTTTTTTCCTGAATATATTAAAAAAAAAACGCATACGCACTTTTTGGCCAAGTGCATCATTGTGGACGTTCTGCCTCTTTTCCTATGCTTTAAATGCAATTCCAGTCTACCTCCTGAAATCGGTTTCCTGCAATTCTGCCCCGCTTTCAAGTCCTCTTGGCAGCCTTACTTCCGTATATTTTTGGACGATAGCTGTCATTTATAACTCTGCAGGTTTGTGAATTACAGTGCCCCTGAGCTCCTTTCTTCAACTCGCTTTCTTGTGAGCTGGCCGCAGCACCGCAGGATTGCTTCAGGCCCTAATCTGGTTCCGGCATGGCACGCTGAGCCTTTGGATAATTCCTCTTCCTGGTGGGAAATGAGAGTTATATTTGCCCGTCCAGACACCTCCAGCTAGTCTCTCATTGGTTCTCCCTATTCCTGTTCATCTTCCGCAGAATTTGCAAACTGGGCCAAACAGGAGGTTAAAGGCACTGACTCTCCAAGTCGGGAGAGTGTTAGTAAAGCGTCTGGAATGTTGCACCCGAGTACCAGGGGACGAAAACTGAGACATATTTGAACACGTCTCCCGATCACTCGGTTGATCATAGTCTGGGTTCCACAGGCATGTTTCAGCTGAAGGAAGAATCCCTTAAACCTGGAGAGTTGAGACCCGTGGAATGGGTACCATGCATTATGACTTCAAAGGGTCTTCATTTGCTCACCGAACCTATCCAATCCTATCACTGCTGCGTTTATGCAACTGTACACACGCTTGATTCTCTTTCAGAGACATAGCAATCCATAGGGTTTAAGATACTTACTAGTCAGGTACATTCTTCGGCGTTTAATATGGGGTGTTGAGTCCATTTCGTTGAGCAAGGAGTAGCTCTTGTCTATTCCATATTTGGCTTAAGGAACTTTATCTGTGCTCATTTCAATCTCTGGTTTTATGCAGCACCCCAACTCACCTTTCCCCTTAAGCAAACATAAGTTGGTTTTCTTCATTTGAGACCCTGTTCTGTTTTGTAATTCAGTTTCTGTGTAGCCAAGTTTACATTCCATGTATTAGTGATATCTTATGATGTTTCTTTTTCTGTGTGACTTATTTCAGTTAGAATCGTCATACCTGAATCCACTCACTATGCTCCTATGGGCCTGATGACATAGATTTCATTGCTGAGTGATATTGCATTGTACGTAAGTACCACAACTTCTTTATCCATTTTTCACTTTCTGTGATATTGAACTTGTACCATAAACAAGGTTCTTGTAAACAGAGCCGTCCCAAACTTTGGGGTGGCTGTGTCTTTTTGATTTTAATTTCCCTAAGCTATAGGACCATAAGTGGAAGTGCCCTAGGCTCTGTTGCTTTGTGTTTTAGATGTTTCAGGAAACACCATACACTTCTCCACAGTGGCTGTTGGCAATTTACATCCCGCCCATCAGCATAACAAGGCTCCCAGTTCTCCATGGCCTGTCTTGCCTTTCTGGATTTTACACTTTTTTCAGATGGCCCTTTTGACCAGGCGTAAGTGAGACTTCATTGTAGTGCAGATTTCCTTTGCAAGCTTGCTTGGTTGGCCAAAAAGGGCGTATGCGTTTTTTCCTGAATATATTCAGGAAAAAACGCATACGCCCTTTTTGGCCAAGTGCATCATTGTGGACGTTCTGCCTCTTTTCCTATGCTTTAAATGCAATTCCAGTCTACCTCCTGAAATCGGTTTCCTGCAATTCTGCCCCGCTTTCAAGTCCTCTTGGCAGCCTTACTTCAGTATATTTTTGGACGATAGCTGACATTTATAACTCTGCAGGTTTGTGAATTACAGTGCCCCTGAGCTCCTTTCTTCAACTCGCTTTCTTGTGAGCGGGCCACAACACCGCAGGATTGCTTCAGGCCCTAATCTTGTTCCGGCACGGCACGCTGAGCCTTTGGTTAATTCCTCTTCCTGGTGGGAAATGAGAGTTAAATTTGCCCGTCCAGACACCTCCAGCTAGTCTCTCATTGGTTCTCCCTATTCCTGTTCATCTTCTGCAGAAATTGCAATCTGGGCCAAACAGGAGATTAAAGGCACTGACTCTCCAAGTCAGGAGAGTGTTAGTAAAGCGTCTGGAATGTTGCACCCGAGTACCAGTGGACGAAAACTGAGACATATTTGAAAACGTCTCCTGATCACACGGTTGATCATACTCTGGGTTCCACATGCATGTTTCAGCTGAAGGAAGAATCCCTTAAACCTGGAGAGTTGAGACCCGTGGAATGGGTAGCATGTAATATGACTTCAAAGGGTCATTTTTTGCTCACCGAACCTCTCAAATCCTATCACTGCTGCGTTTATGCCCCTGTACACATGCTTGATTCTCTTTCGGAGACATAGCAATCCATAGGTTGTAAGATACTTACTAGTCAGGTACATTCTTAGGCGTTTAATATGGGGTGTTGAGTCCATTTCGTTGAATAAGGAGTAGCTCTTGTCTATTACATATTTGGCTTAAGGAACTTTATCTGTGTTCATTTCAATCTCTGGTTTTATGCTGCATCCCAACTCACCTTTCCCCTTAAGCAAGCATAAGTTGGTTTTCTAAATTTGAGACCCTGTTCTGTTTTGTAATTCAGTTCCTGTGTAGCCAAGTTTACATTCCGTGTATTAGTGATATCTTATGATGTTTCTTTTTCTGTGTGACTTATTTCAGTTAGAATCATCATACCTGAACCCACTCATTTTGTGCTACAGGCGTGTTGACATAGATTTCATTGCTGAGTGGTATTGCATTGTACGTAAGTACCACAACTTCTTTATCCATTTTTCACTTTCTGCGATATTGAACTTGTACCATAAACGAGGTTCTTGTAAACAGAGCCGTCCCAAACATTTGGGTGGCTGTGTCTTTTTGATTTTAATTTCCCTAAGCTATAGGACCATAAGTGGAAGTGCCCTAGGCTCTGTTGCTTTCTTTTTTAGATGTTTCAGGAAACACCATACACTTCTCCCGAGTGAATATATTCAGGAAAAAACGGATACGCACTTTTTGTCCAAGTGCATCATTGTGGACGTTCTGCCTCTTTTCCTATGCTTTAAATGCAATTCCAGTCTACCTCCTGAAATCGGTTTTCTGCAATTCTGCCCCGCTTTCAAGTCCTCTTGGCAGCCTTACTTCAGTATATTTTTGGACGATAGCTGTCATTTATAATTCTGCAAGTTTGTGAATTACAGGGGCCCTGAGCTCCTTTCTTCAACTCGCTTTCTTGTGAGCTGTCCGCAACACCGCAGGATTGCTTCAGGCCCTAATCTTGTTCCGGCACGGCACGCTGAGCCTTTGGTTAATTCCTCTTCCTGGTGGGAAATGAGAGTTAAATTTGCCCGTCCAGACACCTCCAGCTAGTCTCTCATTGGTCCTCCTTATTCCTGTTCATCTTCCGCAGAATTTGCAAACTGGCCCAAACAGGAGGTTAAAGGCACTGACTCTCCAAGTTGGGAGATTGTTAGCAAAGCGTCTGGAATGTTGCACCCGAGTACCAGTGGACAAAAACTGAGACATATTTGAACACGTCTCCTGATCACACGGTTGATCATACTCTGGGTTCCACATGCATGTTTCAGCTGAAGGAAGAATCCCTTAAACCTGGAGAGTTGAGACCCGTGGAATGGGTACCATGCAATATGACTTCAAAGGGTCTTCATTTGCTCACCGAACCTCTCCAATCCTATCACTGCTGTGTTTATGCCCCTGTACACACGCTTGATTCTCTTTCGGAGGCATAGCAATCCATAGGTTTTAAGATACTTACTAATCAGGTACATTCTTAGGCGTTTAATATGGGGTGTTGAGTCCATTTCGTTGAGCAAGGAGTAGCTCTTGTCTATTACATATTTGGCTTAAGGAACTTTATCTGTGCTCATTTCAATCTCTGGTTTTATGCAGCACCCCAACTCACATTTCCCCTTAAGCAAGCATAAGTTGGTTTTCTAAATTTGAGACCCTGTTCTCTTTTGTAATCCAGTTCCTGTGTAGCCAAGTTTACATTCCGTGTATTAGTGATATCTTATGTTGTTTCTTTTTCTGTGTGACTTATTTCAGTTAGAATCATCATACCTGAGCCCACTCATTTTCTGCTACAGGCCTGTTGACATAGATTTCATTGCTGAGTGATATTGCATTGTACGTAAGTACCACAACTTCTTTATCCATTTTGCGCTTTCTGCGATATTGAACTTGTACCGTAAAAGAGGTTCTTGTAAACAGAGCCGTCCCAAACTTTGGGGTGGCTGTGTCTTTTTGATTTTAATTTCCCTAAGCTATAGGACCATAAGTGGAATTGACCTAGGCTCTGTTCCTTTGTTTTTTAGATGTTTCAGGAAACACCATACACTTCTCCACAGTGGCTGTTGGCAATTTACATCCCGCCCATCAGCATAACAAGGCTCCCAGTTCTCCATGGCCTGTCCTGCCTTTCTGGATTTTACACTTTTTTCAGATGGCCCTTTTGACCAGGCGTAAGTGAGACTTCATTGTAGTGCAGATTTCCTTTGCAAGCTTGCTTGGTTGGCCAAAAAGGGCGTATGCGTTTTTTCCTGAATATATTCAGGAAAAAACGCATACGCCCTTTTTGGCCAAGTGCATCATTGTGGACGTTCTGCCTCTTTTCCTATGCTTTAAATGCAATTCCAGTCTACCTCCTGAAATCGGTTTCCTGCAATTCTGCCCCGCTTTCAAGTCCTCTTGGCAGCCTTACTTCAGTATATTTTTGGACGATAGCTGACATTTATAACTCTGCAGGTTTGTGAATTACAGTGCCCCTGAGCTCCTTTCTTCAACTCGCTTTCTTGTGAGCGGGCCACAACACCGCAGGATTGCTTCAGGCCCTAATCTTGTTCCGGCACGGCACGCTGAGCCTTTGGTTAATTCCTCTTCCTGGTGGGAAATGAGAGTTAAATTTGCCCGTCCAGACACCTCCAGCTAGTCTCTCATTGGTTCTCCCTATTCCTGTTCATCTTCTGCAGAAATTGCAATCTGGGCCAAACAGGAGATTAAAGGCACTGACTCTCCAAGTCAGGAGAGTGTTAGTAAAGCGTCTGGAATGTTGCACCCGAGTACCAGTGGACGAAAACTGAGACATATTTGAAAACGTCTCCTGATCACACGGTTGATCATACTCTGGGTTCCACATGCATGTTTCAGCTGAAGGAAGAATCCCTTAAACCTGGAGAGTTGAGACCCGTGGAATGGGTAGCATGTAATATGACTTCAAAGGGTCATTTTTTGCTCACCGAACCTCTCAAATCCTATCACTGCTGCGTTTATGCCCCTGTACACATGCTTGATTCTCTTTCGGAGACATAGCAATCCATAGGTTGTAAGATACTTACTAGTCAGGTACATTCTTAGGCGTTTAATATGGGGTGTTGAGTCCATTTCGTTGAATAAGGAGTAGCTCTTGTCTATTACATATTTGGCTTAAGGAACTTTATCTGTGTTCATTTCAATCTCTGGTTTTATGCTGCATCCCAACTCACCTTTCCCCTTAAGCAAGCATAAGTTGGTTTTCTAAATTTGAGACCCTGTTCTGTTTTGTAATTCAGTTCCTGTGTAGCCAAGTTTACATTCCGTGTATTAGTGATATCTTATGATGTTTCTTTTTCTGTGTGACTTATTTCAGTTAGAATCATCATACCTGAACCCACTCATTTTGTGCTACAGGCGTGTTGACATAGATTTCATTGCTGAGTGGTATTGCATTGTACGTAAGTACCACAACTTCTTTATCCATTTTTCACTTTCTGCGATATTGAACTTGTACCATAAACGAGGTTCTTGTAAACAGAGCCGTCCCAAACATTTGGGTGGCTGTGTCTTTTTGATTTTAATTTCCCTAAGCTATAGGACCATAAGTGGAAGTGCCCTAGGCTCTGTTGCTTTCTTTTTTAGATGTTTCAGGAAACACCATACACTTCTCCCGAGTGAATATATTCAGGAAAAAACGGATACGCACTTTTTGTCCAAGTGCATCATTGTGGACGTTCTGCCTCTTTTCCTATGCTTTAAATGCAATTCCAGTCTACCTCCTGAAATCGGTTTTCTGCAATTCTGCCCCGCTTTCAAGTCCTCTTGGCAGCCTTACTTCAGTATATTTTTGGACGATAGCTGTCATTTATAATTCTGCAAGTTTGTGAATTACAGGGGCCCTGAGCTCCTTTCTTCAACTCGCTTTCTTGTGAGCTGTCCACAACACCGCAGGATTGCTTCAGGCCCTAATCTTGTTCCGGCACGGCACGCTGAGCCTTTGGTTAATTCCTCTTCCTGGTGGGAAATGAGAGTTAAATTTGCCCGTCCAGACACCTCCAGCTAGTCTCTCATTGGTCCTCCTTATTCCTGTTCATCTTCCGCAGAATTTGCAAACTGGCCCAAACAGGAGGTTAAAGGCACTGACTCTCCAAGTTGGGAGATTGTTAGCAAAGCGTCTGGAATGTTGCACCCGAGTACCAGTGGACAAAAACTGAGACATATTTGAACACGTCTCCTGATCACACGGTTGATCATACTCTGGGTTCCACATGCATGTTTCAGCTGAAGGAAGAATCCCTTAAACCTGGAGAGTTGAGACCCGTGGAATGGGTACCATGCAATATGACTTCAAAGGGTCTTCATTTGCTCACCGAACCTCTCCAATCCTATCACTGCTGTGTTTATGCCCCTGTACACACGCTTGATTCTCTTTCGGAGGCATAGCAATCCATAGGTTTTAAGATACTTACTAATCAGGTACATTCTTAGGCGTTTAATATGGGGTGTTGAGTCCATTTCGTTGAGCAAGGAGTAGCTCTTGTCTATTACATATTTGGCTTAAGGAACTTTATCTGTGCTCATTTCAATCTCTGGTTTTATGCAGCACCCCAACTCACATTTCCCCTTAAGCAAGCATAAGTTGGTTTTCTAAATTTGAGACCCTGTTCTCTTTTGTAATCCAGTTCCTGTGTAGCCAAGTTTACATTCCGTGTATTAGTGATATCTTATGTTGTTTCTTTTTCTGTGTGACTTATTTCAGTTAGAATCATCATACCTGAGCCCACTCATTTTCTGCTACAGGCCTGTTGACATAGATTTCATTGCTGAGTGATATTGCATTGTACGTAAGTACCACAACTTCTTTATCCATTTTGCGCTTTCTGCGATATTGAACTTGTACCGTAAAAGAGGTTCTTGTAAACAGAGCCGTCCCAAACTTTGGGGTGGCTGTGTCTTTTTGATTTTAATTTCCCTAAGCTATAGGACCATAAGTGGAATTGACCTAGGCTCTGTTCCTTTGTTTTTTAGATGTTTCAGGAAACACCATACACTTCTCCACAGTGGCTGTTGGCAATTTACATCCCGCCCATCAGCATAACAAGGCTCCCAGTTCTCCATGGCCTGTCCTGCCTTTCTGGATTTTACACTTTTTTCAGATGGCCCTTTTGACCAGGCGTAAGTGAGACTTCATTGTAGTGCAGATTTCCTTTGCAAGCTTGCTTGGTTGGCCAAAAAGGGCGTATGCGTTTTTTCCTGAATATATTCAGGAAAAAACGCATACGCCCTTTTTGGCCAAGTGCATCATTGTGGACGTTCTGCCTCTTTTCCTATGCTTTAAATGCAATTCCAGTCTACCTCCTGAAATCGGTTTCCTGCAATTCTGCCCCGCTTTCAAGTCCTCTTGGCAGCCTTACTTCAGTATATTTTTGGACGATAGCTGACATTTATAACTCTGCAGGTTTGTGAATTACAGTGCCCCTGAGCTCCTTTCTTCAACTCGCTTTCTTGTGAGCGGGCCACAACACCGCAGGATTGCTTCAGGCCCTAATCTTGTTCCGGCACGGCACGCTGAGCCTTTGGTTAATTCCTCTTCCTGGTGGGAAATGAGAGTTAAATTTGCCCGTCCAGACACCTCCAGCTAGTCTCTCATTGGTTCTCCCTATTCCTGTTCATCTTCTGCAGAAATTGCAATCTGGGCCAAACAGGAGATTAAAGGCACTGACTCTCCAAGTCAGGAGAGTGTTAGTAAAGCGTCTGGAATGTTGCACCCGAGTACCAGTGGACGAAAACTGAGACATATTTGAAAACGTCTCCTGATCACACGGTTGATCATACTCTGGGTTCCACATGCATGTTTCAGCTGAAGGAAGAATCCCTTAAACCTGGAGAGTTGAGACCCGTGGAATGGGTAGCATGTAATATGACTTCAAAGGGTCATTTTTTGCTCACCGAACCTCTCAAATCCTATCACTGCTGCGTTTATGCCCCTGTACACATGCTTGATTCTCTTTCGGAGACATAGCAATCCATAGGTTGTAAGATACTTACTAGTCAGGTACATTCTTAGGCGTTTAATATGGGGTGTTGAGTCCATTTCGTTGAATAAGGAGTAGCTCTTGTCTATTACATATTTGGCTTAAGGAACTTTATCTGTGTTCATTTCAATCTCTGGTTTTATGCTGCATCCCAACTCACCTTTCCCCTTAAGCAAGCATAAGTTGGTTTTCTAAATTTGAGACCCTGTTCTGTTTTGTAATTCAGTTCCTGTGTAGCCAAGTTTACATTCCGTGTATTAGTGATATCTTATGATGTTTCTTTTTCTGTGTGACTTATTTCAGTTAGAATCATCATACCTGAACCCACTCATTTTGTGCTACAGGCGTGTTGACATAGATTTCATTGCTGAGTGGTATTGCATTGTACGTAAGTACCACAACTTCTTTATCCATTTTTCACTTTCTGCGATATTGAACTTGTACCATAAACGAGGTTCTTGTAAACAGAGCCGTCCCAAACATTTGGGTGGCTGTGTCTTTTTGATTTTAATTTCCCTAAGCTATAGGACCATAAGTGGAAGTGCCCTAGGCTCTGTTGCTTTCTTTTTTAGATGTTTCAGGAAACACCATACACTTCTCCCGAGTGAATATATTCAGGAAAAAACGGATACGCACTTTTTGTCCAAGTGCATCATTGTGGACGTTCTGCCTCTTTTCCTATGCTTTAAATGCAATTCCAGTCTACCTCCTGAAATCGGTTTTCTGCAATTCTGCCCCGCTTTCAAGTCCTCTTGGCAGCCTTACTTCAGTATATTTTTGGACGATAGCTGTCATTTATAATTCTGCAAGTTTGTGAATTACAGGGGCCCTGAGCTCCTTTCTTCAACTCGCTTTCTTGTGAGCTGTCCGCAACACCGCAGGATTGCTTCAGGCCCTAATCTTGTTCCGGCACGGCACGCTGAGCCTTTGGTTAATTCCTCTTCCTGGTGGGAAATGAGAGTTAAATTTGCCCGTCCAGACACCTCCAGCTAGTCTCTCATTGGTCCTCCTTATTCCTGTTCATCTTCCGCAGAATTTGCAAACTGGCCCAAACAGGAGGTTAAAGGCACTGACTCTCCAAGTTGGGAGATTGTTAGCAAAGCGTCTGGAATGTTGCACCCGAGTACCAGAGGACAAAAACTGAGACATATTTGAACACGTCTCCTGATCACACGGTTGATCATACTCTGGGTTCCACATGCATGTTTCAGCTGAAGGAAGAATCCCTTAAACCTGGAGAGTTGAGACCCGTGGAATGGGTACCATGCAATATGACTTCAAAGGGTCTTCATTTGCTCACCGAACCTCTCCAATCCTATCACTGCTGTGTTTATGCCCCTGTACACACGCTTGATTCTCTTTCGGAGGCATAGCAATCCATAGGTTTTAAGATACTTACTAATCAGGTACATTCTTAGGCGTTTAATATGGGGTGTTGAGTCCATTTCGTTGAGCAAGGAGTAGCTCTTGTCTATTACATATTTGGCTTAAGGAACTTTATCTGTGCTCATTTCAATCTCTGGTTTTATGCAGCACCCCAACTCACATTTCCCCTTAAGCAAGCATAAGTTGGTTTTCTAAATTTGAGACCCTGTTCTCTTTTGTAATCCAGTTCCTGTGTAGCCAAGTTTACATTCCGTGTATTAGTGATATCTTATGTTGTTTCTTTTTCTGTGTGACTTATTTCAGTTAGAATCATCATACCTGAGCCCACTCATTTTCTGCTACAGGCCTGTTGACATAGATTTCATTGCTGAGTGATATTGCATTGTACGTAAGTACCACAACTTCTTTATCCATTTTGCGCTTTCTGCGATATTGAACTTGTACCGTAAAAGAGGTTCTTGTAAACAGAGCCGTCCCAAACTTTGGGGTGGCTGTGTCTTTTTGATTTTAATTTCCCTAAGCAATAGGACCATAAGTGGAATTGACCTAGGCTCTGTTCCTTTGTTTTTTAGATGTTTCAGGAAACACCATACACTTCTCCACAGTGGCTGTTGGCAATTTACATCCCGCCCATCAGCATAACAAGGCTCCCAGTTCTCCATGGCCTGTCCTGCCTTTCTGGATTTTACACTTTTTTCAGATGGCCCTTTTGACCGGGGGGAAGTGAGACTTAATTGTAGTGCAGATTTCCGTTGCAAGCTTGCTTGGTTGTCCAAAAAGGGCGTATGCGTTTTTTCCTGAATATATTCAGGAAAAAACGCATACGACCTTTTTGGCCAAGTGCATCATTGTGGACGTTCTGCCTCTTTTCCTATGCTTTAAATGCAATTCCAGTCTCCCTCCTGATATCGGTTTCCTGCAATTCTGCCCCGCTTTCAAGTCCTCTTGGCAGCCTTACTTCAGTATATTTTTGGACGATAGCTGTCATTTATAACTCTGCAGGTTTGTGAATTACAGTGCCCCTGAGCTCCTTTCTTCAACTCGCTTTCTTGTGAGCTGGCCGCAACACCGCAGGATTGCTTCAGGCCCTAATCTGGTTTCCCACGGCACGCTGATCCTTTGGTTAATTCCTCTTCCTGGTGGGAAATGAGAGTTAAATTTGCCCGTCCAGACACCTCCAGCTAGTCTCTCATTGGTTCTCCCTATTCCTGTTCATATTCCGCAGAAATTGCAAACTGGGCCAAACAGCAGGTTAAAGGCACTGACTCTCCAAGTCGGGAGAGTCTTAGAAAAGTGTCTGGAATGTTGCACCCAAGTACCAGGGGACGAGAACTGAGATATATTGGCACACGTCTCCCGATCACACGGTTGATCATACTCTGGGTTCCACATGCATGTTTTAGCTGAAGGAAGAATCCCTTAAACCTGGAGAGTTGAGACCCGTGGAATGGGTACCATGCAATATGATTTCAAAGGGTCTTCGTTTGCTCACCGAACCTCTCCAATCCTATCACTGCTGCGTTTATGCCCCTGTACACATGCTTGATTCTCTTTCGGAGACATAGCAATCCATAGGTTTTAAGATACTTACTAGTCAGGTACATTCTTAGGCGTTTAATATGGGGTGTTGAGTCCATTTTATTGAACAAGGAGTAGCACTTGTCTATTCCATATTTGGCTTAAGGAACTTTATCTGTGCTCATTTCAATCTCTGGTTTTATGCAGCACCCCAACTCACCTTTCCCCTTAAGCAAGCATAAGTTGGTTTTCTAAATTTGAGACCCTGTTCTGTTTTGTAATCCAGTTCCTGTGTAGCCAAGTTTACATTCCGTGTATTAGTGATATCTTATGATGTTTCTTTTTCTGTGTGACTTATTTCAGTTAGAATCATCATACCTGAACCCACTCATTTTCTGCTACAGGCCTGTTGACATAGATTTCATTGCTGAGTGATATTGCATTGTACGTAAGTACCACAACTTCTTTATCCATTTTTCGCTTTCTGCGATATTGAACTTGTACCATAAACGAGGTTCTTGTAAACAGAGCCATCCCAAACTTTGGGGTGGCTGTGTCTTTTTGATTTTAATTTCCCTAAGCTATAGGACCATAAGTGGATTTGACCTAGGCTCTGTTGCTTTGTTTTTTAGATGTTTCAGGAAACACCATACACTTCTCCCGAGTGGCTGTTTGGCAATTTACATCCCACCCATCAGCATAACAGGGCTCCCAGTTCTCCATGGCCTGTCCTGCCTTTCTGGATTTTACACTTTTTTCAGATGGCCCTTTTGACTGGGGGGAAGTGAGACTTCATTGTAGTGGAGATTTCCTTTGCAAGCTTGCTTGGTTGGCCAAAAATGGTGTATGCGTTTTTTCCTGAATATATTCAGGAAAAAACGCATATGACATTTTTGGCCAAGTGCATCATTGTGGACGTTCTTCCTCTTTTCCTATGCTTTAAATGCAATTCCAGTCTACTCCTGAAATCGGTTTCCTGCAATTCTGCCCCGCTTTCAAGTCCTCTTGGCAGCCTTACTTCAGTATATTTTTGGACGATAGCTGTCATTTATAACTCTGCAGGTTTGTGAATTACAGTGCCCCTGAACTCCTTTCTTCAACTCGCTTTCTTGTGAGCTGGCCGCAACACCGCAGGATTGCTTCAGGCCCTAATCTGGTTCCGGCACGGCACGCTGAGCCTTTGGTTAATTCCTCTTCCTGGTGGGAAATGAGAGTTAAATTTGCCCGTCCAGACACCTCCAGCTAGTCTCTCATTGGTTCTCCCTATTCCTGTTCATCTTCCGCAGAAATTGCAAACTGGGCCAAACAGGACGTTAAAGGCACTGACTCTCCAAGTCGGGAGAGTGTTAGTAAAGTGTCTGGAATGTTACACCCGAGTACCAGTGGACGAGAACTGAGATATATTGGCACACGTCTCCCGATCACATGGTTGATCATACTCTGGGTTCCACATGCATGTTTTAGCTGAAGGAAGAATCCCTTAAACCTGGAGAGTTGAGACCCGTGGAATGGGTAACATACAATATGATTTCAAAGGGTCTTCGTTTGCTCACCGAACCTGTCCAATCCTATCACTGCTGCGTTTATATCCCTGTACACATGCTTGATTCTCTTTCGGAGACATAGCAATCCATAGGTTTTAAGATACTTACTAGTCAGGTACATTCTTAGGCGTTTAATATGGGGTGTTGAGTCCATTTCATTGAACAAGGAGTAGCACTTGTCTATTCCATATTTGGCTTAAGGAACTTTATCTGTGCTCATTTCAATCTCTGGTTTTATGCAGCGCCCAAACTCACCTTCCCCTTAAGCAAGCATAAGTTGGTTTTCTAAATTTGAGACCCTGTTCTGTTTTGTAATCCAGTTCCTGTGTAGCCAAGTTTACATTCCGTGTATTAGTGATATCTTATGATGTTTCTTTTTCTGTGTGACTTATTTCAGTTAGAATCATCATACCTGAACCCACTCATTTTCTGATACAGGCCTGTTGACATAGATTTCATTGCTGAGTGATATTGCATTGTACGTAAGTACCACAACTGCTTTATCCATTTTTCGCTTTCTGCGATATTGAACTTGTACCATAAACGAGGTTCTTGTAAACAGAGCCATCCCAAACTTTGGGGTGGCTGTGTCTTTTTGATTTTAATTTCCCTAAGCTATAGGACCATAAGTGGAATTGACCTAGGCTCTGTTGCTTTGTTTTTTAGATGTTTCAGGAAACACCATACACTTCTCCGGAGTGGCTGTTGGCAATTTACAACCTGCCCATCAGCATAACAAGGCTCCCAGTTCTCCATGGCCTGTCCTGCCTTTCTGGATTTTACACTTTTTTCCCATGGCCCTTTTGACCGGGGGGAAGTGAGACTTAATTGTAGTGCAGATTTCCTTTGCAAGCTTGCTTGGTTGTCCAAAAAGGGCGTATGCGTTTTTTCCTGAATATATTCAGGAAAAAATGCATACGCCCTTTTTGGCCAAGTGCATCATTGTGGACGTTCTGTCTCTTTTCCTATGCTTTAAATGCAATTCCAGTCTCCCTCCTGATATCGGTTTCCTGCAATTCTGCCCCACGTTCAAGTCCTCTTGGCAGCCTTACTTCAGTATATTTTTGGACGATAGCTGTCATTTATAACTCTGAAGGTTTGTGAATTACAGTGCCCCTGAGCTCCTTTCTTCAACTCGCTTTCTTGTGAGCTGGCCGCAACACCGCAGGATTGCTTCAGGCCCTAATCTGGTTCCCCACGGCACGCTGAGACTTTTGTTAATTCCTTTTCCTGGTGGGAAATGAGAGTTAAATTTGCCCGTCCAGACACCTCCAGCTAGTCTCTCATTGGTTCTCCCTATTCCTGTTCATATTCCGCAGAAATTGCAAACTGGGCCAAACAGGACGTTAAAGGCACTGACTCTCCAAGTCGGGAGAGTGTTAGTAAAGCATCTGGAATGTTGCACCCAAGTACCAGGGGACGAGAACTGAGATATATTGGCACACGTCTCCCGATCACACGGTTGATCATACTCTGGGTTCCACAAGCATGTTTTAGCTGAAGGAAGAATCCCTTAAACTGGAGAGTTGAGACCCGTGGAATGGGTACCATGCAATATGATTTCAAAGGGTCTTCGTTTGCTCACCGAACCTCTCCAATCCTATCACTGCTGCGTTTATGCCCCTGTACACATGATTGATTCTCTTTTGGAGACATAGCAATCCATAGGTTTTAAGATACTTACTAGTCAGGTACATTCTTAGGCGTTTAATATGGGGTGTTGAGTCCATTTCATTGAACAAGGAGTAGCACTTGTCTATTCCATATTTGGCTTAAGGAACTTTATCTGTGCTCATTTCAATCTCTGGTTTTATGCAGCACCCAAACTCACCTTCCCCTTAAGCAAGCATAAGTTGGTTTTCTAAATTTGAGACCCTGTTCTGTTTTGTAATCCAGTTCCTGTGTAGCCAAGTTTACATTCCGTGTATTAGTGATATCTTATGATGTTTCTTTTTCTGTGTGACTTATTTCAGTTAGAATCATCATACCTGAACCCACTCATTTTCTGCTACAGGCCTGTTGACATAGATTTCATTGCTGAGTGATATTGCATTGTACGTAAGTACCACAACTGCTTTATCCATTTTTCGCTTTCTGCGATATTGAACTTGTACCATAAACGAGGTTCTTGTAAACAGAGCCATCCCAAACTTTGGGGTGGCTGTGTCTTTTTGATTTTAATTTCCCTAAGCTATAGGACCATAAGTGGATTTGACCTAGGCTCTGTTGCTTTGTTTTTTAGATGTTTCAGGAAACACCATACACTACTCCCGAGTGGCTGTTGGCAATTTACATCCCACCCATCAGCATAACAGGGCTCCCAGTTCTCCATGGCCTGTCCTGCCTTTCTGGATTTTACACTTTTTTCAGATGGCCCTTTTGACTGGGGGGAAGTGAGACTTCATTGTAGTGCAGATTTCCTTTGAAAGCTTGCTTGGTTGGCCAAAAATGGTGTATGCGTTTTTTCCTGAATATATTCAGGAAAAAACGCATATGACATTTTTGGCCAAGTGCATCATTGTGGACGTTCTTCCTCTTTTCCTGTGCTTTAAATGCAATTCCAGTTTACTCCTGAAATCGGTTTCCTGCAATTCTGCCCCGCTTTCAAGTCCTCTTGGCAGCCTTACTTCAGTATATTTTTGGACGATAGCTGTCATTTATAACTCTGCAGGTTTGTGAATTACAGTGTCCCTGAGCTCCTTTCTTCAACTCGCTTTCTTGTGAGCTGGCCGCAACACCGCAGGATTGCTTCAGGCCCTAATCTGGTTCCGGCACGGCACGCTGAGCCTTTGGTTAATTCCTCTTCCTGGTGGGAAATGAGAGTTAAATTTGCCCGTCCAGACACCTCCAGCTAGTCTCTCATTGGTTCTCCCTATTCCTGTTCATCTTCTGCAGAAATTGCAAACTGGGCCAAACAGGAGTTTAAAGGCACTGACTCTCCAAGTCGGGAGAGTGTTAGTAAAGCGTCTGGAATGTTGCACCCGAGTACCAGGGGATGAGAACTGAGACATATTGGAACACGTCTCCCGATCACACGGTTGATCATACTCTGGGTTCCACATGCATGTTTCAGCTGAAGGAAGATTCCCTTAAAGTTGGAGAGTTGAGACCCGTGGAATGGGTACCATGCAATATGACTTCAAAGGGTCTTCATTTGCTCACCGAACCTCTCCAATCCTAACACTTCTGCGTTTATGCCCCTGTACACACGCTTGATTCTCTTTCAGAGACATAGCAATCCATAGGTTTTAAGATACTTACTAGTCAGGTACATTCTTAGGCGTTTAATATGCGGTGTTGAGTACATTTCGTTGAGCAAGTAGTAGCTCTTGTCTATTACATATTTCGCTTAAGGAACTTTATCTGTGCTCATTTCAATCTCTGGTTTTATGCAGCACCCCAACTCACCTTTCCCCTTAAGCAAGCATAAGTTGGTTTTCTAAATTTGAGACCCTGTTCTGTTTTGTAATCCAGTTCCTGTGTAGCCAATTCTACATTCCGTGTATTAGTGATATCTTATGATGTTTCTTTTTCTGTGTGACTTATTTCAGTTAGAATCATCATACCTGAATCCACTCTATGCTGTTACGGGCCTGATGACGTAGATTTCATTGCTGAGTGATATTGCATTGTACGTAAGTACCAGAACTTCTTTATCCATTTTTCGCTTTCTGCAATATTGAACTTGTCCCGTAAACGAGGTTCTTGTAAACAGAGCCGTCCCAAACTTTGGGGTGGCTGTGTCTTTTTGATTTTAATTTTCCTAAGCTATAGCACCATAAGTGGAAGTGCCCTAGGCTCTGTTGCTTTGTTTTTTAGATGTTTCAGGAAACACCATACACTTCTCCCGAGTGGCTGTTGGCAATTTACATCCCACTCATCAGCATAACCAGGCTCCCAGTTCTCCATGGCCTGTACTGCCTTTCTGGATTTTACACTTTTTTCAGATGGCCCTTTTTACCAGGGGGAAGTGAGACTTCATTGTAGTGCAGATTTCCTTTGCAAGCTTGCTTGGTTGGCCAAAAAGGGCATATGCGTTTTTTCCTGAATATATTCAGGAAAAAACGCATATGCCCTTTTTGTTCAAGTGCATCATTGTGGACGTTCTGCCTCTTTTCCTATGCTTTAAATGCAATTCCAGTCGACCTCCTGAAATCGGTTTCCTGCAATTTTGCCCCGCTTTCAAGTCCTCTTGGCAGCCTTACTTCAGTATATTTTTGGACGATGGCTGTCATTTATAACTCTGCAGGTTTGTGAATTACAGTGCCCCTCAGCTCCTTTCTTCAATTCGCTTTCTTTTGAGCTGCCCGCAACACTGCAGGATTGCTTCAGGCCCTAATCTGGTTCTGGCACGGGATGCTGAGCCTTTGGTTAATTCCTCTTCCTGGTGGGAAATGAGAGTTAAATTTGCCTGTCCAGACACCTCCAACTAGTCTCTCATTGGTCCTCACTATTCCTGTTCATCTTCCACAGAAATTGCAAACTTGGCCAAACAGGAGGTTAAAGGCACTGACTCTCCTAGTCGGGAGAGTGTTAGTAAAGCATCTGGAATGTTGCACCCGAGAAACAGGGGACGGGAACTGAGACATATTTGAACACATCTCCCGATCACATGGTTGATCATACTCTGGGTTCCACATGCGTGTTTTAGCTGAAGGAAGAATCCCTTAAACCTGGAGAGTTGAGACCCGTCGAATAGGTACCATGCAATATGACTTCAAAGGGTCTTCATTTGCTCACCGAACCTCTCCAATCCTATCACTGCTGCGTTTATGCCCCTGTACACACGCTTGATTCTCTTTTGGAGACATAGCAATCCATAGGTTTTAAGATACTTACTAGTCAGGTACATACTTAGGCGTTTAATATGGGGTGTTGAGTCCATCTCGTTGAGCAAGGAGTAGCTCTTGTCTATTCCATATTTGGCTTAAGGAACTTTATCTGTGCTCATTTCAATCTCTGGTTTTATGCAGCACCCCAACTCACCTTTCCCCTTAAGCAAGCATAAGTTGGTTTTCTAAATTTGAGACCTTATTCTGTTTTGTAACTCTGTTCCTGTGTAGCAAGTTTACATTCCGTGTATTAGTGATATCTTATGATGTTTCTTTTTCTGTGTGACTTATCTCAGTTAGAATCATCATACCTGAATCCACTCATTATGCTGCTACGGGCCTGATGACATAGATTTCATTGCTGAGTGATATTGCATTGTACGTAAGTACCACAACTTCTTTATCCATTTTTCGCTTTCTGCAATATTGAACTTGTCCCATAAACGAGGTTCCTTTAAACAGAGCCGTCCCAAACTTTGGGGTGGCTGTCTCGTTTTGATTTTAATTTCCCTAAGCTATAGCACCATAAGTGGAAGTGCCCTAGGCTCTGTTGCTTTGTTTTTTAGATGTTTCAGGAAACACCATACACTTCTCCCGAGTGGCTGTTGGCAATTTACATCCCACTCATCAGTATAACCAGGCTCCCAGTTCTCCATGGCCTGTACTGCCTTTCTGGATTTTACACTTTTTTCAGATGGCCCTTTTTACCAGGGGGAAGTGAGACTTCATTGTAGTGCAGATTTCCTTTGCAAGCTTGCTTGGTTGGCCAAAAAGGGCATATGCGTTTTTTCCTGAATATATTCAGGAAAAAACGCATACGCCCTTTTTGTTCAAGTGCATCATTGTGGACGTTCTGCCTCTTTTCCTATGCTTTAAATGCAATTCCAGTCGACCTCCTGAAATCGGTTTCCTGCAATTTTGCCCCGCTTTCAAGTCCTCTTGGCAGCCATACTTCAGTATATTTTTGGACGATGGCTGTCATTTATAACTCTGCAGGTTTGTGAATTACAGTGCCCCTGAGCTCCTTTCTTCAATTCGCTTTCTTTTGAGCTGCCCGCAACACTGCAGGATTGCTTCAGGCCCTAATCTGGTTCTGGCACGGGATGCTGAGCCTTTGGTTAATTCCTCTTCCTGGTGGGAAATGAGAGTTAAATTTGCCTGTCCAGACACCTCCAACTAGTCTCTCATTGGTCCTCACTATTCCTGTTCATCTTCCACAGAAATTGCAAACTTGGCCAAACAGGAGGTTAAAGGCACTGACTCTCCAAGTCCGGAGAGTGTTAGTAAAGCATCTGGAATGTTGCACCCGAGAACCAGGGGACGGGAACTGAGACATATTTGAACACATCTCCCGATCACACGGTTGATCATACTCTGGGTTCCACATGCGTGTTTTAGCTGAAGGAAGAATCCCTTAAACCTGGAGAGTTGAGACCTGTCGAATAGGTACCATGCAATATGACTTCAAAGGGTCTTCATTTGCTCACCGAACCTCTCCAATCCTATCACTGCTGCGTTTATGCCCCTGTACACACGCTTGATTCTCTTTTGGAGACATAGCAATCCATAGGTTTTAAGATACTTACTAGTCAGGTACATACTTAGGCGTTTAATATGGGGTGTTGAGTCCATCTCGTTGAGCAAGGAGTAGCTCTTGTCTATTCCATATTTGGCTTAAGGAACTTTATCTGTGCTCATTTCAATCTCTGGTTTTATGCAGCACCCCAACTCACCTTTCCCCTTAAGCAAGCATAAGTTGGTTTTCTAAATTTGAGACCTTATTCTGTTTTGTAACTCTATTCCTGTGTAGCAAGTTTACATTCCGTGTATTAGTGATATCTTATGATGTTTCTTTTTCTGTGTGACTTATCTCAGTTAGAATCAACATACCTGAATCCACTCATTATGCTGCTACGGGCCTGATGACATAGATTTCATTGCTGAGTGATATTGCATTGTACGTAAGTACCACAACTTCTTTATCCATTTTTCGCTTTCTGCAATATTGAACTTGTCCCATAAACGAGGTTCCCTTAAACAGAGCCGTCCCAAACTTTGGGGTGGCTGTCTCTTTTTGATTTTAATTTCCGTAAGCTATAGCACCATAAGTGGAAGTGCCCTAGGCTCTGTTGCTTTGTTTTTTAGATGTTTCAGGAAACACCATACACTTCTCCCGAGTGGCTGTTGGCAATTTACATCCCACCCATCAGCATAACAATGCTCCCAGTTCTCCATTGCCTGTCCTGCCTTTCTGGATTTTACACTTTTTTCAGATGGCCCTTTTGACTGGGGGGAAGTGAGACTTCATTGTAGTGCAGATTTCCTTTGCAAGCTTGCTTGGTTGGCCAAAAAGGGCGTATGCGTTTTTTCCTGAATATATTCAGGAAAAAACGCATACGCCCTTTTTGGCCAAGTGCATCATTGTCGTCGTTCTGCCTCTTTTCCTATGCTTTAAATGCAATTCCTGTCTACCTCCTGAAATAGGTTTCCTGCAATTCTGCCTTGCTTTCAATGCCTCTTCATAGCCTTACCTCAATATAGTTTTTGAAAATAGTTGGCCTTTATAACTCTGCACGTTTTTGAATTGCAGTGGCCCTTAGCTCCATTTTTCAGCTCATATTTTTGTGATCTTGCCTCATAACCACAGGATTCCTTCAGGCCCTATTCTTCTTCTGGGGCACCTTGCTGTGCCTTTGGTTTATTCTTCTTACTGATGTGAAATTAGAGTGACATGTGCCCATTGTAACCGCTACAGCTTGTTTCTCACTGGTTCCCCCTATTCCCATTCATCCTCCGCACTAACTGCAGACTGTGCGATACCAGAACTTAAAGGCATTGACTCTCCATGTGAGGATGTTGTTAGTAAAGTGGCTGGAATGTCGATCCGGAGCCCCAGGAGAGGAAAAATGAGGTGCGTTTTAGAAACCTTTCCCGATCATATGGTATACCAGTCGCTGGGTTTCCCAAGCATGGTTTAGCTGTAGGAAGATTCCCTTCAACCTGGATTGTTGGGACACTTGGAATGAGTAGCATGAAGTATTGCATTAAACTTTTGGCAGTTGCTCACCAAAACTCACCAATCCTCTCAGCCCCAAGTGTCCAGCCTTATGTGTTATCCAGCTGTGGGTTTATATGTGGTCAATCCAGGTTGCATCACAGCCCCTGAGCAAATTTTGTAAGAATTTTTCTCTCTTTCATTGTTTCTGCGTTTTGTTTTTAAAATTTATTTCTATAATGGGGTTTAGCTCATTTTCACTGCTGTGTTTGTGCCGCTCTGCACACACTTGATTCCCTTATGGAGATATATCAATACATGGATTTTTTTTTTTCTTTTGCGATACGTGGGCCTCTCAGTGTTGTGGCCTCTCCCGCCGCGGAGCACAGGCTCCGGACGCGCAGGCTCAGCGGCCATGGCTCACGGGCCCAGCCACTCCGCGGCACATGGGATCCTCCCGGACCAGGGCACGAACCCGCGTCCCCTGCATCGGCAGGCGGACTCTCAACCACTGTGCCACCAGGGAAGCCCAATACATGGATTTTAAGATTCTTATTACTCAGATATATTTCTCTGTGGTTTATAAGGTGTGTTGAGGCCAGTTCATTGAGCAAGGTGTAGATCTTGTCTAATATCTATTTGGTTTATTGAACGGTATCTGTGCTAATTTCAAACTCTGGTTTTATGCATCACCCCACCTCTCCTTTCCCCTTAAGCTGACATAAGTGTGTTTTCTAAATGTGAGACACTGTTCTGTTCTGTAATTCATTTCTTGTGCAGCCATATTTACCCTCCCTCTATAAGTGATATCTTATGATATGTTTCTTTTTCTGTTTGACTTATTTCAAGTAGTATTATCGGACCTAAATCCACTCTTTATCCTTCTACTAGCCTTATTACATTGATTTCATGGTGAAGAGATATTCCATTGTACATAAGTACCACATCTTCTTTATCCATTGTTCTCTTTCCTGGGATATTTAAGGTGTACTGAAGTTGAGGTTCTTGTAAACAGAGTAGCCCTAAACTGTGGTGTGCTTGTGTCTTGTTGATTTTTAGACTTCCCTAGATATATTCCCATGATTGGAAGTGTCCTATGCTCTGTAGCTCTGTTTTTTAGATGATTTAGGAACCACCATACACTTCTCCAGAGTGGCTCTCGGCAGTTCACACACTGCCCATCAGCGTATAAAGGCTCCCTGTTCTCCATGGCCTGTCCTGCATTTCTGGTTTTTACAATTTTTTAGGATGGCCCTTTTGACCGGTGGGAAATGAGACTTCTTTGTTGTGCACATTTGCATTGCTTGCTTGCTTCGTTGCCCATAAAGTGCGTATGCGTTTTTTCCTGGATATAATCAGGAAAAACGCATACGCCCTTTTGGGCCAACTGCATCATTGTCGAAATTCTGCCGCTTTTCATGTGCTTTAAAGACGAGTCCAATCTATCTCTTGAAATCTGTTTCTTGCAATTCTGTCTTGCATTCAGATCCTCTTCTTTGCCTTACCTCAACATAGTTTTGGACGTTAGTTTTCATTTATAACTCTGCAGGTTTGTGAATTGCAGTGACCCTGAGCTCCATTTTTTAAGTTGCTCTTTTGTGAGCTGGCCTCAAACCCGCAGGATTGCTTCAGGCCCTATTTTGGCTCCGGCGAGGCGGGCTGAGCCTTTTTTCAATTCTTATTCTTAATGGGAAATTAGAGTGATATGTGCCCGTCCAAACCCCTACAACTATTCTCTCATTGGTTCCCCCTCTTCCCGTTCATCCTCCTCACAATTTGCAAAATGTGTGAAACAGAAGTTGAAATGTGCTGATTCTCCAAGTGGGGAGATTCTAAGTAACGTGGCTGGAATGGTGAACAGGAGCACCAGGAGAGGATAAATGAGCTGCATTTTAGACACATCTCCCGATCACATGGTGTACAGTCCTCTGGGTTTTCCATGCATGTTTTAGCTGTAGGAAGATCCCTTGAACCTGCAGATTTGGGACCCATTGAATGGGTACCAGGTAGTATTACTTTAAAGGGTGTGCATTTCCTCACCCAACCTCACATTTCTCTTAGTGCAAACAGTTTCCAGCCTTATGTCTCATCCTGCTGTGGGTCTAGATGTGTTCAATCCATGTTGCATCACCGTCCCTGAGGAAAAGTTGTAAGAGGTTTTCTCTGTCTCTCTGTCGTTTATTTTTTTCAATTTATTACTATATTGGTTACAGCTGATTTTCAAAGCTCTGTTTCTTGCTGCTGTACATCCACTTGATTCACGTACAGAGAGACATCAGTAAATTCTTTTTCAGATTCTTACCAGTCGTATATATTCTTTTCCGGTGACTTGAGTGTGCTGAGTGCAGTTCTTTTAGCTACCGTGTGGGCCTTGTTGATTATCAGTTTGGTATTTGGAATGGTATCTTTGCTAATTTCAACCTCCTGGATGATGCCTCACCCCTCCCCACCTTTCCCGTTTAGCAGCCTTATGCGTGTTTCCTACATATTTGACTATGTTTTTGTTTTGTAATTTATTTCATGTGTAGCCATTTTGGATTCCACCTTTAAGTGATATCTTATGATATGTGTCTTTTTCTTTTTGAATTATGTCACTTAGAATGATCATACGTAACTCCTCCGGAGTTGTTACAACTGGCCATAGTTCATTGATTTCCAGGCTGAATAATATTCCACTCTACCTAAGTACCACATCTCTATCCATTTTTTCTCTCCAGAGACATTTAAGTTATATCCTAGTCGAGGATCTTTTAAACAGAGAGGGGGTAAACATTGGGGTGCCTGTGTCCTCTCGATTTTTGTTTTTCCCAAGATATACGCCCATGAGTGCAAGTGCCCTATGCTCTGTAGCTCATTTTTTAGATGCTTTAGTAAACACAATACACTTCTCCAGAATGGCCGTTGGCAATATACATTTCCACTATAAGTCTCACAGGGCTCCCTCTTCTCCTTGCCCTGTCCTGCATTTCTGTTGTTTACGCTTTATGAGGATGGCTCTTCTGACTGATGCGAAGTGATATCTTTTGTAGTATTGACTTCCAGTGCCCACCTGTTTGCTTGGCTAAAAAAGTGTATGCCCTTTTCTTGAATATATACAGAAAAAAACGCATACACCCTTTTTGGCCAACTGCAATGTTGGCAATGTTCAGCTCCTTTTCTCGTGCTTAATGGCGAGTCCTTTCTACCTCCTCAGATCCCTTTCCTGCCATTCTCCCTTGCTTACAAGTCCTTTTCTCTGACTTTCCTCAAGACATTTTTCAGTGATGGATATTTTCAACTCTGCAGTTTCGTGAATTTTACTGCCCCTGAGTTCCATTGTTCAACTTGTGTTTATGGGAACTGGCCACAAAGCAGCGGGATTTCCTCAAGCCCTATACTGTTTCCATGGGCAACCCTAGCCTTTGGTCAATTCGTCTTCCTGGTTGGAAATTAGAGTGACATGTGCCTGTCTGAACACCTAGGACTTGTCTCTCATTGTTCCTCATCCTTCCGCTTCATCCTCTGGACAAATTCCAAACTGTACGCAACAGGATGTTGACAGTGCTGACATCTCCAAGTGGGGAGACTGTTAGTAAAGACGCTGGAGGGGTGAACCCGAGCACCAGGAGATGAGGAGATGAGATGCCTTTTCCAAACTCTTCCCGATCAGACGGTATACCATCCTCTGGGTGTGACAGACATGTTTTAGCAGTAGGAAGAGTCCCATTCATGTAAGGAGAACACCAGGGCTTTTTCAAAATCAGTGTCTGCCCGAAACCCAAACTGGGGAATTTTTTAAGCTATGGCTACACATATGTTCATTAAGGGCCTGGGGAAGTAGGCAGAGTCCAAACTTTAGCTGATTGAAGTCTTCAGGGTCAGAAGCACTCACCACCAGCTTCCCTTAGGTTACACTTTAACTGTCATTGATAGATGACAATGACAATAAAAATATCTATTCTTTTCCAGATTATTTCCCCTTATAGCTTATTGCAAAATGTTGAGTGTAGTTCCCTGTGCTATACAGTAGTTCCTTGTTGATGATCTATTTTATACATAGCAGTGTGTATGTGTTAATCCCAAACTGTTAATTTATCCCTCCTCCCACCTTTCCCCTTTGGTAATAATAAATTATAAGATTTTATACTTCTCAGAAATGGGGGAGCTGAAAGAGAGGTATCATTTTCAATGGAAAAGCATTTAAAACAAGATTGAAGCTTTAACCAAGATTATTAGATGTACATCCTTGGAAAGAAATCACTTCGTTTCTCTAATATTGACCTGACAAATAAGACAAACCTTTTCACTGAACTTGCTTATAATAAAGTGATGGAAATATCAAATGGAAGTGTTAGAAACATCTTATTTTACCTGAGCCTTATACACTGTTCTATGTTAACTACAGTTTGGCTCACACATCTGTTCATTGAGGTTACAATAGTCTCAATTTCTGTTACTGATCCTCCAGAGTGGACCCCAACAAGTGTCCCCCTGCCCAGTGTCATTGGGGCCAACAGATCGAGACTGAGTTTGGTTCACAAGCAAAGGAAACTTTATATTTTGATCAGAGAATGGAGAGGTGAGAGCATGCACTACCCCGTGGGCTGTGGGCTGGGCTGCTGTGTAGAGATCCTGTCAGAGTCAGTGGGAGGGAGGGGGCGGAGCTCTCGAGGGCCGGGTTGGCTGCAGCTCAGGCTCTATATCGCGGAGTCTGCACTGGGCCCCAGGAGCTGAGGTGTCGTCCCAGCCATTCTGCACTAGGAAATCTGGTCTGAAGTGCCGGGTGTGGAACCTCTGCATGCGGGACCCTAGGAGCACATGAAATTAGACAAAGCACAAAGGATAAAAAAGGTTAGACTTGACTTTATTGCCCAGATTCTATTTTTATCTCCCAGGGATTTTTAATGGGCTTTGCTGGGGACAAACCCCTCCTCTGCCTTTTGTCCCGTTCCTCATTCTTGGAGTGCTGAGGGTGCAGACCCTTCTTCTGTAACTGCTGAGTGCTGAGTTGGGAGCCCTCATACCCGGGGGCGAGGGTCAGAGCTTCTCCCCAGCAGCCTCCAGGTGACGTTGATTGTCCCCAGGCCCCCTGCCTCCCTGCTCGTCCACCTGAGCACCAGCATTGGAAGTGTTATAGATTCTAATGACCTTTAAGGGTCCAGGAAAGAGATGTGCAGAGACGCTGTGGGGGCCGGTTTCACCCCGCCCCACATTTGTTCGGCCACCTTAGGCTGACCGTTTCTGCCAGCCTAGATGCTCTGACTAGTAGTCTGCGCTTTCTTCAATTAGGCCCCTGAATTAACGTACAAACAGCACCAGGTGTGAGAGCCCTGCCTGCTCAACTCCCAGACAGTCCAGGGTCAGTGGTGATCAAGGACCATGATGGCCACTGAGTCAACAGCCTTTTGAAGTAAACAGGAGTCCAGCCGGTCTTATTGGCTACCATCATCACGGTGTCTGTAGGCTTTTCTATGGTGACAGTGTGATATACGGTTCCCCCGCCAAGATTATTAGCTCCCCTCTGGGTGCAGTAAGTCCTGCAAGCAGTAGTCTACTCTTTTGGGACACACTCTTGTTGTTTTATGAGAGAAACTCCAGGTCAAGTGATGTTCACACGAGTCGTCATGGTGCCCTGTTGCCCCCGGTTATCTCTCTGGATGTTGGAGTTGGAGGGCCTCCTCACTCGAGGTTGGTGTGCCCACAGAGCGAACCCTGCAACTTCAGGGCATGGTTGGTGGTTAGGATCACCACGTGGGGTCCTTTTCCCTTAGGAGGGAGGTGGCCTTTGGGGCTGCTAATTTCCAGGTTTTTAGATACCGCCAGTATCTTGGCCAGATGTGGCAGTGGGCCAAGCCCCTTGGTGACCGTAGTTTATCCTACCTGGATGGCATTCTTGCATTGTTCCATTTCAAGTGGTCCCAGTTTTTGCACTAATTCTCCAATGGCGATTCACCTTTCACCGGGAATGTAAAGGTCAAAGGGTTTAGCTAAATTAGGGAGTTCCAGGGCAAGGGTCTGAATTGACTGCTCTTTCCATTCTTGAAAGGCCACTTCTGGATTCTATTCAAAAGGATCATCATCTTTTCCTTTCAGTGTTTCATATAGAGGCCCAGCTAGTAGACTGTAGTTAGGGATCCAGAAGCAGCAAACCCTGGCCTCCCCAGGAACCCCTAAGCTGTCTTCTAGTTTTAGAAAGGGGTAAGGCTGAAAATGGTTTCTTCCCTTTCCTGGGATGGGCTTCTCCGACCTTCTGTGAGAACGAAGCCCAGGCAGGTCACCGCATTCTGTGATATTTGAGCTTTTTCTTGGACAACTTCTATCCTTTATTGGCTTGGTAGTTCAGAGGCCTCCTTAGTAGGGCTGGTGATCAGAATGTCGTCTGCGTACTGAAGGAGGGTTTCCTTTTCCAGAGGTAGAACTTTTAGGTCTTTAGCTAAGCTTTCCCCAAAGATGGTGTGGGAATTTTTGCACCCTTGGGGCAAGACGGCCCGGAAGTATTGTTTTAGTTGTATGTTGAGTCCTGCCACTCACAAGCCAAAATTTCTTGTGACTCTGGGACTAATGGAATACAAAAGAAGGCATCATTGAAGACTAATACAGAATACCATGTCCTGGTGGTTGGTAGAATGACCAGCAGGGTGTAGGAATTAGGAGCAGCTGGAGGTATATCCTCGGTGGCTTCACTGACTGTCCTGACATCCTTTACCAGGTCCCCAGCAGCCCATGGGGCTCTCGTGGTCAGACCAATCCCAGAATATGGAGCTCACCTGGGCAGGTACCCCACCCCCACCCCAGCCCATGGGGCTCTCGTGGTCAGGCCCCTCCCAGGATACAGAGCTACCCTTGCAGGTACCGTGGCAGGGCTGGGCACACAGGAACCGTGCACATAGCCCTCATTGCAGAGCACCCCCAGCTCACCTGTCGCTCAGAGCTGACACAGAGCACCTCAGAGCAGGACTGGAACTAACAAACAGCAGCTGCGACAGGTCTGTGACCCTGGGCATCACTCTGTGCGGCCTCCCTCCACCTGGTCTTCCAGAGACTTCCACTGCACCCGGGGCACCAGGCCTCTGTCTCCAACCACCACCCACCCCTCCTCTCCCTGACTCCTGGGTTCCTCTCATTAGGAGAGGGCTTTCTTGAAGTTGTCTCCCACTCATGGGCCAGATAAAATGATTAGAAAACAAGCCAAAGCTGCAGCCCCTTGTCTATCCTGACTCTCAGGAGCCCACACCTGTTCCTTGGACCTGGCCGGTTCAGCAAGTTCCATTTTCTGCAACTGTGAGCCCCTGAGGGGTGATGATTGGCTGACCTGGGCAGCCTTACCGTGCTGGCCAGCCCTCCCCAGGTGTGCCTGGGTTGAGATCAATATAAATACCACTCCAGGCAGCAAGAGCCCCTGCAGACATGCCTGACGCCATTTTCTCTGCCCTGTCAGCAGTCTCGGGGCTGGGCTGGTGGGACGGAATGAGAGGCCACGGCTTTGTGGGTGGCCCAGTGTGAGTGGGGCTCTGCTGGACTTTCTGCAGCAGTTGCCAGGCTGCCAACTGCTAAAGAAGAGGATGTGTCACCTATACCTGCTGCTGGAACTTCTCCCTGGGCAGAGGTGAGGAAGGAAAAAAGCAGTGGGGGCAGGGACAGGACGGGTATCTCAGGCAGGGAAATGGAAATCTTCCAGAAGAGCACCCAGGGCCAGGACCATCCTGGCTGGCCTGCAGGCACCAAGTCGGCCGGCATGCTGTCACTCGTGTGGCTCTATGGCCCTTTCTCTACGCTTTCAAGTCCTTGTATATATTCAGGTGTTTTACCTGGGACGGGTGGGAATAGTTCAGCAGCAACTGGCCTGGGGCTCAGCTCACGTTTACTCACAGATGCCTCGGCACGGTGCCTCAGCTTTGCAATGAGGACGCTTGTTGCGTGGGGGCTGCTGGCTGAATGGGAGACGATTCCCCACCACTGACCAACTTCAGAATTGTTTACAACTGGAGCAAGTGCCCTGATACGGTTTTCCTCTCTGGAACTGGCGGGTTCTGTGTTTTTTTTCTCTTTTTCGTTTTTGGTTCAAGGTAGATTTTATTCCTCTTTTTTGTATTTACAGATATAAGCATGGAAATAATTTATTCATATAAATACATGTATGTGAAGGGAATAATTGTTTTTTCTGTTTTATTTTTAAATTTTATTTCTTTTTAATTTTGAATTTTATTTTATATTTTTATACAGCAGGTTCTTATTGGTTATCTATTTTATACATATAAATGTATACATGCCAATCCCAGTCTCTCAACTCCTCCCACCACCACCCCCCCAACAGCTTTCCCCCCTTGTTGTCCATACGTTTGTTGTCTACATGTGTTGCTCTATTTATGCCTTGCAAAATGGTTAACCTGTACAGTTTTTCTAGGTTCCACATATATGCATGAATACACAAGATTTGTTTTTCTCTTTCTGACTTACTTCACTCTGTATGACACTCTCTAGATCCATCGACGTCTCTACAAATGACCCAATTTCATTCCTTTTCATGGCTTAGTAATATTCCATTTTATATATGTACCACAGCTTTATGCATTCGTCTGTCTGTGGGCATTTAGGTTGCTTCCATTACCTCGATATTGTAAAGAGTGAGGCAATGAACATTGCGGTGAATGTCTCTTTTTGATTTATGGTTTTGTCTGGGTATATGTCCAGAACTGGGATTGCTGTATCATATGGTAATTCTACTGTTAGTTTCTTAAGAAACTCCATATTGTTCTCCATAGTGACTGTATCAATTTATATTCCCAACAGTAGTGGAAGAGGGTTCTTTTTCTCCACACCCTTTCCAGCATTTTTTGTTTGTAGATTTTCTGATGATGCCCATTCTACCAGGTGTGAGGTGATATCTCATTGTTGAGTCCATTTCCTTGAGCAAGGGGTAGGTCTTGTCTATTACATATTTAGCTTATGGAACGGTATCTGTGCTTATTTCAAACTCAGGTTTTGTGCAGCACCCAACTCACCTTCCCCCTTAAGAAAGCATAAGTTGGTTTTCTAAACATGAGACCCTGTTCTGTTTTGTAATTCAGTTCATGTGTAGCCAAGTTCTCATTCCATGTATTAGTGGTACCTTATGATGTTTTTTTTCTGTGTGACATTTTTTACTTAGAATCACCGTGCCTCAATCCACTCATTATGCTGGTACGGGCCTGGTGACATAGTTTTCATTGCTGAGAGGTATTCTGTTGTACGTTAGTACCGCAACTTCTTTATCCATTATTTGCTCTCTGGCATATTTGACTTGTTCTGCAGAAGAGGTTCCTGTAAACAGAGCCGTCCCAAACTTTGGGGTGGCTGTGTCTTTTTGATTTTAATTTCCCTAACCTATAGGACCATAAGTGGAAGTGCCCTAGGCTCTGTTGCTTTGTTTTTTAGATGTTTCAGGAAACACCATACACTCCTCCAGAGTGGCTGTGGGCAATTTACATCCCGCCCATCAGTATAACAAGGCTCCCGGTTCTCCATGGCCTGTCCTGCCTTTCTGGATTTTACACTTTTTTCAGATGACCCTTTTGACCGGGGGGAAGTGAGACTTCATTGTAGTGCAGATTTCCTTTGCAAGCTTGCTTGGTTGGCCAAAAAGGGCGTATGCGTTTTTTCCTGAATATATTCAGGAAAAAACGCATACGCCCTTTGTGGCCAAGTGCATCATTGTCTATGTTCTGCCTCTTTTCCTATGCTTTAAATGCAATTCCAGTCTACCTTCTGAAAAAGGTTGCCTGCAATTCTGCCCCACTTTCAAGTCCTCTTGGCAGCCTTACTTCAGTATATTTTTGGACGATAGCTGTCATTTATAACTCTGCAGTTTGTGAATTACAGTGCCCCTGAGCTCCTTTCTTCAACTCGCTTTCTTGTGAGCTGGCCGCAACACCACAGGATTGCTTCAGGCCCTAATCTGGTTCCGGCATGGCACGCTGATCCTCTGGTTAATTCCTCTTCCTGGTGGGAAATGAGAGTTAAATTTGCCCGTCCAGACACCTCCAGCTAGTCTCTCATTGGTCTTCCCTATTACTGTTCATCTTCCGAAGAATTTGCAAACTGGGCCAAACAGGAGGTTAAAGGCACTGACTCTCCAAGTCGGGAGAGTGTTAGTAAAGCATCTGGAATGTTGCACCCGAGTACCAGGGGACGAGGACGGAGACATATTTGAACACGTCTCCCGATCACACGGTTGATCATACTCTGGGTTCCACATGCATGTTTTAGCTGAAGGAGGAATCCCTTAAATATGGAAAGTTGAGACCCGTGGAATGGGTACCAAGCAATATGACTTCAAAGGGTCTTCATTTGCTCACCTAACCTCTCCAATCCTATCACTGCTGCGTTTATGCCCCTGTACACACGCTTGATTCTCTTTTGGAGACATAGCAATCCATACCTTTTAAGATACTTACTAGTCAGGTACATTCTTAAGCGTTTAATATGGGGTATTGAGTCCATTTCGTTGAGTAAGGCGTAGCTCTTGTCTATTACATATTTGGCTTAAGGAACTTTATCTGTGCTCATTTCAATCTCTGGTTTTATACAGCACCCCAACTCACCTTTCCCCTTAAGCAAGCATAAGTTGGTTTTCTAAATTTTTAGACCGTGTTCTGTTTTGTAACCCAGTTCCTGTGTAGCCAAGTTTACATTCCGTGTATTAGTGATATCTTACGATGATTCTTTTTCTGTGTGACTTATTTCAGTTACAATCATCATACCTGAATCCACTCATTATGCTGCTACGGGCCTGATGACATAGATGTCATTGCTGAGTGCTATTGCATTGTACGTAAGTACCAAAACTTCTTTATCCATTTTTCACTTTCTGCGATATTGAACTTGTACCATAAACGAGGTTCTTGTAAACAGAGCCGTCCCAAATTTTGGGGTGGCTGTGTCTTTTTGATTTTAATTTCCCTATGCTATAGGGCCATAAGTGGAAGTGCCCTAGGCTCTGTTGCTTTGTTTTTTAGATGTTTCAGGAAACACCATACACTTCTCCCGAGTGGCTGTTGGCAATATACATCCCGCCCATCAGCAAAACAAGGCTCCCAGTTCTCCATGGCCTGTCCTGCCTTTCTGGATTTTACACTTTTTTCAGTTGGCCCTTTTGACCGGGGGGAAGTGAGACTTCATTGTAGTGCAGATTTCCTTTGCAAGCTTGCTTGGTTGGCCAAAAAGGGCGTATTTGTTTTTTCCTGAATATATTCAGGAAAAAACGCATACGCCCTTTTTGGCCAAGTGCATCATTGTCGACGTTCTGCCTCTTTTCCTATGCTTTAAATGCAATTCCAGTGTACCTCCTGAAATCGGTTTCCTGCAATTCTGCCCCGCTTTCAAGTCCTCTTGGCAGCCTTACTTCAGTATATTTTTGGACGATAGCTGTCATTTATAACTCTGCAGGTTTGTGAATTACAGTGCCCCTGAGCTCCTTTCTTCAACTCGCTTTCTTGTGAACTGGCCGCAACACCGCAGGATTGATTCAGGCCCTAATCTGGTTCCGGCACGGCACACTGAGCCTTTGCTTAATTCCTCTTCCTGGTGGGAAATGAGAGTTAAATTTGCCCGTCCAGACACCTCCAGCTAGTCTCTCATTGGTTCTCCCTATTCCTGTTCATCTTCCGCGGAATTTGCAAACTGGGCCAAACAGGAGGTTAAAGGCACTGACTCTCCAAGTTGGGAGAGTGTTAGTAAAGCATCTGCAATGTTGCACCCGAGTACCAGGGGAAGAAAACTGAGACATATTTGAACACGTGTCCCGATCACACGGCTGATCATACTCTGGGTTCCACATGCATGTTTTAGCTGAACGAAGATTCCCTTAAACCTGGAGAGTTGAGAACCGTGGAATGGGTATCATGCAATATGACTTCAAAAAGTCTTCATTTGCTCACCGAACCTCTCCAATCCTATCACTGCTGCGTTTATGCCCCTGTACACACGCTTGATTCTCTTTTGGAGACAAAGCAATCCATAGGTTTTAAGATACTTACTAGTCAGGTACATTCTTAGGCGTTTAATATGGGGTGTTGAGTCCATTTCGTTGAGCAAGGAGTAGCTCTTGTCTATTCCATATTTGGCTTAAGGAACTTTATCTGTGCTCATTTCAATCTCTGGTTTTATGCAGCGCCCCAACTCACCTTTCCCCTTAAGCAAGCATAAGTTAGTTTTCTAAATTTGAGACCCTGTTCTGTTTTGTAATTCAGTTCCTGTGTAGCCAAGTTTACATTCCGTGTATTAGTGATATCTTATGATGTTTCTTTTTCTGTGTGACTTATTTCAGTTAGAATCATCATACCTGTATCCACTTATTATGCTGCTACGGGCCTGATGACATAGATTTCATTGCTGAGTGATATTTCATTGTACGTAAGTACCACAACTTGTTTATCCATTTTTCGCTTTCTGCGATATTGAACTTGTACCATAAACGAGGTTCTTGTAAACAGAGCCGTCCCAAATTTTGGGGTGGCTGTGTCTTTTTGATTTTAATTTCCCTAAACTATAGGACCATAAGTGGAAGTGCCCTAGGCTCTGTTGCTTTGTTTTATAGATGTTTCAGGAAACACCATACACTTCTCCCCAGTGGCTGTTGGCAATTTACATCCCGCCCATCAGCATAACAAGGCTCCCATTTCTCCATGTCCTGTCCTGCCTTTCTGAATTTTCCACTTTTATCAGATGGCCCTTTTGACCGGGGTGAAGTGAGACTTCATTGTAGTGCAGATTTCTTTGCAAGCTTGCTTGGTTGGCCAAAAACGGCGTATGCATCTTTTCCTGAATATATTCAGGAAAAAACGCATACGCCCGTTTTGGCCAAGTGCATCATTGTCGACCTTCTGCCTCTTTTCCTATGCTTTAAATGCAATTCCAGTCTACCTCCTGAAATCGGGTTCCTGCAATTCTGCCCCGCTTTCAAGTCCTCTTGGCAGCCTTACTTCAGTATATTTTTGGACGATAGCTGTCATTTATAACTCTGCACGTTTGTGAATTACAGTGCCCCTGAGCTCCTTTCTTCAACTCGCTTTCTTGTGAGCTGCCCGGAACACCACAGGATTGATTCAGGCCCTAATCTCGTTCCGCCATGGCACGCTGAGCCTTTGGTTAATTCCTCTTCCTGGTCGGAAATGAGAGTTAAATTTGCCTGTCCAGACACTTCCAGCTAGTCTCTCATTGGTTCTCCCTATTCCTGTTCATCTTCCGCAGAAATTGCAAACTGGGCCAAACAGGAGGTTAAAGGCACTGACTCTCCAAGTCGGGAGAGTGTTAGTGAAGCATCTGGAATGTTGCACCCAAGTACCAGGTGACAAGAAATGAGACATATTTGAACACGTCTCAGGATCACACGGTTGATCATACTCTGGGTTCCACATGCGTGTTTTAGCTGAAGGAAGAATCCCTTAAACCTGGAGAGTTGAGAACCGTGGAATGGGTACCATGCAATATGACTTCAAAGGGTCTTCATTTGCTCACCGAACCTCTCCAATCCTATCACTGCTGCATTTATGCCCCTGTACACACGCTTGATTCTCTTTCAGAGACGTAGCAGTCCATAGGTTTTAAGATACTTTCTAGTCAGGTACATTCTTAGGCGTTTAATATGGGGTGTTGAGTCCATCTCGTTGAGCAAGGAGTAGCTCTTGTCTATTACATATTTGGCTTAAGGAACTTTATCTGTGCTCATTTGAATCTGTGTTTTTGTGCAGCACCCCAACTCACCTTTCCGCTTAAGCAAGCATAAGTTGGTTTTCTAAATTTGAGACCTTATTCTGTTTTGTAATTCAGTTCCTGTGTAGCAAGTTTACATTCCGTGTATTAGTGATATCTTATGATGTTTCTTTTTCTGTGTGACTGATTTCAGTTAGAATCCTCATACCTGAACCCACTCATTATGCTGCTATGGGCCTGATGAAATAGATTTCATTGCTGAGTGATATTGCATTGTACGTAAGTACCACAAATTCTTTATCCATTTTTCGCTTTCTGCGATATTGAACTTGTACCGTAAACGAGGTTCTTGTAAACAGAGCTGTCCCAAATTTTTGGGTGGCTGTGTCTTTTTGATTTTAATTTCCCTAAGCTATAGGACCATAAGTGGAAGTGCCCTAGGCTCTGTTGCTTTGTTTTTTAGATGTTTCAGGAAACACCATACACTTCTCGTGAGTGGCTGTTGGCAATTTACATCCCACCCATCAGCATAACAAGGCTCCCAGTTCTCCATGGCCTGTCCTGCCTTTCTGGATTTTACACTTTTTTCAGTTGGCCCTTTTGACCGGGGGGAAGTGAGACTTCATTGTAGTGCAGATTTCCTTTGCAAGCTTGCTTGGTTGGCCAAAAAGGGCGTATGCGTTTTTTCCTGAATATATTCAGGAAAAAACGCATACGCCCTTTTTGGCCAAGTGCATCATTGTCGACGTTTTGCCTCTTTTCCTATGCTTTAAATGCAATTCCTGTGTACCTCCTGAAATTGTTTTCCTGCAGTTCTGCCCCGCTTTCAAGTCCTCTTGGCAGCCTTACTTCAGTATATTTTTGGATGATAGCTGTCATTTATAACTCTGCAAGTTTGTGAATTACAGTGCCCCTGAGCTCCTTTCTTCAACTCACTTTCTTGTGAGCTGGCCGCAACACCGCAGGATTGCTTCAGGCCCTAATATGGTTCCGGCACGGCATGCTGAGCCTTTGGTTAATTCCTCTTCCTGGTGGGAAATGAGAGTTAAATTTGCCCGTCCAGACACCTCCAGCTAGTCTCTCATTGGTTCTCCCTATTCCTGTTCATCTTCCGCAGAAATTGCAAACTGGGCCAAACAGGAGGTTAAAGGCACTGACTCTCCAAGTCGGGAGAGTGTTAGTAAAGCGTCTGGAATGTTGCACCCGAGTACCAGGGGATGAGAACTGAGACATATTGGAACACGTCTTCCGATCACACGGTTGATCATACTCTGGGATCCACATGCATGATTTAGCTGAAGGAAGAATCCCTTAAACCTGGAGAGTTGAGACCCGTGGAATGGGTACCATGCAATATGACTTCAAAGGGTCTTCATTTGCTCACCAAACCTCTCCAATCCTATCACTGCTGCGTTTATGCCCCTGTACACACGCTTGATTCTCTTTCGGAGACATAGTGATCCATAGGTTTTAAGATACTTACTAGTCAGGTACATTCTTAGGCGTTTTATATGGGGTGTTGAGTCCATTTCGTTGAGCAAGGAGTAGCTCTTGTCTATTACATATTTGGCTTAAGGAACTTTATCTGTGCTCATTTCAATATGTGTTTTTGTGCAGCACCCCAACTCACCTTTCCCCTTAAGCAAGCATAAGTTGGTTTTCTAAATTTGACACCTTATTCTGTTTTGTAATTCAGTTACTGGGTAGCAAGTTTACATTCCGTGTATTAGTGATATCTTATGATGTTTCTTTTTCTGTGTGACTTATTTCAGTTAGAATCATCATACCTGAATCCACTCATTAAGCTGCTATGGGCCTGATGACATAGATTTCATTGCTGAGTGATATTGCATTGTACGTAAGTTGCACAACTTCTTTATCCATTTTTTGCTTTCTGCGATATTGAACTTGTACCATAAACGATGTTCTTGTAAACAGAGCCATCCCAAACTTTGGGGTGGCTGTGTCTTTTTGATTTTAATTTCCCTAAGCTATAGGACCATAAGTGGAAGTGCCCTAGGCTCTGTTGCTTTGTTTTTTAGATGTTTCAGGAAACACCATACACTTCTCCCGAGTGGCTGTTGGCAATTTACATCCCACCCATCAGCATAACAAGGCTCCCAGTTCTCCATGGCCTGTCCTGCCTTTCTGGATTTTACACTTTTTTCAGTTGGCCCTTTTGACCGGGGGGAAGTGAGACTTCATTGTAGTGCAGATTTCCTTTGCAAGCTTGCTTGGTTGGCCAAAAAGGGCGTATGCGTTTTTTCCTGAATATATTCAGGAAAAAACGCTACGCCCTTTTTGGCCAAGTGCATCATTGTCGACGTTTTGCCTCTTTTCCTATGCTTTAAATGCAATTCCAGTCTACCTCATAAAATCGGTTTCCTGCAGTTCTGCCCCGCTTTCAAGTCCTCTTGGCAGCCTTACTTCAGTATATTTTTGGACGATAGCTCTCATTTATAACTCTGCAGTTTTGTGAATTACAGTGCCCCTGAGCTCCTCTCTTCAACTCGCTTTCTTGTGAGCTGGCCGCAACACCGCAGGATTGCTTCAGGCCCTAATGTGATTCCGGCACGGCATGCTGAGCCTTTGGTTAATTCCTCTTCCTGGTGGGAAATGAGAGTTAAATTTGCCCGTCCAGACACCTCCAGCTAGTCTCTCATTGGTTCTCCCTATTCCTGTTCATCTTCCGCAGAAATTGCAAACTGGGCCAAACAGGAGGTTAAAGGCACTGACTCTCCAAGTCGGGAGAGTGTTAGTAAAGCGTCTGGAATGTTGCACCCGAGTACTAGGGGACGAGAACTGAGACATATTGGAACACGTCTCCCGATCACACGGTTGATCATACTCTGGGTTCCACATGCATGATTTAGCTGAAGGAAGAATCCCTTAAACCTGGAGAATTGAGACCTGTGGAATGGGTACCATGCAATATGACTTCAAAGGGTCTTCATTTGCTCACCGAACCTCTCCAATCCTATCACTGCTGCGTTTATGCCCCTGTACACACGCTTGATTCTCTTTCGGAGACATAGTGATCCATAGGTTTTAAGATACTTACTAGTCAGGTACATTCTTAGGCGTTTAATATGTGGTGTTGAGTCCATTTCGTTGAGCAAGGAGTAGCTCTTGTCTATTACATATTTGGCTTAAGGAACTTTATCTGTGCTCATTTCAATCTCTGGTTTTATGCAGCACCCCAACTCACCTTTCCCCTTAAACAAGCATAAGTTGGTTTTCTAAATTTGAGACCCTGTTCTCTTTTGTAATCCAGTTCCTGTGTAGCCAAGTTTACATTCCGTGTATTAGTGATATCTTATGATGTTTCTTTTTCTGTGTGACTTATTTCAGTTAGAATCATCATACCTGAATCCACTCATTATGCTGCTATGGGCCTGATGACATAGATTTCATTGCTGAGTGATATTGCATTGTACCTAAGTCCCACAACTTCTTTATCCATTTTTCACTTTCTGTGATATTGAACTTGTACCATAAACGAGTTTCTTGTAAACAGAGCCGTCCCAAACTTTGGGGTGGCTGTGTCTTTTTGATTTTAATTTCCCTAAGCCATAGGGCCATAAGTGGAAGTGCCCTAGGCTCTGTTGCTTTGTGTTTTAGATGTTTCAGGAAACACCATACACTTCTCCCGAGTGGCTGTTGGCAATATACATCCCGCCCATCAGCAAAACAAGGCTCCCAGTTCTCCATGGCCTGTCCTGCCTTTCTGGATTTTACACTTTTTTCAGTTGGCCCTTTTGACCGGGGGGAAGTGAGACTTCATTGTAATGCAGATTTCCTTTGCAAGCTTGCTTGGTTGGCCAAAAAGTGCGTATGCGTTTTTTCCTGAATATATTCAGGAAAAAACGCATACGCCCTTTTGGCCAAGTGCATCATTGTCGACGTTTTGCCTCTTTTCCTATGCTTTAAATGCAATTCCAGTCTACCTCCTAAAATCGGTTTCCTGCAGTTCTGCCCCGCTTTCAAGTCCTCTTGGCAGCCTTACTTCAGTATATTTTTGGACGATAGCTGTCATTTATAACTCTGCAGGTTTGTGAATTACAGTGCCCCTGAGCTCCTCTCTTCAACTGGCTTTCTTGTGAGCTGGCCGCAACACCGCAGGATTGCTTCAGGCCCTAATCTGATTCCAGCACGGCACGCTGAGCCTTTGTTTAATTCCTCTTCCTGGTGGGAAATAAGAGTTAAATTTGCCCGTCCAGACACCTCCAGCTAATCTCACATTGGTTCTCCCTATTCCTGTTCATCTTCCGCAGAAATTGCAAACTGGGCCAAACAGGAGGTTAAAGGCACTGACTCTCCAAGTCGGGAGAGTGTTAGTAAACCGTCTGGAATGTTGCACCCGAGTACCAGGGGACGAGAACTGAGACATATTGGAACACGTCTCCCGATCACACGGTTGATCATACTCTGGGTTCCACATGCATGATTTAGCTGAAGGAAGAATCCCTTAAACCTGGAGAGTTGAGACCCGTGGAAAGGGTACCATGCAATATGACTTCAAAGGGTCTTCATTTGCTCACCGAACCTCTCCAATCCTATCACTGCTGCGTTTATGCCCCTGTACACACGCTTGATTCTCTTTCGGAGACATAGTGATCCATAGGTTTTAAGATACTTACTAGTCAGGTACATTCTTAGGCGTTTAATATGTGGTGTTGAGTCCATTTCGTTGAGCAAGGAGTAGCTCTTGTCTATTACATATTTGCCTTAAGGAACTTTATCTGTGCTGATTTCAATCTCTGGTTTTATGCAGCACCCCAACTCACCTTTCCCCTTAAGCAAGCATAAGTTGGTTTTCTAAATTTGAGACCCTGTTCTCTTTTGTAATCCAGTTCCTGTGTAGCCAAGTTTACATTCCGTGTATTAGTGATATCTTATAATGTTTCTTTTTCTGTGTGACTTATTTCAGTTAGAATCATCATACCTGAATCCACTCATTATGCTGCTATGGGCCTGATGACATAGATGTCATTGCTGAGTGATATTGCATTGTACGTAAGTACCACAACTTCTTTATCCATTTTTCACTTTCTGTGATATTGAACTTGTCCCGTAAACGAGTTTCTTGTAAACAGAGCCGTCCCAAACTTTGTGGTGGCTGTGTCTTTTTGATGTTAATTTCCCTAAGCTATAGGGCCATAAGTGGAAGTGCCCTAGGCTCTGTTGCTTTGTTTTTTAGATGTTTCAGGAAACACCATACACTTCTCCCGAGTGGCTGTTGGCAATATACATCCCGCCCATCAGCATAACAAGGCTCCCAGTTCTCCATGGCCTGTCCTGCCTTTCTGGATTTTACACTTTTTTCAGTTGGCCCTTTTGACCGGGGGGAAGTGAGACTTCATTGTAGTGCAGATTTCCTTTGCAAGCTTGCTTGGTTGGCCAAAAAGGGCGTATGCGTTTTTTCCTGAATATATTCAGGAAAAAACGCATACGCCCTTTTTGCCAAGTGCATCATTGTCGACGTTTTGCCTCTTTTCCTATGCTTTAAATGCAATTCCAGTGTACCTCCTGAAATTGGTTTCCTGCAGTTCTGCCCCGCTTTCAAGTCCTCTTGGCAGCCTTACTTCAGTATATTTTTGGATGATAGCTGTCATTTATAACTCTGCAAGTTTGTGAATTACAGTTCCCCTGAGCTCCTTTCTTCAACTCGCTTTCTTGTGAGCTGGCCGCAACACCGCAGGATTGCTTCAGGCCCTAATCTGGTTCCGGCACGGCATGCTGAGCCTTTGGTTAATTCCTCTTCCTGGTGGGAAATGAGAGTTAAATTTGCCCGTCCAGACACCTCCAGCTAGTCTCTCATTGGTTCTCCCTATTCCTGTTCATCTTCCGCAGAAATTGCAAACTGGGCCAAACAGGAGGTTAAAGGCACTGACTCTCCAAGTCGGGAGAGTGTTAGTAAAGCATCTGGAATGTTGCACCCGAGTACCAGGGGAGGAGAACTGAGACATATTGGAACACGTCTCCCGATCACACAGTTGATCATACTCTGGGTTCCACATGCATGCTTTTGCTGAAGGAAGAATCCCTTAAACCTGGAGAGTTGAGACCCGTGGAATGGGTACCATGCAATATGACTTCAAAGGGTCTTCATTTGCTCACCGAACCACTCCAATCCTATCACTGCTGCGTTTATGCCCCTGTACACACGCTTGATTCTCTTTCAGAGACATAGCGATCGATAGGTTTTAAGATACTTACTAGTCAGGTACATTCTTTGGCGTTTAATATGGGGTGTTGAGTCCATTTCGTTGAGCAAGGAGTAGCTCTTGTCTATTTCATATTTGGCTTAAGGAACTTTATCTGTGCTCATTTCAATCTCTGGTTTTATGCAGCACCCCAACTCACCTTTCCCCTTAAGCAAGCATAAGTTGGTTTTCTAAATTTGAGACCCTGTTCTCTTTTGTAATCCAGTTCCTGTGTAGCCAAGTTTACATTCCATGAATTAGTGATATCTTATGATGTTTCTTTTTCTGTGTGACTTATTTCAGTTAGAATCGTCATACCTGAATCCACTCACTATGCTGCTACGGGCCTGTGAACATAGAATTCATTGCTGATTGATATTGCATTGTACGTAAGTACCACAACTTCTTTATCCATTTTTCACTTTCTGCGATATTGAACTTGTACCATAAACGAGGTTCTTGTAAACAGAGCCGTCCCAAACTTTGGGGTGGCTGTGTCTTTTTGATTTTAATTTCCCTAAGCTATAGCACCATAAGTGGAAGTGCCCTAGGCTCTGTTGCTTTGTTTTTTAGATGTTTCAGGAAGCACCATACACTTCTCCCGAGTGGCTGTTGGCAATTTACATCCCGCCCATCAGCATAACAAGGCTCACAGTTCTCCATGGCCTGTCCTGCGTTTCTGGATTTTACACTTTTTTCACATGGCCCTTTTGACCATGGAGAAGTGAGACTTCTTTGTAGTGCAGATTTCCTTTGCAAGCTTGCTTGGTTGGCCAAAAAGGGCGTATGCGTTTTTTTCCTGAATATATTCAGGAAAAAACGCATACGCCCTTTTTGGCCAAGTGCATCATTGTGGACGTTCTGCCTCTTTTCCTATGCTTTAAATGAAATTCCAGTCTACCTCCTGAAATCAGTTTCCTGCAATTCTGCCCCGCTTTCAAGTCCTCTTGGCAGCCTTACTTCAGTATATTTTTGGACGATAGCTGTCATTTATAACTCTGCAGGTTTGTGAATTACAGTGCCCCTGAGCTCCTTTCTTCAACTCGCTTTCTTGTGAGCTGGCCGCAACACCGCAGGATTGCTTCAGGCCATAATCTGGTTCCGGCACGGCCCGCTGAGCCTTTGGTTAATTCCTCTTCCTGGTGGGAAATGAGAGTTAAATTTGCCCGTCCAGACACCTCCAGCAAGTCTCTCATTGGTTCTCCATATTCCTGTTTATCTTCCGCAGAAATTGCAAACTGCGCCAAACAGGAGGTTAAAGGCACTGACTCTCCAAGTCGGGAGAGTGTTAGTAAAGCGTCTGGAATGTTGCACCCAAGTACCAGGGGATGAGAACTGAGACATATTTGAACACGTCTCCCAATCATATGGTTGATCATACTCTGGGTTCCACATGCATGTTTTAGCTGAAGGAAGAATCCCTTAAAACTGGAGATTTGAGACCCGTGGAATGGGTACCATGCAACATGACTTCAAAGGGTCTTCATTTGCTCACCGAACCTCTACAATCCTATCACTGCTGCGTTTATGCCCCTGTACACATGCTTGATTCTCTTTCGGAGACATAGCAATCCATAGGTTTTAAGATACTTACTAGTCAGGTACATTCTCAGGCGTTTAATATGGGGTGTTGAGTCCATTTCGTTGAGCAAGGAGTAGCTCTTGTCTATTACATATTTGGCTTAAGGAACTTTATCTGTGCTCATTTCAATCTCTGGTTTTATGCAGCACCCCAGCTCACCTTTCCCCTTAAGCAAGCATAAGTTGGTTTTCTAAATTTGAGACCCTGTTCTGTTTTTCAATTCAGTTCCTGTGTCGCCAAGTTTACATTCCGTGTATTAGTGATATCTTATGATGTTTCTTTTTCTGTGTGACTTATTTCAGTTAGAATCATCATACCTGAATCCACTCATTATGCTGCTACGGGCCTGATAACATAGATTTCATTGCTGAGTGATATTGCATTGTACGTAAGTACCACAACTTCTTTATCCATTTTTTGCTTTCTGCGATATTGAAGTCGTACCGTAAACGTGGTTCTGGTAAACAGAGCCGTTCCAAACTTTGGGGTGGCTGCGTCTTTTCAATTTTAATATCCCTAAACTATAGGACCATAAGTGGAAGTGCCCTAGGCTCTGATGCTTTGTTTTTTAGATGTTTCAGGAAACACCATACACTTCTCCAGAGTGGCTGTTGGCAATTTACATCCCGCCCATCAGCATAACAAGGCTCCCAGTTCTCCATGGCCTGTCCTGCCTTTCTGGATTTTACACTTTTTTCAGATGGCCCTTTTGACCGGGGGGAAGTGAGACTTCATTGTAGTGCAGATTTCCTTTGCAAGCTTGCTTGGTTGGCCAAAAAGAGCGTATGCGTTTTTGCCTGAGTATATTCAGGAAAAAACGCATACGCCCTTTTGGCCAAGTGCATCATTGTGGACGTTCTGCCTCTTTTCCTATGCTTTAAATGCAATTCCAGTCTACCTCCTGAAATCAGTTTCCTGCAATTCTGCCCCACTTTCAAGTCCTCTTGCAGCCTTACTTCAGTATATTTTTGGACGATAGCTGTCATTTATAACTCTGCATGTTTGTGAATTACAGTGCCCCTGAGCTCCTTTCTCCAATTCGCTTTCTTGTGAGCTGGCCGCAACACTGCAGGATTGCTTCAGGCCGTAATCTGGTTCCGGCACGGCACGCTGAGCCTTTGGTTAATTCCCCTTCCTGGTGGGAAATGAGAGTTAAATTTACCCGTCCAGAAACCTCCAGGTAGTCTCTCATTGGTTCTCCCTATTCCTGTTTATCTTCCGCAGAAATTGCAAACTGGGCCAAACAGGAGGTTAAAGGCGCTGACTCTCCAAGTCGGGAGAGTGTTAGTAAAGCGTCTGGAATGATGCACCCGAGTACCAGGGGACGAGAACTGAGACATATTGGAACACGTCTCCCGATCACATGGTTGATCATACTCTGGGTTCCACATTCATGCTTTAGCTGAAGGAAGAATCCCTTAAACCTGGAGAGTTGAGACCCGTGGAATGGGTACCATGCAATATGACTTCAAAGGTTCTGCATTTGCTCACCGAACCTCTCCAATCCTATCACTGCTGCGTTTATGCCCCTGTACACACGCTTGATTCTCTTTTGGAGACATAGCAATCCATAGGTTTTAAGATAATTACTAGTCAGGTACATTCTCAGGTGTTTAATATGGGTTGTTGAGTCCATTTCGTTGAGCAAGGAGTAGCTCTTGTCTATTACATATTTGGCTTAAGGAACTTTATCTGTGCTCATTTCAATCTCTGGTTTTATGCAGCACCCCAACTCACCTTTCCCCTTAAGCAAGCGTAAGTTGGTTTTCTGAATTTGAGACCCTGTTCTGTTTTGTAATTCAGTTCCTTTGTATCCAAGTTTACATTCCTTGTATTAGTGATATCTTATGATGTTTCTTTTTCTGTGTGACTTATTTCAGTTAGAATCATCATACCTGAATCCACTCATTATGCTGCTACAGGCCTGATGACATAGATTTCATTGCTGAGTGATATTGCATTGTACGTAAGTACCAAAACTTCTTTATCAATTTTTTGCTTTCTGCGATATTGTACTTGTACCGTAAACGAGGTTCTTGTAAAGAGAGCCGTCCCAAACTTTGGGTTTGCTGTGTCTTTTTGATTTTAATTTCCCTAAGCTATAGGCCCATAAGTGGAAGTGCCCTAGGCTCTCTTCCTCTGTTTTTTAGATGTTTCAGGAAGCACCATACACTTCTCCCGAGTGGCTGTTGGCAATTTACATCCCGCCCATCAGCATAACAAGGCTCCCAGTTCTCCATGGCCTTTCCTGCCTTTCTGGATTTTACACTTTTTTCAGATGGTCCTTTTGACCAGGGGGAAGTGAGACTTCATTGTAGTGCAGATTTCCTTTGCAAGCTTGCTTGGTTTGCCAAAAAGGGCGTATGCGTTTTCTCCTGAATATATTCAGGAAAAAACGCATATGCACTTTTTGGCCAAGTGCTTCATTGTCGACGTTCTGCCTCATTTCCTATGCTTTAAATGCAATTCCAGTCTACCTCCTGACATCGGTTTCCTGCAATTCTGCCCCGCTTTCAAGTCCTCTTGGCAGCCTTACTTCAGTATATTTTTGGACGATAGCTGTCATTTATAACTCTGCAGGTTTGTGAATTACAGTGCCCCTGAGCTCCTTTCTTCAACTCGCTTTCTTGTGAGCTGGTCGCAACACCGCAGATTGCTTCAGGCACTAATCTGGTTCCGGCACGGCACGCTGAGCCTTTGGTTAATTCTGCTTCCTGGTGGGAAATGAGAGTTAAATTTGCCCGTCCAGACACCTCCAGCTAGTCTCTCATTGGTTCTCCCTATTCCTGTTCATCTTCCGCAGAAATTGCAAACTGGGGCAAACAGGAAGTTAAAGTCACTGACTCTCCAAGTCGGGAGAGTGTTAGTAAAGCGTCTGGAATGTTGCACCCGAGTACCATGGGACGAGAATTGAGACATATTTGAAGACATCTCCCGATCACATGGTTGATCATACTCTGTGTACCAGATGCATGTTTCAGCTGAAGGAGGAATCCCTTAAACCTGGAGAGTTGAGACGCGTGGAATGGGTACCATGTAATATGACTTCAAAGGGTCTTCATTTGCTCACCGAACCTCTCCAATCCTATCACTGCTGCGTTTATGTCCCTGTACACACGCTTGATTCTCTTTCGGAGACATAGCAATCCATAGGTTTTAAGATACTTACTAGTCAGGTACATTCTTAGGCGTTTAATATGGGGTGTTGAGTCCATTTCATTGAGCAAAGAGTAGCTCTTGTCTATTACATATTTGGCTTAAGGAACTTTATCTGTGCTCATTTCAATCTCTGGTTTTATGCAGCACCCCAACTCACCTTTCCCCTTAAGCAAGCATAAGTTGGTTTTCTAAATTTGAGACACTGTTCTGTTTTGTAATCCAGTTCCTGTGTTGCCAAGTTTACATTCCGTGTATTAGTGATATCTTATTATGTTTCTTTTTCTGTGTGACTTATTTCAGTTAGAATCATCATACCTGAATCCACTCTTTATGCTGCTACGGGCCTGATGACATAGATGTCATTGCTGAGTGATATTGCATTGTACGTAAGTACCACAACTTCTTTATCCATTTTTCACTTTCTGCGATATTGAACTTGTACCATAAATGAGGTTCTTGTAAACAGAGCAGTCCCAAACTTTCCGGTGGCTGTGTCTTTTTGATTTTAATTTCCCTAAGCTATAGGACCATAAGGGGAAGTGCCCTAGGCTCTGTTGCTTTGTTTTTTAGATGTTTCAGGAAACACCATACACTTCTCCCGAGTGGCTGTTGTCAATTTACATCCCGCCCATCAGCATAACAAGGCTCCTAGTTCTCCATGGCCTGTCCTGCCTTTCTGGATTTTACACTTTTTTCACATGGCCCTTTTGACCGGGGAGATGTGAGACTTCTTTGTAGTGCAGATTTCCATTGTAAGGTTGCTCCGTTGGCCAAAGAGGGCGTATGCGTTTTGTCCTGAATATATTCAGGAAAAAACGCATACGCCCTTTTTGGCCAAGTGCATCATTTTCAAAGTTCTGCCTCTTTTCCTATGCTTTAAATGAAATTCCAGTCTACCTCCTGAAATTGGTTTCCTGCAATTCTGCCCCACATTCAAGACCTCTTGGCAGCCTTACTTCAGTATATTTTTGGACGATAGCTGTCATATATAACTCTGCAGGTTTGTGAATTACAGTGCCCCTGAGCTCCTTTCTTCAACTCACTTTCTTGTGAGCTGGCCGCAACACCGCAGGATTGCTTCAGGCCCTAATCTGGTTCCGGCATGGCCCGCTGAGCCTTTGGTTAATTCCTCTTCCTGGTGGGAAATGGAGTTAAATTTGCCCGTCCAGACACCTCCAGCTAGTCTCTCATTTGTTCTCCCTATTCCTGTTCATCTTCCACAGAAATTGCAAACTGGGCCACACAGGAGGTTAAAGGCACTGACTCTCCAAGTCGGGAGAGTGTTAGTAAAGCGTCTGGAATGTTGCACCCGAGTACCAGGGGACAAAAACTGAGACATATTTGAACACGTCTCCCGATCACCCAGTTGATCATACTCTGGGCTCCACATGCATGTTTTAGCTGAAGGAAGAATCCCTTAAACCTGGAGAGTTGAGACCCGTGGAATGGGTACCATGCAATATGACTTCAAAGGGTCTTCATTTACTCAGCGAACCTCTCCAATCCTATCACTGCTGCATTTATGCCCCTGTACACACGCTTGATTCTCTTTCCGAGACATAGCAATCAATAGGTTTTAAGATACTTACTAGTCAGGTACATTCTTTGGCATTTAATATGGGGTGTTGAATCCATTTCGTTGAGCAAGGAATAGCTCTTGTCTATTACATATTTGGCTTAAGGAACTTTATCTGTGCTCATTTCAATCTCTGGTTTTATGCAGCACCCCAACTCACCTTTCCCCTTAAGCAAGCATAAGTTGGTTTTCTAAATTTGAGACCCTGTTCTGTTTTGTAATTCAGTTCCTGTGTAGCCAAGTTTACATTCAGTGTATTAGTGATATCTTATGATGTTTCTTTTTCTGTGTGACTTATTTCAGTTAGAATCATCATACCTGAACCCACTCATTTTCTGCTACGGGCCTGTTGACATAGATGTCATTGCTGAGTGATATTGCATTGTACGTAAGTACCACAAATTCTTTATCCATTTTTCACTTTCTGCGATATTGAACTTGTACCGTAAACGACGTTCTTGTAAACAGAGCCGTCCCAAACATTGGGGTGGCTGTGTCTTTTTGATTTTAATTTCCCTAAGCTATAGGACCATAAGTGGAAGTGCCCTAGGCTCTGTTGCTTTGTTTTTTAGATGTTTCAGGAAACACCATACACTTCTCCCCAGTGGCTGTTGGCAATTTATATCCTGCTCATCAGCATAACAAGGCTCCCAGTTCTCCATGGCCTGTCCTGCCTTTCTGGATTTTACACTTTTTTCAGATGGCCCTTTTGACCGGGGGGAAGTGAGACTTCATTGTAGTGCAGATTTCCTTTGCAAGCGTGCTTGGATGGCCAAAAAGGGCATATGCGTTTTTTCCTCAATATATTCAGGAAAAAACGCATATGCCCTTTTTGTCCAAGTGCATCATTGTGGACGTTCTGCCTCCTTTCCTATGCTTTAAATGCAATTCCAGTCTACCTCCTGAAATTGGTTTCCTGCAATTTTGCCCCGCATTCAAGTCCTCTTGTCAGGCTTACTTCAGTATATTTTTGGGCGATAGCTGTCATTTATAACTCTGCAGGTTTGTGAATTACAGTGCCCCTGAGCTCCTTTCTTCAACTCGCTTTCTTGTGAGCTGGCCGCAACACCGCAGTATTGCTTCAGGCCTTAATCTGGTTCCGGCACGGCACGCTGAGCCTTTGCTTAATTCCTCTTCCTGGTGGGAAATGAGAGTTAAATTTGCCCGTCCAGACACCTCCAGCTAGTCTCTCATTGGTTCTCCCTATTCCTGTTCATCTTCCGCAGAAATTGCAAACTGGGCCAAACAGGAGGTTAAAGGCACTGACTCTCCAAGTTGGGAGAGTGTTAGTAAGGCGTCTGGAATGTTGCACCCGAGTACCAAGTGACGAGAACTGAGACATATTTGAACACGTCTCCCGATCACACGGTTGATCATACTCTGGGTTCCACATGCATATTTTAGCTGAAGGAAGAATCCCTTAAACCTGGAGAGTTGAGACCCGTGGAATCGGTACCATGCAATATGACTTCTAAGGGTCTTCGTTTGCTCACCGAACCTTTCCAATCCTATCACTGCTGCGTTTATGCCCCTGTATACATGCTTGATTCTCTTTCGGAGACATAGAAATCCATAGGTTTTAAGATACTTACTAGTCAGATATATTCTTAGGCGTTTAATATGGTGTGTTGAGTCCATTTCATTGAGCAAGGAGTAGCTCTTGTCTATTACATATTTGGCTTAAGGAACTTTATCTGTGCTCATTTCAATCTCTGGTTTTATGCAGCACCCCAACTCACCATTCCCCTTAAGCAAGCATAAGGTGGTTTTCTACATTTGAGACCCTGTTGTGTTTTGTAATTCAGTTCCTGTGTACCCAAGTTTACATTCCGTGTATTAGTGATATCTTATGATGTTTCTTTTTCTGTGTGACTTATTTCAGTTAGAATCATCATACCTGAATCCACTCATTATGCTGCTACGGGCCTGATGACATAGATTTCATTGCTGAGTGATATTGTATTGTACGTAAGTATCATAACTTCTTTATCCATTTTTCGCTTTCTGAGATATTGAACTTGTACCGTAAAAGAGGTTCTTGTAAACAGAGCCGTCCCAAACTTTGGGGTGGCTGTGTCTTTTTGATTTTAATTTCCCTAAGCTATAGGACCATAAGGGGAAGTGCCCTAGGCTCTGTTGCTTTGTTTTTTAGATGCTTCAAGAAACACCATACACTTCTCCCGAGTGGCTGTTGGCAATTTACATCCCGCCCATCAGCATAACAAGGCTCCCAGTTCTCCATGGCCTGTCCTGCCTTTCTGGATTTTACACTTTTGAAAGATGGTCCATTTGACCGGGGGGAAGTGAGACTTCATTGTAGTGCAGATTTCCTTTGCAAGCTTGCTTGGTTGGCCAAAAAGGGCGTATGTGTTTTTTCCTGAACATATTCAGGAAAAAACGCATACGCACTTTTTGGCCAAGTGCATCATTGTGGACGTTCTGCCTCTTTTCCTATGCTTTAAATGCAATTCCAGTCTACCTCGTGATATCGGTTTCCTGCAATTCTGCTCCACTTTGAAGTCCTGTTGGCAGCCTTACTTCAGTATATTTTTGGACGATAGCTGTCATTTATAACTCTGCAGGTTTGTGAATTACAGTACCCCTGAGCTCCTTTCTTCAACTCGCTTTCTTGTGAGCTGGCCGCAACACCGCAGGATTGCTTCAGGCCCTAATCTGGTTCCGGCACGGCACGCTGAGCCTTTGGTTAATTCCTCTTCCTGGTGGGAAATGAGAGTTAAATTTGCCCTTCCAGACACCTCCAGCTAGTCTCTCATTTGTTCTCCCTATTCCTGTTCATCTTCCGCAGAAATTGCAAACTGGGCCACACAGGAGGTTAAAGGCACTGACTCTCCAAGTCGGGAGAGTGTTAGTAAAGCGTCTGGAATGTTGCACCCGAGTACCAGGTGACGAAAACTGAGACATATTTGAACACGTCTCCCGATCACACGGTTGATCATACTCTGGGCTCCACATGCATGTTTTAGCTGAAGGAAGAATCCCTTAAATCTGGAGAGTTGAGACCCGTGGAATGGGTACCATGCAATATGACTTCAAACGGTCTTCATTTACTCACCGAACCTCTCCAATCCTATCACTGCTGCGTTTATGTCCCTGTACACACGCTTGATTCTCTTTTGGAGACATAGCAATACATAGGTTTTAAGATACTTACTAGTCAGGTACAACCTTAGGCGTTTAATATAGGATGTTGAGTCCATTTCATTGAGCAAGGAGTAGCTCTTGTCTATTACATATTTGGCTTAAGGAACTTTATCTGTGCTCATTTCAATCTCTGGTTTTATGCAGCACCCCAACTCACCTTTCCCCTTAAGCAAACATATGTTGGTTTTCTAAATTTGAGACCCTGTTCTGCTTTGTAATCCAGTTCCTGTGTAGCCAAGTTTACATTCCGTGTATCAGTTATATCTTATGATGTTTCATTTTCTGTGTGACTTATTTCATTTAGAATCATCATACCTGAATCCACTCATTATGCTGCTATGGGCCTGATGACATAGATTTCATTGCTGAGTGATATTGCATTGTACGTAAGTACCACAACTTCCTTATCCATTCTTCAATTTCTGCGACATTCAACTTGTACCATAAATGAGGTTCTTGTAAACAGAGCCGTCCCAAACTTTGGGCTGGCTGTGTCTTTTTGATTTTAATTTCCCTAAGCTATAGGACCATAAGTGGAAGTTCCCTAGGCTCTGTTGCTTTGTTTTTTAGATGTTTCTAGAAACACCATACACTTCTCCTGAGTGGCTGTTGGCAATTTACATCCCGCCCATCAGCATAAGAAGGCTCCCAGTTCTCCATGGCCTGTCCTGCCTTTCTGGATTTTACACTTTTTTCAGATTGCCCTTTTGACCGGGGGGAAGTGAGACTTCATTGTAGTGCAGATTTCCTTTGCAAGCTTGCTTGGTTGGCCAAAAAGGGCGTATGCGTTTTTTCCTGAATATATTCAGGAAAAAACGCATACGCCCTTTTTGGCCAAGTGCATCATTGTGGACGTTCTGCCCATTTTCCTATGCTTTAAATGCAATTCCAGTCTACCTCCTGTAATCGGTTTCCTGCAATTCTGCCCCGCTTTCAAGTCCTCTTGGCAGCCTTATTTCAGTATATTTTTGGACGATAGCTGTCATTTATAACTCTGCAGGTTTGTGAATTACAGTGCCCCTGAGCTCCTTTCTTCAACTCGCTTTCTTGTAATCTGGCCACAACACCGCAGAATTGCTTCAGGCCCTAATCTGTTTCCGGCACAGCACACTGAGCCTTTGGTTAATTCCTCTTCCTGGTGGGAAATGAGAGTTAAATTTGCCCGTCCAGAGACCTCCAGCTAGTCTCTCATTGGTTCTCCCTATTCCTGTTCATCTTCCGCGGAATTTGCAAACTGGGCCAAACAGGAGGTTAAAAGCACTGACTCTCCAAGTCGGGAGAGTGTTAGTAAAGCGTCTGGAATGTTGCACCCGAGTCCCAGGGGACGAGAACTAAGACATATTTCAACACGTCTCCCAAACACATGGTTGATCATACTCTGGGTTCCACATGCATGTATTAGCTGAAGGAAGAATCCCTTAAACCTGGAGAGTTGAGACCCGTGGAATGGGTACCATGCAATATGACTTCAAAGTGTCTTCATTTGCTCACCGAACCTCTCCAATCCTATCACTGCTGCGTTTATGCCCCTGTACTCACGCTTGATTCTCTTTCAGAGACATAGCAATCCATAGGTTTTAAGATATTTACTAGTCAGGTACATTCTTAGGCGTTTAATATGGTGTGTTGAGTCCATTTCGTTGAGCAAGGAGTAGCTCTTGTCTATTCCATATTTGGCTTAAGGAACTTTATCTGTGCTCATTTCAATCTCTGGTTTTATGCAGCACCCCACTCACCTTTCCCCTTAAGCAAGCGTATGTTGGTTTTCTAAATTTGAGACCCTGTTCTGTTTGGTAATTCAGTTCCTGTGTAGCCAAGTTTACATTCCGTGTATTAGTGATATCTTATGATGTTTCTTTTTCTGTGTGACTTATTTCAGTTAGAATCATCATACCTGAATCCACTCATTATGCTGCTAAGGGCCTGATGACGTAGATTTCATTGCTGAGTGATATTGCATTGTACGAAAGTACCACAACTTCTTTATCCATTTTTCGCTTTCTGCGACATTGAACTTGTACCATAAACGAGGTTCTTGTAAACAGAGCCGTCCCAAACTTTGGGGTGGCTGTGTCTTTTTGATTTTAATTTCCCTAAGCTATAGGACCATAAGTGGAAGTGCCCTAGGCTCTGTTGCTTTGTTTTTTAGATGTTTCAGGAAGCACCATACACTTCTCCCGAGTGGTTGTTGGCAATTTACATCCCGCCCATCAGCGTAACAAGGCTCCCAGTTCTCCATGGCCTGTCCTGCCTTTCTGGATTTTACACTTTTTTCAGATGACCTTTTTGACCGGGGGGAAGTGAGACTTCATTGTAGTGCAGATTTCCTTTGCAAGCGTGCTTGGATGGCCAAAAAGGGCATATGCGTTTTTTCCTCAATATATTCAGGAAAAAACGCATATGCCCTTTTTGTCCAAGTGCATCATTGTGGACGTTCTGCCTCCTTTCCTATGCTTTAAATGCAATTCCAGTCTACCTCCTGAAATTGGTTTCCTGCAATTTTGCCCCGCATTCAAGTCCTCTTGTCAGGCTTACTTCAGTATATTTTTGGGCGATAGCTGTCATTTATAACTCTGCAGGTTTGTGAATTACAGTGCCCCTGAGCTCCTTTCTTCAACTCGCTTTCTTGTGAGCTGGCCGCAACACCGCAGTATTGCTTCAGGCCTTAATCTGGTTCCGGCACGGCACGCTGAGCCTTTGCTTAATTCCTCTTCCTGGTGGGAAATGAGAGTTAAATTTGCCCGTCCAGACACCTCCAGCTAGTCTCTCATTGGTTCTCCCTATTCCTGTTCATCTTCCGCAGAAATTGCAAACTGGGCCAAACAGGATGTTAAAGGCACTGACTCTCCAAGTTGTGAGAGTGTTAGTAAGGCGTCTGGAATGTTGCACCCGAGTACCAAGTGACGAGAACTGAGACATATTTGAACACGTCTCCCGATCACACGTTTGATCATACTCTGGGTTCCACATGCATGTTTTAGCTGAAAGAAGAATCCCTTAAACCTGGAGAGTTGAGACCCGTGGAATGGGTACCATGCAATATGACTTCAAAGGGTCTTCATTTGCTCACCGAACCTCTCCAATCCTATCACTGCTGCGTTTATGCCCCTGTACACACGCTTGATTCTATTTCGGAGACATAGCAATCCATAGGTTTTAAGATACTTACTAGTCAGGTACATTCTTAGGCGTTTAATATGGGGTGTTCAGTCCATTTCGTTGAGCAAGGAGTAGCTCTTGTCTATTACATATTTGGCTTAAGGAACTTTATCTGTGCTCATTTCAATCTCTGGTTTTATGCAGCACCCCAACTCACCATTCCCCTTAAGCAAGCATAAGGTGGTTTTCTACATTTGAGGCCCTGTTGTGTTTTGTAATTCAGTTCCTGTGTAGCCAAGTTTACATTCTGTGTATTAGTGATATCTTATGATGTTTCTTTTTCTGTGTGACTTATTTCAGTTAGAATCATCATACCTGAATCCACTCATTATGCTGCTACGGGCCTGATGACATAGATTTCATTGCTGAGTGATATTGCATTGTACGTAAGTACCAAAACTTCTTTATCCATTTTTCGCTTTCTGAGATATTGAACTTGTACCGTAAATGAGGTTCTTGTAAACAGAGCCGTCCCAAACTTTGGGGTGGCTGTGTCTTTTTGATTTTAATTTCCCTAAGCTATAGGACCATAAGGGGAAGTGCCCTAGGCTCTGTTGCTTTGTTTTTTAGATGTTTCAAGAAGCACCATACAGTTCTCCCGAGTGGCTGTTGGCAATTTACATCCTGCCCATCAGCATAACAAGGCTCCCAGTTCTCCATGGCCTGTCCTGCCTTTCTGGATTTTACACTTTTGAAAGATGGTCCATTTGACCGGGGGGAAGTGAGACTTCATTGTAGTGCAGAATTCCTTTGCAAGCTTGCTTGGTTGGCCAAAAAGAGCGTATGCGTTTTTTCCTGAACATATTCAGGAAAAAACGCATACGCACTTTTTGGCCAAGTGCATCATTGTGGACGTTCTGCCTCTTTTCCTATGCTTTAAATGCAATTCCAGTCTACCTCGTGATATCTGTTTCCTGCAATTCTGCTCCGCTTTGAAGTCCTGTTGGCAGCCTTACTTCAGTATATTTTTGGACGATAGCTGTCATTTATAACTCTGCAGGTTTGTGAATTACAGTGCCCCTGAGCTCCTTTCTTCAACTCGCTTTCTTGTGAGCTGGCCGCAACACCGCAGGATTGCTTCAGGCCCTAATCTAGTTCCGGCACAGCACGCTGAGCCTTTGGTTAATTCCTCTTCCTGGTGGGAAATGAGAGTTAAATTTGCCCGTCCAGACACCTCCAGCTAGTCTCTCATTGGTTCTCCCTATTCCTGTTCATCTTCCGCAGAAATTGCAAACTGGGCCAAACAGGAGGTTTAAGGCACTGACTCTCCAAGTCGGGAGAGTGTTAGTAAAGCATCTGGAATGTTGCACCCGAGTACCAGGGGACGAGAACTGAGACATATTTCAACACGTCTCCCAATCACACAGTTGGTCATACTCTGGTTTCCACATGCATGTTTTAGCTGAAGGAAGAATCCCTTAAACCTGGAGAGTTGAGACCCGTGAAATGGGTACCATGCAATATGATTTCAAAGGGTCTTGATTTGCTCACGGAACCTCTCCAATACTATCACTGCTGCGTTTATGCCCCTGTACACAGGCTTGATTCTCTTTCGGAGACATAGCAATCCATAGGTTTTAAGATACTTAGTAGTCAGGTACATTCTTAGGCGTTTAATATGGGGTGTTGAGTCCATTTCGTTGAGCAAGGTGTAGCTCTTGTCTATTACATATTTGGCTTAAGGAACTTTATCTGTGCTCATTTCAATCTCTGGTTTTATGCAACACCCCAACTCACCTTTCCCCTTAAGCAAGCATAAGTTGGTTTTCTAAATTTGAGACCCTGTTCTGTTTTGTAATCCAGTTCCTGTGTAGCCAAGTTTACATTCCGTGTATTAGTGATATCTTATGATGTTTGTTTTTCTGTATGACTTATTTCAGTTAGAATCATCATACCTGAATCCACTCATTATGGTGCTATGGGCCTGATGACATAGATTTCATTGCTGAGTGATATTGCATTGAACGTAAGTACCACAACTTCTTTATCCATTTTTCACTTTCTGCAATATTGAACTTGTACTGTAAACGAGGTTGTTGTAAACAGAGCCGTCCCAAACTTTGGGGTGGCTGTGTCTTTTTGATTTTAATTTCTCTAAGCTATAGGACCATAAGTGGAAGTGCCCTAGGCTCTGTTGCTTTGTTTATTAGATGTTTCAGGAAACACCATACACTTCTCGCAAGTGGCTGTTGGCAATTTACATCCCGCCCATCAGCATAACAAGGCTCCCAGTTCTCCATGGCCTGTCCTGCCTTTCTGGATTTTACACATTTTTCAGATGGCCCTTTTGACCTGGGGGAAGTGAGACTTCATTGTAGTGCAGATTTCCTTTGCAAGCTTGCTTGGTTGGCCAAAAAGGGCGTATGCGTTTTTTCCGGAAAAAACGCATACGCCCTTTTTGGCCAAGTGCATCATTGTCAACGTTATGCCTCTTTTCCTATGCTTTAAATGCAATTGCAGTCTACCTCTTGCAATCGGTTTCCTGCAATTCTGCCACGCTTTCAAGTCCTCTTGGCAGCCTTACTTCAGTATATTTTTGGACGATAGCTGTCATTTATATCTCTGCATGTTTGTGAATTACAGTGCCCCTGAGCTCCCTTCTTCAACTCGTTTTCTTTTGAGCTGGCCGCAACACCGCAGGATTGCTTCAGGCCCTAATCTGGTTCCGGCACGGCAGGCTAAGCCTTTGGTTAATTCCTCTTCCTGGTGGGAAATGAGAGTTAAATTTGCCCGTCCAGACACCTCCAGCTAGTCTCTCATTGGTTCTCCCTATTCCTGTTTATCTTCCGCAGATATTGCAAACTGGGCCAAACAGGAGGTTAAAGGCACTCACTCTCCAAGTCGGGGGAGTGTTAGTAAAGTGTCTGGAATGTTGCACCCGAGTACCAGGGGATGAGAACAGAGACATATTGGAACACGTCTCCAGATCACACGGTTGATCATACTCTGGGTTCCACATGCATGTTTTAGCTGAAGGAAGAATCCCTTAAACATGGAGAGTTGAGACCCGTGGAATGGATACCATGCAATATAACTTCAAAGGGTCTTCATTTGCTCACCGAACCTCTCCAATCCTATCACTGCTGCGTGTATGCCCCTGTACTCATGCTTGATTCTCTTTCGGAGACATAGCAATCCATAGGTTTTAAGATACTTACTAGTCAGGTACATTCTTAGGCGTTTAATATGGTGTGTTGAGTCCATTTCGTTGAGCAAGGAGTAGCTGTTGTCTATTACTTATTTGGCTAAAGGAACTTTATCTGTGTTCATTTCAATCTCTGGTTTTATGCAGCACCCCAACTCACCTTTCCCTTTAAGCAAGCATAAGTTGGTTTTCTAAATTTGAGACTCTGTTCTGTTTTGTAATCCAGTTCCTGTGTAGCCAAGTTTACATTCCGTGTATTAGTGATATCTTATGATGTTTCTTTTTCTGTGTGACTTATTTCAGTTAGAATCATCATACCTGAATCCACTCATTATGCTGCTATGGGCCTGATGACATAGATTTCATTGCTGAGTGATATTGCATTGTACGTAAGTACCACAACTTCTTTATACATTTTTCACTCTTTGCGATATTGAACTTGTCCCCTAAACGAGGTTCTTGTAAACAGAGCCGTCCCAAACTTTGGGGTGGCTGTGTCTTTTTGATTTTAATTTCCCTAAGCTATAGGACCATAAGTGGAAGTGCCCTAGGCTCTGTTGCTTTGTTTCTTAGATGTTTCAGGAAACACCATACACTTCTCCCAAGTGGCTGTTTGCAATTTACATCCCGCCCATTAGCATAACAAGTCTCCCAGTTCTCCATGGCCTTTCCTGCCTTTCTGGATTTTACACTTTTTTCAGATGGCCCTTTTGACCCGGGGGAAGTGAGACTTCATTGTAGTGCAGATTTCCTTTGCAAGCTTGCTTGGTTGGCCAAAAAGTACATATGCCTTTTTTCCTGAATATATTCAGGAAAAAACGCATACGCCCTTTTTGGCCAACTGCATCATTGTCGACGTTCTGCCTCTTTTCCTATGCTTTAAATGCAATTCCAGTCTACCTCCTGAAATCGGTTTCCTGCAATTCTGCCCCGCTTTCAAGTCCTCTTGGCAGCCATACTTCAGTATATTTTTGGACGATAGCTGTCATTTATAACTCTGCAGGTTTGTGAATTACAGTGCCCCTGAGCTCCTTCCTTCAACTCGCTTTCTTGTGAGCTGGCCGCAACACTGCTGCATTGCTTCAGGCCCTAATCTGGTTCCGGCACGGCACGCTGAGCCTTTGGTTAATTCCTCTTCCTGGTGGGAAATGAGAGTTAAATTTGCCCGTCCAGACACCTCCAGCTAGTCTCTCATTGGTTCTCCCTATTCCTGTTCATCTTCCGCAGAAATTGCAAACTGGGCAAAACAGGAGGTTAAAGGCACTGACTCTCCAAGTCGGGAGAGTGTTAGTAAAGTGTCTGGAATGTTGCACCTGAGTACCAGGGGACGAGAACTGAGACATATTGGAACACGTCTCCCGATCACACGGTTGATCATACCCTGGGTTCCACATGCATGTTTTAGCTGAAGGAGGAATCCCTTAAACCTGGAGAGTTGAGACCCGTGGAATGGGTACCATGCAATATGACTTCAAAGCGTCTTCATTTGCTCACCGAACCTCTCCAATCCTATCACTGCTGCGTTTATGCCCCTGTACACACGCTTGATTCTCTTTTGGAGACATAGCGATCCATAGGTTTTAAGATAATTACTAGTCAGGTACATTCTTAGGCGTTTAATATGGGGTGTTGAGTCCAATTCGTTGAGCAAGGATTAGCTCTTGTCTATTACATATTTGGCTTAAGGAACTTTATCTGTGCTCATTTCAATCTCTGGTTTTATGCAACACCCCAACTCACCTTTCCCCTTAAGCAAGCATAAGTTGATATTCTAAATTTGAGACCCTGTTCTGTTTTGTAATCCAGTTCCTGTGTAGCCAAGTTTACATTCCGTGTATTAGTGATATCTTATGACGTTTCTTTTTCTTGTGACTTATTTCAGTTAGAATCATAATACCTGAATCCACTCATTATGCTGCTACGGGCCTAATGACATACATTTTATTGCTGAGTGATATTGCACTGTACGTAAGTAGCACAACTTCTTTATCCATTTTTCACTTTCTGCGATATCGAACTTGTCCCGTAAAAGAGTTTCTTGTAAACAGAGCCGTCCCAAACTTTGGGGTGGCTGTGTCTTTTTGATTTTAATTTCCCTAAGCTATAGGACCATAAGTGGAAGTGCCCTAGGCTCTGTTGCTTTGTTTTTTAGATGTTTCAGGAAAGGCTATACACTTCTCCCGAGTGGCTCTTGGCAATTTACATCCCGCCCATCAGCATAACAAGGCTCCCAGTTCTCCATGGCCTGTCCTGCCTTTCTGGATTTTACACTTTTTTCAGATGGCCCTTTTGACCGGGGGGAAGTGAGACTTCATTGTAGTGCAGATTTCCTTTGCAAGCTTGCTTTGTTGGCCTAAAAGGGCGTATGCATTTTGTCCTGAATATATTCAGGAAAAAACGCATACGCCCTTTTTGGCCAAGTGCATCATTGTGGACGTTCTGCCTCTTTTCCTATGCTTTAAATGCAATTCCAGTCCACCTCCTGAAATCAGTTTCCTGAAATTCTGCCCCGCTTTCAAGTCCTCTTGGCAGCCTTACTTCAGTATATTTTTGGACGATAGCTGTCATTTATAACTCTGCAGGTTAGTGAATTACAGTGACCCTGAGCTCCTTTCTTTAACTCGCTTTCTTGTGAGCTGGCCTCAACACCGCAGGATTGCTTCAGGCCCTAATCTTGTTCTGGAACAACACGCTGAACCTTTGGTTAATTCCTCTTCCTGGTGGGAAATGAGAGTTAAATTTGCCCGTCCAGACACCTCCAGCTAGTCTCTCATTGGTTCTCCCTATTCCTGTTCATCTTCCACAGAAATTGCAAACTGGGCCAAACAGGTGGTTAAAGGCACTGACTCTCCAAGTCGGGAGAGTGTTAGTAAAGCGTCTGGAATGTTGCACCCGAGTACCAGGGGACGAAAACTGAGACATATTGGAACACGTCTCCTGATCCCACGGTTGATCATACTCTGGGTTCCACATGCATGTTTTAGCTGAAGGAAGAATCCCTTAAACCTGGAGAGTTGAGACCCGTGGAATGGGTACCATGCAATATGACTTCAAAGGGTCTTCATTTGCTCACCGAACCTCTCCAATCCTATCACTGCTGCGTTTATGCCCCTGTACACACGCTTGATTCTCTTTCGCAGACATAGCAATCCATAGGTTTTAAGATACTTACTAGTCAGGTACATTCTTAATCGTTTAATATGGGGTGTTGAGTCCATCTCGTTGAGCAAGGAGTAGCTCTTGTCTATTACATATTTGGCTTAAGGAACTTTATCTGTGCTCATTTCAATCTCTGGTTTTATGCAGCACCCCAACTCACCTTTCCCCTTAAGCAAGCATAAGTTGGTTTTCTAAATTTGAGACCCTGTTCTGTTTTGTAATTCAGTTCCTGTGTAGCCAAGTTTACATTCTGTGTATTAGTGATATCTTATGATGTTTCTTTTTCTGTGTGACTTATTTCAGTTAGAATCATCATACCTGAATCCACTCATTATGCTGCAACGGGCCTGATGACATAGATGTCATTGCTGAGTGATATTGCATTGTACGTAAGTACCACAACTTCTTTATCCATCTTTCGCTTTCTGCGATATTGAACTTGTACCGTAAACGAGGTTCTTGTAAACAGAGCCGTCCGAAACTTTGGGGTGGCTGTGTCTTTTTGACTTTAATATCCCTAAGCTATAGGACCATAAGTGGAAGTGCCCTAGGCTCTGTTGCTTTGTTTTTTCGATGTTTCAGGAAATACAATACACTTCTCCCGAGTGGCTGTTGGCAATTTATATCCCGCCCATCAGCATAACATGGCTCCCAGTTCTCCATGGCCTGTCCTGCCTTTCTGGATTTTACACTTTTTTCAGATGGCCCTTTTGACCGGGGGGAAGTGAGATTTCATTGTAGTGCAGATTTCCTTTGCAAGCTTGCTTGGTTGGCCAAAAAGGGCGTATGCGTTTTTTCATGAATATATTCAGGAAAAAACGCATACGCCCTTTTTGGCCAAGTGCATCATTGTGGACGTTCTGCCTCTTTTCCTATGCTTTAAATGCAATTCCAGTCTACCTCCCGATATCGGTTTCCTGCAATTCTGCCCCGCTTTCAAGTCCTCTTGGCAGCCTTACTTCAGTATATTTTTGGACGATAGCTGTCATTTATAACTCTGCAGGTTTGTGAATTACAGTGCCCCTGAGCTCCTTTCTTCAACTCGCTTTCTTCTGAGCTGGCCGCAACACCGCAAGATTGCTTCAGGCCTTAATCTGGTTCCGGCACGGCACGCTGAGCCTTTGGTTAATTCCTCTTCCTGGTGGGAAATGAGAGTTAAATTTGCCCGTCCAGACAACTCCAGCTAGTCTCTCATTGGTCCTCCCTATTCCTGTTCATCTTTCGCAGAAATTGCAAACTGGGCCAAACAGGAGGTTAAAGGCACTGACTCTCCAAGTCGGGAGAGTGTTAGTAAAGGGTCTGGAATGTTGCACCCGAGTACCAGGGGACGAGAACTGAGATATAATGGCACACGTCTCCCGATCACACGGTTGATCATACTCTGGGTTCCATATGCATGTTTTAGCTGAAGGAAGAATCCCTTAAACCTGGAGAGTTGAGACCCGTGGAATGGGTACGATGCAATATGATTTCAAAGGGTCTTCGTTTGCCCACCGAACCTCTCCAATCCTATCACTGCGGCCTTTATGCCCCTGTACACACGCTTGATTCTCTTTCGGAGACATAGCAATCCATAGGTTTTAAGACACTTACTAGTCAGGTACATTCTTAGGCGTTTAATATGGGGTGTTGAGTCCATTTCGTTGAGCAAGGAGTAGCTCTTGTCTATTACATATTTGGCTTAAGGAACTTTATGTGTGCTCATTTCAATCTCTGTTTTTATGCAGCACCTCAACTCACCTTTCCCCTTAAGCAAGCATAAGTTGGTTTTCTAAATTTGAGACCCTGTTCTGTTTTGTAATTCAGTTAGTGTGTAGCCAAGTTTACATTCCGTGTATTAGTGATATCTTATGATGTTTCTTTTTCTGTGTGACTTATTTCAGTTTGAATCATCATACCTGAATCCACTCATTATGCTGCTACGGGCTTGATGACATAGATGTCATTGCTGAGTGATATTGCATTGTACGTAAATACCACAACTTCTTTATCCATTTTTCACCCTTTGCGATATTGAACTTGTACCGTAAATGAGGTTCTTGTAAACAGAGCCGTCCCAAACTTTGGGGTGGCTGTGTCTTTTTGATTTTAATTTCCCTAAGCTATAGGACCATAAGTGGAAGTGCCCTAGGCTCTGTTGCTTTGTTTCTTAGATGTCTCAGGAAACACCATACACTTCTCCCAAGTGGCTGTTGGCAATTTACATCCCACCCATCAGCATAACAAGGCTCCCAGTTCTCCATGGCCTGTCCTGCCTTTCTGGATCTTACACTTTTTTCAGATGGCCCTTTTGACCGGGGGGAAGTGAGACTTCATTGTAATGCAGATTTCCTTTGCAAGCTTGCTTGGTTGGCCAAAAAGGGCGTATGCGTTTTTTCCTGAATATATTCAGGAAAAAACGCATACGCTCTTTTTGGCCAAGAGCATCATTGTCGACGTTCTGCCTCTTTTCCTATGCTTTAGATGCAATTCCAGTCTACCTCCTGAAATCGGTTTCCTGCAATTCTGCCCCACTTTCAAGTCCTCTTGGCAGCCTTACTTCAGTATATTTTTGGACGATAGCTGTCATTTATAACTCTGCATGTTTGTGAATTACAGTGCCCCTGAGCTCCTTTCTTCAACTCGCTTTCTTGTGAGCTGGCCGCAACACTGCAGCATTGCTTCAGGCCCTAATCTAGTTCCGGCACAGCACGCTGAGCCTTTGGTTAATTCCTCTTCCTGGTGGGAAATGAGAGTTAAATTTGCCCGTCCAGACACCTCCAGCTAGTCTCTCATTGGTTCTCCCTATTCCTGTTCATCTTCCGCAGAAATTGCAAACTGGGCAAAACAGGAGGTTAAAGGCACTGACTCTCCAAGTCGGGAGAGTGTTAGTAAAGTGTCTGGAATGTTGCACCCGAGTACCAGGGGATGAGAACTGAGACATATTGGAACACGTCTCCCGATCACACGGTTGATCATACTGTGGGTTCCACATGCATGTTTTAGCTGAAGGAAGAATCCCTTAAACCTGGAGAGTTGAGACCCGTGGAATGGATACCATGCAATATGACTTCAAAGGGTCTTCATTTGCTCACCGAACCTCTCCAATCCTATCACTGCTGTGTGTATGCCCCTGTACTCATGCTTGATTCTCTTTCGGAGACATAGCAATCAATAGGTTTTAAGATACTTACCAGTCAGGTACATTCTTAGGCATTTAATATGGGGTGTTGAGTCCATTTCGTTGAGCAAGGAGTAGCTCTTGTCTATTCCATATTTGGCTTAAGGAACTTTATCTGTGCTCATTTCAATCTCTGGTTTTATGCAGCACCCCAACTCACCTTTCCCCTTAAGCAAGCATAAGTTGGTTTTCTAAATTTGAGACCCTGTTCTGTTTTGTAATCCAGTTCCTGTGTAGCCAAGTTTACATTCCGTGTATTAGTGATATCTTATGACGTTTCTTTTTCTTGTGACTTATTTCAGTTAGAATCATAATACCTGAATCCACTCATTATGCTGCTACGGGCCTAATGACATACATTTTATTGCTGAGTGATATTGCACTGTACGTAAGTAGCACAACTTCTTTATCCATTTTTCACTTTCTGCGATATCGAACTTGTCCCGTAAAAGAGTTTCTTGTAAACAGAGCCGTCCCAAACTTTGGGGTGGCTGTGTCTTTTTGATTTTAATTTCCCTAAGCTATAGGACCATAAGTGGAAGTGCCCTAGGCTCTGTTGCTTTGTTTTTTAGATGTTTCAGGAAAGGCTATACACTTCTCCCGAGTGGCTCTTGGCAATTTACATCCCGCCCATCAGCATAACAAGGCTCCCAGTTCTCCATGGCCTGTCCTGCCTTTCTGGATTTTACACTTTTTTCAGATGGCCCTTTTGACCGGGGGGAAGTGAGACTTCATTGTAGTGCAGATTTCCTTTGCAAGCTTGCTTTGTTGGCCTAAAAGGGCGTATGCATTTTGTCCTGAATATATTCAGGAAAAAACGCATACGCCCTTTTTGGCCAAGTGCATCATTGTGGACGTTCTGCCTCTTTTCCTATGCTTTAAATGCAATTCCAGTCCACCTCCTGAAATCAGTTTCCTGAAATTCTGCCCCGCTTTCAAGTCCTCTTGGCAGCCTTACTTCAGTATATTTTTGGACGATAGCTGTCATTTATAACTCTGCAGGTTAGTGAATTACAGTGACCCTGAGCTCCTTTCTTTAACTCGCTTTCTTGTGAGCTGGCCTCAACACCGCAGGATTGCTTCAGGCCCTAATCTTGTTCTGGAACAACACGCTGAACCTTTGGTTAATTCCTCTTCCTGGTGGGAAATGAGAGTTAAATTTGCCCGTCCAGACACCTCCAGCTAGTCTCTCATTGGTTCTCCCTATTCCTGTTCATCTTCCACAGAAATTGCAAACTGGGCCAAACAGGTGGTTAAAGGCACTGACTCTCCAAGTCGGGAGAGTGTTAGTAAAGCGTCTGGAATGTTGCACCCGAGTACCAGGGGACGAAAACTGAGACATATTGGAACACGTCTCCTGATCCCACGGTTGATCATACTCTGGGTTCCACATGCATGTTTTAGCTGAAGGAAGAATCCCTTAAACCTGGAGAGTTGAGACCCGTGGAATGGGTACCATGCAATATGACTTCAAAGGGTCTTCATTTGCTCACCGAACCTCTCCAATCCTATCACTGCTGCGTTTATGCCCCTGTACACACGCTTGATTCTCTTTCGCAGACATAGCAATCCATAGGTTTTAAGATACTTACTAGTCAGGTACATTCTTAATCGTTTAATATGGGGTGTTGAGTCCATCTCGTTGAGCAAGGAGTAGCTCTTGTCTATTACATATTTGGCTTAAGGAACTTTATCTGTGCTCATTTCAATCTCTGGTTTTATGCAGCACCCCAACTCACCTTTCCCCTTAAGCAAGCATAAGTTGGTTTTCTAAATTTGAGACCCTGTTCTGTTTTGTAATTCAGTTCCTGTGTAGCCAAGTTTACATTCTGTGTATTAGTGATATCTTATGATGTTTCTTTTTCTGTGTGACTTATTTCAGTTAGAATCATCATACCTGAATCCACTCATTATGCTGCAACGGGCCTGATGACATAGATGTCATTGCTGAGTGATATTGCATTGTACGTAAGTACCACAACTTCTTTATCCATCTTTCGCTTTCTGCGATATTGAACTTGTACCGTAAACGAGGTTCTTGTAAACAGAGCCGTCCGAAACTTTGGGGTGGCTGTGTCTTTTTGACTTTAATATCCCTAAGCTATAGGACCATAAGTGGAAGTGCCCTAGGCTCTGTTGCTTTGTTTTTTCGATGTTTCAGGAAATACAATACACTTCTCCCGAGTGGCTGTTGGCAATTTATATCCCGCCCATCAGCATAACATGGCTCCCAGTTCTCCATGGCCTGTCCTGCCTTTCTGGATTTTACACTTTTTTCAGATGGCCCTTTTGACCGGGGGGAAGTGAGATTTCATTGTAGTGCAGATTTCCTTTGCAAGCTTGCTTGGTTGGCCAAAAAGGGCGTATGCGTTTTTTCATGAATATATTCAGGAAAAAACGCATACGCCCTTTTTGGCCAAGTGCATCATTGTGGACGTTCTGCCTCTTTTCCTATGCTTTAAATGCAATTCCAGTCTACCTCCCGATATCGGTTTCCTGCAATTCTGCCCCGCTTTCAAGTCCTCTTGGCAGCCTTACTTCAGTATATTTTTGGACGATAGCTGTCATTTATAACTCTGCAGGTTTGTGAATTACAGTGCCCCTGAGCTCCTTTCTTCAACTCGCTTTCTTCTGAGCTGGCCGCAACACCGCAAGATTGCTTCAGGCCTTAATCTGGTTCCGGCACGGCACGCTGAGCCTTTGGTTAATTCCTCTTCCTGGTGGGAAATGAGAGTTAAATTTGCCCGTCCAGACAACTCCAGCTAGTCTCTCATTGGTCCTCCCTATTCCTGTTCATCTTTCGCAGAAATTGCAAACTGGGCCAAACAGGAGGTTAAAGGCACTGACTCTCCAAGTCGGGAGAGTGTTAGTAAAGGGTCTGGAATGTTGCACCCGAGTACCAGGGGACAAGAACTGAGATATAATGGCACACGTCTCCCGATCACACGGTTGATCATACTCTGGGTTCCATATGCATGTTTTAGCTGAAGGAAGAATCCCTTAAACCTGGAGAGTTGAGACCCGTGGAATGGGTACGATGCAATATGATTTCAAAGGGTCTTCGTTTGCCCACCGAACCTCTCCAATCCTATCACTGCGGCCTTTATGCCCCTGTACACACGCTTGATTCTCTTTCGGAGACATAGCAATCCATAGGTTTTAAGACACTTACTAGTCAGGTACATTCTTAGGCGTTTAATATGGGGTGTTGAGTCCATTTCGTTGAGCAAGGAGTAGCTCTTGTCTATTACATATTTGGCTTAAGGAACTTTATGTGTGCTCATTTCAATCTCTGTTTTTATGCAGCACCTCAACTCACCTTTCCCCTTAAGCAAGCATAAGTTGGTTTTCTAAATTTGAGACCCTGTTCTGTTTTGTAATTCAGTTAGTGTGTAGCCAAGTTTACATTCCGTGTATTAGTGATATCTTATGATGTTTCTTTTTCTGTGTGACTTATTTCAGTTTGAATCATCATACCTGAATCCACTCATTATGCTGCTACGGGCTTGATGACATAGATGTCATTGCTGAGTGATATTGCATTGTACGTAAATACCACAACTTCTTTATCCATTTTTCACCCTTTGCGATATTGAACTTGTACCGTAAATGAGGTTCTTGTAAACAGAGCCGTCCCAAACTTTGGGGTGGCTGTGTCTTTTTGATTTTAATTTCCCTAAGCTATAGGACCATAAGTGGAAGTGCCCTAGGCTCTGTTGCTTTGTTTCTTAGATGTCTCAGGAAACACCATACACTTCTCCCAAGTGGCTGTTGGCAATTTACATCCCACCCATCAGCATAACAAGGCTCCCAGTTCTCCATGGCCTGTCCTGCCTTTCTGGATCTTACACTTTTTTCAGATGGCCCTTTTGACCGGGGGGAAGTGAGACTTCATTGTAATGCAGATTTCCTTTGCAAGCTTGCTTGGTTGGCCAAAAAGGGCGTATGCGTTTTTTCCTGAATATATTCAGGAAAAAACGCATACGCTCTTTTTGGCCAAGAGCATCATTGTCGACGTTCTGCCTCTTTTCCTATGCTTTAGATGCAATTCCAGTCTACCTCCTGAAATCGGTTTCCTGCAATTCTGCCCCACTTTCAAGTCCTCTTGGCAGCCTTACTTCAGTATATTTTTGGACGATAGCTGTCATTTATAACTCTGCATGTTTGTGAATTACAGTGCCCCTGAGCTCCTTTCTTCAACTCGCTTTCTTGTGAGCTGGCCGCAACACTGCAGCATTGCTTCAGGCCCTAATCTAGTTCCGGCACAGCACGCTGAGCCTTTGGTTAATTCCTCTTCCTGGTGGGAAATGAGAGTTAAATTTGCCCGTCCAGACACCTCCAGCTAGTCTCTCATTGGTTCTCCCTATTCCTGTTCATCTTCCGCAGAAATTGCAAACTGGGCAAAACAGGAGGTTAAAGGCACTGACTCTCCAAGTCGGGAGAGTGTTAGTAAAGTGTCTGGAATGTTGCACCCGAGTACCAGGGGATGAGAACTGAGACATATTGGAACACGTCTCCCGATCACACGGTTGATCATACTGTGGGTTCCACATGCATGTTTTAGCTGAAGGAAGAATCCCTTAAACCTGGAGAGTTGAGACCCGTGGAATGGATACCATGCAATATGACTTCAAAGGGTCTTCATTTGCTCACCGAACCTCTCCAATCCTATCACTGCTGTGTGTATGCCCCTGTACTCATGCTTGATTCTCTTTCGGAGACATAGCAATCAATAGGTTTTAAGATACTTACCAGTCAGGTACATTCTTAGGCATTTAATATGGGGTGTTGAGTCCATTTCGTTGAGCAAGGAGTAGCTCTTGTCTATTCCATATTTGGCTTAAGGAACTTTATCTGTGCTCATTTCAATCTCTGGTTTTATGCAGCACCCCAACTCACCTTTCCCCTTAAGCAAGCATAAGTTGGTTTTCTAAATTTGAGACCCTGTTCTGTTTTGTAATCCAGTTCCTGTGTAGCCAAGTTTACATTCTGTGTATTAGTGATATCTTATGATGTTTCTTTTTTTTGTGACTTATTTCACTTAGAATCATCATACCTGAATCCACTCATTATGCTGCTACGGGCCTGATGACATAGATTTCATTGCTGAGTGATATTGCATTGTACTTAAGTACCACAACTTCTGTATCCATTTTTCGCTTTATGCGATATTGAACTTGTCCCCTAAACGAGGTTGTTGTAAACAGAGCCGTCCCAAACTTTGGGGTGGCTGTGTCTTTTTGATTTTAATTTCCCTAAGCTATAGGACCATAAGTGGAAGTGCCCTAGGCTCTGTTGCTTTGTTTTTTAGATGTTTCAGGAAAGGCTATACACTTCTCCCGAGTGGCTCTTGGCAATTTACATCCCGCCCATCAGCATAACAAGGCTCCCAGTTCTCCATGGCCTGTCCTGCCTTTCTGGATTTTACACTTTTTTCAGATGGCCCTTTTGACCGGGGGGAAGTGAGACTTCATTGTAGTGCAGATTTCCTTTGCAAGCTTGCTTTGTTGGCCTAAAAGGGCGTATGCATTTTGTCCTGAATATATTCAGGAAAAAACGCATACGCCCTTTTTGGCCAAGTGCATCATTGTGGACGTTCTGCCTCTTTTCCTATGCTTTAAATGCAATTCCAGTCCACCTCCTGAAATCGGTTTCCTGAAATTCTGCCCCGCTTTCAAGTCCTCTTGGCAGCCTTACTTCAGTATATTTTTGGACGATAGCTGTCATTTATAACTCTGCAGGTTAGTGAATTACAGTGACCCTGAGCTCCTTTCTTTAACTCGCTTTCTTGTGAGCTGGCCTCAACACCGCAGGATTGCTTCAGGCCCTAATCTTGTTCTGGAACAACACGCTGAACCTTTGGTTAATTCCTCTTCCTGGTGGGAAATGAGAGTTAAATTTGCCCGTCCAGACACCTCCAGCTAGTCTCTCATTGGTTCTCCCTATTCCTGTTCATCTTCCACAGAAATTGCAAACTGGGCCAAACAGGAGGTTAAAGGCACTGACTCTCCAAGTCGGGAGAGTGTTAGTAAAGCGTCTGGAATGTTGCACCCTAGTACCAGGGGACGAAAACTGAGACATATTGGAACACGTCTCCCGATAACACGGTTGATCATCCTCTGGGGTCCACATGCATGTTTTAGCTGAAGGAAGAATCCCTTAAACCTGGAGAGTTGAGACCCGTGGAATGGGTACCATGCAATATGACTTCAAAGGGTCTTCATTTGCTCACCGAACCTCTCCAATCCTATCACTGCTGCGTTTATGCCCCTGTACACACGCTTGATTCTCTTTCGGAGACATAGCAATCCATAGGTTTTAAGATACTTACTAGTCAGGTACATTCTTAGGCGTTTAATATGGGGTGTTGAGTCCATTTCGTTGAGCAAGGAGTAGCTCTTGTCTATTACATATTTGGCTTAAGGAACTTTATCTGTGCTCATTTCAATCTCTGTTTTTATGCAGCACCTCAACTCACCTTTCCCCTTAAGCAAGCATAAGTTGGTTTTCTAAATTTGAGACCCTGTTCTGTTTTGTAATTCAGTTAGTGTGTAGCCAAGTTTACATTCCGTGTATTAGTGATATCTTATGATGTTTCTTTTTCTGTGTGACTTATTTCAGTTAGAATCATCATACCTGAATCCACTCATTATGCTGCTACGGGCTTGATGACATAGATGTCATTGCTGAGTGATATTGCATTGTACGTAAATACCACAACTTCTTTATCCATTTTTCGCTTTCTGTAATATTGAACTTGTACCGTAAAGGAGGTTCTTGTAAACAGAGCCGTCCCAAACTTTGGGGTGGCTGTGTCTTTTTGATTTTAATTTCCCTAAGCTATAGGACCATAAGTGGAAGTGCCCTAGGCTCTGTTGTTTTGTTTTGTAGATGTTTCAGGAAACACCATTCACTTCTCCCAAGTGGCTGTTGGCAATTTACATCCCGCCCATCAGCATAACAAGGCTCCCAGTTCTCCATGGCCTGTCCTGACTTTCTGGATTTTACACTTTTTTCAGATGACCCTTTTGACCGGGGGGAAGTGAGACTTCATTGTAGTGCAGATTTTCTTTGCAAGCTTGCTTGGTTGGCCAAAAAGGGCGTATGCATTTTTTCCTGAATATATTCAGGAAAAAACGCATACGCCCTTTTTGGCCAATTGCATCATTGTCGACGTTCTGCCTCTTTTCCTATGCTTTAAATGCAATTCCAGTCTACCTCCTGAAATCGGTTTAATGCAATTCTGCCCCGCTTTCAAGTCCTCCTGGCAGCCTTACTTCAGTATATTTTTGGACAATAGCTGTCATTTATAACTCTGCAGGTTTGTGAATTACAGTGCCCCTGAGCTCCTTTCTTCAACTCGCTTTCTTGTGAGCTGGCCGCAACACCGCAGGATTGCTTCAGGCCCTAATCTGGTTCCGGCACGGCACGCTGAGCCTTTGGTTAATTCCTCTTCCTGGTGGGAGATGAGAGTTAAATTTGCCCGTCCAGACACCTCCAGCTAGTCTCTCATTGGTTTTCCCTATTCCAGTTCATCTTCTGGAGAAATTGCAAACTGGGCCAAACAAGAGGTTAAAGGCACTGACTCTCCAAGTCGGGAGAGTGTTAGTAATCCGTCTGGAATGTTGCACCCGAGTACCAGGGGATGAAAACTGAGACATATTGGAATACGTCTCCCGATCACACGGTTTATCATACTCTGGGTTCCACATGCATGTTTTAGCTGAAGGAAGAATCCCTTAAACCTGGAGAGTTGAGACCCGTGGAAAGGGTACCATGCAATATGACTTCAAAGGGTCTTCATTTGCTCACCGAACCTCTCCAATCCTATCACTGCTGCGTTTATGCCCCTGTACACACGCTTGATTCTCTTTCGGAGACATAGCGATCCATAGGTTTTAAGATACTTACTAGTCAGGTACATTCTTAGGCGTTTAATATGGGGTGTTGAGTCCATTTCGTTGAGCAAGGAGTAGCTCTTGTCTATTACATATTTGGCTTAAGGAACTTTATCTGTGATCATTTCAATCTCTGGTTTTATGCAGCACCCCAACTCACCTTTCCCCTTAAGCAAGCATAAGTTGGTTTTCTAAATTTGAGACCCTGTTCTGTTTTGTAATCTAGTTCCTGTGTAGCCAAGTTTACATTCCGTGTATTAGTGATATCTTATGATGTTTCTTTTTCTGTGTGACTTATTTCAGTTAGAATCATCATACCTGAATCCACTCATTATGCTGCCACGGGCCTGATGATATAGATGTCATTGCTGAGGGATATTGCATTCTACGTAAATACCACAACTTCTTTTCCCATTTTTCGCTTTCTGTGATATTGAACTTGTACCGTAAATGAGGTTCTTGTAAACAGAGCCGTCCCAAACTTTGGGGTGGCTGTGTCTTTTTGATTTTAATTTCCCTAAGCTATAGGACCATAAGTGGAAGTGCCCTAGGCTCTGTTGCTTTGTTTTTTAGATGTTTCAGGAAACACCATACACTTCTCCTGAGTGGCTGTTGGCAATTTACATCCGGCCCATCAGCCTAACAAGGCTCCCAGTTCTCCATGGCCTGTCCTGCCTTTCTGGATTTTACACTTTTTTCAGATGGCCCTTTTGACCGGGGGGAAGTGAGACTTCATTGTAGTGCAGATTTCCTTTGCAAGCTTGCTTGGTTGGCCAAAAAGGGCGTATGCGTTTTTTCCTGAATATATTCAGGAAAAAACGCATAAGTCCTCTTTGGCCAAGTGCATCATTGTCGACGTTCTGCCTCTTTTCCTATGCTTTAAATGCAATTCCAGTCTACCTCCTGAAATCGGTTTCCTGCAATTGTGCCTTGCTTTCAATGCCTCTTCATAGCCTTATCTCAATATATTTTTTGAAAATAGTTGGCCTTTATAACTCTGTAGGTTTTTGAATTGCAGTGGCCCTTAGCTCCATTTTTCAGCTCTTATTTTTGTGATCTTGCCTCATAACCACAGGATTCCTTCAGGCCCTATTCTTCTTCTGGGGCACCTTGCTGTGCCTTTGGTTTATTCTTCTTACTGATGTGAAATTAGAGTGACATGTGCCCATTGAAACTGCTACAGCTAGTTTCTCACTGGTTCCCCCTATTCCCATTCATCCTCCGCACTAACTGCAGACTGTGCGATACCAGAACTTAAAGGCATTGACTCTCCATGTGGGGATATTGTTAGTAAAGCGGCTGGAATGTCGATCTGGAGCCCCAGGAGAGGAAAAATGATGTGTGTTTTAGAAACCTTTCCTGATCATATGGTATACCAGTCGCTGGGTTTCCCAAGCATGGTTTAGCTGTAGGAAGATTCCCTTCAACCTGGAGTTTTGGGACCCTTGGAATGAGTAGCATGAAGTATTGCATTAAACTTTTGGCAGTTGCTCACCAAAGCTCACCAATCCTCTCAGCCCCAAGTGTCCAGCCTTATGTCTTATCCAGCTGTGGGTTTATATGTGGTCAATCCAGGTTGCATCACAGCCCCTGAGCAAATTTTGTAAGAATTTTTCTCTCTTTCATTGTTTCTGCGTTTTGTTTTTAAAATTTATTTCTATAATGGGGTTTAGCTCATTTTCACTGCTGTGTTTGTGCCGCTCTGCACACACTTGATTCCCTTATGGAGATATATCAATACATGGGTTTTAAGATTCTTATTACTCAGATATATTTCTCTGCGGTGTATAGGGTGTGTTGAGGCCAGTTCATTGAGCAAGGTGTAGATCTTGTCTAATATCTATTTGGTTTATTGAACGGTATCTGTGCTAATTTCAAACTCTGGTTTTATGCATCACCCCACCTCTCCTTTCCCCTTAAGCTGACATAAGTGTGTTTTCTACATGTGAGACACTGTTCTGTTCTGTAATTCATTTCTTGTGCAGCCATATTTACCCTCCCTCTATAAGTGATATCTTATGATATGTTTCTTTTTCTGTTTGACTTATTTCAAGTAGTATTATCGGACCTAAATCCACTCTTTATCCTTCTACTAGCCTTATTACATTGATTTCATGGTGAAGAGATATTCCATTGTACATAAGTACCACATCTTCTTTATCCATTGTTCTCTTTCCTGGGATATTTAAGGTGTACTGAAGTTGAGGTTCTTGTAAACAGAGTAGCCCTAAACTGTGGTGTGCTTGTGTCTTGTTGATTTTTAGACTTCCCTAGATATACTCCCATGATTGGAAGTGTCCTATGCTCTGTAGCTGTTTTTTAGATGATTTGGGAACCACCATACACTTCTCCAGAGTGGCTCTCGGCAGTTCACACACTGCCCATCAGCGTATAAAGGCTCCCTGTTCTCCATGGCCTGTCCTGCATTTCTGGTTTTTACAAATTTTTAGGATGGCCCTTTTGACCGGTGGGAAATGAGACTTCTTTGTTGTGCACATTTGCATTGCTTGCTTGCTTCGTTGCCCATAAAGTGCGTATGCGTTTTTTCCTGGATATAATCAGGAAAAAACGCATACGCCCTTTTGGGCCAACTGCATCATTGTCGAAATTCTGCCGCTTTTCATGTGCTTTAAAGACGAGTCCAATCTATCTCTTGAAATCTGTTTCTTGCAATTCTGTCTTGCATTCAGGTCCTCTTCTTTGCCTTACCTCAACATATTTTTGGACGTTAGTTTTCATTTATAACTCTGCAGGTTTGTGAATTGCAGTGACCCTGAGCTCCATTTTTTAAGTTGCTCTTTTGTGAGCTGGCCTCAAACCCGCAGGATTGCTTCAGGCCCTATTTTGGCTCCGGCGAGGCGGGCTGAGCCTTTTTTCAATTCTTATTCTTAATGGGAAATTAGAGTGATATGTGCCCGTCCAAACCCCTACAACTATTCTCTCATTGGTTCCCCCTCTTCCCGTTCATCCTCCTCACAATTTGCAAAATGTGTGAAACAGAAGTTGAAATGTGCTGATTCTCCAAGTGGGCAGATTCTAAGTAACGTGGCTGGAATGGTGAACAGGAGCACCAGGAGAGGATAAATGAGCTGCATTTTAGACACATCTCCCGATCACATGGTGTACAGTCCTCTGGGTTTTCCATGCATGTTTTAGCTGTAGGAAGATCCCTTGAACCTGCAGATTTGGGACCCATTGAATGGGTACCAGGTAGTATTACTTTAAAGGGTGTGCATTTCCTCACCCAACCTCACATTTCTCTTAGTGCAAACAGTTTCCAGCCTTATGTCTCATCCTGCTGTGGGTCTAGATGTGTTCAATCCATGTTGCATCACCGTCCCTGAGGAAAAGTTGTAAGAGGTTTTCTCTGTCTCTCTGTCGTTTATTTTTTTCAATTTATTACTATATTGGTTACAGCTGATTTTCAAAGCTCTGTTTCTTGCTGCTGTACATCCACTTGATTCACGTACAGAGAGACATCAGTAAATTCTTTTTCAGATTCTTACCAGTCGTATATATTCTTTTCCGGTGACTTGAGTGTGCTGAGTGCAGTTCTTTTAGCTACCGTGTGGGCCTTGTTGATTATCAGTTTGGTATTTGGAATGGTATCTTTGCTAATTTCAACCTCCTGGATGATGCCTCACCCCTCCCCACCTTTCCCGTTTAGCAGCCTTATGCGTGTTTTCTACATATTTGACTATGTTTTTGTTTTGTAATTTATTTCATGTGTAGCCATTTTGGATTCCACCTTTAAGTGATATCTTATGATATGTGTCTTTTTCTTTTTGAATTATGTCACTTAGAATGATCATACGTAACTCCTCCGGAGTTGTTACAACTGGCCATAGTTCATTGATTTCCAGGCTGAATAATATTCCACTCTACCTAAGTACCACATCTCTATCCATTTTTTCTCTCCAGAGACATTTAAGTTATATCCTATTCGAGGATCTTTTAAACAGAGAGGGGGTAAACATTGGGGTGCCTGTGTCCTCTCGATTTTTGTTTTTCCCAAGATATACGCCCATGAGTGCAAGTGCCCTATGCTCTGTAGCTCATTTTTTAGATGCTTTAGTAAACACAATACACTTCTCCAGAATGGCCGTTGGCAATATACATTTCCACTATAAGTCTCACAGGGCTCCCTCTTCTCCTTGCCCTGTCCTGCATTTCTGTTGTTTACGCTTTATGAGGATGGCTCTTCTGACTGATGCGAAGTGATATCTTTTGTAGTATTGACTTCCAGTGCCCACCTGTTTGCTTGGCTAAAAAAGTGTATGCCCTTTTCTTGAATATATACAGAAAAAAACGCATACACCCTTTTTGGCCAACTGCAATGTTGGCAAAGTTCAGCTCCTTTTCTCATGCTTAATGGCGAGTCCTTTCTACCTCCTCAGATCCCTTTCCTGCCATTCTCCCTTGCTTACAAGTCCTTTTCTCTGACTTTCCTCAAGACATTTTTCAGTGATGGATATTTTCAACTCTGCAGTTTCGTGAATTTTACTGCCCCTGAGTTCCATTGTTCAACTTGTGTTTATGGGAACTGGCCACAAAGCAGCGGGATTTCCTCAAGCCCTATACTGTTTCCATGGGCAACCCTAGCCTTTGGTCAATTCGTCTTCCTGGTTGGAAATTAGAGTGACATGTGCCTGTCTGAACACCTAGGACTTGTCTCTCATTGTTCCTCATCCTTCCGCTTCATCCTCTGGACAAATTCCAAACTGTACGCAACAGGATGTTGACAGTGCTGACATCTCCAAGTGGGGAGACTGTTAGTAAAGACGCTGGAGGGGTGAACCCGAGCACCAGGAGATGAGGAGATGAGATGCCTTTTCCAAACTCTTCCCGATCAGACGGTATACCATCCTCTGGGTGTGACAGACATGTTTTAGCAGTAGGAAGAGTCCCATTCATGTAAGGAGAACACCAGGGCTTTTTCAAAATCAGTGTCTGCCCGAAACCCAAACTGGGGAATTTTTTAAGCTATGGCTACACATATGTTCATTAAGGGCCTGGGGAAGTAGGCAGAGTCCAAACTTTAGCTGATTGAAGTCTTCAGGGTCAGAAGCACTCACCACCAGCTTCCCTTAGGTTACACTTTAACTGTCATTGATAGATGACAATGACAATAAAAATATCTATTCTTTTCCAGATTATTTCCCCTTATAGCTTATTGCAAAATGTTGAGTGTAGTTCCCTGTGCTATACAGTAGTTCCTTGTTGATGATCTATTTTATACATAGCAGTGTGTATGTGTTAATCCCAAACTGTTAATTTATCCCTCCTCCCACCTTTCCCCTTTGGTAATAATAAATTATAAGATTTTATACTTCTCAGAAATGGGGGAGCTGAAAGAGAGGTATCATTTTCAATGGAAAAGCATTTAAAACAAGATTGAAGCTTTAACCAAGATTATTAGATGTACATCCTTGGAAAGAAATCACTTCGTTTCTCTAATATTGACCTGACAAATAAGACAAACCTTTTCACTGAACTTGCTTATAATAAAGTGATGGAAATATCAAATGGAAGTGTTAGAAACATCTTATTTTACCTGAGCCTTATACACTGTTCTATGTTAACTACAGTTTGGCTCACACATCTGTTCATTGAGGTTACAATAGTCTCAATTTCTGTTACTGATCCTCCAGAGTGGACCCCAACAAGTGTCCCCCTGCCCAGTGTCATTGGGGCCAACAGATCGAGACTGAGTTTGGTTCACAAGCAAAGGAAACTTTATATTTTGATCAGAGAATGGAGAGGTGAGAGCATGCACTACCCCGTGGGCTGTGGGCTGGGCTGCTGTGTAGAGATCCTGTCAGAGTCAGTGGGAGGGAGGGGGCGGAGCTCTCGAGGGCCGGGTTGGCTGCAGCTCAGGCTCTATATCGCGGAGTCTGCACTGGGCCCCAGGAGCTGAGGTGTCGTCCCAGCCATTCTGCACTAGGAAATCTGGTCTGAAGTGCCGGGTGTGGAACCTCTGCATGCGGGACCCTAGGAGCACATGAAATTAGACAAAGCACAAAGGATAAAAAAGGTTAGACTTGACTTTATTGCCCAGATTCTATTTTTATCTCCCAGGGATTTTTAATGGGCTTTGCTGGGGACAAACCCCTCCTCTGCCTTTTGTCCCGTTCCTCATTCTTGGAGTGCTGAGGGTGCAGACCCTTCTTCTGTAACTGCTGAGTGCTGAGTTGGGAGCCCTCATACCCGGGGGCGAGGGTCAGAGCTTCTCCCCAGCAGCCTCCAGGTGACGTTGATTGTCCCCAGGCCCCCTGCCTCCCTGCTCGTCCACCTGAGCACCAGCATTGGAAGTGTTATAGATTCTAATGACCTTTAAGGGTCCAGGAAAGAGATGTGCAGAGACGCTGTGGGGGCTGGTTTCACCCCGCCCCACATTTGTTCGGCCACCTTAGGCTGACCGTTTCTGCCAGCCTAGATGCTCTGACCAGTAGTCTGCGCTTTCTTCAATTAGGCCCCTGAATTAACGTACAAACAGCACCAGGTGTGAGAGCCCTGCCTGCTCAACTCCCAGACAGTCCAGGGTCAGTGGTGATCAAGGACCATGATGGCCACTGAGTCAACAGCCTTTTGAAGTAAACAGGAGTCCAGCCGGTCTTATTGGCTACCATCATCACGGTGTCTGTAGGCTTTTCTATGGTGACAGTGTGATATACGGTTCCCCCGCCAAGATTATTAGCTCCCCTCTGGGTGCAGTAAGTCCTGCAAGCAGTAGTCTACTCTTTTGGGACACACTCTTGTTGTTTTATGAGAGAAACTCCAGGTCAAGTGATGTTCACACGAGTCGTCATGGTGCCCTGTTGCCCCCGGTTATCTCTCTGGATGTTGGAGTTGGAGGGCCTCCTCACTCGAGGTTGGTGTGCCCACAGAGCGAACCCTGCAACTTCAGGGCATGGTTGGTGGTTAGGATCACCACGTGGGGTCCTTTTCCCTTAGGAGGGAGGTGGCCTTTGGGGCTGCTAATTTCCAGGTTTTTAGATACCGCCAGTATCTTGGCCAGATGTGGCAGTGGGCCAAGCCCCTTGGTGACCGTAGTTTATCCTACCTGGATGGCATTCTTGCATTGTTCCATTTCAAGTGGTCCCAGTTTTTGCACTAATTCTCCAATGGCGATTCACCTTTCACCGGGAATGTAAAGGTCAAAGGGTTTAGCTAAATTAGGGAGTTCCAGGGCAAGGGTCTGAATTGACTGCTCTTTCCATTCTTGAAAGGCCACTTCTGGATTCTATTCAAAAGGATCATCATCTTTTCCTTTCAGTGTTTCATATAGAGGCCCAGCTAGTAGACTGTAGTTAGGGATCCAGAAGCAGCAAACCCTGGCCTCCCCAGGAACCCCTAAGCTGTCTTCTAGTTTTAGAAAGGGGTAAGGCTGAAAATGGTTTCTTCCCTTTCCTGGGATGGGCTTCTCCGACCTTCTGTGAGAACGAAGCCCAGGCAGGTCACCGCAGTCTGTGATATTTGAGCTTTTTATTGGACAACTTCTATCCTTTATTGGCTTGGTAGTTCAGAGGCCTCCTTAGTAGGGCTGGTGATCAGAATGTCGTCTGCGTACTGAAGGAGGGTTTCCTTTTCCAGAGGTAGAACTTTTAGGTCTTTAGCTAAGCTTTCCCCAAAGATGGTGTGGGAATTTTTGCACCCTTGGGGCAAGACGGCCCGGAAGTATTGTTTTAGTTGTATGTTGAGTCCTGCCACTCACAAGCCAAAATTTCTTGTGACTCTGGGACTAATGGAATACAAAAGAAGGCATCATTGAAGACTAATACAGAATACCATGTCCTGGTGGTTGGTAGAATGACCAGCAGGGTGTAGGAATTAGGAGCAGCTGGAGGTATATCCTCGGTGGCTTCACTGACTGTCCTGACATCCTTTACCAGGTCCCCAGCAGCCCATGGGGCTCTCGTGGTCAGACCAATCCCAGAATATGGAGCTCACCTGGGCAGGTACCCCACCCCCACCCCAGCCCATGGGGCTCTCGTGGTCAGGCCCCTCCCAGGATACAGAGCTACCCTTGCAGGTACCGTGGCAGGGCTGGGCATACAGGAACCGTGCACATAGCCCTCATTGCAGAGCACCCCCAGCTCACCTGTCGCTCAGAGCTGACACAGAGCACCTCAGAGCAGGACTGGAACTAACAAACAGCAGCTGCGACAGGTCTGTGACCCTGGGCATCACTCTGTGCGGCCTCCCTCCACCTGGTCTTCCAGAGACTTCCACTGCACCCGGGGCACCAGGCCTCTGTCTCCAACCACCACCCACCCCTCCTCTCCCTGACTCCTGGGTTCCTCTCATTAGGAGAGGGCTTTCTTGAAGTTGTCTCCCACTCATGGGCCAGATAAAATGATTAGAAAACAAGCCAAAGCTGCAGCCCCTTGTCTATCCTGACTCTCAGGAGCCCACACCTGTTCCTTGGACCTGGCCGGTTCAGCAAGTTCCATTTTCTGCAACTGTGAGCCCCTGAGGGGTGATGATTGGCTGACCTGGGCAGCCTTACCGTGCTGGCCAGCCCTCCCCAGGTGTGCCTGGGTTGAGATCAATATAAATACCACTCCAGGCAGCAAGAGCCCCTGCAGACATGCCTGACGCCATTTTCTCTGCCCTGTCAGCAGTCTCGGGGCTGGGCTGGTGGGACGGAATGAGAGGCCACGGCTTTGTGGGTGGCCCAGTGTGAGTGGGGCTCTGCTGGACTTTCTGCAGCAGTTGCCAGGCTGCCAACTGCTAAAGAAGAGGATGTGTCACCCATACCTGCTGCTGGAATTTCTCCCTGGGCAGAGGTGAGGAAGGAAAAAAGCAGTGGGGGCAGGGACAGGACGGGTATCTCAGGCAGGGAAATGGAAATCTTCCAGAAGAGCACCCAGGGCCAGGACCATCCTGGCTGGCCTGCAGGCACCAAGTCGGCCGGCATGCTGTCACTCGTGTGGCTCTATGGCCCTTCCTCTACGCTTTCAAGTCCTTGTATATATTCAGGTGTTTTACCTGGGACGGGTGGGAATAGTTCAGCAGCAACTGGCCTGGGGCTCAGCTCACGTTTACTCACAGATGCCTCGGCACGGTGCCTCAGCTTTGCAATGAGGACGCTTGTTGCGTGGGGGCTGCTGGCTGAATGGGAGACGATTCCCCACCACTGACCAACTTCAGAATTGTTTACAACTGGAGCAAGTGCCCTGATACGGTTTTCCTCTCTGGAACTGGCGGGTTCTGTGTTTTTTTTCTCTTTTTCGTTTTTGGTTCAAGGTAGATTTTATTCCTCTTTTTTGTATTTACAGATATAAGCATGGAAATAATTTATTCATATAAATACATGTATGTGAAGGGAATAATTGTTTTTTCTGTTTTATTTTTAAATTTTATTTCTTTTTAATTTTGAATTTTATTTTATATTTTTATACAGCAGGTTCTTATTGGTTATCTATTTTATACATATAAATGTATACATGCCAATCCCAGTCTCTCAACTCCTCCCACCACCACCCCCCCAACAGCTTTCCCCCCTTGTTGTCCATACGTTTGTTGTCTACATGTGTTGCTCTATTTATGCCTTGCAAAATGGTTAACCTGTACAGTTTTTCTAGGTTCCACATATATGCATGAATACACAAGATTTGTTTTTCTCTTTCTGACTTACTTCACTCTGTATGACACTCTCTAGATCCATCGACGTCTCTACAAATGACCCAATTTCATTCCTTTTCATGGCTTAGTAATATTCCATTTTATATATGTACCACAGCTTTATGCATTCGTCTGTCTGTGGGCATTTAGGTTGCTTCCATTACCTCGATATTGTAAAGAGTGAGGCAATGAACATTGCGGTGAATGTCTCTTTTTGATTTATGGTTTTGTCTGGGTATATGTCCAGAACTGGGATTGCTGTATCATATGGTAATTCTACTGTTAGTTTCTTAAGAAACTCCATATTGTTCTCCATAGTGACTGTATCAATTTATATTCCCAACAGTAGTGGAAGAGGGTTCTTTTTCTCCACACCCTTTCCAGCATTTTTTGTTTGTAGATTTTCTGATGATGCCCATTCTACCAGGTGTGAGGTGATATCTCATTGTTGAGTCCATTTCCTTGAGCAAGGGGTAGGTCTTGTCTATTACATATTTAGCTTATGGAACGGTATCTGTGCTTATTTCAAACTCAGGTTTTGTGCAGCACCCAACTCACCTTCCCCCTTAAGAAAGCATAAGTTGGTTTTCTAAACATGAGACCCTGTTCTGTTTTGTAATTCAGTTCATGTGTAGCCAAGTTCTCATTCCATGTATTAGTGGTACCTTATGATGTTTTTTTTCTGTGTGACATTTTTTACTTAGAATCACCGTGCCTCAATCCACTCATTATGCTGGTACGGGCCTGGTGACATAGTTTTCATTGCTGAGAGGTATTCTGTTGTACGTTAGTACCGCAACTTCTTTATCCATTATTTGCTCTCTGGCATATTTGACTTGTTCTGCAGAAGAGGTTCCTGTAAACAGAGCCGTCCCAAACTTTGGGGTGGCTGTGTCTTTTTGATTTTAATTTCCCTAACCTATAGGACCATAAGTGGAAGTGCCCTAGGCTCTGTTGCTTTGTTTTTTAGATGTTTCAGGAAACACCATACACTCCTCCAGAGTGGCTGTGGGCAATTTACATCCCGCCCATCAGTATAACAAGGCTCCCGGTTCTCCATGGCCTGTCCTGCCTTTCTGGATTTTACACTTTTTTCAGATGACCCTTTTGACCGGGGGGAAGTGAGACTTCATTGTAGTGCAGATTTCCTTTGCAAGCTTGCTTGGTTGGCCAAAAAGGGCGTATGCGTTTTTTCCTGAATATATTCAGGAAAAAACGCATACGCCCTTTGTGGCCAAGTGCATCATTGTCTATGTTCTGCCTCTTTTCCTATGCTTTAAATGCAATTCCAGTCTACCTTCTGAAAAAGGTTGCCTGCAATTCTGCCCCACATTCAAGTCCTCTTGGCAGCCTTACTTCAGTATATTTTTGGACGATAGCTGTCATTTATAACTCTGCAGTTTGTGAATTACAGTGCCCCTGAGCTCCTTTCTTCAACTCGCTTTCTTGTGAGCTGGCCGCAACACCACAGGATTGCTTCAGGCCCTAATCTGGTTCCGGCATGGCACGCTGATCCTCTGGTTAATTCCTCTTCCTGGTGGGAAATGAGAGTTAAATTTGCCCGTCCAGACACCTCCAGCTAGTCTCTCATTGGTCTTCCCTATTACTGTTCATCTTCCGAAGAATTTGCAAACTGGGCCAAACAGGAGGTTAAAGGCACTGACTCTCCAAGTCGGGAGAGTGTTAGTAAAGCATCTGGAATGTTGCACCCGAGTACCAGGGGACGAGGACGGAGACATATTTGAACACGTCTCCCGATCACACGGTTGATCATACTCTGGGTTCCACATGCATGTTTTAGCTGAAGGAGGAATCCCTTAAACATGGAAAGTTGAGACCCGTGGAATGGGTACCAAGCAATATGACTTCAAAGGGTCTTCATTTGCTCACCTAACCTCTCCAATCCTATCACTGCTGCGTTTATGCCCCTGTACACACGCTTGATTCTCTTTTGGAGACATAGCAATCCATACCTTTTAAGATACTTACTAGTCAGGTACATTCTTAAGCGTTTAATATGGGGTATTGAGTCCATTTCGTTGAGCAAGGAGTAGCTCTTGTCTATTACATATTTGGCTTAAGGAACTTTATCTGTGCTCATTTCAATCTCTGGTTTTATACAGCACCCCAACTCACCTTTCCCCTTAAGCAAGCATAAGTTGGTTTTCTAAATTTTTAGACCGTGTTCTGTTTTGTAACCCAGTTCCTGTGTAGCCAAGTTTACATTCCGTGTATTAGTGATATCTTACGATGTTTCTTTTTCTGTGTGACTTATTTCAGTTACAATCATCATACCTGAATCCACTCATTATGCTGCTACGGGCCTGATGACATAGATGTCATTGCTGAGTGATATTGCATTGTACGTAAGTACCAAAACTTCTTTATCCATTTTTCACTTTCTGCGATATTGAACTTGTACCGTAAACGAGGTTCTTGTAAACAGAGCCGTCCCAAATTTTGGGGTGGCTGTGTCTTTTTGATTTTAATTTCCCTATGCTATAGGGCCATAAGTGGAAGTGCCCTAGGCTCTGTTGCTTTGTTTTTTAGATGTTTCAGGAAACACCATACACTTCTCCCGAGTGGCTGTTGGCAATATACATCCCGCCCATCAGCAAAACAAGGCTCCCAGTTCTCCATGGCCTGTCCTGCCTTTCTGGATTTTACACTTTTTTCAGTTGGCCCTTTTGACCGGGGGGAAGTGAGACTTCATTGTAGTGCAGATTTCCTTTGCAAGCTTGCTTGGTTGGCCAAAAAGGGCGTATGTGTTTTTTCCTGAATATATTCAGGAAAAAACGCATACGCCCTTTTTGGCCAAGTGCATCATTGTCGACGTTCTGCCTCTTTTCCTATGCTTTAAATGCAATTCCAGTGTACCTCCTGAAATCGGTTTCCTGCAATTCTGCCCCGCTTTCAAGTCCTCTTGGCAGCCTTACTTCAGTATATTTTTGGACGATAGCTGTCATTTATAACTCTGCAGGTTTGTGAATTACAGTGCCCCTGAGCTCCTTTCTTCAACTCGCTTTCTTGTGAACTGGCCGCAACACCGCAGGATTGATTCAGGCCCTAATCTGGTTCCGGCACGGCACGCTGAGCCTTTGCTTAATTCCTCTTCCTGGTGGGAAATGAGAGTTAAATTTGCCCGTCCAGACACCTCCAGCTAGTCTCTCATTGGTTCTCCCTATTCCTGTTCATCTTCCGCGGAATTTGCAAACTGGGCCAAACAGGAGGTTAAAGGCACTGACTCTCCAAGTTGGGAGAGTGTTAGTAAAGCATCTGCAATGTTGCACCCGAGTACCAGGGGAAGAAAACTGAGACATATTTGAACACGTGTCCCGATCACACGGCTGATCATACTCTGGGTTCCACATGCATGTTTTAGCTGAACGAAGATTCCCTTAAACCTGGAGAGTTGAGAACCGTGGAATGGGTATCATGCAATATGACTTCAAAAAGTCTTCATTTGCTCACCGAACCTCTCCAATCCTATCACTGCTGCGTTTATGCCCCTGTACACACGCTTGATTCTCTTTTGGAGACAAAGCAATCCATAGGTTTTAAGATACTTACTAGTCAGGTACATTCTTAGGCGTTTAATATGGGGTGTTGAGTCCATTTCGTTGAGCAAAGAGTAGCTCTTGTCTATTCCATATTTGGCTTAAGGAACTTTATCTGTGCTCATTTCAATCTCTGGTTTTATGCAGCACCCCAACTCACCTTTCCCCTTAAGCAAGCATAAGTTAGTTTTCTAAATTTGAGACCCTGTTCTGTTTTGTAATTCAGTTCCTGTGTAGCCAAGTTTACATTCCGTGTATTAGTGATATCTTATGATGTTTCTTTTTCTGTGTGACTTATTTCAGTTAGAATCATCATACCTGTATCCACTTATTATGCTGCTACGGGCCTGATGACATAGATTTCATTGCTGAGTGATATTTCATTGTACGTAAGTACCACAACTTGTTTATCCATTTTTCGCTTTCTGCGATATTGAACTTGTACCATAAACGAGGTTCTTGTAAACAGAGCCGTCCCAAATTTTGGGGTGGCTGTGTCTTTTTGATTTTAATTTCCCTAAACTATAGGACCATAAGTGGAAGTGCCCTAGGCTCTGTTGCTTTGTTTTATAGATGTTTCAGGAAACACCATAAACTTCTCCCCAGTGGCTGTTGGCAATTTACATCCCGCCCATCAGCATAACAAGGCTCCCATTTCTCCATGTCCTGTCCTGCCTTTCTGAATTTTACACTTTTATCAGATGGCCCTTTTGACCGGGGTGAAGTGAGACTTCATTGTAGTGCAGATTTCCTTTGCAAGCTTTCTTGGTTGGCCAAAAACGGCGTATGCATCTTTTCCTGAATATATTCAGGAAAAAACGCATACGCCCGTTTTGGCCAAGTGCATCATTGTCGACGTTCTGCCTCTTTTCCTATGCTTTAAATGCAATTCCAGTCTACCTCCTGAAATCGGATTCCTGCAAGTATGCCCCGCTTTCAATTCCTCTTGGCAGGCTTACTTCAGTATATTTTTGGATGATAGCTATCATTTATAACTCTGCAGGTTTGTGATTACAATGCCCCTCAGCTCATTTCTTCAACTCGCTTTCTTGTGAGCTGGCTACAACACCACAGAATTTCTTCAGGCCCTAATCTGGTTCCGGCACGGCACGCTGAGCCTTTGGTTAATTCCTCTTCCTGGGGGGAAATGAGAGTTAAATTTGCCCGTCCGTACACCTCCAGCTAGTCTCTCATTGATTCTCCCTATTCCTGTTCATCTTTCGCACAAATTGCAAACTGGGCCAAACAGGAGGTTAAAGGCACTGACTCTCCAAGTCGGGAGAGTGTTAGTAAAGCATCTGGAATGTTGCACCCGAGTACCAGGGGATGAGAACTGAGACAAATTGGAACACGTCTCCCGATCACACGGTTGATCATACTCTGGGTTCCACATGCATGTTTTAGCTGAAAGAAGAATCCCTTAAACCTGGAGAGTTGAGACCCGTGGAATGGGTACCATGCAATATGACTTCAAAGGGTCTTCATTTGCTCACCGAACCTCTCCAATCCTATCACTGCTGCGTTTATGCCCCTGTACACACGCTTGATTCTCTTTCGGAGACATAGCAATCCATAGATTTTAAGATAATTACTGGTCAGGTACATTCTTAGGCGTTTAATATGTGGTGTTGAGTCCATTTCGTTGAGCAAGGAGTAGCTCTTGTCTATTACATATTTGGCTTAAGGAACTTTATCTGTGCTCATTTCAATCTCTGGTTTTATGCAGCACCCCAACTCACCTTTCCCCTTAACCAAGCATAAGTTGGTTTTCTAAATTTGAGACCCTGTTCTGTTTTGTAAAACAGTTCCTGTGTAGCCAAGTTTACATTCCGTGTATTAGGGATATCTTATGATGTTTCTTTTTCTGTGTGACTTATTTCAGTTAGAATCATCATACCTGAATCCACTCATTATGCTGCTACGGGCCTGATGACATAGATTTCATTGCTGAGTGATATTGTATTGTATGTAAGTACCAAAACTTCTTTATCCATTTTTCACTTTCTGCGATATTGAACTTGTACCATAAACGAGTTTCTTGTAAACAGAGCCGTCCCAAACGTTGGGATGGCTGTGTCTTTTTGATTTTAATTTCCCTAAGCTATAGGACCATAAGTGGAAGTGCCCTAGGCTCTGTTGCTTTGTTTCTTAGATGTTTCAGGAAACACCATACACTTGTCCCGAGTGGCTGTTGGCAATTTACATCCCGCACATCAGCATAACAAGGCTCCCAGTTCTCCATGGCCTGTCCTGCCTTTCTGGATTTTACACTTTTTTCAGATGGCCCTTTTGACCTGGGAGAAGTGAGACTTCATTGTAGTGCAGATTTCCTTTGCAAGATTGCTTGGTTGGCCAAAAAGGACCTATGCCTTTTTTCTGAATATATACAGGAAAAAACGCATATGCCCTTTTTGGCCAAGTGCATCATTGTCGACTTTCTGCCTCTTTTCCTATGCTTTAAATGCAATTTCAGTCTACCTCCTGAAATCGGCTTCCTGCAATTCTGCCCCGCTTTCAAGTCCTCTTGGCAGCCTTACTTCAGTATATTTTTGGACGATAGCTGTCATTTATAACTCTGCAGGTTTGTGAATTACAGTGCCCCTGAGCTCCCTTCTTCAACTCGCTTTCTTGTGAGCTGGCCGCAACACTGCAAGATTGCTTCATGCCCTAATCTTTTTCTGGCATGGCCCACTGAGCCTTTGGTTAATTCCTCTTCCTGGTGGCAAATGAGAGTTAAATTTGCCCATCCAGACACCTCCAGCTAGTCTCTCATTGGTTCTCCCTATTCCTGTTCATCTTCCGCAGAAATTGCAAACTGGGCCAAACAGGAAGTTAAAGGCACTGACTCTCCAAGTCGGGAGAGTGTTAGTAAAGCGTCTGGAATGTTGCACCCGAGTACCAGGGGACGAAAACTGAGACATATTGGAACACGTCTCCCGATCACATGGTTGATCATACTCTGGGTTCCACATGCATGCTTTAGCTGAAGGAAGAATCCCTTAAACCTGGAGAGTTGAGACCCGTGGAATGGGTACCATGCAAAATGATTTCAAATGGTCTTCATTTGCTCACCGAACCTCTCCAATCCTATCACTGCTACGTTTATGCCCCTGTACACACGCTTGATTCTCTTTTGGAGACATAGCAATCCATAGGTTTTAAGATACTTACTAGTCAGGTACATTCTTAGGCGTTTAATATGGGGTGTTGAGTCCATATCGTTGAGGAAGCTGTAGCTCTTGTGTATTACATATTTGGCTTAAGTAACTTTATCTGTCCTCATTTCAATCTCTGGTTTTATGCAGCACCCCAACTCACCTTTCCCCTTAAGCAAGCATATGTTGGTTTTCTAAATTTGAGACCCTGTTCTGTTTTGTAATCCAGTTCCTGTGTAGCCAAGTTTACATTCCATGTATTAGTGATATCTTATGATGTTTCTTTTTCTTGTGACTTATTTCAGTTAGAATCATCATACCTGAATCCACTCATTATGCTGCTACGGGCCTGATGACATAGATTTCATTGCTGAGTGATATTGCATTGTATGTAAGTACCACAACTTCTTTATCCATTTTTTGCTCTCTGCGATATTGAACTTGTACAGTAAACAAGGTTCTTGTAAACAGAGCCATCCCAAACTTTGGGGTGGCTGTGTGTTTTTGATTTTAATTTCCCTAAGCTATAGGACCATAAGTGGAAGTGCCCTAGGCTCTGTTGCTTTGTTTCTTAGATGTTTCAGGAAACACCATACACTTGTCCCGAGTGGCTGTTGGCAATTTACATCCCGCCCATCAGCATAACAAGGCTCCCAGTTCTCCATGGCCTGTCCTGCCTTTCTGGATTTTACACTTTTTTCAGATGGCCCTTTTGACCTGGGAGAAGTGAGACTTCATTGTAGTGCAGATTTCCTTTGCAAGCTTGCTTGGTTGGCCAAAAAGGACCTATGCCTTTTTTCCTGAATATATTAAGGAAAAAACGCATATGCCCTTTTTGGCCAAGTGCATCATTGTCGACTTTCTGCCTCTTTTCCTATGCTTTAAATGCAATTCCAGTCTACCTCCTGAAATCGGCTTCCTGCAATTCTGCCCCGCTTTCAAGTCCTCTTGGCAGCCTTACTTCAGTATATTTTTGGACGATAGCTGTCATTTATAACTCTGCAGGTTTGTGAATTACAGTGCCCCTGAGCTCCTTTCTTCAACTCACTTTCTTGTGAGCTGGCCGCAACACCGCAGGATTGCTTCATGCCCTAATCTTTTTCTGGCATGGCCCACTGAGCCTTTGGTTAATTCCTCTTCCTGGTGGCAAATGAGAGTTAAATTTGCCCGTCCAGACACCTCCAGCTAGTCTCTCATTGGTTCTCCCTATTCCTGTTCATCTTCCGCAGAAATTGCAATCTGGGCCAAACAGGAGGTTAAAGGCACTGACTCTCCAAGTCGGGAGAGTGTTAGTAAAGCGTCTGGAATGTTGCACCCGAGTACCAGGGGACGAAAACTGAGACATATTGGAACACGTCTCCCGATCACATGGTTGATCATACTCTGGGTTCCACATGCATGCTTTAGCTGAAGGAAGAATCCCTTAAACCTGGAGAGTTGAGACCCGTGGAATGGGTACCATGCAAAATGATTTCAAATGGTCTTCATTTGCTCACCGAACCTCTCCAATCCTATCACTGCTACGTTTATGCCCCTGTACACACGCTTGATTCTCTTTTGGAGACATAGCAATCCATAGGTTTTAAGATACTTACTAGTCAGTTACATTCTTAGGCGTTTAATATGGGGCGTTGAGTCCATTTCGTTGAGGAAGCCGTAGCTGTTGTGTATTACATATTTGGCTTAAGTAACTTTATCTGTCCTCATTTCAATCTCTGGTTTTATGCAGCACCCCAACTCACCTTTCCCCTTAAGCAAGCATAAGTTGGTTTTCTAAATTTGGGACCATGTTCTGTTTTGAAATTCAGTTCCTGTGTAGCCAAGTTTACATTCCGTGTATTAGTGATATCTTATGATGTTTCTTTTTCTGTGTGACTTATTTCAGTTAGAATCATCATACCTGAATCCACTCATTATGCTGCTATGGGCCTGATGACATAGATGTCATTGCTGAGTGATATTGCATTGTACGTAAGTACCACAACTTCTTTATCCATTTTTCGCTTTATGCGATATTGAACTTGTACCGTAAACGAGTTTCTTGTAAACAGAGCCATCCCAAACTTTGGGGTGGCTGTGTCTTTTGGATTTTAATTTCCCTAAGCTGCAGGACCATAAGTGGAAGTGCCGTAGGCTCTGTTGCTTTGTTTTTTAGATGTTTCAGGAAACACCATACACTTCTCCCGAGTGGCTGTTGGCAATTTACATCCCGCCCATCAGCATAACAAGGCTCCCAGTTCTCCATGGCCTGTCCTGCCTTTCTGGATTTTACACTTTTTTCAGATGGCCCTTTTGACGGCGGGGAAGTGAGACTTCATTGTAGTGCAGATTTCCTTTGCAAGCTTGCTTGGTTGGCCAAAAAGGGCGTATGCGTTTTTTCCTGAATATATTCAGGAAAAAACGCATACGCCCTTTTTGGCCAAGTGCATCATTGTCGACCTTCTGCCTCTTTTCCTATGCTTTAAATGCAATTCCAGTCTACCTCCTGAAATCGGTTTCCTGCAATTCTGCACGGCTTTCAAGTCCTCTTGGCAGCCTTACTTCAGTATATTTTTGGATGACAGCTGTCATTTATAACTCTGCAGGTTTGTGAATTACAGTGCCCCGAGCTCCTTTCTTCAACTCGCTTTCTTGTGAGCTGGCCGCAACACCGCAGGATTGCTTCAGGCCCTAATCTGGTTCCGGCACGGCACGCTGAGCCTTTGGTTAATTCCTCTTCCTGGTGGGAAATGAGAGTTAAATTTTCCCGTCCAGACACCTCCAGCTAGTCTCTCATTGGTTCTCCCTATTCCTGTTCATCTTCCGCGGAATTTGCAAACTGGGCCAAACAGGAGGTTAAAGGCACTGACTCTCCAAGTCGGGAGAGTGTTAGTAAAGCATCTGGAATGTTGCACCCGAGTACCAGGGGACGAGAACTGAGACATATTTCAACACGTCTCCCAATCACACGGTTGATCATACTCTGGGTTCCACATGCATGTTTTAGCTGAAGGAAGAATCCCTTAAACCTGGAGAGTTGAGACCCGTGGAATGGGTACCATGCAATATGACTTCAAAGGGTCTTCATTTGCTCACCAAAACTCTCCAATCCTATCACTGCTGCGTTTTTGCCCCTGTACTCACGATTGATTCACTTTCAGAGACATAGCAATCCATAGGTTTTAAGATACTTACTAGTCAGGTACATGATTAGGCGTTTAATATGGGGTTTTGAGTCCATTTCGTTGAGCAAGGAGTAGCTCTGGTCTATTACATATTTGGCTTAAGGAACTTTATCTGTGCTCATTTCAATCTCTGGTTTATGCAGCACCCCAACTCACCTTTCCCCTTAAGCAAGCATAAGTTGATTTTCTAAATTTGGGACCATGTTCTGTTTTGAAATTCAGTTCCTGTGTAGCCAAGTTTACATTCCGTGTATTAGTGATATCTTATGATGTTTCTTTTTCTGTGTGACTTATTTCAGTTAGAATCATCATACCTGAATCCACTCATTATGCTTCTATGGGCCTGATGACATAGATGTCATTGCTGAGTGATATTGCATTGTACGTAAGTACCACAACTTCTTTATCCGTTTTTCGCTTTATGCGATATTGAACTTGTACCGTAAACGAGTTTCTTGTAAACAGAGCCATCCCAAACTTTGGGGTGGCTGTGTCTTTTTGATTTTAATTTCCCTAAGCTATAGGACCATAAGTGGAAGTGCCCTAGGCTCTGTTGCTTTGTTTTTTAGATGTTTCAGGAAACACCATACACTTCTCCAGAGTGGCTGTTGGCAATTTACATCCCGCCCATCAGCATAAAAAGGCTCCCAGTTCTCCATGGCCTGTCCTGCCTTTCTGGATTTTACACTTTTTTCAGATGGCCCTTTTGACCGGGGGGAAGTGAGACTTCATTGTAGTGCAGATTTCCTTTGCAAGCTTGCTTGGTTGGCCAAAAAGGGCGTATGCGTTTTTTCCTGAATATATTCAGGAAAAAACGCATATGCCCTTTTTGGCCAAGTGCATCATTGTCTACGTTCTGCCTCTTTTCCTATGGTTTAAATGCAATTCCAGTCTACCTCCTGAAATCGGATTCCTGCCATTCTGCCCCGCTTTCTAGTCCTCTTGGCAGCCTTACTTCAGTATATTTTTGGAGGATAGCTGTCATTTATAACTCTGCAGGTTTGTGAATTACAGTGCCCCTGAGCTCCTTTCTTCAACTCGCTTTCTTGTGATCTGTCTGCAACACCGCAGGATTGATTCAGACCCTAATCTGGTTCCAGCACGACACGCTGAGCCTTTGGATAATTCCTCTTCCTGGTGGGAAATGAGAGTTAAATTTGCCCGTCCAGACACCTCCAGCTAGTCTCTCATCGGTTCTCCCTATTCCTGTTCATCTTTTGCAGAAATTGCAAACTGGGCCAAACAGGAGGTTAAAGGCACTGACTCTCCAAGTCGGCAGAGTGTTAGTAACGCATCTGGAATGTTGCACCCGAGTACCAGGGTATGAGAACTGAGACATATTGGAACATGACTCACGATCACACGGATGATCATAGTCTGGGTTCCAAATGCATGTTTAGCTGAAGGAAGAATCCCTTAAACCTGGAGAGTTGAGACCCGTGGAATGGGTACCATGCAATATGACTTCAAAGGGTCTTCATTTGCTCACCGAACCTCTCCAATCCTATCACTGCTGCGTTTATGCCCCTGTACACATGCTTGATTCTCTTTCGGAGACATAGCGATCCATAGGTTTTAAGATACTTACTAGTCAGGTACATTCTTAGGCGTTTAATATGGGCTGTTGAGTCCATTTCGTTGAGCAAGGAGTAGCTCTTGTCTATTACATATTTGGCTTAAGGAACTTTATCTGTGCTCATTTCAATCTCTGGTTTTATGCAGCACCCCAACTCACCTTTCCCCTTAAGCAAGCATAAGTTGGATTTCTACATTTGAGACCCTGTTCTGTTTTGTAATCCAGTTCCTGTGTAGCCAAGTTTACATTCCGTGTATTAGTGATATCTTATGATGTTTCATTTTCTGTGTGACTTATTTCAGTTAGAATCATCATACCTGAATCCACTCATTATGCTGCTACGGGCCTGATGACATAGATTTCATTGCTGAGTGATATTGCATTGTACGTAAGTACCACAATTTCTTTATCCATTTTTCACTTTCTGCGATATTGAACTTGTACTGTAAACGAGGTTCTTATAAACAGAGCCGTCCCAAACTTTGGGGTGGGTGTGTCTTTTTGATTTTAATTTCCCTAAGCTATAGGACCATAAGTGGAAGTGCCCTAGGCTCTGTTGCTTTGTTTTTTAGACGTTTCAGGAAACACCATACACTTCTCCCGAGTGGCTGTTGGCAATTTACATCCCGCCCATCAGCATAACAAGGCTCCCAGTTCTCCATGGCCTGTCCTGCCTTTCTGGATTTTACACTTTTTTCAGATGGCCCTTTTGACGGGGGGGAAGTGAGACTTCATTGTAGTGCAGATTTCCTTTGCAAGCTTGCTTGGTTGGCCAAAAAGGGCGTATGCGTTTTTTCCTGAATATATTCAGGAAAAAACGCATACGCCCTTTTTGGCCAAGTGCATCATTGTCGACCTTCTGCCTCTTTTCCTATGCTTTAAATGCAATTCCAGTCTACCTCCTGAAATCGGTTTCCTGCAATTCTGCCCGGCTTTCAAGTCCTCTTGGCAGCCTTACTTCAGTATATTTTTGGATGATAGCTGTCATTTATAACTCTGCAGGTTTGTGAATTACAGTGCCCCTGAGCTCCTTTCTTCAACTCGCTTTCTTGTGAGCTGGCCGCAACACCGCAGGATTGCTTCAGGCCCTAATCTGGTTCCGGCATGGCACACTGAGCCTTTGGTTAATTCCTCTTCCTGGTGGGAAATGAGAGTTAAATTTTCCCGTCCAGACACCTCCAGCTAGTCTCTCATTGGTTCTCCCTATTCCTGTTCATCTTCCGCGGAATTTGCAAACTGGGCCAAACAGGAGGTTAAAGGCACTGACTCTCCAAGTCGGGAGAGTGTTAGTAAAGCATCTGGAATGTTGCACCCGAGTACCAGGGGACGAGAACTGAGACATATTTCAACACGTCTCCCGATCACACGGTTGATCATACTCTGGGTTCCACATGCATGTTTTAGCTGAAGGAAGAATCCCTTAAACCTGGAGAGTTGAGACCCGTGGAATGGGTACCAGGCAATATGACTTCAAAGGGTCTTCATTTGCTCACCAAAACTCTCCAATCCTATCACTGCTGCGTTTTTGCCCCTGTACTCACGATTGATTCACTTTCAGAGACATAGCAATCCATAGGTTTTAAGATACTTACTAGTCAGGTACATTATTAGGCGTTTAATATGGGGTTTTGAGTCCATTTCGTTGAGCAAGGAGTAGCTCTTGTCTATTACATATTTGGCTTAAGGAACTTTATCTGTGCTCATTTCAATCTCTGGTTTTATGCAGCACCCCAACTCACCTTTCCCCTTAAGCAAGCATAAGTTGGTTTTCTAAATTTGGGACCATGTTCTGTTTTGAAATTCAGTTCCTGTGTAGCCAAGTTTACATTCCGTGTATTAGTGATATCTTATGATGTTTCTTTTTCTGTGTGACTTATTTCAGTTAGAATCATCATACCTGAATCCACTCATTATGCTGCTATGGGCCTGATGACATAGATGTCATTGCTGAGTGATATTGCATTGTACGTAAGTACCACAACTTCTTTATCCATTTTTCGCTTTATGCGATATTGAACTTGTACCGTAAACGAGTTTCTTGTAAACAGAGCCATCCCAAACTTTGGGGTGGCTGTGTCTTTTTGATTTTAATTTCCCTAAGCTATAGGACCATAAGTGGAAGTGCCCTAGGCTCTGTTGCTTTGTTTTTTAGATGTTTCAGGAAACACCATACACTTCTCCCGAGTGGCTGTTGGCAATTTACATCGCGCCCATCAGCATAACAAGGCTCCCAGTTCTCCATGGCCTGTCCTGCCTTTCTGGATTTTACACTTTTTTCAGATGGCCCTTTTGACGGGGGGGAAGTGAGACTTCATTGTAGTGCAGATTTCCTTTGCAAGCTTGCTTGGTTGGCCGAAAAGGGTGTATGCGTTTTTTCCTGAATATATTCAGGAAAAAACGCATACGCCCTTTTTGGCCAAGTGCATCATTGTCGACCTTCTGCCTCTTTTCCTATGCTTTAAATGCAATTCCAGTCTACCTCCTGAAATCGGTTTCCTGCAATTCTGCCCGGCTTTCAAGTCCTCTTGGCAGCCTTACTTTAATATATTTTTGGATGATAGCTGTCATTTATAACTCTGCAGGTTTGTGAATTACAGTGCCCCTGAGCTCCTTTCTTCAACTCGCTTTTTTGTGAGCTGGCCGCAACACCGCAGGATTGCTTCAGGCCCTAATCTGGTTCCGGCATGGCACGCTGAGCCTTTGGTTAATTCCTCTTCCTGGTGGGAAATGAGAGTTAAATTTTCCCGTCCAGACACCTCCAGCTAGTCTCTCATTGGTTCTCCCTATTCCTGTTCATCTTCCGTGGAATTTGCAAACTGGGCCAAACAGGATGTTATAGGCACTGACTCTCCAAGTCGGGAGAGTGTTAGTAAAGCATCTGGAATGTTGCACCCGAGTACCAGGGGACGAGAACTGAGACATATTTCAACACGTCTCCCGATCACACGGTTGATCATACTCTGGGTTCCACATGCATGTCTTAGCTGAAGGAAGAATACCTTAAACCTGGAGAGTTGAGACCCGTGGAATGGGTACCATGCAATATGACTTCATAGGGTCTTCATTTGCTCACCAAAACTCTCCAATCCTATCACTGCTGCATTTTTGCCCCTGTACTCACGATTGATTCACTTTCAGAGACATAGCAATCCATAGGTTTTAAGATACTTACTAGTCAGATACATTCTTAGGCGTTTAATATGGGGTTTTGAGTCCATTTCGTTGAGCAAGGAGTAGCTCTTGTCTATTACATATTTGGCTTAAGGAACTTTATCTGTGCTCATTTCAATCTCTGGTTTTATGCAGCACCCCAACTCACCTTTCCCCTTAAGCAAGCATAAGTTGATTTTCTAAATTTGGGACCATGTTCTGTTTTGAAATTCAGTTCCTGTGTAGCCAAGTTTACATTCCTTGTATTAGTGATATCTTATGATGTTTCTGTTTCTGTGTGACTTATTTCAGTTAGAATCATCATACCTGAATCCACTCATTATGCTGCTATGGGCCTGATGACATAGATGTCATTGCTGAGTGATATTGCATTGTACGTAAGTACCACAACTTCTTTATCCATTTTTCGCTTTATGCGATATTGAACTTGTACCGTAAACGAGTTTCTTGTAAACAGAGCCATCCCAAACTTTGGGGTGGCTGTGTCTTTTTGATTTTAATTTCCCTAAGCTATAGGACCATAAGTGGAAGTGCCCTAGGCTCTGTTGCTTTGTTTTTTAGATGTTTCAGGAAACACCATACACTTCTCCCGAGTGGCTGTTGGCAATTTACATCCCGCCCATCAGCATAACAAGGCTCCCAGTTCTCCATGGCCTGTCCTGCCTTTCTGGATTTTACACTTTTTTCAGATGGCCCTTTTGACGGGGGGGAAGTGAGACTTCATTGTAGTGCAGATTTCCTTTGCAAGCTTGCTTGGTTGGCCAAAAAGGGCGTATGCGTTTTTTCCTGAATATATTCAGGAAAAAACGCATACGCCCTTTTTGGCCAAGTGCATCATTGTCGACCTTCTGCCTCTTTTCCTATGCTTTAAATGCAATTCCAGTCTACCTCCTGAAATCGGTTTCCTGCAATTCTGCCCGGCTTTCAAGTCCTCTTGGCAGCCTTACTTCAGTATATTTTTGGATGACAGCTGTCATTTATAACTCTGCAGGTTTGTGAATTACAGTGCCCCGAGCTCCTTTCTTCAACTCGCTTTCTTGTGAGCTGGCCGCAACACCGCAGGATTGCTTCAGGCCCTAATCTGGTTCCGGCACGGCACGCTGAGCCTTTGGTTAATTCCTCTTCCTGGTGGGAAATGAGAGTTAAATTTTCCCGTCCAGACACCTCCAGCTAGTCTCTCATTGGTTCTCCCTATTCCTGTTCATCTTCCGCGGAATTTGCAAACTGGGCCAAACAGGAGGTTAAAGGCACTGACTCTCCAAGTCGGGAGAGTGTTAGTAAAGCATCTGGAATGTTGCACCCGAGTACCAGGGGACGAGAACTGAGACATATTTCAACACGTCTCCCGATCACACGGTTGATCATACTCTGGGTTCCACATGCATGTTTTAGCTGAAGGAAGAATCCCTTAAACCTGGAGAGTTGAGACCCGTGGAATGGGTACCAGGCAATATGACTTCAAAGGGTCTTCATTTGCTCACCAAAACTCTCCAATCCTATCACTGCTGCGTTTTTGCCCCTGTACTCACGATTGATTCACTTTCAGAGACATAGCAATCCATAGGTTTTAAGATACTTACTAGTCAGGTACATTATTAGGCGTTTAATATGGGGTTTTGAGTCCATTTCGTTGAGCAAGGAGTAGCTCTTGTCTATTACATATTTGGCTTAAGGAACTTTATCTGTGCTCATTTCAATCTCTGGTTTTATGCAGCACCCCAACTCACCTTTCCCCTTAAGCAAGCATAAGTTGGTTTTCTAAATTTGGGACCATGTTCTGTTTTGAAATTCAGTTCCTGTGTAGCCAAGTTTACATTCCGTGTATTAGTGATATCTTATGATGTTTCTTTTTCTGTGTGACTTATTTCAGTTAGAATCATCATACCTGAATCCACTCATTATGCTGCTATGGGCCTGATGACATAGATGTCATTGCTGAGTGATATTGCATTGTACGTAAGTACCACAACTTCTTTATCCATTTTTCGCTTTATGCGATATTGAACTTGTACCGTAAACGAGTTTCTTGTAAACAGAGCCATCCCAAACTTTGGGGTGGCTGTGTCTTTTTGATTTTAATTTCCCTAAGCTATAGGACCATAAGTGGAAGTGCCCTAGGCTCTGTTGCTTTGTTTTTTAGATGTTTCAGGAAACACCATACACTTCTCCCGAGTGGCTGTTGGCAATTTACATCGCGCCCATCAGCATAACAAGGCTCCCAGTTCTCCATGGCCTGTCCTGCCTTTCTGGATTTTACACTTTTTTCAGATGGCCCTTTTGACGGGGGGGAAGTGAGACTTCATTGTAGTGCAGATTTCCTTTGCAAGCTTGCTTGGTTGGCCGAAAAGGGTGTATGCGTTTTTTCCTGAATATATTCAGGAAAAAACGCATACGCCCTTTTTGGCCAAGTGCATCATTGTCGACCTTCTGCCTCTTTTCCTATGCTTTAAATGCAATTCCAGTCTACCTCCTGAAATCGGTTTCCTGCAATTCTGCCCGGCTTTCAAGTCCTCTTGGCAGCCTTACTTTAATATATTTTTGGATGATAGCTGTCATTTATAACTCTGCAGGTTTGTGAATTACAGTGCCCCTGAGCTCCTTTCTTCAACTCGCTTTTTTGTGAGCTGGCCGCAACACCGCAGGATTGCTTCAGGCCCTAATCTGGTTCCGGCATGGCACGCTGAGCCTTTGGTTAATTCCTCTTCCTGGTGGGAAATGAGAGTTAAATTTTCCCGTCCAGACACCTCCAGCTAGTCTCTCATTGGTTCTCCCTATTCCTGTTCATCTTCCGTGGAATTTGCAAACTGGGCCAAACAGGATGTTATAGGCACTGACTCTCCAAGTCGGGAGAGTGTTAGTAAAGCATCTGGAATGTTGCACCCGAGTACCAGGGGACGAGAACTGAGACATATTTCAACACGTCTCCCGATCACACGGTTGATCATACTCTGGGTTCCACATGCATGTCTTAGCTGAAGGAAGAATACCTTAAACCTGGAGAGTTGAGACCCGTGGAATGGGTACCATGCAATATGACTTCATAGGGTCTTCATTTGCTCACCAAAACTCTCCAATCCTATCACTGCTGCATTTTTGCCCCTGTACTCACGATTGATTCACTTTCAGAGACATAGCAATCCATAGGTTTTAAGATACTTACTAGTCAGATACATTCTTAGGCGTTTAATATGGGGTTTTGAGTCCATTTCGTTGAGCAAGGAGTAGCTCTTGTCTATTACATATTTGGCTTAAGGAACTTTATCTGTGCTCATTTCAATCTCTGGTTTTATGCAGCACCCCAACTCACCTTTCCCCTTAAGCAAGCATAAGTTGATTTTCTAAATTTGGGACCATGTTCTGTTTTGAAATTCAGTTCCTGTGTAGCCAAGTTTACATTCCTTGTATTAGTGATATCTTATGATGTTTCTGTTTCTGTGTGACTTATTTCAGTTAGAATCATCATACCTGAATCCACTCATTATGCTGCTATGGGCCTGATGACATAGATGTCATTGCTGAGTGATATTGCATTGTACGTAAGTACCACAACTTCTTTATCCATTTTTCGCTTTATGCGATATTGAACTTGTACCGTAAACGAGTTTCTTGTAAACAGAGCCATCCCAAACTTTGGGGTGGCTGTGTCTTTTTGATTTTAATTTCCCTAAGCTATAGGACCATAAGTGGAAGTGCCCTAGGCTCTGTTGCTTTGTTTTTTAGATGTTTCAGGAAACACCATACACTTCTCCCGAGTGGCTGTTGGCAATTTACATCCCGCCCATCAGCATAACAAGGCTCCCAGTTCTCCATGGCCTGTCCTGCCTTTCTGGATTTTACACTTTTTTCAGATGGCCCTTTTGACGGGGGGGAAGTGAGACTTCATTGTAGTGCAGATTTCCTTTGCAAGCTTGCTTGGTTGGCCAAAAAGGGCGTATGCGTTTTTTCCTGAATATATTCAGGAAAAAACGCATACGCCCTTTTTGGCCAAGTGCATCATTGTCGACCTTCTGCCTCTTTTCCTATGCTTTAAATGCAATTCCAGTCTACCTCCTGAAATCGGTTTCCTGCAATTCTGCCCGGCTTTCAAGTCCTCTTGGCAGCCTTACTTCAGTATATTTTTGGATGACAGCTGTCATTTATAACTCTGCAGGTTTGTGAATTACAGTGCCCCGAGCTCCTTTCTTCAACTCGCTTTCTTGTGAGCTGGCCGCAACACCGCAGGATTGCTTCAGGCCCTAATCTGGTTCCGGCACGGCACGCTGAGCCTTTGGTTAATTCCTCTTCCTGGTGGGAAATGAGAGTTAAATTTTCCCGTCCAGACACCTCCAGCTAGTCTCTCATTGGTTCTCCCTATTCCTGTTCATCTTCCGCGGAATTTGCAAACTGGGCCAAACAGGAGGTTAAAGGCACTGACTCTCCAAGTCGGGAGAGTGTTAGTAAAGCATCTGGAATGTTGCACCCGAGTACCAGGGGACGAGAACTGAGACATATTTCAACACGTCTCCCGATCACACGGTTGATCATACTCTGGGTTCCACATGCATGTTTTAGCTGAAGGAAGAATCCCTTAAACCTGGAGAGTTGAGACCCGTGGAATGGGTACCATGCAATATGACTTCAAAGGGTCTTCATTTGCTCACCAAAACTCTCCAATCCTATCACTGCTGCGTTTTTGCCCCTGTACTCACGATTGATTCACTTTCAGAGACATAGCAATCCATAGGTTTTAAGATACTTACTAGTCAGGTACATTATTAGGCGTTTAATATGGGGTTTTGAGTCCATTTCGTTGAGCAAGGAGTAGCTCTTGTCTATTACATATTTGGCTTAAGGAACTTTATCTGTGCTCATTTCAATCTCTGGTTTTATGCAGCACCCCAACTCACCTTTCCCCTTAAGCAAGCATAAGTTGGTTTTCTAAATTTGGGACCATGTTCTGTTTTGAAATTCAGTTCCTGTGTAGCCAAGTTTACATTCCGTGTATTAGTGATATCTTATGATGTTTCTTTTTCTGTGTGACTTATTTCAGTTAGAATCATCATACCTGAATCCACTCATTATGCTGCTATGGGCCTGATGACATAGATGTCATTGCTGAGTGATATTGCATTGTACGTAAGTACCACAACTTCTTTATCCATTTTTCGCTTTATGCGATATTGAACTTGTACCGTAAACGAGTTTCTTGTAAACAGAGCCATCCCAAACTTTGGGGTGGCTGTGTCTTTTGGATTTTAATTTGCCTAAGCTGCAGGACCATAAGTGGAAGTGCCCTAGGCTCTGTTGCTTTGTTTTTTAGATGTTTCAGGAAACACCATACACTTCTCCCGAGTGGCTGTTGGCAATTTACATCCCGCCCATCAGCATAACAAGGCTCCCAGTTCTCCATGGCCTGTCCTGCCTTTCTGGATTTTACACTTTTTTCAGATGGCCCTTTTGACGGGGGGGAAGTGAGACTTCATTGTAGTGCAGATTTCCTTTGCAAGCTTGCTTGGTTGGCCAAAAAGGGCGTATGCGTTTTTTCCTGAATATATTCAGGAAAAAACACATACGCCCTTTTTGGCCAAGTGCATCATTGTCGACCTTCTGCCTCTTTTCCTATGCTTTAAATGCAATTCCAGTCTACCTCCTGAAATCGGTTTCCTGCAATTCTGCCCGGCTTTCAAGTCCTCTTGGCAGCCTTACTTCAGTATATTTTTGGATGACAGCTGTCATTTATAACTCTGCAGGTTTGTGAATTACAGTGCCCCGAGCTCCTTTCTTCAACTCGCTTTCTTGTGAGCTGGCCGCAACACCGCAGGATTGCTTCAGGCCCTAATCTGGTTCCGGCACGGCACGCTGAGCCTTTGGTTAATTCCTCTTCCTGGTGGGAAATGAGAGTTAAATTTTCCCGTCCAGACACCTCCAGCTAGTCTCTCATTGGTTCTCCCTATTCCTGTTCATCTTCCGCGGAATTTGCAAACTGGGCCAAACAGGAGGTTAAAGGCACTGACTCTCCAAGTCGGGAGAGTGTTAGTAAAGCATCTGGAATGTTGCACCCGAGTACCAGGGGACGAGAACTGAGACATATTTCAACACGTCTCCCGATCACACGGTTGATCATACTCTGGGTTCCACATGCATGTTTTAGCTGAAGGAAGAATCCCTTAAACCTGGAGAGTTGAGACCCGTGGAATGGGTACCATGCAATATGACTTCAAAGGGTCTTCATTTGCTCACCAAAACTCTCCAATCCTATCACTGCTGCGTTTTTGCCCCTGTACTCACGATTGATTCACTTTCAGAGACATAGCAATCCATAGGTTTTAAGATACTTACTAGTCAGGTACATTATTAGGCGTTTAATATGGGGTTTTGAGTCCATTTCGTTGAGCAAGGAGTAGCTCTTGTCTATTACATATTTGGCTTAAGGAACTTTATCTGTGCTCATTTCAATCTCTGGTTTTATGCAGCACCCCAACTCACCTTTCCCCTTAAGCAAGCATAAGTTGGTTTTCTAAATTTGGGACCATGTTCTGTTTTGAAATTCAGTTCCTGTGTAGCCAAGTTTACATTCCGTGTATTAGTGATATCTTATGATGTTTCTTTTTCTGTGTGACTTATTTCAGTTAGAATCATCATACCTGAATCCACTCATTATGCTGCTATGGGCCTGATGACATAGATGTCATTGCTGAGTGATATTGCATTGTACGTAAGTACCACAACTTCTTTATCCGTTTTTCGCTTTATGCGATATTGAACTTGTACCGTAAACGAGTTTCTTGTAAACAGAGCCATCCCAAACTTTGGGGTGGCTGTGTGTTTTTGATTTTAATTTCCCTAAGCTATAGGACCATAAGTGGAAGTGCCCTAGGCTCTGTTGCTTTGTTTTTTAGATGTTTCAGGAAACACCATACACTTCTCCCGAGTGGCTGTTGGCAATTTACATCCCGCCCATCAGCATAACAAGGCTCCCAGTTCTCCATGGCCTGTCCTGCCTTTCTGGATTTTACACTTTTTTCAGATGGCCCTTTTGACGGGGGGGAAGTGAGACTTCATTGTAGTGCAGATTTCCTTTGCAAGCTTGCTTGGTTGGCCAAAAAGGGCGTATGCGTTTTTTCCTGAATATATTCAGGAAAAAACGCATACGCCCTTTTTGGCCAAGTGCATCATTGTCGACCTTCTGCCTCTTTTCCTATGCTTTAAATGCAATTCCAGTCTACCTCCTGAAATCGGTTTCCTGCAATTCTGCCCGGCTTTCAAGTCCTCTTGGCAGCCTTATTTCAGTATATTTTTGGATGACAGCTGTCATTTATAACTCTGCAGGTTTGTGAATTACAGTGCCCCGAGCTCCTTTCTTCAACTCGCTTTCTTGTGAGCTGGCCGCAACACCGCAGGATTGCTTCAGGCCCTAATCTGGTTCCGGCACGGCACGCTGAGCCTTTGGTTAATTCCTCTTCCTGGTGGGAAATGAGAGTTAAATTTTCCCGTCCAGACACCTCCAGCTAGTCTCTCATTGGTTCTCCCTATTCCTGTTCATCTTCCGCGGAATTTGCAAACTGGGCCAAACAGGAGGTTAAAGGCACTGACTCTCCAAGTCGGGAGAGTGTTAGTAAAGCATCTGGAATGTTGCACCCGAGTACCAGGGGACGAGAACTGAGACATATTTCAACACGTCTCCCGATCACACGGTTGATCATACTCTGGGTTCCACATGCATGTTTTAGCTGAAGGAAGAATCCCTTAAACCTGGAGAGTTGAGACCCGTGGAATGGGTACCAGGCAATATGACTTCAAAGGGTCTTCATTTGCTCACCAAAACTCTCCAATCCTATCACTGCTGCGTTTTTGCCCCTGTACTCACGATTGATTCACTTTCAGAGACATAGCAATCCATAGGTTTTAAGATACTTACTAGTCAGGTACATTATTAGGCGTTTAATATGGGGTTTTGAGTCCATTTCGTTGAGCAAGGAGTAGCTCTTGTCTATTACATATTTGGCTTAAGGAACTTTATCTGTGCTCATTTCAATCTCTGGTTTTATGCAGCACCCCAACTCACCTTTCCCCTTAAGCAAGCATAAGTTGGTTTTCTAAATTTGGGACCATGTTCTGTTTTGAAATTCAGTTCCTGTGTAGCCAAGTTTACATTCCGTGTATTAGTGATATCTTATGATGTTTCTTTTTCTGTGTGACTTATTTCAGTTAGAATCATCATACCTGAATCCACTCATTATGCTGCTATGGGCCTGATGACATAGATGTCATTGCTGAGTGATATTGCATTGTACGTAAGTACCACAACTTCTTTATCCATTTTTCGCTTTATGCGATATTGAACTTGTACCGTAAACGAGTTTCTTGTAAACAGAGCCATCCCAAACTTTGGGGTGGCTGTGTCTTTTGGATTTTAATTTCCCTAAGCTATAGGACCATAAGTGGAAGTGCCCTAGGCTCTGTTGCTTTGTTTTTTAGATGTTTCAGGAAACACCATACACTTCTCCCGAGTGGCTGTTGGCAATTTACATCCCGCCCATCAGCATAACAAGGCTCCCAGTTCTCCATGGCCTGTCCTGCCTTTCTGGATTTTACACTTTTTTCAGATGGCCCTTTTGACGGGGGGGAAGTGAGACTTCATTGTAGTGCAGATTTCCTTTGCAAGCTTGCTTGGTTGGCCAAAAAGGGCGTATGCGTTTTTTCCTGAATATATTCAGGAAAAAACGCATACGCCCTTTTTGGCCAAGTGCATCATTGTCGACCTTCTGCCTCTTTTCCTATGCTTTAAATGCAATTCCAGTCTACCTCCTGAAATCGGTTTCCTGCAATTCTGCCCGGCTTTCAAGTCCTCTTGGCAGCCTTACTTCAGTATATTTTTGGATGATAGCTGTCATTTATAACTCTGCAGGTTTGTGAATTACAGTGCCCCTGAGCTCCTTTCTTCAACTCGCTTTCTTGTGAGCTGGCCGCAACACCGCAGGATTGCTTCAGGCCCTAATCTGGTTCCGGCATGGCACGCTGAGCCTTTGGTTAATTCCTCTTCCTGGTGGGAAATGAGAGTTAAATTTTCCCGTCCAGACACCTCCAGCTAGTCTCTCATTGGTTCTCCCTATTCCTGTTCATCTTCCGTGGAATTTGCAAACTGGGCCAAACAGGAGGTTAAAGGCACTGACTCTCCAAGTTGGGAGAGTGTTAGTAAAGCATCTGGAATGTTGCACCCGAGTACCAGGGGACGAGAACTGAGACATATTTCAACACGTCTCCCGATCACACGGTTGATCATACTCTGGGTTCCACATGCATGTTTTAGCTGAAGGAAGAATCCCTTAAACCTGGAGAGTTGAGACCCGTGGAATGGGTACCATGCAATATGACTTCAAAGGGTCTTCATTTGCTCACCAAAACTCTCCAATCCTATCACTGCTGCGTTTTTGCCCCTGTACTCACGATTGATTCACTTTCAGAGACATAGCAATCCATAGGTTTTAAGACACTTACTAGTCAGGTACATTATTAGGCGTTTAATATGGGTTTTTTTTTTTTTTTTTTTTTTTTTTTTTTTTTTTGCGGTATGCGGGCCTCTCATCGCCGTGGCCTCTCCTCCGGACGCGCAGGCTCAGCGGCCATGGCCCACGGGCCCAGCCGCTCCGCGGCATGTGGGATCCTCCCGGACCGGGGCACGAACCCGCGTCCCCTGCATCGGCAGGCGGACTCCCAAACACTGCGCCACCAGGGAAGCCCTAATATGGGGTTTTGAGTCCATTTCATTGAGCAAGGAGTAGCTCTTGTCTATTACATATTTGGCTTAAGGAACTTTATCTGTGCTCATTTCAATCTCTGGTTTTATGCAGCACCCCAACTCACCTTTCCCCTTAAGCAAGCATAAGTTGATTTTCTAAATTTGGGACCATGTTCTGTTTTGAAATTCAGTTCCTGTGTAGCCAAGTTTACATTCCGTGTATTAGTGATATCTTATGATGTTTCTTTTTCTGTGTGACTTATTTCAGTTAGAATCATCATACCTGAATCCACTCATTATGCTGCTATGGGCCTGATGACATAGATGTCATTGCTGAGTGATATTGCATTGTACGTAAGTACCACAACTTCTTTATCCATTTTTCGCTTTATGCGATATTGAACTTGTACCGTAAACGAGTTTCTTGTAAACAGAGCCATCCCAAACTTTGGGGTGGCTGTGTCTTTTTGATTTTAATTTCCCTAAGCTATAGGACCATAAGTGGAAGTGCCCTAGGCTCTGTTGCTTTGTTTTTTAGATGTTTCAGGAAACACCATACACTTCTCCCGAGTGGCTGTTGGCAATTTACATCCCGCCCATCAGCATAACAAGGCTCCCAGTTCTCCATGGCCTGTCCTGCCTTTCTGGATTTTACACTTTTTTCAGATGGCCCTTTTGACGGGGGGGAAGTGAGACTTCATTGTAGTGCAGATTTCCTTTGCAAGCTTGCTTGGTTGGCCAAAAAGGGCGTATGCGTTTTTTCCTGAATATATTCAGGAAAAAACGCATACGCCCTTTTTGGCCAAGTGCATCATTGTCGACCTTCTGCCTCTTTTCCTATGCTTTAAATGCAATTCCAGTCTACCTCCTGAAATCGGTTTCCTGCAATTCTGCCCGGCTTTCAAGTCCTCTTGGCAGCCTTACTTCAGTATATTTTTGGATGATAGCTGTCATTTATAACTCTGCAGGTTTGTGAATTACAGTGCCCCTGAGCTCCTTTCTTCAACTCGCTTTCTTGTGAGCTGGCCGCAACACCGCAGGATTGCTTCAGGCCCTAATCTGGTTCTGGCACGGCACGCTGAGCCTTTGGTTAATTCCTCTTCCTGGTGGGAAATGAGAGTTAAATTTTCCCGTCCAGACACCTCCAGCTAGTCTCTCATTGGTTCTCCCTATTCCTGTTCATCTTCCGCGGAATTTGCAAACTGGGCCAAACAGGAGGTTAAAGGCACTGACTCTCCAAGTCGGGAGAGTGTTAGTAAAGCATCTGGAATGTTGCACCCGAGTACCAGGGGACGAGAACTGAGACATATTTCAACACGTCTCCCGATCACACGGTTGATCATACTCTGGGTTCCACATGCATGTTTTAGCTGAAGGAAGAATCCCTTAAACCTGGAGAGTTGAGACCCGTGGAATGGGTACCAGGCAATATGACTTCAAAGGGTCTTCATTTGCTCACCAAAACTCTCCAATCCTATCACTGCTGCGTTTTTGCCCCTGTACTCACGATTGATTCACTTTCAGAGACATAGCAATCCATAGGTTTTAAGATACTTACTAGTCAGGTACATTATTAGGCGTTTAATATGGGGTTTTGAGTCCATTTCGTTGAGCAAGGAGTAGCTCTTGTCTATTACATATTTGGCTTAAGGAACTTTATCTGTGCTCATTTCAATCTCTGGTTTTATGCAGCACCCCAACTCACCTTTCCCCTTAAGCAAGCATAAGTTGATTTTCTAAATTTGGGACCATGTTCTGTTTTGAAATTCAGTTCCTGTGTAGCCAAGTTTACATTCCGTGTATTAGTGATATCTTATGATGTTTCTTTTTCTGTGTGACTTATTTCAGTTAGAATCATCATACCTGAATCCACTCATTATGCTGCTATGGGCCTGATGACATAGATGTCATTGCTGAGTGATATTGCATTGTACGTAAGTACCACATCTTCTTTATCCATTTATCGCTTTATTCGATATTGAACTTGTACCGTAAACGAGTTTCTTGTAAACAGAGCCATCCCAAACTTGGGGTGGCTGTGTCTTTTTGATTTTAATTTCCCTAAGCTATAGGACCATAAGTGGAAGTGCCCTAGGCTCTGTTGCTTTGTTTTTTAGATGTTTCAGGAAACACCATACACTTCTCCCGAGTGGCTGTTGGCAATTTACATCCCGCCCATCAGCATAACAAGGCTCCCAGTTCTCCATGGCCTGTCCTGCCTTTCTGGATTTTACACTTTTTTCAGATGGCCCTTTTGACCAGGGGGAAGTGAGACTTCATTGTAGTGCAGATTTCCTTTGCAAGCTTGCTTGGTTGGCCAAAAAGGGCGTATGCGTTTTTTCCTGAATATATTCAGGAAAAAACGCATACGCCCTTTTTGGCCAAGTGCATCATTGTCGACCTTCTGCCTCTTTTCCTATGCTTTAAATGCAATTCCAGTCTACCTCCTGAAATCGGTTTCCTGCAATTCTGCCCGGCTTTCAAGTCCTCTTGGCAGCCTTACTTCAGTATATTTTTGGATGATAGCTGTCATTTATAACTCTGCAGGTTTGTGAATTACAGTGCCCCTGAGCTCCTTTCTTCAACTCGCTTTCTTGTGAGCTGGCCGCAACACCGCAGGATTGCTTCAGGCCCTAATCTGGTTCCGGCACGGCACGCTGAGCCTTTGGTTAATTCCTCTTCCTGGTGGGAAATGAGAGTTAAATTTTCCCGTCCAGACACCTCCAGCTAGTCTCTCATTGGTTCTCCCTATTCCTGTTCATCTTCCGCGGAATTTGCAAACTGGGCCAAACAGGAGGTTAAAGGCACTGACTCTCCAAGTCGGGAGAGTGTTAGTAAAGCATCTGGAATGTTGCACCCGAGTACCAGGGGACGAGAACTGAGACATATTTCAACACGTCTCCCGATCACACGGTTGATCATACTCTGGGTTCCACATGCATGTTTTAGCTGAAGGAAGAATCCCTTAAACCTGGAGAGTTGAGACCCGTGGAATGGGTACCATGCAATATGACTTCAAAGGGTCTTCATTTGCTCACCAAAACTCTCCAATCCTATCACTGCTGCGTTTTTGCCCCTGTACTCACGATTGATTCACTTTCAGAGACATAGCAATCCATAGGTTTTAAGATACTTACTAGTCAGGTACATTATTAGGCGTTTACTATGGGGTTTTGAGTCCATTTCGTTGAGCAAGGAGTAGCTCTTGTCTATTACATATTTGGCTTAAGGAACTTTATCTGTGCTCATTTCAATCTCTGGTTTTATGCAGCACCCCAACTCACCTTTCCCCTTAAGCAAGCATAAGTTGATTTTCTAAATTTGGGACCATGTTCTGTTTTGAAATTCAGATCCTGTGTAGCCAAGTTTACATTCCGTGTATTAGTGATATCTTATGATGTTTCTTTTTCTGTGTGACTTATTTCAGTTAGAATCATCATACCTGAATCCACTCATTATGCTGCTATGGGCCTGATGACATAGATGTCATTGCTGAGTGATATTGCATTGTACGTAAGTACCACAACTTCTTTATCCATTTTTCGCTTTATGCGATATTGAACTTGTACCGTAAACGAGTTTCTTGTAAACAGAGCCATCCCAAACTTTGGGGTGGCTGTGTCTTTTTGATTTTAATTTCCCTAAGCTATAGGACCATAAGTGGAAGTGCCCTAGGCTCTGTTGCTTTGTTTTTTAGATGTTTCAGGAAACACCATACACTTCTCCCGAGTGGCTGTTGGCAATTTACATCCCGCCCATCAGCATAACAAGGCTCCCAGTTCTCCATGGTCTGTCCTGCCTTTCTGGATTTTACACTTTTTTCAGATGGCCCTTTTGACGGGGGGGAAGTGAGACTTCATTGTAGTGCAGATTTCCTTTGCAAGCTTGCTTGGTTGGCCAAAAAGGGCGTATGTGTTTTTTCCTGAATATATTCAGGAAAAAAACGCATACGCCCTTTTTGGCCAAGTGCATCATTGTCGACCTTCTGCCTCTTTTCCTATGCTTTAAATGCAATTCCAGTCTACCTCCTGAAATCGGTTTCAGGCAATTCTGCCCGGCTTTCAAGTCCTCTTGGCAGCCTTACTTCAGTATATTTTTGGATGATAGCTGTCATTTATAACTCTGCAGGTTTGTGAATTACAGTGCCCCTGAGCTCCTTTCTTCAACTCGCTTTCTTGTGAGCTGGCCGCAACACCGCAGGATTGCTTCAGGCCCTAATCTGGTTCCGGCACGGCACGCTGAGCCTTTGGTTAATTCCTCTTCCTGGTGGGAAATGAGAGTTAAATTTTCCCGTCCAGACACCTCCAGCTAGTCTCTCATTGGTTCTCCCTATTCCTGTTCATCTTCCGCGGAATTTGCAAACTGGGCCAAACAGGAGGTTAAAGGCACTGACTCTCCAAGTCGGGAGAGTGTTAGTAAAGCATCTGGAATGTTGCACCCGAGTACCAGGGGACGAGAACTGAGACATATTTCAACACGTCTCCCGATCACACGGTTGATCATACTCTGGGTTCCACATGCATGTTTTAGCTGAAGGAAGAATCCCTTAAACCTGGAGAGTTGAGACCCGTGGAATGGGTACCATGCAATATGACTTCAAAGGGTCTTCATTTGCTCACCAAAACTCTCCAATCCTATCACTGCTGCGTTTTTGCCCCTGTACTCACGATTGATTCACTTTCAGAGACATAGCAATCCATGGGTTTTAAGATACTTACTAGTCAGGTACATTATTAGGCGTTTACTATGGGGTTTTGAGTCCATTTCGTTGAGCAAGGAGTAGCTCTTGTCTATTACATATTTGGCTTAAGGAACTTTATCTGTGCTCATTTCAATCTCTGGTTTTATGCAGCACCCCAACTCACCTTTCCCCTTAAGCAAGCATAAGTTGATTTTCTAAATTTGGGACCATGTTCTGTTTTGAAATTCAGATCCTGTGTAGCCAAGTTTACATTCCGTGTATTAGTGATATCTTATGATGTTTCTTTTTCTGTGTGACTTATTTCAGTTAGAATCATCATACCTGAATCCACTCATTATGCTGCTATGGGCCTGATGACATAGATGTCATTGCTGAGTGATATTGCATTGTACGTAAGTACCACAACTTCTTTATCCATTTTTCGCTTTATGCGATATTGAACTTGTACCGTAAACGAGTTTCTTGTAAACAGAGCCATCCCAAACTTTGGGGTGGCTGTGTCTTTTGGATTTTAATTTCCCTAAGCTATAGGACCATAAGTGGAAGTGCCCTAGGCTCTGTTGCTTTGTTTTTTAGATGTTTCAGGAAACACCATACACTTCTCCCGAGTGGCTGTTGGCAATTTACATCCCGCCCATCAGCATAACAAGGCTCCCAGTTCTCCATGGTCTGTCCTGCCTTTCTGGATTTTACACTTTTTTCAGATGGCCCTTTTGACGGGGGGGAAGTGAGACTTCATTATAGTGCAGATTTCCTTTGCAAGCTTGCTTGGTTGGCCAAAAAGGGCGTATGTGTTTTTTCCTGAATATATTCAGGAAAAAAACGCATACGCCCTTTTTGGCCAAGTGCATCATTGTCGACCTTCTGCCTCTTTTCCTATGCTTTAAATGCAATTCCAGTCTACCTCCTGAAATCGGTTTCAGGCAATTCTGCCCGGCTTTCAAGTCCTCTTGGCAGCCTTACTTCAGTATATTTTTGGATGATAGCTGTCATTTATAACTCTGCAGGTTTGTGAATTACAGTGCCCCTGAGCTCCTTTCTTCAACTCGCTTTCTTGTGAGCTGGCCGCAACACCGCAGGATTGCTTCAGGCCCTAATCTGGTTCCGGCATGGCACGCTGAGCCTTTGGTTAATTCCTCTTCCTGGTGGGAAATGAGAGTTAAATTTTCCCGTCCAGACACCTCCAGCTAGTCTCTCATTGGTTCTCCCTATTCCTGTTCATCTTCCGCGGAATTTGCAAACTGGGCCAAACAGGAGGTTAAAGGCACTGACTCTCCAAGTCGGGAGAGTGTTAGTAAAGCATCTGGAATGTTGCACCCGAGTACCAGGGGACGAGAACTGAGACATATTTCAACACGTCTCCCGATCACACGGTTGATCATACTCTGGGTTCCACATGCATGTTTTAGCTGAAGGAAGAATCCCTTAAACCTGGAGAGTTGAGACCCGTGGAATGGGTACCATGCAATATGACTTCAAAGGGTCTTCATTTGCTCACCAAAACTCTCCAATCCTATCACTGCTGCGTTTTTGCCCCTGTACTCACGATTGATTCACTTTCAGAGACATAGCAATCCATGGGTTTTAAGATACTTACTAGTCAGGTACATTATTAGGCGTTTACTATGGGGTTTTGAGTCCATTTCGTTGAGCAAGGAGTAGCTCTTGTCTATTACATATTTGGCTTAAGGAACTTTATCTGTGCTCATTTCAATCTCTGGTTTTATGCAGCACCCCAACTCACCTTTCCCCTTAAGCAAGCATAAGTTGATTTTCTAAATTTGGGACCATGTTCTGTTTTGAAATTCAGATCCTGTGTAGCCAAGTTTACATTCCGTGTATTAGTGATATCTTATGATGTTTCTTTTTCTGTGTGACTTATTTCAGTTAGAATCATCATACCTGAATCCACTCATTATGCTGCTATGGGCCTGATGACATAGATGTCATTGCTGAGTGATATTGCATTGTACGTAAGTACCACAACTTCTTTATCCATTTTTCGCTTTATGCGATATTGAACTTGTACCGTAAACGAGTTTCTTGTAAACAGAGCCATCCCAAACTTTGGGGTGGCTGTGTCTTTTGGATTTTAATTTCCCTAAGCTATAGGACCATAAGTGGAAGTGCCCTAGGCTCTGTTGCTTTGTTTTTTAGATGTTTCAGGAAACACCATACACTTCTCCCGAGTGGCTGTTGGCAATTTACATCCCGCCCATCAGCATAACAAGGCTCCCAGTTCTCCATGGTCTGTCCTGCCTTTCTGGATTTTACACTTTTTTCAGATGGCCCTTTTGACGGGGGGGAAGTGAGACTTCATTATAGTGCAGATTTCCTTTGCAAGCTTGCTTGGTTGGCCAAAAAGGGCGTATGTGTTTTTTCCTGAATATATTCAGGAAAAAAACGCATACGCCCTTTTTGGCCAAGTGCATCATTGTCGACCTTCTGCCTCTTTTCCTATGCTTTAAATGCAATTCCAGTCTACCTCCTGAAATCGGTTTCAGGCAATTCTGCCCGGCTTTCAAGTCCTCTTGGCAGCCTTACTTCAGTATATTTTTGGATGATAGCTGTCATTTATAACTCTGCAGGTTTGTGAATTACAGTGCCCCTGAGCTCCTTTCTTCAACTCGCTTTCTTGTGAGCTGGCCGCAACACCGCAGGATTGCTTCAGGCCCTAATCTGGTTCCGGCATGGCACGCTGAGCCTTTGGTTAATTCCTCTTCCTGGTGGGAAATGAGAGTTAAATTTTCCCGTCCAGACACCTCCAGCTAGTCTCTCATTGGTTCTCCCTATTCCTGTTCATCTTCCGCGGAATTTGCAAACTGGGCCAAACAGGAGGTTAAAGGCACTGACTCTCCAAGTCGGGAGAGTGTTAGTAAAGCATCTGGAATGTTGCACCCGAGTACCAGGGGACGAGAACTGAGACATATTTCAACACGTCTCCCGATCACACGGTTGATCATACTCTGGGTTCCACATGCATGTTTTAGCTGAAGGAAGAATCCCTTAAACCTGGAGAGTTGAGACCCGTGGAATGGGTACCATGCAATATGACTTCAAAGGGTCTTCATTTGCTCACCAAAACTCTCCAATCCTATCACTGCTGCGTTTTTGCCCCTGTACTCACGATTGATTCACTTTCAGAGACATAGCAATCCATGGGTTTTAAGATACTTACTAGTCAGGTACATTATTAGGCGTTTAATATGGGGTTTTGAGTCCATTTCGTTGAGCAAGGAGTAGCTCTTGTCTATTACATATTTGGCTTAAGGAACTTTATCTGTGCTCATTTCAATCTCTGGTTTTATGCAGCACCCCAACTCACCTTTCCCCTTAAGCAAGCATAAGTTGGTTTTCTAAATTTGGGACCATGTTCTGTTTTGAAATTCAGTTCCTGTGTAGCCAAGTTTACATTCCGTGTATTAGTGATATCTTATGATGTTTCTTTTTCTGTGTGACTTATTTCAGTTAGAATCATCATACCTGAATCCACTCATTATGCTGCTATGGGCCTGATGACATAGATGTCATTGCTGAGTGATATTGCATTGTACGTAAGTACCACAACTTCTTTATCCATTTTTCGCTTTATGCGATATTGAACTTGTACCGTAAACGAGTTTCTTGTAAACAGAGCCATCCCAAACTTTGGGGTGGCTGTGTCTTTTGGATTTTAATTTCCCTAAGCTATAGGACCATAAGTGGAAGTGCCCTAGGCTCTGTTGCTTTGTTTTTTAGATGTTTCAGGAAACACCATACACTTCTCCCGAGTGGCTGTTGGCAATTTACATCCCGCCCATCAGCATAACAAGGCTCCCAGTTCTCCATGGCCTGTCCTGCCTTTCTGCATTTTACACTTTTTTCAGATGGCCCTTTTGACGGGGGGGAAGTGAGACTTCATTGTAGTGCAGATTTCCTTTCAAGCTTGCTTGGTTGGCCAAAAAGGGCGTATGCGTTTTTTCCTGAATATATTCAGGAAAAAACGCATACGCCCTTTTTGGCCAAGTGCATCATTGTCGACCTTCTGCCTCTTTTCCTATGCTTTAAATGCAATTCCAGTCTACCTCCTGAAATCGGTTTCAGGCAATTCTGCCCAGCTTTCAAGTCCTCTTGGCAGCCTTACTTCAGTATATTTTTGGATGATAGCTGTCATTTATAACTCTGCAGGTTTGTGAATTACAGTGCCCCTGAGCTCCTTTCTTCAACTCGCTTTCTTGTGAGCTGGCCGCAACACCGCAGGATTGCTTCAGGCCCTAATCTGGTTCCGGCACGGCACGCTGAGCCTTTGGTTGATTCCTCTTCCTGGTGGGAAATGAGAGTTAAATTTTCCCGTCCAGACACCTCCAGCTAGTCTCTCATTGGTTCTCCCTATTCCTGTTCATCTTCCGCGGAATTTGCAAACTGGGCCAAACAGGAGGTTAAAGGCACTGACTCTCCAAGTCGGGAGAGTGTTAGTAAAGCATCTGGAATGTTGCACCCGAGTACCAGGGGACGAGAACTGAGACATATTTCAACACGTCTCCCGATCACACGGTTGATCATACTCTGGGTTCCACATGCATGTTTTAGCTGAAGGAAGAATCCCTTAAACCTGGAGAGTTGAGACCCGTGGAATGGGTACCATGCAATATGACTTCAAAGGGTCTTCATTTGCTCACCAAAACTCTCCAATCCTATCACTGCTGCGTTTTTGCCCCTGTACTCACGATTGATTCACTTTCAGAGACATAGCAATCCATAGGTTTTAAGATACTTACTAGTCAGGTACATTATTAGGCGTTTAATATGGGGTTTTGAGTCCATTTCGTTGAGCAAGGAGTAGCTCTTGTCTATTACATATTTGGCTTAAGGAACTTTATCTGTGCTCATTTCAATCTCTGGTTTTATGCAGCACCCCAACTCACCTTTCCCCTTAAGCAAGCATAAGTTGGTTTTCTAAATTTGGGACCATGTTCTGTTTTGAAATTCAGTTCCTGTGTAGCCAAGTTTACATTCCGTGTATTAGTGATATCTTATGATGTTTCTTTTTCTGTGTGACTTATTTCAGTTAGAATCATCATACCTGAATCCACTCATTATGGTGCTATGGGCCTGATGACATAGATGTCATTGCTGAGTGATATTGCATTGTACGTAAGTACCACAACTTCTTTATCCATTTTTCGCTTTATGCGATATTGAACTTGTACCGTAAACGAGTTTCTTGTAAACAGAGCCATCCCAAACTTTGGGGTGGCTGTGTCTTTTGGATTTTAATTTCCCTAAGCTATAGGACCATAAGTGGAAGTGCCGTAGGCTCTGTTGCTTTGTTTTTTAGATGTTTCAGGAAACACCATACACTTCTCCCGAGTGGCTGTTGGCAATTTACATCCCGCCCATCAGCATAACAAGGCTCCCAGTTCTCCATGGCCTGTCCTGCCTTTCTGGATTTTACACTTTTTTCAGATGGCCCTTTTGACGGGGGGGAAGTGAGACTTCATTGTAGTGCAGATTTCCTTTGCAAGCTTGCTTGGTTGGCCAAAAAGGGCGTATGCGTTTTTTCCTGAATATATTCAGGAAAAAACGCATACGCCCTTTTTGGCCAAGTGCATCATTGTCGACCTTCTGCCTCTTTTCCTATGCTTTAAATGCAATTCCAGTCTACCTCCTGAAATCGGTTTCCTGCAATTCTGCCCGGCTTTCAAGTCCTCTTGGCAGCCTTACTTCAGTATATTTTTGGATGATAGCTGTCATTTATAACTCTGCAGGTTTGTGAATTACAGTGCCCCTGAGCTCCTTTCTTCAACTCGCTTTCTTGTGAGCTGGCCGCAACACCGCAGGATTGCTTCAGGCCCTAATCTCGTTCCGGCACGGCACGCTGAGCCTTTGGTTAATTCCTCTTCCTGGTGGGAAATGAGAGTTAAATTTTCCCGTCCAGACACCTCCAGCTAGTCTCTCATTGGTTCTCCCTATTCCTGTTCATCTTCCGCGGAATTTGCAAACTGGGCCAAACAGGAGGTTAAAGGCACTGACTCTCCAAGTCGGGAGAGTGTTAGTAAAGCATCTGGAATGTTGCACCCGAGTACCAGGGGACGAGAACTGAGACATATTTCAACACGTCTCCCGATCACACGGTTGATCATACTCTGGGTTCCACATGCATGTTTTAGCTGAAGGAAGAATCCCTTAAACCTGGAGAGTTGAGACCCGTGGAATGGGTACCAGGCAATATGACTTCAAAGGGTCTTCATTTGCTCACCAAAACTCTCCAATCCTATCACTGCTGCGATTTTGCCCCTGTACTCACGATTGATTCACTTTCAGAGACATAGCAATCCATAGGTTTTAAGATACTTACTAGTCAGGTACATTATTAGGCGTTTAATATGGGGTTTTGAGTCCATTTCGTTGAGCAAGGAGTAGCTCTTGTCTATTACATATTTGGCTTAACTTTATCTGTGCTCATTTCAATCTCTGGTTTTATGCAGCACCCCAACTCACCTTTCCCCTTAAGCAAGCATAAGTTGGTTTTCTAAATTTGGGACCATGTTCTGTTTTGAAATTCAGTTCCTGTGTAGCCAAGTTTACATTCCGTGTATTAGTGATATCTTATGATGTTTCTTTTTCTGTGTGACTTATTTCAGTTAGAATCATCATACCTGAATCCACTCATTATGCTGCTATGGGCCTGATGACATAGATGTCATTGCTGAGTGATATTGCATTGTACGTAAGTACCACAACTTCTTTATCCATTTTTCGCTTTATGCGATATTGAACTTGTACCGTAAACGAGTTTCTTGTAAACAGAGCCATCCCAAACTTTGGGGTGGCTGTGTCTTTTGGATTTTAATTTCCCTAAGCTATAGGACCATAAGTGGAAGTGCCCTAGGCTCTGTTGCTTTGTTTTTTAGATGTTTCAGGAAACACCATACACTTCTCCCGAGTGGCTGTTGGCAATTTACATCCCGCCCATCAGCATAACAAGGCTCCCAGTTCTCCATGGCCTGTCCTGCCTTTCTGGATTTTACACTTTTTTCAGATGGCCCTTTTGACGGGGGGGAAGTGAGACTTCATTGTAGTGCAGATTTCCTTTGCAAGCTTGCTTGGTTGGCCAAAAAGGGCGTATGCGTTTTTTCCTGAATATATTCAGGAAAAAACGCATACGCACTTTTTGGCCAAGTGCATCATTGTCGACCTTCTGCCTCTTTTCCTATGCTTTAAATGCAATTCCTGGCTACCTCCTGAAATCGGTTTCCTGCAATTCTGCCCGGCTTTCAAGTCCTCTTGGCAGCCTTACTTCAGTATATTTTTGGATGATAGCTGTCATTTATAACTCTGCAGGTTTGTGAATTACAGTGCCCCTGAGCTCCTTTCTTCAACTCGCTTTCTTGTGAGCTGGCCGCAACACCGCAGGATTGCTTCAGGCCCTAATCTGGTTCCGGCACGGCACGCTGAGCCTTTGGTTGATTCCTCTTCCTGGTGGGAAATGAGAGTTAAATTTTCCCGTCCAGACACCTCCAGCTAGTCTCTCATTGGTTCTCCCTATTCCTGTTCATCTTCCGCGGAATTTGCAAACTGGGCCAAACAGGAGGTTAAAGGCACTGACTCTCCAAGTCGGGAGAGTGTTAGTAAAGCATCTGGAATGTTGCACCCGAGTACCAGGGGACGAGAACTGAGACATATTTCAACACGTCTCCCGATCACACGGTTGATCATACTCTGGGTTCCACATGCATGTTTTAGCTGAAGGAAGAATCCCTTAAACCTGGAGAGTTGAGACCCGTGGAATGGGTACCATGCAATATGACTTCAAAGGGTCTTCATTTGCTCACCAAAACTCTCCAATCCTATCACTGCTGCGTTTTTGCCCCTGTACTCACGATTGATTCACTTTCAGAGACATAGCAATCCATAGGTTTTAAGATACTTACTAGTCAGGTACATTATTAGGCGTTTAATATGGGGTTTTGAGTCCATTTCGTTGAGCAAGGAGTAGCTCTTGTCTATTACATATTTGGCTTAAGGAACTTTATCTGTGCTCATTTCAATCTCTGGTTTTATGCAGCACCCCAACTCACCTTTCCCCTTAAGCAAGCATAAGTTGGTTTTCTAAATTTGGGACCATGTTCTGTTTTGAAATTCAGTTCCTGTGTAGCCAAGTTTACATTCCGTGTATTAGTGATATCTTATGATGTTTCTTTTTCTGTGTGACTTATTTCAGTTAGAATCATCATACCTGAATCCACTCATTATGCTGCTATGGGCCTGATGACATAGATGTCATTGCTGAGTGATATTGCATTGTACGTAAGTACCACAACTTCTTTATCCATTTTTCGCTTTATGCGATATTGAACTTGTACCGTAAACGAGTTTCTTGTAAACAGAGCCATCCCAAACTTTGGGGTGGCTGTGTCTTTTTGATTTTAATTTCCCTAAGCTATAGGACCATAAGTGGAAGTGCCGTAGGCTCTGTTGCTTTGTTTTTTAGATGTTTCAGGAAACACCATACACTTCTCCCGAGTGGCTGTTGGCAATTTACATCCCGCCCATCAGCATAACAAGGCTCCCAGTTCTCCATGGCCTGTCCTGCCTTTCTGGATTTTACACTTTTTTCAGATGGCCCTTTTGACGGGGGGGAAGTGAGACTTCATTGTAGTGCAGATTTCCTTTGCAAGCTTGCTTGGTTGGCCAAAAAGGGCGTATGCGTTTTTTCCTGAATATATTCAGGAAAAAACGCATACGCCCTTTTTGGCCAAGTGCATCATTGTCGACCTTCTGCCTCTTTTCCTATGCTTTAAATGCAATTCCAGTCTACCTCCTGAAATCGGTTTCCTGCAATTCTGCCCGGCTTTCAAGTCCTCTTGGCAGCCTTACTTCAGTATATTTTTGGATGATAGCTGTCATTTATAACTCTGCAGGTTTGTGAATTACAGTGCCCCTGAGCTCCTTTCTTCAACTCGCTTTCTTGTGAGCTGGCCGCAACACCGCAGGATTGCTTCAGGCCCTAATCTCGTTCCGGCACGGCACGCTGAGCCTTTGGTTAATTCCTCTTCCTGGTGGGAAATGAGAGTTAAATTTTCCCGTCCAGACACCTCCAGCTAGTCTCTCATTGGTTCTCCCTATTCCTGTTCATCTTCCGCGGAATTTGCAAACTGGGCCAAACAGGAGGTTAAAGGCACTGACTCTCCAAGTCGGGAGAGTGTTAGTAAAGCATCTGGAATGTTGCACCCGAGTACCAGGGGACGAGAACTGAGACATATTTCAACACGTCTCCCGATCACACGGTTGATCATACTCTGGGTTCCACATGCATGTTTTAGCTGAAGGAAGAATCCCTTAAACCTGGAGAGTTGAGACCCGTGGAATGGGTACCAGGCAATATGACTTCAAAGGGTCTTCATTTGCTCACCAAAACTCTCCAATCCTATCACTGCTGCGATTTTGCCCCTGTACTCACGATTGATTCACTTTCAGAGACATAGCAATCCATAGGTTTTAAGATACTTACTAGTCAGGTACATTATTAGGCGTTTAATATGGGGTTTTGAGTCCATTTCGTTGAGCAAGGAGTAGCTCTTGTCTATTACATATTTGGCTTAAGGAACTTTATCTGTGCTCATTTCAATCTCTGGTTTTATGCAGCACCCCAACTCACCTTTCCCCTTAAGCAAGCATAAGTTGGTTTTCTAAATTTGGGACCATGTTCTGTTTTGAAATTCAGTTCCTGTGTAGCCAAGTTTACATTCCGTGTATTAGTGATATCTTATGATGTTTCTTTTTCTGTGTGACTTATTTCAGTTAGAATCATCATACCTGAATCCACTCATTATGCTGCTATGGGCCTGATGACATAGATGTCATTGCTGAGTGATATTGCATTGTACGTAAGTACCACAACTTCTTTATCCATTTTTCGCTTTATGCGATATTGAACTTGTACCGTAAACGAGTTTCTTGTAAACAGAGCCATCCCAAACTTTGGGGTGGCTGTGTCTTTTGGATTTTAATTTCCCTAAGCTATAGGACCATAAGTGGAAGTGCCCTAGGCTCTGTTGCTTTGTTTTTTAGATGTTTCAGGAAACACCATACACTTCTCCCGAGTGGCTGTTGGCAATTTACATCCCGCCCATCAGCATAACAAGGCTCCCAGTTCTCCATGGCCTGTCCTGCCTTTCTGGATTTTACACTTTTTTCAGATGGCCCTTTTGACGGGGGGGAAGTGAGACTTCATTGTAGTGCAGATTTCCTTTGCAAGCTTGCTTGGTTGGCCAAAAAGGGCGTATGCGTTTTTTCCTGAATATATTCAGGAAAAAATGCATACGCCCTTTTTGGCCAAGTGCATCATTGTCGACCTTCTGCCTCTTTTCCTATGCTTTAAATGCAATTCCTGGCTACCTCCTGAAATCGGTTTCCTGCAATTCTGCCCGGCTTTCAAGTCCTCTTGGCAGCCTTACTTCAGTATATTTTTGGATGATAGCTGTCATTTATAACTCTGCAGGTTTGTGAATTACAGTGCCCCTGAGCTCCTTTCTTCAACTCGCTTTCTTGTGAGCTGGCCGCAACACCGCAGGATTGCTTCAGGCCCTAATCTGGTTCCGGCATGGCACGCTGAGCCTTTGGTTGATTCCTCTTCCTGGTGGGAAATGAGAGTTAAATTTTCCCGTCCAGACACCTCCAGCTAGTCTCTCATTGGTTCTCCCTATTCCTGTTCATCTTCCGCGGAATTTGCAAACTGGGCCAAACAGGAGGTTAAAGGCACTGACTCTCCAAGTCGGGAGAGTGTTAGTAAAGCATCTGGAATGTTGCACCCGAGTACCAGGGGACGAGAACTGAGACATATTTCAACACGTCTCCCGATCACACGGTTGATCATACTCTGGGTTCCACATGCATGTTTTAGCTGAAGGAAGAATCCCTTAAACCTGGAGAGTTGAGACCCGTGGAATGGGTACCATGCAATATGACTTCAAAGGGTCTTCATTTGCTCACCAAAACTCTCCAATCCTATCACTGCTGCGTTTTTGCCCCTGTACTCACGATTGATTCACTTTCAGAGACATAGCAATCCATAGGTTTTAAGATACTTACTAGTCAGGTACATTATTAGGCGTTTAATATGGGGTTTTGAGTCCATTTCGTTGAGCAAGGAGTAGCTCTTGTCTATTACATATTTGGCTTAAGGAACTTTATCTGTGCTCATTTCAATCTCTGGTTTTATGCAGCACCCCAACTCACCTTTCCCCTTAAGCAAGCATAAGTTGGTTTTCTAAATTTGGGACCATGTTCTGTTTTGAAATTCAGTTCCTGTGTAGCCAAGTTTACATTCCGTGTATTAGTGATATCTTATGATGTTTCTTTTTCTGTGTGACTTATTTCAGTTAGAATCATCATACCTGAATCCACTCATTATGCTGCTATGGGCCTGATGACATAGATGTCATTGCTGAGTGATATTGCATTGTACGTAAGTACCACAACTTCTTTATCCATTTTTCGCTTTATGCGATATTGAACTTGTACCGTAAACGAGTTTCTTGTAAACAGAGCCATCCCAAACTTTGGGGTGGCTGTGTCTTTTGGATTTTAATTTCCCTAAGCTATAGGACCATAAGTGGAAGTGCCCTAGGCTCTGTTGCTTTGTTTTTTAGATGTTTCAGGAAACACCATACACTTCTCCCGAGTGGCTGTTGGCAATTTACATCCCGCCCATCAGCATAACAAGGCTCCCAGTTCTCCATGGCCTGTCCTGCCTTTCTGGATTTTACACTTTTTTCAGATGGCCCTTTTGACGGGGGGGAAGTGAGACTTCATTGTAGTGCAGATTTCCTTTGCAAGCTTGCTTGGTTGGCCAAAAAGGGCGTATGCGTTTTTTCCTGAATATATTCAGGAAAAAACGCATACGCCCTTTTTGGCCAAGTGCATCATTGTCGACGTTCTGCCTCTTTTCCTATGCTTTAAATGCAATTCCAGTCTACCTCCTGAAATCGGTTTCCTGCAATTCTGCCCGGCTTTCAAGTCCTCTTGGCAGCCTTACTTCAGTATATTTTTGGATGATAGCTGTCATTTATAACTCTGCAGGTTTGTGAATTACAGTGCCCCTGAGCTCCTTTCTTCAACTCGCTTTCTTGTGAGCTGGCCGCAACACCGCAGGATTGCTTCAGGCCCTAATCTGGTTCCGGCACGGCACGCTGAGCCTTTGGTTAATTCCTCTTCCTGGTGGGAAATGAGAGTTAAATTTTCCCGTCCAGACACCTCCAGCTAGTCTCTCATTGGTTCTCCCTATTCCTGTTCATCTTCCGCGGAATTTGCAAACTGGGCCAAACAGGAGGTTAAAGGCACTGACTCTCCAAGTCGGGAGAGTGTTAGTAAAGCATCTGGAATGTTGCACCCGAGTACCAGGGGACGAGAACTGAGACATATTTCAACACGTCTCCCGATCACACGGTTGATCATACTCTGGGTTCCACATGCATGTTTTAGCTGAAGGAAGAATCCCTTACACCTGGAGAGTTGAGACCCGTGGAATGGGTACCATGCAATATGACTTCAAAGGGTCTTCATTTGCTCACCAAAACTCTCCAATCCTATCACTGCTGCGTTTTTGCCCCTGTACTCACGATTGATTCACTTTCAGAGACATAGCAATCCATAGGTTTTAAGATACTTACTAGTCAGGTACATTATTAGGCGTTTAATATGGGGTTTTGAGTCCATTTCGTTGAGCAAGGAGTAGCTCTTGTCTATTACATATTTGGCTTAAGGAACTTTATCTGTGCTCATTTCAATCTCTGGTTTTATGCAGCACCCCAACTCACCTTTCCCCTTAAGCAAGCATAAGTTGGTTTTCTAAATTTGGGACCATGTTCTGTTTTGAAATTCAGTTCCTGTGTAGCCAAGTTTACATTCCGTGTATTAGTGATATCTTATGATGTTTCTTTTTCTGTGTGACTTATTTCAGTTAGAATCATCATACCTGAATCCACTCATTATGCTGCTATGGGCCTGATGACATAGATGTCATTGCTGAGTGATATTGCATTGTACGTAAGTACCACAACTTCTTTATCCATTTTTCGCTTTATGCGATATTGAACTTGTACCGTAAACGAGTTTCTTGTAAACAGAGCCATCCCAAACTTTGGGGTGGCTGTGTCTTTTTGATTTTAATTTCCCTAAGCTATAGGACCATAAGTGGAAGTGCCCTAGGCTCTGTTGCTTTGTTTTTTAGATGTTTCAGGAAACACCATACACTTCTCCCGAGTGGCTGTTGGCAATTTACATCCCGCCCATCAGCATAACAAGGCTCCCAGTTCTCCATGGTCTGTCCTGCCTTTCTGGATTTTACACTTTTTTCAGATGGCCCTTTTGACGGGGGGGAAGTGAGACTTCATTGTAGTGCAGATTTCCTTTGCAAGCTTGCTTGGTTGGCCAAAAAGGGCGTATGCGTTTTTTCCTGAATATATTCAGGAAAAAAACGCATACGCCCTTTTTGGCCAAGTGCATCATTGTCGACCTTCTGCCTCTTTTCCTATGCTTTAAATGCAATTCCAGTCTACCTCCTGAAATCGGTTTCAGGCAATTCTGCCCGGCTTTCAAGTCCTCTTGGCAGCCTTACTTCAGTATATTTTTGGATGATAGCTGTCATTTATAACTCTGCAGGTTTGTGAATTACAGTGCCCCTGAGCTCCTTTCTTCAACTCGCTTTCTTGTGAGCTGGCCGCAACACCGCAGGATTGCTTCAGGCCCTAATCTGGTTCCGGCACGGCACGCTGAGCCTTTGGTTAATTCCTCTTCCTGGTGGGAAATGAGAGTTAAATTTTCCCGTCCAGACACCTCCAGCTAGTCTCTCATTGGTTCTCCCTATTCCTGTTCATCTTCCGCGGAATTTGCAAACTGGGCCAAACAGGAGGTTAAAGGCACTGACTCTCCAAGTCGGGAGAGTGTTAGTAAAGCATCTGGAATGTTGCACCCGAGTACCAGGGGACGAGAACTGAGACATATTTCAACACGTCTCCCGATCACACGGTTGATCATACTCTGGGTTCCACATGCATGTTTTAGCTGAAGGAAGAATCCCTTAAACCTGGAGAGTTGAGACCCGTGGAATGGGTACCAGGCAATATGACTTCAAAGGGTCTTCATCTGCTCACCAAAACTCTCCAATCCTATCACTGCTGCGTTTTTGCCCCTGTACTCACGATTGATTCACTTTCAGAGACATAGCAATCCATGGGTTTTAAGATACTTACTAGTCAGGTACATTATTAGGCGTTTAATATGGGGTTTTGAGTCCATTTCGTTGAGCAAGGAGTAGCTCTTGTCTATTACATATTTGGCTTAAGGAACTTTATCTGTGCTCATTTCAATCTCTGGTTTTATGCAGCACCCCAACTCACCTTTCCCCTTAAGCAAGCATAAGTTGGTTTTCTAAATTTGGGACCATGTTCTGTTTTGAAATTCAGTTCCTGTGTAGCCAAGTTTACATTCCGTGTATTAGTGATATCTTATGATGTTTCTTTTTCTGTGTGACTTATTTCAGTTAGAATCATCATACCTGAATCCACTCATTATGCTGCTATGGGCCTGATGACATAGATGTCATTGCTGAGTGATATTGCATTGTACGTAAGTACCACAACTTCTTTATCCATTTTTCGCTTTATGCGATATTGAACTTGTACCGTAAACGAGTTTCTTGTAAACAGAGCCATCCCAAACTTTGGGGTGGCTGTGTCTTTTTGATTTTAATTTCCCTAAGCTATAGGACCATAAGTGGAAGTGCCCTAGGCTCTGTTGCTTTGTTTTTTAGATGTTTCAGGAAACACCATACACTTCTCCCGAGTGGCTGTTGGCAATTTACATCCCGCCCATCAGCATAACAAGGCTCCCAGTTCTCCATGGCCTGTCCTGCCTTTCTGGATTTTACACTTTTTTCAGATGGCCCTTTTGACGGGGGGGAAGTGAGACTTCATTGTAGTGCAGATTTCCTTTGCAAGCTTGCTTGGTTGGCCAAAAAGGGCGTATGCGTTTTTTCCTGAATATATTCAGGAAAAAACGCATACGCCCTTTTTGGCCAAGTGCATCATTGTCGACCTTCTGCCTCTTTTCCTATGCTTTAAATGCAATTCCAGTCTACCTCCTGAAATCGGTTTCAGGCAATTCTGCCCAGCTTTCAAGTCCTCTTGGCAGCCTTACTTCAGTATATTTTTGGATGATAGCTGTCATTTATAACTCTGCAGGTTTGTGAATTACAGTGCCCCTGAGCTCCTTTCTTCAACTCGCTTTCTTGTGAGCTGGCCGCAACACCGCAGGATTGCTTCAGGCCCTAATCTGGTTCCGGCACGGCACGCTGAGCCTTTGGTTGATTCCTCTTCCTGGTGGGAAATGAGAGTTAAATTTTCCCGTCCAGACACCTCCAGCTAGTCTCTCATTGGTTCTCCCTATTCCTGTTCATCTTCCGCGGAATTTGCAAACTGGGCCAAACAGGAGGTTAAAGGCACTGACTCTCCAAGTCGGGAGAGTGTTAGTAAAGCATCTGGAATGTTGCACCCGAGTACCAGGGGACGAGAACTGAGACATATTTCAACACGTCTCCCGATCACACGGTTGATCATACTCTGGGTTCCACATGCATGTTTTAGCTGAAGGAAGAATCCCTTAAACCTGGAGAGTTGAGACCCGTGGAATGGGTACCATGCAATATGACTTCAAAGGGTCTTCATTTGCTCACCAAAACTCTCCAATCCTATCACTGCTGCGTTTTTGCCCCTGTACTCACGATTGATTCACTTTCAGAGACATAGCAATCCATAGGTTTTAAGATACTTACTAGTCAGGTACATTATTAGGCGTTTAATATGGGGTTTTGAGTCCATTTCGTTGAGCAAGGAGTAGCTCTTGTCTATTACATATTTGGCTTAAGGAACTTTATCTGTGCTCATTTCAATCTCTGGTTTTATGCAGCACCCCAACTCACCTTTCCCCTTAAGCAAGCATAAGTTGGTTTTCTAAATTTGGGACCATGTTCTGTTTTGAAATTCAGTTCCTGTGTAGCCAAGTTTACATTCCGTGTATTAGTGATATCTTATGATGTTTCTTTTTCTGTGTGACTTATTTCAGTTAGAATCATCATACCTGAATCCACTCATTATGCTGCTATGGGCCTGATGACATAGATGTCATTGCTGAGTGATATTGCATTGTACGTAAGTACCACAACTTCTTTATCCATTTTTCGCTTTATGCGATATTGAACTTGTACCGTAAACGAGTTTCTTGTAAACAGAGCCATCCCAAACTTTGGGGTGGCTGTGTCTTTTTGATTTTAATTTCCCTAAGCTATAGGACCATAAGTGGAAGTGCCGTAGGCTCTGTTGCTTTGTTTTTTAGATGTTTCAGGAAACACCATACACTTCTCCCGAGTGGCTGTTGGCAATTTACATCCCGCCCATCAGCATAACAAGGCTCCCAGTTCTCCATGGCCTGTCCTGCCTTTCTGGATTTTACACTTTTTTCAGATGGCCCTTTTGACGGGGGGGAAGTGAGACTTCATTGTAGTGCAGATTTCCTTTGCAAGCTTGCTTGGTTGGCCAAAAAGGGCGTATGCGTTTTTTCCTGAATATATTCAGGAAAAAACGCATACGCCCTTTTTGGCCAAGTGCATCATTGTCGACCTTCTGCCTCTTTTCCTATGCTTTAAATGCAATTCCAGGCTACCTCCTGAAATCGGTTTCCTGCAATTCTGCCCGGCTTTCAAGTCCTCTTGGCAGCCTTACTTCAGTATATTTTTGGATGATAGCTGTCATTTATAACTCTGCAGGTTTGTGAATTACAGTGCCCCTGAGCTCCTTTCTTCAACTCGCTTTCTTGTGAGCTGGCCGCAACACCGCAGGATTGCTTCAGGCCCTAATCTGGTTCCGGCATGGCACGCTGAGCCTTTGGTTGATTCCTCTTCCTGGTGGGAAATGAGAGTTAAATTTTCCCGTCCAGACACCTCCAGCTAGTCTCTCATTGGTTCTCCCTATTCCTGTTCATCTTCCGCGGAATTTGCAAACTGGGCCAAACAGGAGGTTAAAGGCACTGACTCTCCAAGTCGGGAGAGTGTTAGTAAAGCATCTGGAATGTTGCACCCGAGTACCAGGGGACGAGAACTGAGACATATTTCAACACGTCTCCTGATCACACGGTTGATCATACTCTGGGTTCCACATGCATGTTTTAGCTGAAGGAAGAATCCCTTAAACCTGGAGAGTTGAGACCCGTGGAATGGGTACCATGCAATATGACTTCAAAGGGTCTTCATTTGCTCACCAAAACTCTCCAATCCTATCACTGCTGCGTTTTTGCCCCTGTACTCACGATTGATTCACTTTCAGAGACATAGCAATCCATAGGTTTTAAGATACTTACTAGTCAGGTACATTATTAGGCGTTTAATATGGGGTTTTGAGTCCATTTCGTTGAGCAAGGAGTAGCTCTTGTCTATTACATATTTGGCTTAAGGAACTTTATCTGTGCTCATTTCAATCTCTGGTTTTATGCAGCACCCCAACTCACCTTTCCCCTTAAGCAAGCATAAGTTGATTTTCTAAATTTGGGACCATGTTCTGTTTTGAAATTCAGTTCCTGTGTAGCCAAGTTTACATTCCGTGTATTAGTGATATCTTATGATGTTTCTTTTTCTGTGTGACTTATTTCAGTTAGAATCATCATACCTGAATCCACTCATTATGCTGCTATGGGCCTGATGACATAGATGTCATTGCTGAGTGATATTGCATTGTACGTAGGTACCACATCTTCTTTATCCATTTATCGCTTTATTCGATATTGAACTTGTACCGTAAACGAGTTTCTTGTAAACAGAGCCATCCCAAACTTGGGGTGGCTGTGTCTTTTTGATTTTAATTTCCCTAAGCTATAGGACCATAAGTGGAAGTGCCCTAGGCTCTGTTGCTTTGTTTTTTAGATGTTTCAGGAAACACCATACACTTCTCCCGAGTGGCTGTTGGCAATTTACATCCCGCCCATCAGCATAACAAGGCTCCCAGTTCTCCATGGCCTGTCCTGCCTTTCTGGATTTTACACTTTTTTCAGATGGCCCTTTTGACCAGGGGGAAGTGAGACTTCATTGTAGTGCAGATTTCCTTTGCAAGCTTGCTTGGTTGGCCAAAAAGGGCGTATGCGTTTTTTCCTGAATATATTCAGGAAAAAACGCATACGCCCTTTTTGGCCAAGTGCATCATTGTCGACCTTCTGCCTCTTTTCCTATGCTTTAAATGCAATTCCAGTCTACCTCCTGAAATCGGTTTCAGGCAATTCTGCCCAGCTTTCAAGTCCTCTTGGCAGCCTTACTTCAGTATATTTTTGGATGATAGCTGTCATTTATAACTCTGCAGGTTTGTGAATTACAGTGCCCCTGAGCTCCTTTCTTCAACTCGCTTTCTTGTGAGCTGGCCGCAACACCGCAGGATTGCTTCAGGCCCTAATCTGGTTCCGGCACGGCACGCTGAGCCTTTGGTTGATTCCTCTTCCTGGTGGGAAATGAGAGTTAAATTTTCCCGTCCAGACACCTCCAGCTAGTCTCTCATTGGTTCTCCCTATTCCTGTTCATCTTCCGCGGAATTTGCAAACTGGGCCAAACAGGAGGTTAAAGGCACTGACTCTCCAAGTCGGGAGAGTGTTAGTAAAGCATCTGGAATGTTGCACCCGAGTACCAGGGGACGAGAACTGAGACATATTTCAACACGTCTCCCGATCACACGGTTGATCATACTCTGGGTTCCACATGCATGTTTTAGCTGAAGGAAGAATCCCTTAAACCTGGAGAGTTGAGACCCGTGGAATGGGTACCATGCAATATGACTTCAAAGGGTCTTCATTTGCTCACCAAAACTCTCCAATCCTATCACTGCTGCGTTTTTGCCCCTGTACTCACGATTGATTCACTTTCAGAGACATAGCAATCCATAGGTTTTAAGATACTTACTAGTCAGTTACATTATTAGGCGTTTAATATGGGGTTTTGAGTCCATTTCGTTGAGCAAGGAGTAGCTCTTGTCTATTACATATTTGGCTTAAGGAACTTTATCTGTGCTCATTTCAATCTCTGGTTTTATGCAGCACCCCAACTCACCTTTCCCCTTAAGCAAGCATAAGTTGGTTTTCTAAATTTGGGACCATGTTCTGTTTTGAAATTCAGTTCCTGTGTAGCCAAGTTTACATTCCGTGTATTAGTGATATCTTATGATGTTTCTTTTTCTGTGTGACTTATTTCAGTTAGAATCATCATACCTGAATCCACTCATTATGCTGCTATGGGCCTGATGACATAGATGTCATTGCTGAGTGATATTGCATTGTACGTAAGTACCACAACTTCTTTATCCATTTTTCGCTTTATGCGATATTGAACTTGTACCGTAAACGAGTTTCTTGTAAACAGAGCCATCCCAAACTTTGGGGTGGCTGTGTCTTTTTGATTTTAATTTCCCTAAGCTATAGGACCATAAGTGGAAGTGCCCTAGGCTCTGTTGCTTTGTTTTTTAGATGTTTCAGGAAACACCATACACTTCTCCCGAGTGGCTGTTGGCAATTTACATCCCGCCCATCAGCATAACAAGGCTCCCAGTTCTCCATGGCCTGTCCTGCCTTTCTGGATTTTACACTTTTTTCAGATGGCCCTTTTGACGGGGGGGAAGTGAGACTTCATTGTAGTGCAGATTTCCTTTGCAAGCTTGCTTGGTTGGCCAAAAAGGGCGTATGCGTTTTTTCCTGAATATATTCAGGAAAAAACGCATACGCACTTTTTGGCCAAGTGCATCATTGTCGACCTTCTGCCTCTTTTCCTATGCTTTAAATGCAATTCCAGGCTACCTCCTGAAATCGGTTTCCTGCAATTCTGCCCGGCTTTCAAGTCCTCTTGGCAGCCTTACTTCAGTATATTTTTGGATGATAGCTGTCATTTATAACTCTGCAGGTTTGTGAATTACAGTGCCCCTGAGCTCCTTTCTTCAACTCGCTTTCTTGTGAGCTGGCCGCAACACCGCAGGATTGCTTCAGGCCCTAATCTGGTTCCGGCATGGCACGCTGAGCCTTTGGTTGATTCCTCTTCCTGGTGGGAAATGAGAGTTAAATTTTCCCGTCCAGACACCTCCAGCTAGTCTCTCATTGGTTCTCCCTATTCCTGTTCATCTTCCGCGGAATTTGCAAACTGGGCCAAACAGGAGGTTAAAGGCACTGACTCTCCAAGTCGGGAGAGTGTTAGTAAAGCATCTGGAATGTTGCACCCGAGTACCAGGGGACGAGAACTGAGACATATTTCAACACGTCTCCCGATCACACGGTTGATCATACTCTGGGTTCCACATGCATGTTTTAGCTGAAGGAAGAATCCCTTACACCTGGAGAGTTGAGACCCGTGGAATGGGTACCATGCAATATGACTTCAAAGGGTCTTCATTTGCTCACCAAAACTCTCCAATCCTATCACTGCTGCGTTTTTGCCCCTGTACTCACGATTGATTCACTTTCAGAGACATAGCAATCCATAGGTTTTAAGATACTTACTAGTCAGGTACATTATTAGGCGTTTAATATGGGGTTTTGAGTCCATTTCGTTGAGCAAGGAGTAGCTCTTGTCTATTACATATTTGGCTTAAGGAACTTTATCTGTGCTCATTTCAATCTCTGGTTTTATGCAGCACCCCAACTCACCTTTCCCCTTAAGCAAGCATAAGTTGATTTTCTAAATTTGGGACCATGTTCTGTTTTGAAATTCAGTTCCTGTGTAGCCAAGTTTACATTCCGTGTATTAGTGATATCTTATGATGTTTCTTTTTCTGTGTGACTTATTTCAGTTAGAATCATCATACCTGAATCCACTCATTATGCTGCTATGGGCCTGATGACATAGATGTCATTGCTGAGTGATATTGCATTGTACGTAAGTACCACATCTTCTTTATCCATTTATCGCTTTATTCGATATTGAACTTGTACCGTAAACGAGTTTCTTGTAAACAGAGCCATCCCAAACTTGGGGTGGCTGTGTCTTTTTGATTTTAATTTCCCTAAGCTATAGGACCATAAGTGGAAGTGCCCTAGGCTCTGTTGCTTTGTTTTTTAGATGTTTCAGGAAACACCATACACTTCTCCCGAGTGGCTGTTGGCAATTTACATCCCGCCCATCAGCATAACAAGGCTCCCAGTTCTCCATGGCCTGTCCTGCCTTTCTGGATTTTACACTTTTTTCAGATGGCCCTTTTGACGGGGGGGAAGTGAGACTTCATTGTAGTGCAGATTTCCTTTGCAAGCTTGCTTGGTTGGCCAAAAAGGGCGTATGCGTTTTTTCCTGAATATATTCAGGAAAAAACGCATACGCCCTTTTTGGCCAAGTGCATCATTGTCGACCTTCTGCCTCTTTTCCTATGCTTTAAATGCAATTCCAGTCTACCTCCTGAAATCGGTTTCCTGCAATTCTGCCCGGCTTTCAAGTCCTCTTGGCAGCCTTACTTCAGTATATTTTTGGATGATAGCTGTCATTTATAACTCTGCAGGTTTGTGAATTACAGTGCCCCTGAGCTCCTTTCTTCAACTCGCTTTCTTGTGAGCTGGCCGCAACACCGCAGGATTGCTTCAGGCCCTAATCTGGTTCCGGCACGGCACGCTGAGCCTTTGGTTAATTCCTCTTCCTGGTGGGAAATGAGAGTTAAATTTTCCCGTCCAGACACCTCCAGCTAGTCTCTCATTGGTTCTCCCTATTCCTGTTCATCTTCCGCGGAATTTGCAAACTGGGCCAAACAGGAGGTTAAAGGCACTGACTCTCCAAGTCGGGAGAGTGTTAGTAAAGCATCTGGAATGTTGCACCCGAGTACCAGGGGACGAGAACTGAGACATATTTCAACACGTCTCCCGATCACACGGTTGATCATACTCTGGGTTCCACATGCATGTTTTAGCTGAAGGAAGAATCCCTTAAACCTGGAGAGTTGAGACCCGTGGAATGGGTACCATGCAATATGACTTCAAAGGGTCTTCATTTGCTCACCAAAACTCTCCAATCCTATCACTGCTGCGTTTTTGCCCCTGTACTCACGATTGATTCACTTTCAGAGACATAGCAATCCATAGGTTTTAAGATACTTACTAGTCAGGTACATTATTAGGCGTTTAATATGGGGTTTTGAGTCCATTTCGTTGAGCAAGGAGTAGCTCTTGTCTATTACATATTTGGCTTAAGGAACTTTATCTGTGCTCATTTCAATCTCTGGTTTTATGCAGCACCCCAACTCACCTTTCCCCTTAAGCAAGCATAAGTTGGTTTTCTAAATTTGGGACCATGTTCTGTTTTGAAATTCAGTTCCTGTGTAGCCAAGTTTACATTCCGTGTATTAGTGATATCTTATGATGTTTCTTTTTCTGTGTGACTTATTTCAGTTAGAATCATCATACCTGAATCCACTCATTATGCTGCTATGGGCCTGATGACATAGATGTCATTGCTGAGTGATATTGCATTGTACGTAAGTACCACAACTTCTTTATCCATTTTTCGCTTTATGCGATATTGAACTTGTACCGTAAACGAGTTTCTTGTAAACAGAGCCATCCCAAACTTTGGGGTGGCTGTGTCTTTTTGATTTTAATTTCCCTAAGCTGCAGGACCATAAGTGGAAGTGCCCTAGGCTCTGTTGCTTTGTTTTTTAGATGTTTCAGGAAACACCATACACTTCTCCCGAGTGGCTGTTGGCAATTTACATCCCGCCCATCAGCATAACAAGGCTCCCAGTTCTCCATGGCCTGTCCTGCCTTTCTGGATTTTACACTTTTTTCAGATGGCCCTTTTGACGGGGGGGAAGTGAGACTTCATTGTAGTGCAGATTTCCTTTGCAAGCTTGCTTGGTTGGCCGAAAAGGGCGTATGCGTTTTTTCCTGAATATATTCAGGAAAAAACGCATACGCCCTTTTTGGCCAAGTGCATCATTGTCGACCTTCTGCCTCTTTTCCTATGCTTTAAATGCAATTCCAGTCTACCTCCTGAAATCGGTTTCCTGCAATTCTGCCCGGCTTTCAAGTCCTCTTGGCAGCCTTACTTCAGTATATTTTTGGATGATAGCTGTCATTTATAACTGTGCAGGTTTGTGAATTACAGTGCCCCTGAGCTCCTTTCTTCAACTCGCTTTCTTGTGAGCTGGCCGCAACACCGCAGGATTGCTTCAGGCCCTAATCTGGTTCCGGCACGGCACGCTGAGCCTTTGGTTAATTCCTCTTCCTGGTGGGAAATGAGAGTTAAATTTTCCCGTCCAGACACCTCCAGCTAGTCTCTCATTGGTTCTCCCTATTCCTGTTCATCTTCCACGGAATTTGCAAACTGGGCCAAACAGGAGGTTAAAGGCACTGACTCTCCAAGTCGGGAGAGTGTTAGTAAAGCATCTGGAATGTTGCACCCGAGTACCAGGGGACGAGAACTGAGACATATTTCAACACGTCTCCCGACCACACGGTTGATCATACTCTGGGTTCCACATGCATGTTTTAGCTGAAGGAAGAATCCCTTAAACCTGGAGAGTTGAGACCCGTGGAATGGGTACCAGGCAATATGACTTCAAAGGGTCTTCATTTGCTCACCAAAACTCTCCAATCCTATCACTGCTGCGTTTTTGCCCCTGTACTCACGATTGATTCACTTTCAGAGACATAGCAATCCATAGGTTTTAAGATACTTACTAGTCAGGTACATTATTAGGCGTTTAATATGGGGTTTTGAGTCCATTTCGTTGAGCAAGGAGTAGCTCTTGTCTATTACATATTTGACTTAAGGAACTTTATCTGTGCTCATTTCAATCTCTGGTTTTATGCAGCACCCCAACTCACCTTTCCCCTTAAGCAAGCATAAGTTGGTTTTCTAAATTTGGGACCATGTTCTGTTTTGAAATTCAGTTCCTGTGTAGCCAAGTTTACATTCCGTGTATTAGTGATATCTTATGATGTTTCTTTTTCTGTGTGACTTATTTCAGTTAGAATCATCATACCTGAATCCACTCATTATGCTGCTATGGGCCTGATGACATAGATGTCATTGCTGAGTGATATTGCATTGTACGTAAGTACCACAACTTCTTTATCCATTTTTCGCTTTATGCGATATTGAACTTGTACCGTAAACGAGTTTCTTGTAAACAGAGCCATCCCAAACTTTGGGGTGGCTGTGTCTTTTTGATTTTAATTTCGCTAAGCTGCAGGACCATAAGTGGAAGTGCCCTAGGCTCTGTTGCTTTGTTTTTTAGATGTTTCAGGAAACACCATACACTTCTCCCGAGTGGCTGTTGGCAATTTACATCCCGCCCATCAGCATAACAAGGCTCCCAGTTCTCCATGGCCTGTCCTGCCTTTCTGGATTTTACACTTTTTTCAGATGGCCCTTTTGACGGGGGGGAAGTGAGACTTCATTGTAGTGCAGATTTCCTTTGCAAGCTTGCTTGGTTGGCCAAAAAGGGCGTATGCGTTTTTTCCTGAATATATTCAGGAAAAAACGCATACGCCCTTTTTGGCCAAGTGCATCATTGTCGACCTTCTGCCTCTTTTCCTATGCTTTAAATGCAATTCCAGTCTACCTCCTGAAATCGGTTTCCTGCAATTCTGCCCGGCTATCAAGTCCTCTTGGCAGCCTTACTTCAGTATATTTTTGGATGATAGCTGTCATTTATAACTCTGCAGGTTTGTGAATTACAGTGCCCCTGAGCTCCTTTCTTCAACTCGCTTTCTTGTGAGCTGGCCGCAACACCGCAGGATTGCTTCAGGCCCTAATCTGGTTCCGGCACGGCACGCTGAGCCTTTGGTTAATTCCTCTTCCTGGTGGGAAATGAGAGTTAAATTTTCCCGTCCAGACACCTCCAGCTAGTCTCTCATTGGTTCTCCCTATTCCTGTTCATCTTCCGCGGAATTTGCAAACTGGGCCAAACAGGAGGTTAAAGGCACTGACTCTCCAAGTCGGGAGAGTGTTAGTAAAGCATCTGGAATGTTGCACCCGAGTACCAGGGGACGAGAACTGAGACATATTTCAACACGTCTCCCGATCACACGGTTGATCATACTCTGGGTTCCACATGCATGTTTTAGCTGAAGGAAGAATCCCTTAAACCTGGAGAGTTGAGACCCGTGGAATGGGTACCAGGCAATATGACTTCAAAGGGTCTTCATTTGCTCACCAAAACTCTCCAATCCTATCACTGCTGCGTTTTTGCCCCTGTACTCACGATTGATTCACTTTCAGAGACATAGCAATCCATAGGTTTTAAGATACTTACTAGTCAGGTACATTATTAGGCGTTTAATATGGGGTTTTGAGTCCATTTCGTTGAGCAAGGAGTAGCTCTTGCCTATTACATATTTGGCTTAAGGAACTTTATCTGTGCTCATTTCAATCTCTGGTTTTATGCAGCACCCCAACTCACCTTTCCCCTTAAGCAAGCATAAGTTGGTTTTCTAAATTTGGGACCATGTTCTGTTTTGAAATTCAGTTCCTGTGTAGCCAAGTTTACATTCCGTGTATTAGTGATATCTTATGATGTTTCTTTTTCTGTGTGACTTATTTCAGTTAGAATCATCATACCTGAATCCACTCATTATGCTGCTATGGGCCTGATGACATAGATGTCATTGCTGAGTGATATTGCATTGTACGTAAGTACCACAACTTCTTTATCCATTTTTCGCTTTATGCGATATTGAACTTGTACCGTAAACGAGTTTCTTGTAAACAGAGCCATCCCAAACTTTGGGGTGGCTGTGTCTTTTTGATTTTAATTTCCCTAAGCTGCAGGACCATAAGTGGAAGTGCCCTAGGCTCTGTTGCTTTGTTTTTTAGATGTTTCAGGAAACACCATACACTTCTCCCGAGTGGCTGTTGGCAATTTACATCCCGCCCATCAGCATAACAAGGCTCCCAGTTCTCCATGGCCTGTCCTGCCTTTCTGGATTTTACACTTTTTTCAGATGGCCCTTTTGACGGGGGGGAAGTGAGACTTCATTGTAGTGCAGATTTCCTTTGCAAGCTTGCTTGGTTGGCCGAAAAGGGCGTATGCGTTTTTTCCTGAATATATTCAGGAAAAAACGCATACGCCCTTTTTGGCCAAGTGCATCATTGTCGACCTTCTGCCTCTTTTCCTATGCTTTAAATGCAATTCCAGTCTACCTCCTGAAATCGGTTTCCTGCAATTCTGCCCGGCTTTCAAGTCCTCTTGGCAGCCTTACTTCAGTATATTTTTGGATGATAGCTGTCATTTATAACTCTGCAGGTTTGTGAATTACAGTGCCCCTGAGCTCCTTTCTTCAACTCGCTTTCTTGTGAGCTGGCCGCAACACCGCAGGATTGCTTCAGGCCCTAATCTGGTTCCGGCACGGCACGCTGAACCTTTGGTTAATTCCTCTTCCTGGTGGGAAATGAGAGTTAAATTTTCCCGTCCAGACACCTCCAGCTAGTCTCTCATTGGTTCTCCCTATTCCTGTTCATCTTCCGCGGAATTTGCAAACTGGGCCAAACAGGAGGTTAAAGGCACTGACTCTCCAAGTCGGGAGAGTGTTAGTAAAGCATCTGGAATGTTGCACCCGAGTACCAGGGGACGAGAACTGAGACATATTTCAACACGTCTCCCGATCACACGGTTGATCATACTCTGGGTTCCACATGCATGTTTTAGCTGAAGGAAGAATCCCTTAAACCTGGAGAGTTGAGACCCGTGGAATGGGTACCAGGCAATATGACTTCAAAGGGTCTTCATTTGCTCACCAAAACTCTCCAATCCTATCACTGCTGCGTTTTTGCCCCTGTACTCACGATTGATTCACTTTCAGAGACATAGCAATCCATAGGTTTTAAGATACTTACTAGTCAGGTACATTATTAGGCGTTTAATATGGGGTTTTGAGTCCATTTCGTTGAGCAAGGAGTAGCTCTTGTCTATTACATATTTGGCTTAAGGAACTTTATCTGTGCTCATTTCAATCTCTGGTTTTATGCAGCACCCCAACTCACCTTTCCCCTTAAGCAAGCATAAGTTGGTTTTCTAAATTTGGGACCATGTTCTGTTTTGAAATTCAGTTCCTGTGTAGCCAAGTTTACATTCCGTGTATTAGTGATATCTTATGATGTTTCTTTTTCTGTGTGACTTATTTCAGTTAGAATCATCATACCTGAATCCACTCATTATGCTGCTATGGGCCTGATGACATAGATGTCTTTGCTGAGTGATATTGCATTGTACGTAAGTACCACAACTTCTTTATCCATTTTTCGCTTTATGCGATATTGAACTTGTACCGTAAACGAGTTTCTTGTAAACAGAGCCATCCCAAACTTTGGGGTGGCTGTGTCTTTTTGATTTTAATTTCCCTAAGCTGCAGGACCATAAGTGGAAGTGCCCTAGGCTCTGTTGCTTTGTTTTTTAGATGTTTCAGGAAACACCATACACTTCTCCCGAGTGGCTGTTGGCAATTTACATCCCGCCCATCAGCATAACAAGGCTCCCAGTTCTCCATGGCCTGTCCTGCCTTTCTGGATTTTACACTTTTTTCAGATGGCCCTTTTGACGGGGGGGGAAGTGAGACTTCATTGTAGTGCAGATTTCCTTTGCAAGCTTGCTTGGTTGGGCAAAAAGGGCGTATGCGTTTTTTCCTGAATATATTCAGGAAAAAACGCATACGCCCTTTTTGGCCAAGTGCATCATTGTCGACCTTCTGCCTCTTTTCCTATGCTTTAAATGCAATTCCAGTCTACCTCCTGAAATCGGTTTCCTGCAATTCTGCCCGGCTTTCAAGTCCTCTTGGCAGCCTTACTTCAGTATATTTTTGGATGATAGCTGTCATTTATAACTCTGCAGGTTTGTGAATTACAGTGCCCCTGAGCTCCTTTCTTCAACTCGCTTTCTTGTGAGCTGGCCGCAACACCGCAGGATTGCTTCAGGCCCTAATCTGGTTCCGGCACGGCACGCTGAGCCTTTGGTTAATTCCTCTTCCTGGTGGGAAATGAGAGTTAAATTTTCCCGTCCAGACACCTCCAGCTAGTCTCTCATTGGTTCTCCCTATTCCTGTTCATCTTCCACGGAATTTGCAAACTGGGCCAAACAGGAGGTTAAAGGCACTGACTCTCCAAGTCGGGAGAGTGTTAGTAAAGCATCTGGAATGTTGCACCCGAGTACCAGGGGACGAGAACTGAGACATATTTCAACACGTCTCCCGATCACACGGTTGATCATACTCTGGGTTCCACATGCATGTTTTAGCTGAAGGAAGAATCCCTTAAACCTGGAGAGTTGAGACCCGTGGAATGGGTACCATGCAATATGACTTCAAAGGGTCTTCATTTGCTCACCAAAACTCTCCAATCCTATCACTGCTGCGTTTTTGCCCCTGTACTCACGATTGATTCACTTTCAGAGACATAGCAATCCATAGGTTTTAAGATACTTACTAGTCAGGTACATTATTAGGCGTTTAATATGGGGTTTTGAGTCCATTTCGTTGAGCAAGGAGTAGCTCTTGTCTATTACATATTTGGCTTAAGGAACTTTATCTGTGCTCATTTCAATCTCTGGTTTTATGCAGCACCCCAACTCACCTTTCCCCTTAAGCAAGCATAAGTTGGTTTTCTAAATTTGGGACCATGTTCTGTTTTGAAATTCAGTTCCTGTGTAGCCAAGTTTACATTCCGTGTATTAGTGATATCTTATGATGTTTCTTTTTCTGTGTGACTTATTTCAGTTAGAATCATCATACCTGAATCCACTCATTATGCTGCTATGGGCCTGATGACATAGATGTCTTTGCTGAGTGATATTGCATTGTACGTAAGTACCACAACTTCTTTATCCATTTTTCGCTTTATGCGATATTGAACTTGTACCGTAAACGAGTTTCTTGTAAACAGAGCCATCCCAAACTTTGGGGTGGCTGTGTCTTTTTGATTTTAATTTCCCTAAGCTGCAGGACCATAAGTGGAAGTGCCCTAGGCTCTGTTGCTTTGTTTTTTAGATGTTTCAGGAAACACCATACACTTCTCCCGAGTGGCTGTTGGCAATTTACATCCCGCCCATCAGCATAACAAGGCTCCCAGTTCTCCATGGCCTGTCCTGCCTTTCTGGATTTTACACTTTTTTCAGATGGCCCTTTTGACGGGGGGGAAGTGAGACTTCATTGTAGTGCAGATTTCCTTTGCAAGCTTGCTTGGTTGGCCGAAAAGGGCGTATGCGTTTTTTCCTGAATATATTCAGGAAAAAACGCATACGCCCTTTTTGGCCAAGTGCATCATTGTCGACCTTCTGCCTCTTTTCCTATGCTTTAAATGCAATTCCAGTCTACCTCCTGAAATCGGTTTCCTGCAATTCTGCCCGGCTTTCAAGTCCTCTTGGCAGCCTTACTTCAGTATATTTTTGGATGATAGCTGTCATTTATAACTCTGCAGGTTTGTGAATTACAGTGCCCCTGAGCTCCTTTCTTCAACTCGCTTTCTTGTGAGCTGGCCGCAACACCGCAGGATTGCTTCAGGCCCTAATCTGGTTCCGGCACGGCACGCTGAGCCTTTGGTTAATTCCTCTTCCTGGTGGGAAATGAGAGTTAAATTTTCCCGTCCAGACACCTCCAGCTAGTCTCTCATTGGTTCTCCCTATTCCTGTTCATCTTCCGCGGAATTTGCAAACTGGGCCAAACAGGAGGTTAAAGGCACTGACTCTCCAAGTCGGGAGAGTGTTAGTAAAGCATCTGGAATGTTGCACCCGAGTACCAGGGGACGAGAACTGAGACATATTTCAACACGTCTCCCGATCACACGGTTGATCATACTCTGGGTTCCACATGCATGTTTTAGCTGAAGGAAGAATCCCTTAAACCTGGAGAGTTGAGACCCGTGGAATGGGTACCAGGCAATATGACTTCAAAGGGTCTTCATTTGCTCACCAAAACTCTCCAATCCTATCACTGCTGCGTTTTTGCCCCTGTACTCATGATTGATTCACTTTCAGAGACATAGCAATCCATAGGTTTTAAGATACTTACTAGTCAGGTACATTATTAGGCGTTTAATATGGGGTTTTGAGTCCATTTCGTTGAGCAAGGAGTAGCTCTTGTCTATTACATATTTGGCTTAAGGAACTTTATCTGTGCTCATTTCAATCTCTGGTTTTATGCAGCACCCCAACTCACCTTTTCCCTTAAGCAAGCATAAGTTGGTTTTCTAAATTTGGGACCATGTTCTGTTTTGAAATTCAGTTCCTGTGTAGCCAAGTTTACATTCCGTGTATTAGTGATATCTTATGATGTTTCTTTTTCTGTGTGACTTATTTCAGTTAGAATCATCATACCTGAATCCACTCATTATGCTGCTATGGGCCTGATGACATAGATGTCATTGCTGAGTGATATTGCATTGTACGTAAGTACCACAACTTCTTTATCCATTTTTCGCTTTATGCGATATTGAACTTGTACCGTAAACGAGTTTCTTGTAAACAGAGCCATCCCAAACTTTGGGGTGGCTGTGTCTTTTTGATTTTAATTTCCCTAAGCTATAGGACCATAAGTGGAAGTGCCCTAGGCTCTGTTGCTTTGTTTTTTAGATGTTTCAGGAAACACCATACACTTCTCCCGAGTGGCTGTTGGCAATTTACATCCCGCCCATCAGCATAACAAGGCTCCCAGTTCTCCATGGCCTGTCCTGCCTTTCTGGATTTTACACTTTTTTCAGATGGCCCTTTTGACGGGGGGGAAGTGAGACTTCATTGTAGTGCAGATTTCCTTTGCAAGCTTGCTTGGTTGGCCAAAAAGGGCGTATGCGTTTTTTCCTGAATATATTCAGGAAAAAACGCATACGCCCTTTTTGGCCAAGTGCATCATTGTCGACCTTCTGCCTCTTTTCCTATGCTTTAAATGCAATTCCAGTCTACCTCCTGAAATCGGTTTCCTGCAATTCTGCCCGGCTTTCAAGTCCTCTTGGCAGCCTTACTTCAGTATATTTTTGGATGATAGCTGTCATTTATAACTCTGCAGGTTTGTGAATTACAGTGCCCCTGAGCTCCTTTCTTCAACTCGCTTTCTTGTGAGCTGGCCGCAACACCGCAGGATTGCTTCAGGCCCTAATCTGGTTCCGGCACGGCACGCTGAGCCTTTGGTTAATTCCTCTTCCTGGTGGGAAATGAGAGTTAAATTTTCCCGTCCAGACACCTCCAGCTAGTCTCTCATTGGTTCTCCCTATTCCTGTTCATCTTCCGCGGAATTTGCAAACTGGGCCAAACAGGAGGTTAAAGGCACTGACTCTCCAAGTCGGGAGAGTGTTAGTAAAGCATCTGGAATGTTGCACCCGAGTACCAGGGGACGAGAACTGAGACATATTTCAACACGTCTCCCGATCACACGGTTGATCATACTCTGGGTTCCACATGCATGTTTTAGCTGAAGGAAGAATCCCTTAAACCTGGAGAGTTGAGACCCGTGGAATGGGTACCAGGCAATATGACTTCAAAGGGTCTTCATTTGCTCACCAAAACTCTCCAATCCTATCACTGCTGCGTTTTTGCCCCTGTACTCACGATTGATTCACTTTCAGAGACATAGCAATCCATAGGTTTTAAGATACTTACTAGTCAGGTACATTATTAGGCGTTTAATATGTGGTTTGGAGTCCATTTCGTTGAGCAAGGAGTAGCTCTTGCCTATTACATATTTGGCTTAAGGAACTTTATCTGTGCTCATTTCAATCTCTGGTTTTATGCAGCACCCCAACTCACCTTTCCCCTTAAGCAAGCATAAGTTGGTTTTCTAAATTTGGGACCATGTTCTGTTTTGAAATTCAGTTCCTGTGTAGCCAAGTTTACATTCCGTGTATTAGTGATATCTTATGATGTTTCTTTTTCTGTGTGACTTATTTCAGTTAGAATCATCATACCTGAATCCACTCATTATGCTGCTATGGGCCTGATGACATAGATGTCATTGCTGAGTGATATTGCATTGTACGTAAGTACCACAAATTCTTTATCCATTTTTCGCTTTATGCGATATTGAACTTGTACCGTAAACGAGTTTCTTGTAAACAGAGCCATCCCAAACTTTGGGGTGGCTGTGTCTTTTTGATTTTAATTTCCCTAAGCTATAGGACCATAAGTGGAAGTGCCCTAGGCTCTGTTGCTTTGTTTTTTAGATGTTTCAGGAAACACCATACACTTCTCCCGAGTGGCTGTTGGCAATTTACATCCCGCCCATCAGCATAACAAGGCTCCCAGTTCTCCATGGCCTGTCCTGCCTTTCTGGATTTTACACTTTTTTCAGATGGCCCTTTTGACGGGGGGGAAGTGAGACTTCATTGTAGTGCAGATTTCCTTTGCAAGCTTGCTTGGTTGGCCGAAAAGGGCGTATGCGTTTTTTCCTGAATATATTCAGGAAAAAACGCATACGCCCTTTTTGGCCAAGTGCATCATTGTCGACCTTCTGCCTCTTTTCCTATGCTTTAAATGCAATTCCAGTCTACCTCCTGAAATCGGTTTCCTGCAATTCTGCCCGGCTTTCAAGTCCTCTTGGCAGCCTTACTTCAGTATATTTTTGGATGATAGCTGTCATTTATAACTCTGCAGGTTTGTGAATTACAGTGCCCCTGAGCTCCTTTCTTCAACTCGCTTTCTTGTGAGCTGGCCGCAACACCGCAGGATTGCTTCAGGCCCTAATCTGGTTCCGGCACGGCACGCTGAGCCTTTGGTTAATTCCTCTTCCTGGTGGGAAATGAGAGTTAAATTTTCCCGTCCAGACACCTCCAGCTAGTCTCTCATTGGTTCTCCCTATTCCTGTTCATCTTCCACGGAATTTGCAAACTGGGCCAAACAGGAGGTTAAAGGCACTGACTCTCCAAGTCGGGAGAGTGTTAGTAAAGCATCTGGAATGTTGCACCCGAGTACCAGGGGACGAGAACTGAGACATATTTCAACACGTCTCCCGATCACACGGTTGATCATACTCTGGGTTCCACATGCATGTTTTAGCTGAAGGAAGAATCCCTTAAACCTGGAGAGTTGAGACCCGTGGAATGGGTACCAGGCAATATGACTTCAAAGGGTCTTCATTTGCTCACCAAAACTCTCCAATCCTATCACTGCTGCGTTTTTGCCCCTGTACTCATGATTGATTCACTTTCAGAGACATAGCAATCCATAGGTTTTAAGATACTTACTAGTCAGGTACATTATTAGGCGTTTAATATGGGGTTTTGAGTCCATTTCGTTGAGCAAGGAGTAGCTCTTGTCTATTACATATTTGGCTTAAGGAACTTTATCTGTGCTCATTTCAATCTCTGGTTTTATGCAGCACCCCAACTCACCTTTCCCCTTAAGCAAGCATAAGTTGGTTTTCTAAATTTGGGACCATGTTCTGTTTTGAAATTCAGTTCCTGTGTAGCCAAGTTTACATTCCGTGTATTAGTGATATCTTATGATGTTTCTTTTTCTGTGTGACTTATTTCAGTTAGAATCATCATACCTGAATCCACTCATTATGCTGCTATGGGCCTGATGACATAGATGTCATTGCTGAGTGATATTGCATTGTACGTAAGTACCACAACTTCTTTATCCATTTTTCGCTTTATGCGATATTGAACTTGTACCGTAAACGAGTTTCTTGTAAACAGAGCCATCCCAAACTTTGGGGTGGCTGTGTCTTTTTGATTTTAATTTCCCTAAGCTATAGGACCATAAGTGGAAGTGCCCTAGGCTCTGTTGCTTTGTTTTTTAGATGTTTCAGGAAACACCATACACTTCTCCCGAGTGGCTGTTGGCAATTTACATCCCGCCCATCAGCATAACAAGGCTCCCAGTTCTCCATGGCCTGTCCTGCCTTTCTGGATTTTACACTTTTTTCAGATGGCCCTTTTGACGGGGGGGAAGTGAGACTTCATTGTAGTGCAGATTTCCTTTGCAAGCTTGCTTGGTTGGCCAAAAAGGGCGTATGCGTTTTTTCCTGAATATATTCAGGAAAAAACGCATACGCCCTTTTTGGCCAAGTGCATCATTGTCGACCTTCTGCCTCTTTTCCTATGCTTTAAATGCAATTCCAGTCTACCTCCTGAAATCGGTTTCCTGCAATTCTGCCCGGCTTTCAAGTCCTCTTGGCAGCCTTACTTCAGTATATTTTTGGATGATAGCTGTCATTTATAACTCTGCAGGTTTGTGAATTACAGTGCCCCTGAGCTCCTTTCTTCAACTCGCTTTCTTGTGAGCTGGCCGCAACACCGCAGGATTGCTTCAGGCCCTAATCTGGTTCCGGCACGGCACGCTGAGCCTTTGGTTAATTCCTCTTCCTGGTGGGAAATGAGAGTTAAATTTTCCCGTCCAGACACCTCCAGCTAGTCTCTCATTGGTTCTCCCTATTCCTGTTCATCTTCCGCGGAATTTGCAAACTGGGCCAAACAGGAGGTTAAAGGCACTGACTCTCCAAGTCGGGAGAGTGTTAGTAAAGCATCTGGAATGTTGCACCCGAGTACCAGGGGACGAGAACTGAGACATATTTCAACACGTCTCCCGATCACACGGTTGATCATACTCTGGGTTCCACATGCATGTTTTAGCTGAAGGAAGAATCCCTTAAACCTGGAGAGTTGAGACCCGTGGAATGGGTACCAGGCAATATGACTTCAAAGGGTCTTCATTTGCTCACCAAAACTCTCCAATCCTATCACTGCTGCGTTTTTGCCCCTGTACTCACGATTGATTCACTTTCAGAGACATAGCAATCCATAGGTTTTAAGATACTTACTAGTCAGGTACATTATTAGGCGTTTAATATGGGGTTTGGAGTCCATTTCGTTGAGCAAGGAGTAGCTCTTGCCTATTACATATTTGGCTTAAGGAACTTTATCTGTGCTCATTTCAATCTCTGGTTTTATGCAGCACCCCAACTCACCTTTCCCCTTAAGCAAGCATAAGTTGGTTTTCTAAATTTGGGACCATGTTCTGTTTTGAAATTCAGTTCCTGTGTAGCCAAGTTTACATTCCGTGTATTAGTGATATCTTATGATGTTTCTTTTTCTGTGTGACTTATTTCAGTTAGAATCATCATACCTGAATCCACTCATTATGCTGCTATGGGCCTGATGACATAGATGTCATTGCTGAGTGATATTGCATTGTACGTAAGTACCACAACTTCTTTATCCATTTTTCGCTTTATGCGATATTGAACTTGTACCGTAAACGAGTTTCTTGTAAACAGAGCCATCCCAAACTTTGGGGTGGCTGTGTCTTTTTGATTTTAATTTCCCTAAGCTGCAGGACCATAAGTGGAAGTGCCCTAGGCTCTGTTGCTTTGTTTTTTAGATGTTTCAGGAAACACCATACACTTCTCCCGAGTGGCTGTTGGCAATTGACATCCCGCCCATCAGCATAACAAGGCTCCCAGTTCTCCATGGCCTGTCCTGCCTTTCTGGATTTTACACTTTTTTCAGATGGCCCTTTTGACGGGGGGGAAGTGAGACTTCATTGTAGTGCAGATTTCCTTTGCAAGCTTGCTTGGTTGGCCAAAAAGGGCGTATGCGTTTTTTCCTGAATATATTCAGGAAAAAACGCATACGCCCTTTTTGGCCAAGTGCATCATTGTCGACCTTCTGCCTCTTTTCCTATGCTTTAAATGCAATTCCAGTCTACCTCCTGAAATCGGTTTCCTGCAATTCTGCCCGGCTTTCAAGTCCTCTTGGCAGCCTTACTTCAGTATATTTTTGGATGATAGCTGTCATTTATAACTCTGCAGGTTTGTGAATTACAGTGCCCCTGAGCTCCTTTCTTCAACTCGCTTTCTTGTGAGCTGGCCGCAACACCGCAGGATTGCTTCAGGCCCTAATCTGGATCCGGCACGGCACGCTGAGCCTTTGGTTAATTCCTCTTCCTGGTGGGAAATGAGAGTTAAATTTTCCCGTCCAGACACCTCCAGCTAGTCTCTCATTGGTTCTCCCTATTCCTGTTCATCTTCCACGGAATTTGCAAACTGGGCCAAACAGGAGGTTAAAGACACTGACTCTCCAAGTCGGGAGAGTGTTAGTAAAGCATCTGGAATGTTGCACCCGAGTACCAGGGGACGAGAACTGAGACATATTTCAACACGTCTCCCGATCACACGGTTGATCATACTCTGGGTTCCACATGCATGTTTTAGCTGAAGGAAGAATCCCTTAAACCTGGAGAGTTGAGACCCGTGGAATGGGTACCATGCAATATGACTTCAAAGGGTCTTCATTTGCTCACCAAAACTCTCCAATCCTATCACTGCTGCGTTTTTGCCCCTGTACTCACGATTGATTCACTTTCAGAGACATAGCAATCCATAGGTTTTAAGATACTTACTAGTCAGGTACATTATTAGGCGTTTAATATGGGGTTTTGAGTCCATTTCGTTGAGCAAGGAGTAGCTCTTGTCTATTACATATTTGGCTTAAGGAACTTTATCTGTGCTCATTTCAATCTCTGGTTTTATGCAGCACCCCAACTCACCTTTCCCCTTAAGCAAGCATAAGTTGGTTTTCTAAATTTGGGACCATGTTCTGTTTTGAAATTCAGTTCCTGTGTAGCCAAGTTTACATTCCGTGTATTAGTGATATCTTATGATGTTTCTTTTTCTGTGTGACTTATTTCAGTTAGAATCATCATACCTGAATCCACTCATTATGCTGCTATGGGCCTGATGACATAGATGTCATTGCTGAGTGATATTGCATTGTACGTAAGTACCACAACTTCTTTATCCATTTTTCGCTTTATGCGATATTGAACTTGTACCGTAAACGAGTTTCTTGTAAACAGAGCCATCCCAAACTTTGGGGTGGCTGTGTCTTTTTGATTTTAATTTCCCTAAGCTATAGGACCATAAGTGGAAGTGCCCTAGGCTCTGTTGCTTTGTTTTTTAGATGTTTCAGGAAACACCATACACTTCTCCCGAGTGGCTGTTGGCAATTTACATCCCGCCCATCAGCATAACAAGGCTCCCAGTTCTCCATGGCCTGTCCTGCCTTTCTGGATTTTACACTTTTTTCAGATGGCCCTTTTGACGGGGGGGAAGTGAGACTTCATTGTAGTGCAGATTTCCTTTGCAAGCTTGCTTGGTTGGCCAAAAAGGGCGTATGCGTTTTTTCCTGAATATATTCAGGAAAAAACGCATACGCCCTTTTTGGCCAAGTGCATCATTGTCGACCTTCTGCCTCTTTTCCTATGCTTTAAATGCAATTCCAGTCTACCTCCTGAAATCGGTTTCCTGCAATTCTGCCCGGCTTTCAAGTCCTCTTGGCAGCCTTACTTCAGTATATTTTTGGATGATAGCTGTCATTTATAACTCTGCAGGTTTGTGAATTACAGTGCCCCTGAGCTCCTTTCTTCAACTCGCTTTCTTGTGAGCTGGCCGCAACACCGCAGGATTGCTTCAGGCCCTAATCTGGTTCCGGCACGGCACGCTGAGCCTTTGGTTAATTCCTCTTCCTGGTGGGAAATGAGAGTTAAATTTTCCCGTCCAGACACCTCCAGCTAGTCTCTCATTGGTTCTCCCTATTCCTGTTCATCTTCCGCGGAATTTGCAAACTGGGCCAAACAGGAGGTTAAAGGCACTGACTCTCCAAGTCGGGAGAGTGTTAGTAAAGCATCTGGAATGTTGCACCCGAGTACCAGGGGACGAGAACTGAGACATATTTCAACACGTCTCCCGATCACACGGTTGATCATACTCTGGGTTCCACATGCATGTTTTAGCTGAAGGAAGAATCCCTTAAACCTGGAGAGTTGAGACCCGTGGAATGGGTACCATGCAATATGACTTCAAAGGGTCTTCATTTGCTCACCAAAACTCTCCAATCCTATCACTGCTGCGTTTTTGCCCCTGTACTCACGATTGATTCACTTTCAGAGACATAGCAATCCATAGGTTTTAAGATACTTACTAGTCAGGTACATTATTAGGCGTTTAATATGGGGTTTTGAGTCCATTTCGTTGAGCAAGGAGTAGCTCTTGTCTATTACATATTTGGCTTAAGGAACTTTATCTGTGCTCATTTCAATCTCTGGTTTTATGCAGCACCCCAACTCACCTTTCCCCTTAAGCAAGCATAAGTTGGTTTTCTAAATTTGGGACCATGTTCTGTTTTGAAATTCAGTTCCTGTGTAGCCAAGTTTACATTCCGTGTATTAGTGATATCTTATGATGTTTCTTTTTCTGTGTGACTTATTTCAGTTAGAATCATCATACCTGAATCCACTCATTATGCTGCTATGGGCCTGATGACATAGATGTCATTGCTGAGTGATATTGCATTGTACGTAAGTACCACAACTTCTTTATCCATTTTTCGCTTTATGCGATATTGAACTTGTACCGTAAACGAGTTTCTTGTAAACAGAGCCATCCCAAACTTTGGGGTGGCTGTGTCTTTTTGATTTTAATTTCCCTAAGCTGCAGGACCATAAGTGGAAGTGCCCTAGGCTCTGTTGCTTTGTTTTTTAGATGTTTCAGGAAACACCATACACTTCTCCCGAGTGGCTGTTGGCAATTTACATCCCGCCCATCAGCATAACAAGGCTCCCAGTTCTCCATGGCCTGTCCTGCCTTTCTGGATTTTACACTTTTTTCAGATGGCCCTTTTGACGGGGGGGAAGTGAGACTTCATTGTAGTGCAGATTTCCTTTGCAAGCTTGCTTGGTTGGCCAAAAAGGGCGTATGCGTTTTTTCCTGAATATATTCAGGAAAAAACGCATACGCCCTTTTTGGCCAAGTGCATCATTGTCGACCTTCTGCCTCTTTTCCTATGCTTTAAATGCAATTCCAGTCTACCTCCTGAAATCGGTTTCCTGCAATTCTGCCCGGCTTTCAAGTCCTCTTGGCAGCCTTACTTCAGTATATTTTTGGATGATAGCTGTCATTTATAACTCTGCAGGTTTGTGAATTACAGTGCCCCTGAGCTCCTTTCTTCAACTCGCTTTCTTGTGAGCTGGCCGCAACACTGCAGGATTGCTTCAGGCCCTAAACTGGTTCCGGCATGGCACGCTGAGCCTTTGGTTGATTCCTCTTCCTCGTGGGAAATGAGAGTTAAATTTTCCCGTCCAGACACCTCCAGCTAGTCTCTCATTGGTTCTCCCTATTCCTGTTCATCTTCCGCGGAATTTGCAAACTGGGCCAAACAGGAGGTTAAAGGCACTGACTCTCCAAGTCGGGAGAGTGTCAGTAAAGCATCTGGAATGTTGCACCCGAGTACCAGGGGACGAGAACTGAGACATATTTCAACACGTCTCCCGATCACACGGTTGATCATACTCTGGGTTCCACATGCATGTTTTAGCTGAAGGAAGAATCCCTTAAACCTGGAGAGTTGAGACCCGTGGAATGGGTACCATGCAATATGACTTCAAAGGGTCTTCATTTGCTCACCAAAACTCTCCAATCCTATCACTGCTGCGTTTTTGCCCCTGTACTCACGATTGATTCACTTTCAGAGACATAGCAATCCATAGGTTTTAAGATACTTACTAGTCAGGTACATTATTAGGCGTTTAATATGGGGTTTTGAGTCCATTTCGTTGAGCAAGGAGTAGCTCTTGTCTATTACATATTTGGCTTAAGGAACTTTATCTGTGCTCATTTCAATCTCTGGTTTTATGCAGCACCCTAACTCACCTTTCCCCTTAAGCAAGCATAAGTTGGTTTTCTAAATTTGGGACCATGTTCTGTTTTGAAATTCAGTTCCTGTGTAGCCAAGTTTACATTCCGTGTATTAGTGATATCTTATGATGTTTCTTTTTCTGTGTGACTTATTTCAGTTAGAATCATCATACCTGAATCCACTCATTATGCTGCTATGGGCCTGATGACATAGATGTCATTGCTGAGTGATATTGCATTGTACGTAAGTACCACAAATTCTTTATCCATTTTTCGCTTTATGCGATATTGAACTTGTACCGTAAACGAGTTTCTTGTAAACAGAGCCATCCCAAACTTTGGGGTGGCTGTGTCTTTTTGATTTTAATTTCCCTAAGCTATAGGACCATAAGTGGAAGTGCCCTAGGCTCTGTTGCTTTGTTTTTTAGATGTTTCAGGAAACACCATACACTTCTCCCGAGTGGCTGTTGGCAATTTACATCCCGCCCATCAGCATAACAAGGCTCCCAGTTCTCCATGGCCTGTCCTGCCTTTCTGGATTTTACACTTTTTTCAGATGGCCCTTTTGACGGGGGGGAAGTGAGACTTCATTGTAGTGCAGATTTCCTTTGCAAGCATGCTTGGTTGGCCAAAAAGGGCGTATGCGTTTTTTCCTGAATATATTCAGGAAAAAACGCATACGCCCTTTTTGGCCAAGTGCATCATTGTCGACCTTCTGCCTCTTTTCCTATGCTTTAAATGCAATTCCAGTCTACCTCCTGAAATCGGTTTCCTGCAATTCTGCCCGGCTTTCAAGTCCTCTTGGCAGCCTTACTTCAGTATATTTTTGGATGATAGCTGTCATTTATAACTCTGCAGGTTTGTGAATTACAGTGCCCCTGAGCTCCTTTCTTCAACTCGCTTTCTTGTGAGCTGGCCGCAACACCGCAGGATTGCTTCAGGCCCTAATCTGGTTCCGGCACGGCACGCTGAGCCTTTGGTTAATTCCTCTTCCTGGTGGGAAATGAGAGTTAAATTTTCCCGTCCAGACACCTCCAGCTAGTCTCTCATTGGTTCTCCCTATTCCTGTTCATCTTCTGCGGAATTTGCAAACTGGGCCAAACAGGAGGTTAAAGGCACTGACTCTCCAAGTCGGGAGAGTGTTAGTAAAGCATCTGGAATGTTGCACCCGAGTACCAGGGGACGAGAACTGAGACATATTTCAACACGTCTCCCGATCACACGGTTGATCATACCCTGGGTTCCACATGCATGTTTTAGCTGAAGGAAGAATCCCTTAAACCTGGAGAGTTGAGACCCGTGGAATGGGTACCATGCAATATGACTTCAAAGGGTCTTCATTTGCTCACCAAAACTCTCCAATCCTATCACTGCTGCGTTTTTGCCCCTGTACTCACGATTGATTCACTTTCAGAGACATAGCACTCCATAGGTTTTAAGATACTTACTAGTCAGGTACATGATTAGGCGTTTAATATGGGGTTTTGAGTCCATTTCGTTGAGCAAGGAGTAGCTCTTGTCTATTACATATTTGGCTTAAGGAACTTTATCTGTGCTCATTTCAATCTCTGGTTTTATGCAGCACCCCAACTCACCTTTCCCCTTAAGCAAGCATAAGTTGGTTTTCTAAATTTGGGACCATGTTCTGTTTTGAAATTCAGTTCCTGTGTAGCCAAGTTTACATTCCGTGTATTAGTGATATCTTATGATGTTTCTTTTTCTGTGTGACTTATTTCAGTTAGAATCATCATACCTGAATCCACTCATTATGCTGCTATGGGCCTGATGACATAGATGTCATTGCTGAGTGATATTGCATTGTACGTAAGTACCACAACTTCTTTATCCATTTTTCGCTTTATGCGATATTGAACTTGTACCGTAAACGAGTTTCTTGTAAACAGAGCCATCCCAAACTTTGGGGTGGCTGTGTCTTTTTGATTTTAATTTCCCTAAGCTGCAGGACCATAAGTGGAAGTGCCCTAGGCTCTGTTGCTTTGTTTTTTAGATGTTTCAGGAAACACCATACACTTCTCCCGCGTGGCTGTTGGCAATTTACATCCCGCCCATCAGCATAACAAGGCTCCCAGTTCTCCATGGCCTGTCCTGCCTTTCTGGATTTTACACTTTTTTCAGATAGCCCTTTTGACGGGGGGGAAGTGAGACTTCATTGTAGTGCAGATTTCCTTTGCAAGCTTGCTTGGTTGGCCAAAAAGGGCGTATGCGTTTTTTCCTGAATATATTCAGGAAAAAACGCATACGCCCTTTTTGGCCAAGTGCATCATTGTCGACCTTCTGCCTCTTTTCCTATGCTTTAAATGCAATTCCAGTCTACCTCCTGAAATCGGTTTCCTGCAATTCTGCCCGGCTTTCAAGTCCTCTTGGCAGCCTTACTTCAGTATATTTTTGGATGATAGCTGTCATTTATAACTCTGCAGGTTTGTGAATTACAGTGCCCCTGAGCTCCTTTCTTCAACTCGCTTTCTTGTGAGCTGGCCGCAACACCGCAGGATTGCTTCAGGCCCTAATCTGGTTCCGGCACGGCACGCTGAGCCTTTGGTTAATTCCTCTTCCTGGTGGGAAATGAGAGTTAAATTTTCCCGTCCAGACACCTCCAGCTAGTCTCTCATTGGTTCTCCCTATTCCTGTTCATCTTCTGCGGAATTTGCAAACTGGGCCAAACAGGAGGTTAAAGGCACTGACTCTCCAAGTCGGGAGAGTGTTAGTAAAGCATCTGGAATGTTGCACCCGAGTACCAGGGGACGAGAACTGAGACATATTTCAACACGTCTCCCGATCACACGGTTGATCATACTCTGGGTTCCACATGCATGTTTTAGCTGAAGGAAGAATCCCTTAAACCTGGAGAGTTGAGACCCGTGGAATGGGTACCATGCAATATGACTTCAAAGGGTCTTCATTTGCTCACCAAAACTCTCCAATCCTATCACTGCTGCGTTTTTGCCCCTGTACTCACGATTGATTCACTTTCAGAGACATAGCAATCCATAGGTTTTAAGATACTTACTAGTCAGGTACATTATTAGGCGTTTAATATGGGGTTTTGAGTCCATTTCGTTGAGCAAGGAGTAGCTCTTGTCTATTACATATTTGGCTTAAGGAACTTTATCTGTGCTCATTTCAATCTCTGGTTTTATGCAGCACCCCAACTCACCTTTCCCCTTAAGCAAGCATAAGTTGGTTTTCTAAATTTGGGACCATGTTCTGTTTTGAAATTCAGTTCCTGTGTAGCCAAGTTTACATTCCGTGTATTAGTGATATCTTATGATGTTTCTTTTTCTGTGTGACTTATTTCAGTTAGAATCATCATACCTGAATCCACTCATTATGCTGCTATGGGCCTGATGACATAGATGTCATTGCTGAGTGATATTGCATTGTACGTAAGTACCACAACTTCTTTATCCATTTTTCGCTTTATGCGATATTGAACTTGTACCGTAAACGAGTTTCTTGTAAACAGAGCCATCCCAAACTTTGGGGTGGCTGTGTCTTTTTGATTTTAATTTCCCTGAGCTATAGGACCATAAGTGGAAGTGCCCTAGGCTCTGTTGCTTTGTTTTTTAGATGTTTCAGGAAACACCATACACTTCTCCCGCGTGGCTGTTGGCAATTTACATCCCGCCCATCAGCATAACAAGGCTCCCAGTTCTCCATGGCCTGTCCTGCCTTTCTGGATTTTACACTTTTTTCAGATGGCCCTTTTGACGGGGGGGAAGTGAGACTTCATTGTAGTGCAGATTTCCTTTGCAAGCTTGCTTGGTTGGCCAAAAAGGGCGTATGCGTTTTTTCCTGAATATATTCAGGAAAAAACGCATACGCCCTTTTTGGCCAAGTGCATCATTGTCGACCTTCTGCCTCTTTTCCTATGCTTTAAATGCAATTCCAGTCTACCTCCTGAAATCGGTTTCCTGCAATTCTGCCCGGCTTTCAAGTCCTCTTGGCAGCCTTACTTCAGTATATTTTTGGATGATAGCTGTCATTTATAACTCTGCAGGTTTGTGAATTACAGTGCCCCTGAGCTCCTTTCTTCAACTCGCTTTCTTGTGAGCTGGCCGCAACACCGCAGGATTGCTTCAGGCCCTAATCTGGTTCCGGCACGGCACGCTGAGCCTTTGGTTGATTCCTCTTCCTGGTGGGAAATGAGAGTTAAATTTTCCCGTCCAGACACCTCCAGCTAGTCTCTCATTGGTTCTCCCTATTCCTGTTCATCTTCCGCGGAATTTGCAAACTGGGCCAAACAGGAGGTTAAAGGCACTGACTCTCCAAGTCGGGAGAGTGTTAGTAAAGCATCTGGAATGTTGCACCCGAGTACCAGGGGACGAGAACTGAGACATATTTCAACACGTCTCCCGATCACACGGTTGATCATACTCTGGGTTCCACATGCATGTTTTAGCTGAAGGAAGAATCCCTTAAACCTGGAGAGTTGAGACCCGTGGAATGGGTACCATGCAATATGACTTCAAAGGGTCTTCATTTGCTCACCAAAACTCTCCAATCCTATCACTGCTGCGTTTTTGCCCCTGTACTCACGATTGATTCACTTTCAGAGACATAGCAATCCATAGGTTTTAAGATACTTACTAGTCAGGTACATTATTAGGCGTTTAATATGGGGTTTTGAGTCCATTTCGTTGAGCAAGGAGTAGCTCTTGTCTATTACATATTTGGCTTAAGGAACTTTATCTGTGCTCATTTCAATCTCTGGTTTTATGCAGCACCCCAACTCACCTTTCCCCTTAAGCAAGCATAAGTTGGTTTTCTAAATTTGGGACCATGTTCTGTTTTGAAATTCAGTTCCTGTGTAGCCAAGTTTACATTCCGTGTATTAGTGATATCTTATGATGTTTCTTTTTCTGTGTGACTTATTTCAGTTAGAATCATCATACCTGAATCCACTCATTATGCTGCTATGGGCCTGATGACATAGATGTCATTGCTGAGTGATATTGCATTGTACGTAAGTACCACAACTTCTTTATCCATTTTTCGCTTTATGCGATATTGAACTTGTACCGTAAACGAGTTTCTTGTAAAGAGAGCCATCCCAAACTTTGGGGTGGCTGTGTCTTTTTGATTTTAATTTCCCTAAGCTATAGGACCATAAGTGGAAGTGCCCTAGGCTCTGTTGCTTTGTTTTTTAGATGTTTCAGGAAACACCATACACTTCTCCCGAGTGGCTGTTGGCAATTTACATCCCGCCCATCAGCATAACAAGGCTCCCAGTTCTCCATGGTCTGTCCTGTCTTTCTGGATTTTACACTTTTTTCAGATGGCCCTTTTGACGGGGGGGAAGTGAGACTTCATTGTAGTGCAGATTTCCTTTGCAAGCTTGCTTGGTTGGCCAAAAAGGGCGTATGCGTTTTTTCCTGAATATATTCAGGAAAAAACGCATACGCCCTTTTTGGCCAAGTGCATCATTGTCGACCTTCTGCCTCTTTTCCTATGCTTTAAATGCAATTCCAGTCTACCTCCTGAAATCGGTTTCCTGCAATTCTGCCCGGCTTTCAAGTCCTCTTGTCAACCTTACTTCAGTATATTTTTGGATGATAGCTGTCATTTATAACTCTGCAGGTTTGTGAATTACAGTGCCCCTGAGCTCCTTTCTTCAACTCGCTTTCTTATGAGCTGGCCGCAACACCGCAGGATTGCTTCAGGCCCTAATCTGGTTCCGGCACGGCACGCTGAGCCTTTGGTTAATTCCTCTTCCTGGTGGGAAATGAGAGTTAAATTTTCCCGTCCAGACACCTCCAGCTAGTCTCTCATTGGTTCTCCCTATTCCTGTTCATCTTCCGCGGAATTTGCAAACTGGGCCAAACAGGAGGTTAAAGGCACTGACTCTCCAAGTCGGGAGAGTGTTAGTAAAGCATCTGGAATGTTGCACCCGAGTACCAGGGGACGAGAACTGAGACATATTTCAACACGTCTCCCGATCACACGGTTGATCATACCCTGGGTTCCACATGCATGTTTTAGCTGAAGGAAGAATCCCTTAAACCTGGAGAGTTGAGACCCGTGGAATGGGTACCATGCAATATGACTTCAAAGGGTCTTCATTTGCTCACCAAAACTCTCCAATCCTATCACTGCTGCGTTTTTGCCCCTGTACTCACGATTGATTCACTTTCAGAGACATAGCACTCCATAGGTTTTAAGATACTTACTAGTCAGGTACATGATTAGGCGTTTAATATGGGGTTTTGAGTCCATTTCGTTGAGCAAGGAGTAGCTCTTGTCTATTACATATTTGGCTTAAGGAACTTTATCTGTGCTCATTTCAATCTCTGGTTTTATGCAGCACCCCAACTCACCTTTCCCCTTAAGCAAGCATAAGTTGGTTTTCTAAATTTGGGACCATGTTCTGTTTTGAAATTCAGTTCCTGTGTAGCCAAGTTTACATTCCGTGTATTAGTGATATCTTATGATGTTTCTTTTTCTGTGTGACTTATTTCAGTTAGAATCATCATACCTGAATCCACTCATTATGCTGCTATGGGCCTGATGACATAGATGTCATTGCTGAGTGATATTGCATTGTACGTAAGTACCACAACTTCTTTATCCATTTTTCGCTTTATGCGATATTGAACTTGTACCGTAAACGAGTTTCTTGTAAACAGAGCCATCCCAAACTTTGGGGTGGCTGTGTCTTTTTGATTTTAATTTCCCTAAGCTGCAGGACCATAAGTGGAAGTGCCCTAGGCTCTGTTGCTTTGTTTTTTAGATGTTTCAGGAAACACCATACACTTCTCCCGCGTGGCTGTTGGCAATTTACATCCCGCCCATCAGCATAACAAGGCTCCCAGTTCTCCATGGCCTGTCCTGCCTTTCTGGATTTTACACTTTTTTCAGATAGCCCTTTTGACGGGGGGGAAGTGAGACTTCATTGTAGTGCAGATTTCCTTTGCAAGCTTGCTTGGTTGGCCAAAAAGGGCGTATGCGTTTTTTCCTGAATATATTCAGGAAAAAACGCATACGCCCTTTTTGGCCAAGTGCATCATTGTCGACCTTCTGCCTCTTTTCCTATGCTTTAAATGCAATTCCAGTCTACCTCCTGAAATCGGTTTCCTGCAATTCTGCCCGGCTTTCAAGTCCTCTTGGCAGCCTTACTTCAGTATATTTTTGGATGATAGCTGTCATTTATAACTCTGCAGGTTTGTGAATTACAGTGCCCCTGAGCTCCTTTCTTCAACTCGCTTTCTTGTGAGCTGGCCGCAACACCGCAGGATTGCTTCAGGCCCTAATCTGGTTCCGGCATGGCACGCTGAGCCTTTGGTTAATTCCTCTTCCTGGTGGGAAATGAGAGTTAAATTTTCCCGTCCAGACACCTCCAGCTAGTCTCTCATTGGTTCTCCCTATTCCTGTTCATCTTCTGCGGAATTTGCAAACTGGGCCAAACAGGAGGTTAAAGGCACTGACTCTCCAAGTCGGGAGAGTGTTAGTAAAGCATCTGGAATGTTGCACCCGAGTACCAGGGGACGAGAACTGAGACATATTTCAACACGTCTCCCGATCACACGGTTGATCATACTCTGGGTTCCACATGCATGTTTTAGCTGAAGGAAGAATCCCTTAAACCTGGAGAGTTGAGACCCGTGGAATGGGTACCATGCAATATGACTTCAAAGGGTCTTCATTTGCTCACCAAAACTCTCCAATCCTATCACTGCTGCGTTTTTGCCCCTGTACTCACGATTGATTCACTTTCAGAGACATAGCAATCCATAGGTTTTAAGATACTTACTAGTCAGGTACATTATTAGGCGTTTAATATGGGGTTTTGAGTCCATTTCGTTGAGCAAGGAGTAGCTCTTGTCTATTACATATTTGGCTTAAGGAACTTTATCTGTGCTCATTTCAATCTCTGGTTTTATGCAGCACCCCAACTCACCTTTCCCCTTAAGCAAGCATAAGTTGGTTTTCTAAATTTGGGACCATGTTCTGTTTTGAAATTCAGTTCCTGTGTAGCCAAGTTTACATTCCGTGTATTAGTGATATCTTATGATGTTTCTTTTTCTGTGTGACTTATTTCAGTTAGAATCATCATACCTGAATCCACTCATTATGCTGCTATGGGCCTGATGACATAGATGTCATTGCTGAGTGATATTGCATTGTACGTAAGTACCACAACTTCTTTATCCATTTTTCGCTTTATGCGATATTGAACTTGTACCGTAAACGAGTTTCTTGTAAACAGAGCCATCCCAAACTTTGGGGTGGCTGTGTCTTTTTGATTTTAATTTCCCTGAGCTATAGGACCATAAGTGGAAGTGCCCTAGGCTCTGTTGCTTTGTTTTTTAGATGTTTCAGGAAACACCATACACTTCTCCCGCGTGGCTGTTGGCAATTTACATCCCGCCCATCAGCATAACAAGGCTCCCAGTTCTCCATGGCCTGTCCTGCCTTTCTGGATTTTACACTTTTTTCAGATGGCCCTTTTGACGGGGGGGAAGTGAGACTTCATTGTAGTGCAGATTTCCTTTGCAAGCTTGCTTGGTTGGCCAAAAAGGGCGTATGCGTTTTTTCCTGAATATATTCAGGAAAAAACGCATACGCCCTTTTTGGCCAAGTGCATCATTGTCGACCTTCTGCCTCTTTTCCTATGCTTTAAATGCAATTCCAGTCTACCTCCTGAAATCGGTTTCCTGCAATTCTGCCCGGCTTTCAAGTCCTCTTGGCAGCCTTACTTCAGTATATTTTTGGATGATAGCTGTCATTTATAACTCTGCAGGTTTGTGAATTACAGTGCCCCTGAGCTCCTTTCTTCAACTCGCTTTCTTGTGAGCTGGCCGCAACACCGCAGGATTGCTTCAGGCCCTAATCTGGTTCCGGCACGGCACGCTGAGCCTTTGGTTGATTCCTCTTCCTGGTGGGAAATGAGAGTTAAATTTTCCCGTCCAGACACCTCCAGCTAGTCTCTCATTGGTTCTCCCTATTCCTGTTCATCTTCCGCGGAATTTGCAAACTGGGCCAAACAGGAGGTTAAAGGCACTGACTCTCCAAGTCGGGAGAGTGTTAGTAAAGCATCTGGAATGTTGCACCCGAGTACCAGGGGACGAGAACTGAGACATATTTCAACACGTCTCCCGATCACACGGTTGATCATACTCTGGGTTCCACATGCATGTTTTAGCTGAAGGAAGAATCCCTTAAACCTGGAGAGTTGAGACCCGTGGAATGGGTACCATGCAATATGACTTCAAAGGGTCTTCATTTGCTCACCAAAACTCTCCAATCCTATCACTGCTGCGTTTTTGCCCCTGTACTCACGATTGATTCACTTTCAGAGACATAGCAATCCATAGGTTTTAAGATACTTACTAGTCAGGTACATTATTAGGCGTTTAATATGGGGTTTTGAGTCCATTTCGTTGAGCAAGGAGTAGCTCTTGTCTATTACATATTTGGCTTAAGGAACTTTATCTGTGCTCATTTCAATCTCTGGTTTTATGCAGCACCCCAACTCACCTTTCCCCTTAAGCAAGCATAAGTTGGTTTTCTAAATTTGGGACCATGTTCTGTTTTGAAATTCAGTTCCTGTGTAGCCAAGTTTACATTCCGTGTATTAGTGATATCTTATGATGTTTCTTTTTCTGTGTGACTTATTTCAGTTAGAATCATCATACCTGAATCCACTCATTATGCTGCTATGGGCCTGATGACATAGATGTCATTGCTGAGTGATATTGCATTGTACGTAAGTACCACAACTTCTTTATCCATTTTTCGCTTTATGCGATATTGAACTTGTACCGTAAACGAGTTTCTTGTAAAGAGAGCCATCCCAAACTTTGGGGTGGCTGTGTCTTTTTGATTTTAATTTCCCTAAGCTATAGGACCATAAGTGGAAGTGCCCTAGGCTCTGTTGCTTTGTTTTTTAGATGTTTCAGGAAACACCATACACTTCTCCCGAGTGGCTGTTGGCAATTTACATCCCGCCCATCAGCATAACAAGGCTCCCAGTTCTCCATGGTCTGTCCTGTCTTTCTGGATTTTACACTTTTTTCAGATGGCCCTTTTGACGGGGGGGAAGTGAGACTTCATTGTAGTGCAGATTTCCTTTGCAAGCTTGCTTGGTTGGCCAAAAAGGGCGTATGCGTTTTTTCCTGAATATATTCAGGAAAAAACGCATACGCCCTTTTTGGCCAAGTGCATCATTGTCGACCTTCTGCCTCTTTTCCTATGCTTTAAATGCAATTCCAGTCTACCTCCTGAAATCGGTTTCCTGCAATTCTGCCCGGCTTTCAAGTCCTCTTGTCAACCTTACTTCAGTATATTTTTGGATGATAGCTGTCATTTATAACTCTGCAGGTTTGTGAATTACAGTGCCCCTGAGCTCCTTTCTTCAACTCGCTTTCTTATGAGCTGGCCGCAACACCGCAGGATTGCTTCAGGCCCTAATCTGGTTCCGGCACGGCACGCTGAGCCTTTGGTTAATTCCTCTTCCTGGTGGGAAATGAGAGTTAAATTTTCCCGTCCAGACACCTCCAGCTAGTCTCTCATTGGTTCTCCCTATTCCTGTTCATCTTCCGCGGAATTTGCAAACTGGGCCAAACAGGAGGTTAAAGGCACTGACTCTCCAAGTCGGGAGAGTGTTAGTAAAGCATCTGGAATGTTGCACCCGAGTACCAGGGGACGAGAACTGAGACATATTTCAACACGTCTCCCGATCACACGGTTGATCATACTCTGGGTTCCACATGCATGTTTTAGCTGAAGGAAGAATCCCTTAAACCTGGAGAGTTGAGACCCGTGGAATGGGTACCATGCAATATGACTTCAAAGGGTCTTCATTTGCTCACCAAAACTCTCCAATCCTATCACTGCTGCGTTTTTGCCCCTGTACTCACGATTAATTCACTTTCAGAGACATAGCACTCCATAGGTTTTAAGATACTTACTAGTCAGGTACATTATTAGGCGTTTAATATGGGGTTTTGAGTCCATTTCGTTGAGCAAGGAGTAGCTCTTGTCTATTACATATTTGGCTTAAGGAACTTTATCTGTGCTCATTTCAATCTCTGGTTTTATGCAGCACCCCAACTCACCTTTCCCCTTAAGCAAGCATAAGTTGGTTTTCTAAATTTGGGACCATGTTCTGTTTTGAAATTCAGTTCCTGTGTAGCCAAGTTTACATTCCGTGTATTAGTGATATCTTATGATGTTTCTTTTTCTGTGTGACTTATTTCAGTTAGAATCATCATACCTGAATCCACTCATTATGCTGCTATGGGCCTGATGACATAGATGTCATTGCTGAGTGATATTGCATTGTACGTAAGTACCACAACTTCTTTATCCATTTTTCGCTTTATGCGATATTGAACTTGTACCGTAAACGAGTTTCTTGTAAACAGAGCCATCCCAAACTTTGGGGTGGCTGTGTCTTTTTGATTTTAATTTCCCTAAGCTGCAGGACCATAAGTGGAAGTGCCCTAGGCTCTGTTGCTTTGTTTTTTAGATGTTTCAGGAAACACCATACACTTCTCCCGAGTGGCTGTTGGCAATTTACATCCCGCCCATCAGCATAACAAGGCTCCCAGTTCTCCATGGCCTGTCCTGCCTTTCTGGATTTTACACTTTTTTCAGATGGCCCTTTTGACGGGGGGGAAGTGAGACTTCATTGTAGTGCAGATTTCCTTTGCAAGCTTGCTTGGTTGGCCAAAAAGGGCGTATGCGTTTTTTCCTGAATATATTCAGGAAAAAACGCATACGCCCTTTTTGGCCAAGTGCATCATTGTCGACCTTCTGCCTCTTTTCCTATGCTTTAAATGCAATTCCAGTCTACCTCCTGAAATCGGTTTCCTGCAATTCTGCCCGGCTTTCAAGTCCTCTTGGCAGCCTTACTTCAGTATATTTTTGGATGATAGCTGTCATTTATAACTCTGCAGGTTTGTGAATTACAGTGCCCCTGAGCTCCTTTCTTCAACTCGCTTTCTTGTGAGCTGGCCGCAACACTGCAGGATTTCTTCAGGCCCTAATCTGGTTCCGGCATGGCACGCTGAGCCTTTGGTTAATTCCTCTTCCTGGTGGGAAATGAGAGTTAAATTTTCCCGTCCAGACACCTCCAGCTAGTCTCTCATTGGTTCTCCCTATTCCTGTTCATCTTCCGCGGAATTTGCAAACTGGGCCAAACAGGAGGTTAAAGGCACTGTCTCTCCAAGTCGGGAGAGTGTTAGTAAAGCATCTGGAATGTTGCACCCGAGTACCAGGGGACGAGAACTGAGACATATTTCAACACGTCTCCCGATCACACGGTTGATCATACTCTGGGTTCCACATGCATGTTTTAGCTGAAGGAAGAATCCCTTAAACCTGGAGAGTTGAGACCCGTGGAATGGGTACCATGCAATATGACTTCAAAGGGTCTTCATTTGCTCACCAAAACTCTCCAATCCTATCACTGCTGCGTTTTTGCCCCTGTACTCACGATTGATTCACTTTCAGAGACATAGCAATCCATAGGTTTTAAGATACTTACTAGTCAGGTACATTATTAGGCGTTTAATATGGGGTTTTGAGTCCATTTCGTTGAGCAAGGAGTAGCTCTTGTCTATTACATATTTGGCTTAAGGAACTTTATCTGTGCTCATTTCAATCTCTGGTTTTATGCAGCACCCCAACTCACCTTTCCCCTTAAGCAAGCATAAGTTGGTTTTCTAAATTTGGGACCATGTTCTGTTTTGAAATTCAGTTCCTGTGTAGCCAAGTTTACATTCCGTGTATTAGTGATATCTTATGATGTTTCTTTTTCTGTGTGACTTATTTCAGTTAGAATCATCATACCTGAATCCACTCATTATGCTGCTATGGGCCTGATGACATAGATGTCATTGCTGAGTGATATTGCATTGTACGTAAGTACCACAACTTCTTTATCCATTTTTCGCTTTATGCGATATTGAACTTGTACCGTAAACGAGTTTCTTGTAAACAGAGCCATCCCAAACTTTGGGGTGGCTGTGTCTTTTTGATTTTAATTTCCCTAAGCTGCAGGACCATAAGTGGAAGTGCCCTAGGCTCTGTTGCTTTGTTTTTTAGATGTTTCAGGAAACACCATACACTTCTCCCGAGTGGCTGTTGGCAATTTACATCCCGCCCATCAGCATAACAAGGCTCCCAGTTCTCCATGGCCTGTCCTGCCTTTCTGGATTTTACACTTTTTTCAGATGGCCCTTTTGACGGGGGGGAAGTGAGACTTCATTGTAGTGCAGATTTCCTTTGCAAGCTTGCTTGGTTGGCCAAAAAGGGCGTATGCGTTTTTTCCTGAATATATTCAGGAAAAAACGCATACGCCCTTTTTGGCCAAGTGCATCATTGTCGACCTTCTGCCTCTTTTCCTATGCTTTAAATGCAATTCCAGTCTACCTCCTGAAATCGGTTTCCTGCAATTCTGCCCGGCTTTCAAGTCCTCTTGGCAGCCTTACTTCAGTATATTTTTGGATGATAGCTGTCATTTATAACTCTGCAGGTTTGTGAATTACAGTGCCCCTGAGCTCCTTTCTTCAACTCGCTTTCTTGTGAGCTGGCCGCAACACTGCAGGATTGCTTCAGGCCCTAATCTGGTTCCGGCATGGCACGCTGAGCCTTTGCTTAATTCCTCTTCCTGGTGGGAAATGAGAGTTAAATTTTCCCGTCCAGACACCTCCAGCTAGTCTCTCATTGGTTCTCCCTATTCCTGTTCATCTTCCGCGGAATTTGCAAACTGGGCCAAATAGGAGGTTAAAGGCACTGACTCTCCAAGTCGGGAGAGTGTTAGTAAAGCATCTGGAATGTTGCACCCGAGTACCAAGGGACAAGAACTGAGACATATTTCAACACGTCTCCCGATCACACGGTTGATCATACTCTGGGTTCCACATGCATGTTTTAGCTGAAGGAAGAATCCCTTAAACCTGGAGAGTTGAGACCCGTGGAATGGGTACCATGCAATATGACTTCAAAGGGTCTTCATTTGCTCACCAAAACTCTCCAATCCTATCACTGCTGCGTTTTTGCCCCTGTACTCATGATTGATTCACTTTCAGAGACATAGCAATCCATAGGTTTTAAGATACTTACTAGTCAGGTACATTATTAGGCGTTTAATATGGGGTTTTGAGTCCATTTCGTTGAGCAAGGAGTAGCTCTTGTCTATTACATATTTGGCTTAAGGAACTTTATCTGTGCTCATTTCAATCTCTGGTTTTATGCAGCACCCCAACTCACCTTTCCCCTTAAGCAAGCATAAGTTGGTTTTCTAAATTTGGGACCATGTTCTGTTTTGAAATTCAGTTCCTGTGTAGCCAAGTTTACATTCCGTGTATTAGTGATATCTTATGATGTTTCTTTTTCTGTGTGACTTATTTCAGTTAGAATCATCATACCTGAATCCACTCATTATGCTGCTATGGGCCTGATGACATAGATGTCATTGCTGAGTGATATTGCATTGTACGTAAGTACCACAACTTCTTTATCCATTTTTCGCTTTATGCGATATTGAACTTGTACCGTAAACGAGTTTCTTGTAAACAGAGCCATCCCAAACTTTGGGGTGGCTGTGTCTTTTTGATTTTAATTTCCCTAAGCTGCAGGACCATAAGTGGAAGTGCCCTAGGCTCTGTTGCTTTGTTTTTTAGATGTTTCAGGAAACACCATACACTTCTCCCGAGTGGCTGTTGGCAATTTACATCCCGCCCATCAGCATAACAAGGCTCCCAGTTCTCCATGGCCTGTCCTGCCTTTCTGGATTTTACACTTTTTTCAGATGGCCCTTTTGACGGGGGGGAAGTGAGACTTCATTGTAGTGCAGATTTCCTTTGCAAGCTTGCTTGGTTGGCCAAAAAGGGCGTATGCGTTTTTTCCTGAATATATTCAGGAAAAAACGCATACGCCCTTTTTGGCCAAGTGCATCATTGTCGACCTTCTGCCTCTTTTCCTATGCTTTAAATGCAATTCCAGTCTACCTCCTGAAATCGGTTTCCTGCAATTCTGCCCGGCTTTCAAGTCCTCTTGGCAGCCTTACTTCAGTATATTTTTGGATGATAGCTGTCATTTATAACTCTGCAGGTTTGTGAATTACAGTGCCCCTGAGCTCCTTTCTTCAACTCGCTTTCTTGTGAGCTGGCCGCAACACTGCAGGATTGCTTCAGGCCCTAATCTGGTTCCGGCATGGCACGCTGAGCCTTTGCTTAATTCCTCTTCCTGGTGGGAAATGAGAGTTAAATTTTCCCGTCCAGACACCTCCAGCTAGTCTCTCATTGGTTCTCCCTATTCCTGTTCATCTTCCGCGGAATTTGCAAACTGGGCCAAATAGGAGGTTAAAGGCACTGACTCTCCAAGTCGGGAGAGTGTTAGTAAAGCATCTGGAATGTTGCACCCGAGTACCAAGGGACAAGAACTGAGACATATTTCAACACGTCTCCCGATCACACGGTTGATCATACTCTGGGTTCCACATGCATGTTTTAGCTGAAGGAAGAATCCCTTAAACCTGGAGAGTTGAGACCCGTGGAATGGGTACCATGCAATATGACTTCAAAGGGTCTTCATTTGCTCACCAAAACTCTCCAATCCTATCACTGCTGCGTTTTTGCCCCTGTACTCATGATTGATTCACTTTCAGAGACATAGCAATCCATAGGTTTTAAGATACTTACTAGTCAGGTACATTATTAGGCGTTTAATATGGGGTTTTGAGTCCATTTCGTTGAGCAAGGAGTAGCTCTTGTCTATTACATATTTGGCTTAAGGAACTTTATCTGTGCTCATTTCAATCTCTGGTTTTATGCAGCACCCCAACTCACCTTTCCCCTTAAGCAAGCATAAGTTGGTTTTCTAAATTTGGGACCATGTTCTGTTTTGAAATTCAGTTCCTGTGTAGCCAAGTTTACATTCCGTGTATTAGTGATATCTTATGATGTTTCTTTTTCTGTGTGACTTATTTCAGTTAGAATCATCATACCTGAATCCACTCATTATGCTGCTATGGGCCTGATGACATAGATGTCATTGCTGAGTGATATTGCATTGTACGTAAGTACCACAACTTCTTTATCCATTTTTCGCTTTATGCGATATTGAACTTGTACCGTAAACGAGTTTCTTGTAAACAGAGCCATCCCAAACTTTGGGGTGGCTGTGTCTTTTTGATTTTAATTTCCCTAAGCTGCAGGACCATAAGTGGAAGTGCCCTAGGCTCTGTTGCTTTGTTTTTTAGATGTTTCAGGAAACACCATACACTTCTCCCGAGTGGCTGTTGGCAATTTACATCCCGCCCATCAGCATAACAAGGCTCCCAGTTCTCCATGGCCTGTCCTGCCTTTCTGGATTTTACACTTTTTTCAGATGGCCCTTTTGACGGGGGGGAAGTGAGACTTCATTGTAGTGCAGATTTCCTTTGCAAGCTTGCTTGGTTGGCCAAAAAGGGCGTATGCGTTTTTTCCTGAATATATTCAGGAAAAAACGCATACGCCCTTTTTGGCCAAGTGCATCATTGTCGACCTTCTGCCTCTTTTCCTATGCTTTAAATGCAATTCCAGTCTACCTCCTGAAATCGGTTTCCTGCAATTCTGCCCGGCTTTCAAGTCCTCTTGGCAGCCTTACTTCAGTATATTTTTGGATGATAGCTGTCATTTATAACTCTGCAGGTTTGTGAATTACAGTGCCCCTGAGCTCCTTTCTTCAACTCGCTTTCTTGTGAGCTGGCCGCAACACTGCAGGATTTCTTCAGGCCCTAATCTGGTTCCGGCATGGCACGCTGAGCCTTTGGTTAATTCCTCTTCCTGGTGGGAAATGAGAGTTAAATTTTCCCGTCCAGACACCTCCAGCTAGTCTCTCATTGGTTCTCCCTATTCCTGTTCATCTTCCGCGGAATTTGCAAACTGGGCCAAACAGGAGGTTAAAGGCACTGTCTCTCCAAGTCGGGAGAGTGTTAGTAAAGCATCTGGAATGTTGCACCCGAGTACCAGGGGACGAGAACTGAGACATATTTCAACACGTCTCCCGATCACACGGTTGATCATACTCTGGGTTCCACATGCATGTTTTAGCTGAAGGAAGAATCCCTTAAACCTGGAGAGTTGAGACCCGTGGAATGGGTACCATGCAATATGACTTCAAAGGGTCTTCATTTGCTCACCAAAACTCTCCAATCCTATCACTGCTGCGTTTTTGCCCCTGTACTCACGATTGATTCACTTTCAGAGACATAGCAATCCATAGGTTTTAAGATACTTACTAGTCAGGTACATTATTAGGTGTTTAATATGGGGTTTTGAGTCCATTTCGTTGAGCAAGGAGTAGCTCTTGTCTATTACATATTTGGCTTAAGGAACTTTATCTGTGCTCATTTCAATCTCTGGTTTTATGCAGCACCCCAACTCACCTTTCCCCTTAAGCAAGCATAAGTTGATTTTCTAAATTTGGGACCATGTTCTGTTTTGAAATTCAGTTCCTGTGTAGCCAAGTTTACATTCCGTGTATTAGTGATATCTTATGATGTTTCTTTTTCTGTGTGACTTATTTCAGTTAGAATCATCATACCTGAATCCACTCATTATGCTGCTATGGGCCTGATGACATAGATGTCATTGCTGAGTGATATTGCATTGTACGTAAGTACCACAACTTCTTTATCCATTTTTCGCTTTATGCGATATTGAACTTGTACCGTAAACGAGTTTCTTGTAAACAGAGCCATCCCAAACTTTGGGGTGGCTGTGTCTTTTTGATTTTAATTTCCCTAAGCTGCAGGACCATAAGTGGAAGTGCCCTAGGCTCTGTTGCTTTGTTTTTTAGATGTTTCAGGAAACACCATACACTTCTCCCGAGTGGCTGTTGGCAATTTACATCCCGCCCATCAGCATAACAAGGCTCCCAGTTCTCCATGGCCTGTCCTGCCTTTCTGGATTTTACACTTTTTTCAGATGGCCCTTTTGACGGGGGGGAAGTGAGACTTCATTGTAGTGCAGATTTCCTTTGCAAGCTTGCTTGGTTGGCCAAAAAGGGCGTATGCGTTTTTTCCTGAATATATTCAGGAAAAAACGCATACGCCCTTTTTGGCCAAGTGCATCATTGTCGACCTTCTGCCTCTTTTCCTATGCTTTAAATGCAATTCCAGTCTACCTCCTGAAATCGGTTTCCTGCAATTCTGCCCGGCTTTCAAGTCCTCTTGGCAGCCTTACTTCAGTATATTTTTGGATGATAGCTGTCATTTATAACTCTGCAGGTTTGTGAATTACAGTGCCCCTGAGCTCCTTTCTTCAACTCGCTTTCTTGTGAGCTGGCCGCAACACTGCAGGATTGCTTCAGGCCCTAATCTGGTTCCGGCATGGCACACTGAGCCTTTGCTTAATTCCTCTTCCTGGTGGGAAATGAGAGTTAAATTTTCCCGTCCAGACACCTCCAGCTAGTCTCTCATTGGTTCTCCCTATTCCTGTTCATCTTCCGCGGAATTTGCAAACTGGGCCAAATAGGAGGTTAAAGGCACTGACTCTCCAAGTCGGGAGAGTGTTAGTAAAGCATCTGGAATGTTGCACCCGAGTACCAAGGGACAAGAACTGAGACATATTTCAACACGTCTCCCAATCACACGGTTGATCATACTCTGGGTTCCACATGCATGTTTTAGCTGAAGGAAGAATCCCTTAAACCTGGAGAGTTGAGACCCGTGGAATGGGTACCATGCAATATGACTTCAAAGGGTCTTCATTTGCTCACCAAAACTCTCCAATCCTATCACTGCTGCGTTTTTGCCCCTGTACTCATGATTGATTCACTTTCAGAGACATAGCAATCCATAGGTTTTAAGATACTTACTAGTCAGGTACATTATTAGGCGTTTAATATGGGGTTTTGAGTCCATTTCGTTGAGCAAGGAGTAGCTCTTGTCTATTACATATTTGGCTTAAGGAACTTTATCTGTGCTCATTTCAATCTCTGGTTTTATGCAGCACCCCAACTCACCTTTCCCCTTAAGCAAGCATAAGTTGGTTTTCTAAATTTGGGACCATGTTCTGTTTTGAAATTCAGTTCCTGTGTAGCCAAGTTTACATTCCGTGTATTAGTGATATCTTATGATGTTTCTTTTTCTGTGTGACTTATTTCAGTTAGAATCATCATACCTGAATCCACTCATTATGCTGCTATGGGCCTGATGACATAGATGTCATTGCTGAGTGATATTGCATTGTACGTAAGTACCACAACTTCTTTATCCATTTTTCGCTTTATGCGATATTGAACTTGTACCGTAAACGAGTTTCTTGTAAACAGAGCCATCCCAAACTTTGGGGTGGCTGTGTCTTTTTGATTTTAATTTCCCTAAGCTGCAGGACCATAAGTGGAAGTGCCCTAGGCTCTGTTGCTTTGTTTTTTAGATGTTTCAGGAAACACCATACACTTCTCCCGAGTGGCTGTTGGCAATTTACATCCCGCCCATCAGCATAACAAGGCTCCCAGTTCTCCATGGCCTGTCCTGCCTTTCTGGATTTTACACTTTTTTCAGATGGCCCTTTTGATGGGGGGGAAGTGAGACTTCATTGTAGTGCAGATTTCCTTTGCAAGCTTGCTTGGTTGGCCAAAAAGGGCGTATGCGTTTTTTCCTGAATATATTCAGGAAAAAACGCATACGCCCTTTTTGGCCAAGTGCATCATTGTCGACCTTCTGCCTCTTTTCCTATGCTTTAAATGCAATTCCAGTCTACCTCCTGAAATCGGTTTCCTGCAATTCTGCCCGGCTTTCAAGTCCTCTTGGCAGCCTTACTTCAGTATATTTTTGGATGATAGCTGTCATTTATAACTCTGCAGGTTTGTGAATTACAGTGCCCCTGAGCTCCTTTCTTCAACTCGCTTTCTTGTGAGCTGGCCGCAACACTGCAGGATTGCTTCAGGCCCTAATCTGATTCCGGCATGGCACGCTGAGCCTTTGCTTAATTCCTCTTCCTGGTGGGAAATGAGAGTTAAATTTTCCCGTCCAGACACCTCCAGCTAGTCTCTCATTGGTTCTCCCTATTCCTGTTCATCTTCCGCGGAATTTGCAAACTGGGCCAAATAGGAGGTTAAAGGCACTGACTCTCCAAGTCGGGAGAGTGTTAGTAAAGCATCTGGAATGTTGCACCCGAGTACCAAGGGACAAGAACTGAGACATATTTCAACACGTCTCCCGATCACACGGTTGATCATACTCTGGGTTCCACATGCATGTTTTAGCTGAAGGAAGAATCCCTTAAACCTGGAGAGTTGAGACCCGTGGAATGGGTACCATGCAATATGACTTCAAAGGGTCTTCATTTGCTCACCAAAACTCTCCAATCCTATCACTGCTGCGTTTTTGCCCCTGTACTCATGATTGATTCACTTTCAGAGACATAGCAATCCATAGGTTTTAAGATACTTACTAGTCAGGTACATTATTAGGCGTTTAATATGGGGTTTTGAGTCCATTTCGTTGAGCAAGGAGTAGCTCTTGTCTATTACATATTTGGCTTAAGGAACTTTATCTGTGCTCATTTCAATCTCTGGTTTTATGCAGCACCCCAACTCACCTTTCCCCTTAAGCAAGCATAAGTTGGTTTTCTAAATTTGGGACCATGTTCTGTTTTGAAATTCAGTTCCTGTGTAGCCAAGTTTACATTCCGTGTATTAGTGATATCTTATGATGTTTCTTTTTCTGTGTGACTTATTTCAGTTAGAATCATCATACCTGAATCCACTCATTATGCTGCTATGGGCCTGATGACATAGATGTCATTGCTGAGTGATATTGCATTGTACGTAAGTACCACAACTTCTTTATCCATTTTTCGCTTTATGCGATATTGAACTTGTACCGTAAACGAGTTTCTTGTAAACAGAGCCATCCCAAACTTTGGGGTGGCTGTGTCTTTTTGATTTTAATTTCCCTAAGCTGCAGGACCATAAGTGGAAGTGCCCTAGGCTCTGTTGCTTTGTTTTTTAGATGTTTCAGGAAACACCATACACTTCTCCCGAGTGGCTGTTGGCAATTTACATCCCGCCCATCAGCATAACAAGGCTCCCAGTTCTCCATGGCCTGTCCTGCCTTTCTGGATTTTACACTTTTTTCAGATGGCCCTTTTGACGGGGGGGAAGTGAGACTTCATTGTAGTGCAGATTTCCTTTGCAAGCTTGCTTGGTTGGCCAAAAAGGGCGTATGCGTTTTTTCCTGAATATATTCAGGAAAAAACGCATACGCCCTTTTTGGCCAAGTGCATCATTGTCGACCTTCTGCCTCTTTTCCTATGCTTTAAATGCAATTCCAGTCTACCTCCTGAAATCGGTTTCCTGCAATTCTGCCCGGCTTTCAAGTCCTCTTGGCAGCCTTACTTCAGTATATTTTTGGATGATAGCTGTCATTTATAACTCTGCAGGTTTGTGAATTACAGTGCCCCTGAGCTCCTTTCTTCAACTCGCTTTCTTGTGAGCTGGCCGCAACACTGCAGGATTTCTTCAGGCCCTAATCTGGTTCCGGCATGGCACGCTGAGCCTTTGGTTAATTCCTCTTCCTGGTGGGAAATGAGAGTTAAATTTTCCCGTCCAGACACCTCCAGCTAGTCTCTCATTGGTTCTCCCTATTCCTGTTCATCTTCCGCGGAATTTGCAAACTGGGCCAAACAGGAGGTTAAAGGCACTGTCTCTCCAAGTCGGGAGAGTGTTAGTAAAGCATCTGGAATGTTGCACCCGAGTACCAGGGGACGAGAACTGAGACATATTTCAACACGTCTCCCGATCACACGGTTGATCATACTCTGGGTTCCACATGCATGTTTTAGCTGAAGGAAGAATCCCTTAAACCTGGAGAGTTGAGACCCGTGGAATGGGTACCATGCAATATGACTTCAAAGGGTCTTCATTTGCTCACCAAAACTCTCCAATCCTATCACTGCTGCGTTTTTGCCCCTGTACTCACGATTGATTCACTTTCAGAGACATAGCAATCCATAGGTTTTAAGATACTTACTAGTCAGGTACATTATTAGGTGTTTAATATGGGGTTTTGAGTCCATTTCGTTGAGCAAGGAGTAGCTCTTGTCTATTACATATTTGGCTTAAGGAACTTTATCTGTGCTCATTTCAATCTCTGGTTTTATGCAGCACCCCAACTCACCTTTCCCCTTAAGCAAGCATAAGTTGGTTTTCTAAATTTGGGACCATGTTCTGTTTTGAAATTCAGTTCCTGTGTAGCCAAGTTTACATTCCGTGTATTAGTGATATCTTATGATGTTTCTTTTTCTGTGTGACTTATTTCAGTTAGAATCATCATACCTGAATCCACTCATTATGCTGCTATGGGCCTGATGACATAGATGTCATTGCTGAGTGATATTGCATTGTACGTAAGTACCACAACTTCTTTATCCATTTTTCGCTTTATGCGATATTGAACTTGTACCGTAAACGAGTTTCTTGTAAACAGAGCCATCCCAAACTTTGGGGTGGCTGTGTCTTTTTGATTTTAATTTCCCTAAGCTGCAGGACCATAAGTGGAAGTGCCCTAGGCTCTGTTGCTTTGTTTTTTAGATGTTTCAGGAAACACCATACACTTCTCCCGAGTGGCTGTTGGCAATTTACATCCCGCCCATCAGCATAACAAGGCTCCCAGTTCTCCATGGCCTGTCCTGCCTTTCTGGATTTTACACTTTTTTCAGATGGCCCTTTTGATGGGGGGGAAGTGAGACTTCATTGTAGTGCAGATTTCCTTTGCAAGCTTGCTTGGTTGGCCAAAAAGGGCGTATGCGTTTTTTCCTGAATATATTCAGGAAAAAACGCATACGCCCTTTTTGGCCAAGTGCATCATTGTCGACCTTCTGCCTCTTTTCCTATGCTTTAAATGCAATTCCAGTCTACCTCCTGAAATCGGTTTCCTGCAATTCTGCCCGGCTTTCAAGTCCTCTTGGCAGCCTTACTTCAGTATATTTTTGGATGATAGCTGTCATTTATAACTCTGCAGGTTTGTGAATTACAGTGCCCCTGAGCTCCTTTCTTCAACTCGCTTTCTTGTGAGCTGGCCGCAACACTGCAGGATTTCTTCAGGCCCTAATCTGGTTCCGGCATGGCACGCTGAGCCTTTGGTTAATTCCTCTTCCTGGTGGGAAATGAGAGTTAAATTTTCCCGTCCAGACACCTCCAGCTAGTCTCTCATTGGTTCTCCCTATTCCTGTTCATCTTCCGCGGAATTTGCAAACTGGGCCAAACAGGAGGTTAAAGGCACTGTCTCTCCAAGTCGGGAGAGTGTTAGTAAAGCATCTGGAATGTTGCACCCGAGTACCAGGGGACGAGAACTGAGACATATTTCAACACGTCTCCCGATCACACGGTTGATCATACTCTGGGTTCCACATGCATGTTTTAGCTGAAGGAAGAATCCCTTAAACCTGGAGAGTTGAGACCCGTGGAATGGGTACCATGCAATATGACTTCAAAGGGTCTTCATTTGCTCACCAAAACTCTCCAATCCTATCACTGCTGCGTTTTTGCCCCTGTACTCACGATTGATTCACTTTCAGAGACATAGCAATCCATAGGTTTTAAGATACTTACTAGTCAGGTACATTATTAGGTGTTTAATATGGGGTTTTGAGTCCATTTCGTTGAGCAAGGAGTAGCTCTTGTCTATTACATATTTGGCTTAAGGAACTTTATCTGTGCTCATTTCAATCTCTGGTTTTATGCAGCACCCCAACTCACCTTTCCCCTTAAGCAAGCATAAGTTGGTTTTCTAAATTTGGGACCATGTTCTGTTTTGAAATTCAGTTCCTGTGTAGCCAAGTTTACATTCCGTGTATTAGTGATATCTTATGATGTTTCTTTTTCTGTGTGACTTATTTCAGTTAGAATCATCATACCTGAATCCACTCATTATGCTGCTATGGGCCTGATGACATAGATGTCATTGCTGAGTGATATTGCATTGTACGTAAGTACCACAACTTCTTTATCCATTTTTCGCTTTATGCGATATTGAACTTGTACCGTAAACGAGTTTCTTGTAAACAGAGCCATCCCAAACTTTGGGGTGGCTGTGTCTTTTTGATTTTAATTTCCCTAAGCTGCAGGACCATAAGTGGAAGTGCCCTAGGCTCTGTTGCTTTGTTTTTTAGATGTTTCAGGAAACACCATACACTTCTCCCGAGTGGCTGTTGGCAATTTACATCCCGCCCATCAGCATAACAAGGCTCCCAGTTCTCCATGGCCTGTCCTGCCTTTCTGGATTTTACACTTTTTTCAGATGGCCCTTTTGATGGGGGGGAAGTGAGACTTCATTGTAGTGCAGATTTCCTTTGCAAGCTTGCTTGGTTGGCCAAAAAGGGCGTATGCGTTTTTTCCTGAATATATTCAGGAAAAAACGCATACGCCCTTTTTGGCCAAGTGCATCATTGTCGACCTTCTGCCTCTTTTCCTATGCTTTAAATGCAATTCCAGTCTACCTCCTGAAATCGGTTTCCTGCAATTCTGCCCGGCTTTCAAGTCCTCTTGGCAGCCTTACTTCAGTATATTTTTGGATGATAGCTGTCATTTATAACTCTGCAGGTTTGTGAATTACAGTGCCCCTGAGCTCCTTTCTTCAACTCGCTTTCTTGTGAGCTGGCCGCAACACCGCAGGATTGCTTCAGGCCCTAATCTGGTTCCGGCATGGCACGCTGAGCTTTTGGTTAATTCCTCTTCCTGGTGGGAAATGAGAGTTAAATTTTCCCGTCCAGACACCTCCAGCTAGTCTCTCATTGGTTCTCCCTATTCCTGTTCATCTTCCGCGGAATTTGCAAACTGGGCCAAACAGGAGGTTAAAGGCACTGACTCTCCAAGTCGGGAGAGTGTTAGTAAAGCATCTGGAATGTTGCACCCGAGTACCAGGGGACGAGGACTGAGACATATTTCAACACGTCTCCCGATCACACGGTTGATCATACTCTGGGTTCCACATGCATGTTTTAGCTGAAGGAAGAATCCCTTAAACCTGGAGAGTTGAGACCCGTGGAATGGGTACCATGCAATATGACTTCAAAGGGTCTTCATTTGCTCACCAAAACTCTCCAATCCTATCACTGCTGCGTTTTTGCCCCTGTACTCACGATTGATTCACTTTCAGAGACATAGCAATCCATAGGTTTTAAGATACTTACTAGTCAGGTACATTATTAGGCGTTTAATATGGGGTTTTGAGTCCATTTCGTTGAGCAAGGAGTAGCTCTTGTCTATTACATATTTGGCTTAAGGAACTTTATCTGTGCTCATTTCAACCTCTGGTTTTATGCAGCACCCCAACTCACCTTTCCCCTTAAGCAAGCATAAGTTGGTTTTCTAAATTTGGGACCATGTTCTGTTTTGAAATTCAGTTCGTGTAGCCAAGTTTACATTCCGTGTATTAGTGATATCTTATGATGTTTCTTTTTCTGTGTGACTTATTTCAGTTAGAATCATCATACCTGAATCCACTCATTATGCTGCTATGGGCCTGATGACATAGATGTCATTGCTGAGTGATATTGCATTGTACGTAAGTACCACAACTTCTTTATCCATTTTTCGCTTTATGCGATATTGAACTTGTACCGTAAACGAGTTTCTTGTAAACAGAGCCATCCCAAACTTTGGGGTGGCTGTGTCTTTTTGATTTTAATTTCCCTAAGCTGCAGGACCATAAGTGGAAGTGCCCTAGGCTCTGTTGCTTTGTTTTTTAGATGTTTCAGGAAACACCATACACTTCTCCCGAGTGGCTGTTGGCAATTTACATCCCGCCCATCAGCATAACAAGGCTCCCAGTTCTCCATGGCCTGTCCTGCCTTTCTGGATTTTACACTTTTTTCAGATGGCCCTTTTGACGGGGGGGAAGTGAGACTTCATTGTAGTGCAGATTTCCTTTGCAAGCTTGCTTGGTTGACCAAAAAGGGCGTATGCGTTTTTTCCTGAATATATTCAGGAAAAAACGCATACGCCCTTTTTGGCCAAGTGCATCATTGTCGACCTTCTGCCTCTTTTCCTATGCTTTAAATGCAATTCCAGTCTACCTCCTGAAATCGGTTTCCTGCAATTCTGCCCGGCTTTCAAGTCCTCTTGGCAGCCTTACTTCAGTATATTTTTGGATGATAGCTGTCATTTATAACTCTGCAGGTTTGTGAATTACAGTGCCCCTGAGCTCCTTTCTTCAACTCGCTTTCTTGTGAGCTGGCCGCAACACCGCAGGATTGCTTCAGGCCCTAATCTGGTTCCGGCATGGCACGCTGAGCCTTTGGTTAATTCCTCTTCCTGGTGGGAAATGAGAGTTAAATTTTCCCGTCCAGACACCTCCAGCTAGTCTCTCATTGGTTCTCCCTATTCCTGTTCATCTTCCGCGGAATTTGCAAACTGGGCCAAACAGGAGGTTAAAGGCACTGACTCTCCAAGTCGGGAGAGTGTTAGTAAAGCATCTGGAATGTTGCACCCGAGTACCAGGGGACGAGAACTGAGACATATTTCAACACGTCTCCCGATCACACGGTTGATCATACTCTGGGTTCCACATGCATGTTTTAGCTGAAGGAAGAATCCCTTAAACCTGGAGAGTTGAGACCCGTGGAATGGGTACCATGCAATATGACTTCAAAGGGTCTTCATTTGCTCACCAAAACTCTCCAATCCTATCACTGCTGCGTTTTTGCCCCTGTACTCACGATTGATTCACTTTCAGAGACATAGCAATCCATAGGTTTTAAGATACTTACTAGTCAGGTACATTATTAGGCGTTTAATATGGGGTTTTGAGTCCATTTCGTTGAGCAAGGAGTAGCTCTTGTCTATTACATATTTGGCTTAAGGAACTTTATCTGTGCTCATTTCAACCTCTGGTTTTATGCAGCACCCCAACTCACCTTTCCCCTTAAGCAAGCATAAGTTGATTTTCTAAATTTGGGACCATGTTCTGTTTTGAAATTCAGTTCCTGTGTAGCCAAGTTTACATTCCGTGTATTAGTGATATCTTATGATGTTTCTTTTTCTGTGTGACTTATTTCAGTTAGAATCATCATACCTGAATCCACTCATTATGCTGCTATGGGCCTGATGACATAGATGTCATTGCTGAGTGATATTGCATTGTACGTAAGTACCACAACTTCTTTATCCATTTTTCGCTTTATGCGATATTGAACTTGTACCGTAAACGAGTTTCTTGTAAACAGAGCCATCCCAAACTTTGGGGTGGCTGTGTCTTTTTGATTTTAATTTCCCTAAGCTATAGGACCATAAGTGGAAGTGCCCTAGGCTCTGTTGCTTTGTTTTTTAGATGTTTCAGGAAACACCATACACTTCTCCCGAGTGGCTGTTGGCAATTTACATCCCGCCCATCAGCATAACAAGGCTCCCAGTTCTCCATGGTCTGTCCTGCATTTCTGGATTTTACACTTTTTTCAGATGGCCCTTTGGACAGGGGGGAAGTGAGACTTCATTGTAGTGCAGATTTCCTTTGCAAGCTTGCTTGGTTGGCCAAAAAGGGCGTATGCGTTTTTTCCTGAATATATTCAGGAAAAAACGCATACGCCCTCTTTGGCCAAGTGCATCATTGTCGACCTTCTTCCTCTTTTCCTATGCTTTAAATGCAATTCCAGTCTACCTCCTGAAATCGGTTTCCTGCAATTCTGCCCGGCTTTCAAGTCCTCTTGGCAGCCTTACTTCAGTATATTTTTGGATGATAGCTGTCATTTATAACTCTGCAGGTTTGTGAATTACAGTGCCCCTGAGCTCCTTTCTTCAACTCGCTTTCTTGTGAGCTGGCCGCAACACCGCAGGATTGCTTCAGGCCCTAATCTGGTTCCGGCATGGCACGCTGAGCCTTTGGTTAATTCCTCTTCCTGGTGGGAAATGAGAGTTAAATTTTCCCGTCCAGACACCTCCAGCTAGTCTCTCATTGGTTCTCCCTATTCCTGTTCATCTTCCGCGGAATTTGCAAACTGGGCCAAACAGGAGGTTAAAGGCACTGACTCTCCAAGTCGGGAGAGTGTTAGTAAAGCATCTGGAATGTTGCACCCGAGTCCCAGGGGACGAGAACTGAGACATATTTCAACACGTCTCCCGATCACACGGTTGATCATACTCTGGGTTCCACATGCATGTTTTAGCTGAAGGAAGAATCCCTTAAACCTGGAGAGTTGAGACCCGTGGAATGGGTACCACGCAATATGACTTCAAAGGGTCTTCATTTGCTCACCAAAACTCTCCAATCCTATCACTGCTGCGTTTTTGCCCCTGTACTCACGATTGATTCACTTTCAGAGACATAGCAATCCATAGGTTTTAAGATACTTACTAGTCAGGTACATTATTAGGCGTTTAATATGGGGTTTTGAGTCCATTTCGTTGAGCAAGGAGTAGCTCTTGTCTATTACATATTTGGCTTAAGGAACTTTATCTGTGCTCATTTCAATCTCTGGTTTTATGCAGCACCCCAACTCACCTTTCCCCTTAAGCAAGCATAAGTTGATTTTCTAAATTTGGGACCATGTTCTGTTTTGAAATTCAGTTCCTGTGTAGCCAAGTTTACATTCCGTGTATTAGTGATATCTTATGATGTTTCTTTTTCTGTGTGACTTATTTCAGTTAGAATCATCATACCTGAATCCACTCATTATGCTGCTATGGGCCTGATGACATAGATGTCATTGCTGAGTGATATTGCATTGTACGTAAGTACCACAACTTCTTTATCCATTTTTCGCTTTATGCGATATTGAACTTGTACCGTAAACGAGTTTCTTGTAAACAGAGCCATCCCAAACTTTGGGGTGGCTGTGTCTTTTTGATTTTAATTTCCCTGAGCTATAGGACCATAAGTGGAAGTGCCCTAGGCTCTGTTGCTTTGTTTTTTAGATGTTTCAGGAAACACCATACACTTCTCCCGAGTGGCTGTTGGCAATTTACATCCCGCCCATCAGCATAACAAGGCTCCCAGTTCTCCATGGCCTGTCCTGCCTTTCTGGATTTTACACTTTTTTCAGATGGCCCTTTTGACGGGGGGGAAGTGAGACTTCATTGTAGTGCAGATTTCCTTTGCAAGCTTGCTTGGTTGGCCAAAAAGGGCGTATGCGTTTTTTCCTGAATATATTCAGGAAAAAACGCATACGCCCTTTTTGGCCAAGTGCATCATTGTCGACCTTCTGCCTCTTTTCCTATGCTTTAAATGCAATTCCAGTCTACCTCCTGAAATCGGTTTCCTGCAATTCTGCCCGGCTTTCAAGGCCTCTTGGCAGCCTTACTTCAGTATATTTTTGGATGATAGCTGTCATTTATAACTCTGCAGGTTTGTGAATTACAGTGCCCCTGAGCTCCTTTCTTCAACTCGCTTTCTTGTGAGCTGGCCGCAACACCGCAGGATTGCTTCAGGCCCTAATCTGGTTCCGGCACGGCACGCTGAGCCTTTGGTTAATTCCTCTTCCTGGTGGGAAATGAGAGTTAAATTTTCCCGTCCAGACACCTCCAGCTAGTCTCTCATTGGTTCTCCCTATTCCTGTTCATCTTCCGCGGAATTTGCAAACTGGGCCAAACAGGAGGTTAAAGGCACTGACTCTCCAAGTCGGGAGAGTGTTAGTAAAGCATCTGGAATGTTGCACCCGAGTCCCAGGGGACGAGAACTGAGACATATTTCAACACGTCTCCCAATCACACGGTTGATCATACTCTGGGTTCCACATGCATGTTTTAGCTGAAGGAAGAATCCCTTAAACCTGGAGAGTTGAGACCCGTGGAATGGGTACCACGCAATATGACTTCAAAGAGTCTTCATTTGCTCACCAAAACTCTCCAATCCTATCACTGCTGCGTTTTTGCCCCTGTACTCACGATTGATTCACTTTCAGAGACATAGCAATCCATAGGTTTTAAGATACTTACTAGTCAGGTACATTATTAGGCGTTTAATATGGGGTTTTGAGTCCATTTCGTTGAGCAAGGAGTAGCTCTTGTCTATTACATATTTGGCTTAAGGAACTTTATCTGTGCTCATTTCAATCTCTGGTTTTATGCAGCACCCCAACTCACCTTTCCCCTTAAGCAAGCATAAGTTGGTTTTCTAAATTTGGGACCATGTTCTGTTTTGAAATTCAGTTCCTGTGTAGCCAAGTTTACATTCCGTGTATTAGTGATATCTTATGATGTTTCTTTTTCTGTGTGACTTATTTCAGTTAGAATCATCATACCTGAATCCACTCATTATGCTGCTATGGGCCTGATGACATAGATGTCATTGCTGAGTGATATTGCATTGTACGTAAGTACCACAACTTCTTTATCCATTTTTCGCTTTATGCGATATTGAACTTGTACCGTAAACGAGTTTCTTGTAAACAGAGCCATCCCAAACTTTGGGGTGGCTGTGTCTTTTTGATTTTAATTTCCCTGAGCTATAGGACCATAAGTGGAAGTGCCCTAGGCTCTGTTGCTTTGTTTTTTAGATGTTTCAGGAAACACCATACACTTCTCCCGAGTGGCTGTTGGCAATTTACATCCCGCCCATCAGCATAACAAGGCTCCCAGTTCTCCATGGCCTGTCCTGCCTTTCTGGATTTTACACTTTTTTCAGATGGCCCTTTTGACGGGGGGGAAGTGAGACTTCATTGTAGTGCAGATTTCCTTTGCAAGCTTGCTTGGTTGGCCAAAAAGGGCGTATGCGTTTTTTCCTGAATATATTCAGGAAAAAACGCATACGCCCTTTTTGGCCAAGTGCATCATTGTCGACCTTCTGCCTCTTTTCCTATGCTTTAAATGCAATTCCAGTCTACCTTCTGAAATCGGTTTCCTGCAATTCTGCCCGGCTTTCAAGTCCTCTTGGCAGCCTTACTTCAGTATATTTTTGGATGATAGCTGTCATTTATAACTCTGCAGGTTTGTGAATTACAGTGCCCCTGAGCTCCTTTCTTCAACTCGCTTTCTTGTGAGCTGGCCGCAACACCGCAGGATTGCTTCAGGCCCTAATCTGGTTCCGGCATGGCACGCTGAGCCTTTGGTTAATTCCTCTTCCTGGTGGGAAATGAGAGTTAAATTTTCCCGTCCAGACACCTCCAGCTAGTCTCTCATTGGTTCTCCCTATTCCTGTTCATCTTCCGCGGAATTTGCAAACTGGGCCAAACAGGAGGTTAAAGGCACTGACTCTCCAAGTCGGGAGAGTGTTAGTAAAGCATCTGGAATGTTGCACCCGAGTCCCAGGGGACGAGAACTGAGACATATTTCAACACGTCTCCCGATCACACGGTTGATCATACTCTGGGTTCCACATGCATGTTTTAGCTGAAGGAAGAATCCCTTACACCTGGAGAGTTGAGACCCGTGGAATGGGTACCATGCAATATGACTTCAAAGGGTCTTCATTTGCTCACCAAAACTCTCCAATCCTATCACTGCTGCGTTTTTGCCCCTGTACTCACGATTGATTCACTTTCAGAGACATAGCAATCCATAGGTTTTAAGATACTTACTAGTCAGGTACATTATTAGGCGTTTAATATGGGGTTTTGAGTCCATTTCGTTGAGCAAGGAGTAGCTCTTGTCTATTACATATTTGGCTTAAGGAACTTTATCTGTGCTCATTTCAATCTCTGGTTTTATGCAGCACCCCAACTCACCTTTCCCCTTAAGCAAGCATAAGTTGATTTTCTAAATTTGGGACCATGTTCTGTTTTGAAATTCAGTTCCTGTGTAGCCAAGTTTACATTCCGTGTATTAGTGATATCTTATGATGTTTCTTTTTCTGTGTGACTTATTTCAGTTAGAATCATCATACCTGAATCCACTCATTATGCTGCTATGGGCCTGATGACAGATGTCATTGCTGAGTGATATTGCATTGTACGTAAGTACCACAACTTCTTTATCCATTTTTCGCTTTATGCGATATTGAACTTGTACCGTAAACGAGTTTGTTGTAAACAGAGCCATCCCAAACTTTGGGGTGGCTGAGTCTTTTTGATTTTAATTTCCCTAAGCTGCAGGACCATAAGTGGAAGTGCCCTAGGCTCTGTTGCTTTGTTTTTTAGATGTTTCAGGAAACACCATACACTTCTCCCGAGTGGCTGTTGGCAATTTACATCCCGCCCATCAGCATAACAAGGCTCCCAGTTCTCCATGGCCTGTCCTGCCTTTCTGGATTTTACACTTTTTTCAGATGGCCCTTTTGACGGGGGGGAAGTGAGACTTCATTGTAGTGCAGATTTCCTTTGCAAGCTTGCTTGGTTGGCCAAAAAGGGCGTATGCGTTTTTTCCTGAATATATTCAGGAAAAAACGCATACGCCCTTTTTGGCCAAGTGCATCATTGTCGACCTTCTGCCTCTTTTCCTATGCTTTAAATGCAATTCCAGTCTACCTTCTGAAATCGGTTTCCTGCAATTCTGCCCGGCTTTCAAGTCCTCTTGGCAGCCTTACTTCAGTATATTTTTGGATGATAGCTGTCATTTATAACTCTGCAGGTTTGTGAATTACAGTGCCCCTGAGCTCCTTTCTTCAACTCGCTTTCTTGTGAGCTGGCCGCAACACCGCAGGATTGCTTCAGGCCCTAATCTGGTTCCGGCATGGCACGCTGAGCCTTTGGTTAATTCCTCTTCCTGGTGGGAAATGAGAGTTAAATTTTCCCGTCCAGACACCTCCAGCTAGTCTCTCATTGGTTCTCCCTATTCCTGTTCATCTTCCGCGGAATTTGCAAACTGGGCCAAACAGGAGGTTAAAGGCACTGACTCTCCAAGTCGGGAGAGTGTTAGTAAAGCATCTGGAATGTTGCACCCGAGTCCCAGGGGACGAGAACTGAGACATATTTCAACACGTCTCCCGATCACACGGTTGATCATACTCTGGGTTCCACATGCATGTTTTAGCTGAAGGAAGAATCCCTTACACCTGGAGAGTTGAGACCCGTGGAATGGGTACCATGCAATATGACTTCAAAGGGTCTTCATTTGCTCACCAAAACTCTCCAATCCTATCACTGCTGCGTTTTTGCCCCTGTACTCACGATTGATTCACTTTCAGAGACATAGCAATCCATAGGTTTTAAGATACTTACTAGTCAGGTACATTATTAGGCGTTTAATATGGGGTTTTGAGTCCATTTCGTTGAGCAAGGAGTAGCTCTTGTCTATTACATATTTGGCTTAAGGAACTTTATCTGTGCTCATTTCAATCTCTGGTTTTATGCAGCACCCCAACTCACCTTTCCCCTTAAGCAAGCATAAGTTGATTTTCTAAATTTGGGACCATGTTCTGTTTTGAAATTCAGTTCCTGTGTAGCCAAGTTTACATTCCGTGTATTAGTGATATCTTATGATGTTTCTTTTTCTGTGTGACTTATTTCAGTTAGAATCATCATACCTGAATCCACTCATTATGCTGCTATGGGCCTGATGACAGATGTCATTGCTGAGTGATATTGCATTGTACGTAAGTACCACAACTTCTTTATCCATTTTTCGCTTTATGCGATATTGAACTTGTACCGTAAACGAGTTTGTTGTAAACAGAGCCATCCCAAACATTGGGGTGGCTGAGTCTTTTTGATTTTAATTTCCCTAAGCTGCAGGACCATAAGTGGAAGTGCCCTAGGCTCTGTTGCTTTGTTTTTTAGATGTTTCAGGAAACACCATACACTTCTCCCGAGTGGCTGTTGGCAATTTACATCCCGCCCATCAGCATAACAAGGCTCCCAGTTCTCCATGGCCTGTCCTGCCTTTCTGGATTTTACACTTTTTTCAGATGGCCCTTTTGACGGGGGGGAAGTGAGACTTCATTGTAGTGCAGATTTCCTTTGCAAGCTTGCTTGGTTGGCCAAAAAGGGCGTATGCGTTTTTTCCTGAATATATTCAGGAAAAAACGCATACGCCCTTTTTGGCCAAGTGCATCATTGTCGACCTTCTGCCTCTTTTCCTATGCTTTAAATGCAATTCCAGTCTACCTCCTGAAATCGGTTTCCTGCAATTCTGCCCGGCTTTCAAGTCCTCTTGGCAGCCTTACTTCAGTATATTTTTGGATGATAGCTGTCATTTATAACTCTGCAGGTTTGTGAATTACAGTGCCCCTGAGCTCCTTTCTTCAACTCGCTTTCTTGTGAGCTGGCCGCAACACCGCAGGATTGCTTCAGGCCCTAATCTGGTTCCGGCATGGCACGCTGAGCCTTTGGTTAATTCCTCTTCCTGGTGGGAAATGAGAGTTAAATTTTCCCGTCCAGACACCTCCAGCTAGTCTCTCATTGGTTCTCCCTATTCCTGTTCATCTTCCACGGAATTTGCAAACTGGGCCAAACAGGAGGTTAAAGGCACTGACTCTCCAAGTCGGGAGAGTGTTAGTAAAGCATCTGGAATGTTGCACCCGAGTCCCAGGGGACGAGAACTGAGACATATTTCAACACGTCTCCCAATCACACGGTTGATCATACTCTGGGTTCCACATGCATGTTTTAGCTGAAGGAAGAATCCCTTAAACCTGGAGAGTTGAGACCCGTGGAATGGGTACCACGCAATATGACTTCAAAGAGTCTTCATTTGCTCACCAAAACTCTCCAATCCTATCACTGCTGCGTTTTTGCCCCTGTACTCACGATTGATTCACTTTCAGAGACATAGCAATCCATAGGTTTTAAGATACTTACTAGTCAGGTACATTATTAGGCGTTTAATATGGGGTTTTGAGTCCATTTCGTTGAGCAAGGAGTAGCTCTTGTCTATTACATATTTGGCTTAAGGAACTTTATCTGTGCTCATTTCAATCTCTGGTTTTATGCAGCACCCCAACTCACCTTTCCCCTTAAGCAAGCATAAGTTGGTTTTCTAAATTTGGGACCATGTTCTGTTTTGAAATTCAGTTCCTGTGTAGCCAAGTTTACATTCCGTGTATTAGTGATATCTTATGATGTTTCTTTTTCTGTGTGACTTATTTCAGTTAGAATCATCATACCTGAATCCACTCATTATGCTGCTATGGGCCTGATGACATAGATGTCATTGCTGAGTGATATTGCATTGTACGTAAGTACCACAACTTCTTTATCCATTTTTCGCTTTATGCGATATTGAACTTGTACCGTAAACGAGTTTCTTGTAAACAGAGCCATCCCAAACTTTGGGGTGGCTGTGTCTTTTGGATTTTAATTTCCCTGAGCTATAGGACCATAAGTGGAAGTGCCCTAGGCTCTGTTGCTTTGTTTTTTAGATGTTTCAGGAAACACCATACACTTCTCCCGAGTGGCTGTTGGCAATTTACATCCCGCCCATCAGCATAACAAGGCTCCCAGTTCTCCATGGCCTGTCCTGCCTTTCTGGATTTTACACTTTTTTCAGATGGCCCTTTTGATGGGGGGGAAGTGAGACTTCATTGTAGTGCAGATTTCCTTTGCAAGCTTGCTTGGTTGGCCAAAAAGGGCGTATGCGTTTTTTCCTGAATATATTCAGGAAAAAACGCATACGCCCTTTTTGGCCAAGTGCATCATTGTCGACCTTCTGCCTCTTTTCCTATGCTTTAAATGCAATTCCAGTCTACCTCCTGAAATCGGTTTCCTGCAATTCTGCCCGGCTTTCAAGTCCTCTTGGCAGCCTTACTTCAGTATATTTTTGGATGATAGCTGTCATTTATAACTCTGCAGGTTTGTGAATTACAGTGCCCCTGAGCTCCTTTCTTCAACTCGCTTTCTTGTGAGCTGGCCGCAACACCGCAGGATTGCTTCAGGCCCTAATCTGGTTCCGGCATGGCACTTTGAGCCTTTGGTTAATTCCTCTTCCTGGTGGGAAATGAGAGTTAAATTTTCCCGTCCAGACACCTCCAGCTAGTCTCTCATTGGTTCTCCCTATTCCTGTTCATCTTCCGCGGAATTTGCAAACTGGGCCAAACAGGAGGTTAAAGGCACTGACTCTCCAAGTCGGGAGAGTGTTAGTAAAGCATCTGGAATGTTGCACCCGAGTCCCAGGGGACGAGAACTGAGACATATTTCAACACGTCTCCCGATCACACGGTTGATCATACTCTGGGTTCCACATGCATGTTTTATCTGAAGGAAGAATCCCTTACACCTGGAGAGTTGAGACCCGTGGAATGGGTACCATGCAATATGACTTCAAAGGGTCTTCATTTGCTCACCAAAACTCTCCAATCCTATCACTGCTGCGTTTTTGCCCCTGTACTCACGATTGATTCACTTTCAGAGACATAGCAATCCATAGGTTTTAAGATACTTACTAGTCAGGTACATTATTAGGCGTTTAATATGGGGTTTTGAGTCCATTTCGTTGAGCAAGGAGTAGCTCTTGTCTATTACATATTTGGCTTAAGGAACTTTATCTGTGCTCATTTCAATCTCTGGTTTTATGCAGCACCCCAACTCACCTTTCCCCTTAAGCAAGCATAAGTTGATTTTCTAAATTTGGGACCATGTTCTGTTTTGAAATTCAGTTCCTGTGTAGCCAAGTTTACATTCCGTGTATTAGTGATATCTTATGATGTTTCTTTTTCTGTGTGACTTATTTCAGTTAGAATCATCATACCTGAATCCACTCATTATGCTGCTATGGGCCTGATGACAGATGTCATTGCTGAGTGATATTGCATTGTACGTAAGTACCACAACTTCTTTATCCATTTTTCGCTTTATGCGATATTGAACTTGTACCGTAAACGAGTTTGTTGTAAACAGAGCCATCCCAAACTTTGGGGTGGCTGAGTCTTTTTGATTTTAATTTCCCTAAGCTGCAGGACCATAAGTGGAAGTGCCCTAGGCTCTGTTGCTTTGTTTTTTAGATGTTTCAGGAAACACCATACACTTCTCCCGAGTGGCTGTTGGCAATTTACATCCCGCCCATCAGCATAACAAGGCTCCCAGTTCTCCATGGCCTGTCCTGCCTTTCTGGATTTTACACTTTTTTCAGATGGCCCTTTTCACCGGGGGGAAGTGAGACTTCATTGTAGTGCAGATTTCCTTTGCAAGCTTGCTTGGTTGGCCAAAAAGGGCGTATGCGTTTTTTCCTGAATATATTCAGGAAAAAACGCATACGCCCTTTTTGGCCAAGTGCATCATTGTCGACCTTCTGCCTCTTTTCCTATGCTTTAAATGCAATTCCAGTCTACCTCCTGAAATCGGTTTCCTGCAATTCTGCCCGGCTTTCAAGTCCTCTTGGCAGCCTTACTTCAGTATATTTTTGGATGATAGCTGTCATTTATAACTCTGCAGGTTTGTGAATTACAGTGCCCCTGAGCTCCTTTCTTCAACTCGCTTTCTTGTGAGCTGGCCGCAACACCGCAGGATTGCTTCAGGCCCTAATCTGGTTCCGGCATGGCACGCTGAGCCTTTGGTTAATTCCTCTTCCTGGTGGGAAATGAGAGTTAAATTTTCCCGTCCAGACACCTCCAGCTAGTCTCTCATTGGTTCTCCCTATTCCTGTTCATCTTCCGCGGAATTTGCAAACTGGGCCAAACAGGAGGTTAAAGGCACTGACTCTCCAAGTCGGGAGAGTGTTAGTAAAGCATCTGGAATGTTGCACCCGAGTCCCAGGGGACGAGAACTGAGACATATTTCAACACGTCTCCCGATCACACGGTTGATCATACTCTGGGTTCCACATGCATGTTTTAGCTGAAGGAAGAATCCCTTAAACCTGGAGAGTTGAGACCCGTGGAATGGGTACCATGCAATATGACTTCAAAGGGTCTTCATTTGCTCACCAAAACTCTCCAATCCTATCACTGCTGCGTTTTTGCCCCTGTACTCACGATTGATTCACTTTCAGAGACATAGCAATCCATAGGTTTTAAGATACTTACTAGTCAGGTACATTATTAGGCGTTTAATATGGGGTTTTGAGTCCATTTCGTTGAGCAAGGAGTAGCTCTTGTCTATTACATATTTGGCTTAAGGAACTTTATCTGTGCTCATTTCAATCTCTGGTTTTATGCAGCACCCCAACTCACCTTTCCCCTTAAGGAAGCATAAGTTGATTTTCTAAATTTGGGACCATGTTCTGTTTTGAAATTCAGTTCCTGTGTAGCCAAGTTTACATTCCGTGTATTAGTGATATCTTATGATGTTTCTTTTTCTGTGTGACTTATTTCAGTTAGAATCATCATACCTGAATCCACTCATTATGCTGCTATGGGCCTGATGACATAGATGTCATTGCTGAGTGATATTGCATTGTACGTAAGTACCACAACTTCTTTATCCATTTTTCGCTTTATGTGATATTGAACTTGTACCGTAAACGAGTTTCTTGTAAACAGAGCCATCCCAAACTTTGGGGTGGCTGTGTCTTTTTGATTTTAATTTCCCTGAGCTATAGGACCATAAGTGGAAGTGCCCTAGGCTCTGTTGCTTTGTTTTTTAGATGTTTCAGGAAACACCATACACTTCTCCCGAGTGGCTGTTGGCAATTTACATCCCGCCCATCAGCATAACAAGGCTCCCAGTTCTCCATGGCCTGTCCTGCCTTTCTGGATTTTACACTTTTTTCAGATGGCCCTTTTGATGGGGGGGAAGTGAGACTTCATTGTAGTGCAGATTTCCTTTGCAAGCTTGCTTGGTTGGCCAAAAAGGGCGTATGCGTTTTTTCCTGAATATATTCAGGAAAAAACGCATACGCCCTTTTTGGCCAAGTGCATCATTGTCGACCTTCTGCCTCTTTTCCTATGCTTTAAATGCAATTCCAGTCTACCTCCTGAAATCGGTTTCCTGCAATTCTGCCCGGCTTTCAAGTCCTCTTGGCAGCCTTACTTCAGTATATTTTTGGATGATAGCTGTCATTTATAACTCTGCAGGTTTGTGAATTACAGTGCCCCTGAGCTCCTTTCTTCAACTCGCTTTCTTGTGAGCTGGCCGCAACACCGCAGGATTGCTTCAGGCCCTAATCTGGTTCCGGCATGGCACGCTGAGCCTTTGGTTAATTCCTCTTCCTGGTGGGAAATGAGAGTTAAATTTTCCCGTCCAGACACCTCCAGCTAGTCTCTCATTGGTTCTCCCTATTCCTGTTCATCTTCCGCGGAATTTGCAAACTGGGCCAAACAGGAGGTTAAAGGCACTGACTCTCCAAGTCGGGAGAGTGTTAGTAAAGCATCTGGAATGTTGCACCCGAGTCCCAGGGGACGAGAACTGAGACATATTTCAACACGTCTCCCGATCACACGGTTGATCATACTCTGGGTTCCACATGCATGTTTTAGCTGAAGGAAGAATCCCTTAAACCTGGAGAGTTGAGACCCGTGGAATGGGTACCACGCAATATGACTTCAAAGGGTCTTCATTTGCTCACCAAAACTCTCCAATCCTATCACTGCTGCGTTTTTGCCCCTGTACTCACGATTGATTCACTTTCAGAGACATAGCAATCCATAGGTTTTAAGATACTTACTAGTCAGGTACATTATTAGGCGTTTAATATGGGGTTTTGAGTCCATTTCGTTGAGCAAGGAGTAGCTCTTGTCTATTACATATTTGGCTTAAGGAACTTTATCTGTGCTCATTTCAATCTCTGGTTTTATGCAGCACCCCAACTCACCTTTCCCCTTAAGCAAGCATAAGTTGATTTTCTAAATTTGGGACCATGTTCTGTTTTGAAATTCAGTTCCTGTGTAGCCAAGTTTACATTCCGTTTATTAGTGATATCTTATGATGTTTCTTTTTCTGTGTGACTTATTTCAGTTAGAATCATCATACCTGAATCCACTCATTATGCTGCTATGGGCCTGATGACATAGATGTCATTGCTGAGTGATATTGCATTGTACGTAAGTACCATAACTTCTTTATCCATTTTTCGCTTTATGCGATATTGAACTTGTACCGTAAACGAGTTTCTTGTAAACAGAGCCATCCCAAACTTTGGGGTGGCTGTGTCTTTTTAATTTTAATTTCCCTGAGCTATAGGACCATAAGTGGAAGTGCCCTAGGCTCTGTTGCTTTGTTTTTTAGATGTTTCAGGAAACACCATACACTTCTCCCGAGTGGCTGTTGGCAATTTACATCCCGCCCATCAGCATAACAAGGCTCCCAGTTCTCCATGGCCTGTCCTGCCTTTCTGGATTTTACACTTTTTTCAGATGGCCCTTTTGACGGGGGGGAAGTGAGACTTCATTGTAGTGCAGATTTCCTTTGCAAGCTTGCTTGGTTGGCCAAAAAGGGCATATGCGTTTTTTCCTGAATATATTCAGGAAAAAACGCATACGCCCTTTTTGGCCAAGTGCATCATTGTCGACCTTCTGCCTCTTTTCCTATGCTTTAAATGCAATTCCAGTCTACCTCCTGAAATCGGTTTCCTGCAATTCTGCCCGGCTTTCAAGTCCTCTTGGCAGCCTTACTTCAGTATATTTTTGGATGATAGCTGTCATTTATAACTCTGCAGGTTTGTGAATTACAGTGCCCCTGAGCTCCTTTCTTCAACTCGCTTTCTTGTGAGCTGGCCGCAACACCGCAGGATTGCTTCAGGCCCTAATCTGGTTCCGGCATGGCACGCTGAGCCTTTGGTTAATTCCTCTTCCTGGTGGGAAATGAGAGTTAAATTTTCCCGTCCAGACACCTCCAGCTAGTCTCTCATTGGTTCTCCCTATTCCTGTTCATCTTCCGCGGAATTTGCAAACTGGGCCAAACAGGAGGTTAAAGGCACTGACTCTCCAAGTCGGGAGAGTGTCAGTAAAGCATCTGGAATGTTGCACCCGAGTCCCAGGGGACGAGAACTGAGACATATTTCAACACGTCTCCCGATCACACGGTTGATCATACTCTGGGTTCCACATGCATGTTTTAGCTGAAGGAAGAATCCCTTAAACCTGGAGAGTTGAGACCCGTGGAATGGGTACCACGCAATATGACTTCAAAGGGTCTTCATTTGCTCACCAAAACTCTCCAATCCTATCACTGCTGCGTTTTTGCCCCTGTACTCACGATTGATTCACTTTCAGAGACATAGCAATCCATAGGTTTTAAGATACTTACTAGTCAGGTACATTATTAGGCGTTTAATATGGGGTTTTGAGTCCATTTCGTTGAGCAAGGAGTAGCTCTTGTCTATTACATATTTGGCTTAAGGAACTTTATCTGTGCTCATTTCAATCTCTGGTTTTATGCAGCACCCCAACTCACCTTTCCCCTTAAGCAAGCATAAGTTGATTTTCTAAATTTGGGACCATGTTCTGTTTTGAAATTCAGTTCCTGTGTAGCCAAGTTTACATTCCGTGTATTAGTGATATCTTATGATGTTTCTTTTTCTGTGTGACTTATTTCAGTTAGAATCATCATACCTGAATCCACTCATTATGCTGCTATGGGCCTGATGACATAGATGTCATTGCTGAGTGATATTGCATTGTACGTAAGTACCACAACTTCTTTATCCATTTTTCGCTTTATGCGATATTGAACTTGTACCGTAAACGAGTTTCTTGTAAACAGAGCCATCCCAAACTTTGGGGTGGCTGTGTCTTTTTGATTTTAATTTCCCTGAGCTATAGGACCATAAGTGGAAGTGCCCTAGGCTCTGTTGCTTTGTTTTTTAGATGTTTCAGGAAACACCATACACTTCTCCCGAGTGGCTGTTGGCAATTTACATCCCGCCCATCAGCATAACAAGGCTCCCAGTTCTCCATGGCCTGTCCTGCCTTTCTGGATTTTACACTTTTTTCAGATGGCCCTTTTGACGGGGGGGAAGTGAGACTTCATTGTAGTGCAGATTTCCTTTGCAAGCTTGCTTGGTTGGCCAAAAAGGGCGTATGCGTTTTTTCCTGAATATATTCAGGAAAAAACGCATACGCCCTTTTTGGCCAAGTGCATCATTGTCGACCTTCTGCCTCTTTTCCTATGCTTTAAATGCAATTCCAGTCTACCTCCTGAAATCGGTTTCCTGCAATTCTGCCCGGCTTTCAAGTCCTCTTGGCAGCCTTACTTCAGTATATTTTTGGATGATAGCTGTCATTTATAACTCTGCAGGTTTGTGAATTACAGTGCCCCTGAGCTCCTTTCTTCAACTCGCTTTCTTGTGAGCTGGCCGCAACACCGCAGGATTGCTTCAGGCCCTAATCTGGTTCCGGCATGGCACGCTGAGCCTTTGGTTAATTCCTCTTCCTGGTGGGAAATGAGAGTTAAATTTTCCCGTCCAGACACCTCCAGCTAGTCTCTCATTGGTTCTCCCTATTCCTGTTCATCTTCCGCGGAATTTGCAAACTGGGCCAAACAGGAGGTTAAAGGCACTGACTCTCCAAGTCGGGAGAGTGTCAGTAAAGCATCTGGAATGTTGCACCCGAGTCCCAGGGGACGAGAACTGAGATATATTTCAACACGTCTCCCGATCACACGGTTGATCATACTCTGGGTTCCACATTCATGTTTTAGCTGAAGGAAGAATCCCTTAAACCTGGAGAGTTGAGACCCGTGGAATGGGTACCATGCAATATGACTTCAAAGGGTCTTCATTTGCTCACCAAAACTCTCCAATCCTATCACTGCTGCGTTTTTGCCCCTGTACTCACGATTGATTCACTTTCAGAGACATAGCAATCCATAGGTTTTAAGATACTTACTAGTCAGGTACATTATTAGGCGTTTAATATGGGGTTTTGAGTCCATTTCGTTGAGCAAGGAGTAGCTCTTGTCTATTACATATTTGGCTTAAGGAACTTTATCTGTGCTCATTTCAATCTCTGGTTTTATGCAGCACCCCAACTCACCTTTCCCCTTAAGCAAGCATAAGTTGGTTTTCTAAATTTGGGACCATGTTCTGTTTTGAAATTCAGTTCCTGTGTAGCCAAGTTTACATTCCGTGTATTAGTGATATCTTATGATGTTTCTTTTTCTGTGTGACTTATTTCAGTTAGAATCATCATACCTGAATCCACTCATTATGCTGCTATGGGCCTGATGACATAGATGTCATTGCTGAGTGATATTGCATTGTACGTAAGTACCACAACTTCTTTATCCATTTTTCGCTTTATGCGATATTGAACTTGTACCGTAAACGAGTTTCTTGTAAACAGAGCCATCCCAAACTTTGGGGTGGCTGTGTCTTTTTGATTTTAATTTCCCTAAGCTGCAGGACCATAAGTGGAAGTGCCCTAGGCTCTGTTGCTTTGTTTTTTAGATGTTTCAGGAAACACCATACACTTCTCCCGAGTGGCTGTTGGCAATTTACATCCCGCCCATCAGCATAACAAGGCTCCCAGTTCTCCATGGCCTGTCCTGCCTTTCTGGATTTTACACTTTTTTCAGATGGCCCTTTTGACGGGGGGGAAGTGAGACTTCATTGTAGTGCAGATTTCCTTTGCAAGCTTGCTTGGTTGGCCAAAAAGGGCGTATGCGTTTTTTCCTGAATATATTCAGGAAAAAACGCATACGCCCTTTTTGGCCAAGTGCATCATTGTCGACCTTCTGCCTCTTTTCCTATGCTTTAAATGCAATTCCAGTCTACCTCCTGAAATCGGTTTCCTGCAATTCTGCCCGGCTTTCAAGTCCTCTTGGCAGCCTTACTTCAGTATATTTTTGGATGATAGCTGTCATTTATAACTCTGCAGGTTTGTGAATTACAGTGCCCCTGAGCTCCTTTCTTCAACTCGCTTTCTTGTGAGCTGGCCGCAACACCGCAGGATTGCTTCAGGCCCTAATCTGGTTCCGGCATGGCACGCTGAGCCTTTGGTTAATTCCTCTTCCTGGTGGGAAATGAGAGTTAAATTTTCCCGTCCAGACACCTCCAGCTAGTCTCTCATTGGTTCTCCCTATTCCTGTTCATCTTCCGCGGAATTTGCAAACTGGGCCAAACAGGAGGTTAAAGGCACTGACTCTCCAAGTCGGGAGAGTGTTAGTAAAGCATCTGGAATGTTGCACCCGAGTCCCAGGGGACGAGAACTGAGACATATTTCAACACGTCTCCCGATCACACGGTTGATCATACTCTGGGTTCCACATGCATGTTTTAGCTGAAGGAAGAATCCCTTAAACCTGGAGAGTTGAGACCCGTGGAATGGGTACCACGCAATATGACTTCAAAGGGTCTTCATTTGCTCACCAAAACTCTCCAATCCTATCACTGCTGCGTTTTTGCCCCTGTACTCACGATTGATTCACTTTCAGAGACATAGCAATCCATAGGTTTTAAGATACTTACTAGTCAGGTACATTATTAGGCGTTTAATATGGGGTTTTGAGTCCATTTCGTTGAGCAAGGAGTAGCTCTTGTCTATTACATATTTGGCTTAAGGAACTTTATCTGTGCTCATTTCAATCTCTGGTTTTATGCAGCACCCCAACTCACCTTTCCCCTTAAGCAAGCATAAGTTGATTTTCTAAATTTGGGACCATGTTCTGTTTTGAAATTCAGTTCCTGTGTAGCCAAGTTTACATTCCGTGTATTAGTGATATCTTATGATGTTTCTTTTTCTGTGTGACTTATTTCAGTTAGAATCATCATACCTGAATCCACTCATTATGCTGCTATGGGCCTGATGACATAGATGTCATTGCTGAGTGATATTGCATTGTACGTAAGTACCACAACTTCTTTATCCATTTTTCGCTTTATGCGATATTGAACTTGTACCGTAAACGAGTTTCTTGTAAACAGAGCCATCCCAAACTTTGGGGTGGCTGTGTCTTTTTGATTTTAATTTCCCTGAGCTATAGGACCATAAGTGGAAGTGCCCTAGGCTCTGTTGCTTTGTTTTTTAGATGTTTCAGGAAATACCATACACTTCTCCCGAGTGGCTGTTGGCAATTTACATCCCGCCCATCAGCATAACAAGGCTCCCAGTTCTCCATGGCCTGTCCTGCCTTTCTGGATTTTACACTTTTTTCAGATGGCCCTTTTGACGGGGGGGAAGTGAGACTTCATTGTAGTGCAGATTTCCTTTGCAAGCTTGCTTGGTTGGCCAAAAAGGGCGTATGCGTTTTTTCCTGAATATATTCAGGAAAAAACGCATACGCCCTTTTTGGCCAAGTGCATCATTGTCGACCTTCTGCCTCTTTTCCTATGCTTTAAATGCAATTCCAGTCTACCTCCTGAAATCGGTTTCCTGCAATTCTGCCCGGCTTTCAAGTCCTCTTGGCAGCCTTACTTCAGTATATTTTTGGATGATAGCTGTCATTTATAACTCTGCAGGTTTGTGAATTACAGTGCCCCTGAGCTCCTTTCTTCAACTCGCTTTCTTGTGAGCTGGCCGCAACACCGCAGGATTGCTTCAGGCCCTAATCTGGTTCCGGCATGGCACGTTGAGCCTTTGGTTAATTCCTCTTCCTGGTGGGAAATGAGAGTTAAATTTTCCCGTCCAGACACCTCCAGCTAGTCTCTCATTGGTTCTCCCTATTCCTGTTCATCTTCCGCGGAATTTGCAAACTGGGCCAAACAGGAGGTTAAAGGCACTGACTCTCCAAGTCGGGAGAGTGTCAGTAAAGCATCTGGAATGTTGCACCCGAGTCCCAGGGGACGAGAACTGAGACATATTTCAACACGTCTCCCGATCACACGGTTGATCATACTCTGGGTTCCACATGCATGTTTTAGCTGAAGGAAGAATCCCTTAAACCTGGAGAGTTGAGACCCGTGGAATGGGTACCACGCAATATGACTTCAAAGGGTCTTCATTTGCTCACCAAAACTCTCCAATCCTATCACTGCTGCGTTTTTGCCCCTGTACTCACGATTGATTCACTTTCAGAGACATAGCAATCCATAGGTTTTAAGATACTTACTAGTCAGGTACATTATTAGGCGTTTAATATGGGGTTTTGAGTCCATTTCGTTGAGCAAGGAGTAGCTCTTGTCTATTACATATTTGGCTTAAGGAACTTTATCTGTGCTCATTTCAATCTCTGGTTTTATGCAGCACCCCAACTCACCTTTCCCCTTAAGCAAGCATAAGTTGATTTTCTAAATTTGGGACCATGTTCTGTTTTGAAATTCAGTTCCTGTGTAGCCAAGTTTACATTCCATGTATTAGTGATATCTTATGATGTTTCTTTTTCTGTGTGACTTATTTCAGTTAGAATCATCATACCTGAATCCACTCATTATGCTGCTATGGGCCTGATGACATAGATGTCATTGCTGAGTGATATTGCATTGTACGTAAGTACCACAACTTCTTTATCCATTTTTCGCTTTATGCGATATTGAACTTGTACCGTAAACGAGTTTCTTGTAAACAGAGCCATCCCAAACTTTGGGGTGGCTGTGTCTTTTTGATTTTAATTTCCCTGAGCTATAGGACCATAAGTGGAAGTGCCCTAGGCTCTGTTGCTTTGTTTTTTAGATGTTTCAGGAAACACCATACACTTCTCCCGAGTGGCTGTTGGCAATTTACATCCCGCCCATCAGCATAACAAGGCTCCCAGTTCTCCATGGCCTGTCCTGCCTTTCTGGATTTTACACTTTTTTCAGATGGCCCTTTTGACGGGGGGGAAGTGAGACTTCATTGTAGTGCAGATTTCCTTTGCAAGCTTGCTTGGTTGGCCAAAAAGGGCGTATGCGTTTTTTCCTGAATATATTCAGGAAAAAACGCATACGCCCTTTTTGGCCAAGTGCATCATTGTCGACCTTCTGCCTCTTTTCCTATGCTTTAAATGCAATTCCAGTCTACCTCCTGAAATCGGTTTCCTGCAATTCTGCCCGGCTTTCAAGTCCTCTTGGCAGCCTTACTTCAGTATATTTTTGGATGATAGCTGTCATTTATAACTCTGCAGGTTTGTGAATTACAGTGCCCCTGAGCTCCTTTCTTCAACTCGCTTTCTTGTGAGCTGGCCGCAACACCGCAGGATTGCTTCAGGCCCTAATCTGGTTCCGGCATGGCACGCTGAGCCTTTGGTTAATTCCTCTTCCTGGTGGGAAATGAGAGTTAAATTTTCCCGTCCAGACACCTCCAGCTAGTCTCTCATTGGTTCTCCCTATTCCTGTTCATCTTCCGCGGAATTTGCAAACTGGGCCAAACAGGAGGTTAAAGGCACTGACTCTCCAAGTCGGGAGAGTGTCAGTAAAGCATCTGGAATGTTGCACCCGAGTCCCAGGGGACGAGAACTGAGACATATTTCAACATGTCTCCCGATCACACAGTTGATCATACTCTGGGTTCCACATGCATGTTTTAGCTGAAGGAAGAATCCCTTAAACCTGGAGAGTTGAGACCCGTGGAATGGGTACCATGCAATATGACTTCAAAGGGTCTTCATTTGCTCACCAAAACTCTCCAATCCTATCACTGCTGCGTTTTTGCCCCTGTACTCACGATTGATTCACTTTCAGAGACATAGCAATCCATAGGTTTTAAGATACTTACTAGTCAGGTACATTATTAGGCGTTTAATATGGGGTTTTGAGTCCATTTCGTTGAGCAAGGAGTAGCTCTTGTCTATTACATATTTGGCTTAAGGAACTTTATCTGTGCTCATTTCAATCTCTGGTTTTATGCAGCACCCCAACTCACCTTTCCCCTTAAGCAAGCATAAGTTGATTTTCTAAATTTGGGACCATGTTCTGTTTTGAAATTCAGTTCCTGTGTAGCCAAGTTTACATTCCGTGTATTAGTGATATCTTATGATGTTTCTTTTTCTGTGTGACTTATTTCAGTTAGAATCATCATACCTGAATCCACTCATTATGCTGCTATGGGCCTGATGACATAGATGTCATTGCTGAGTGATATTGCATTGTACGTAAGTACCACAACTTCTTTATCCATTTTTCGCTTTATGCGATATTGAACTTGTACCGTAAACGAGTTTCTTGTAAACAGAGCCATCCCAAACTTTGGGGTGGCTGTGTCTTTTTGATTTTAATTTCCCTAAGCTGCAGGACCATAAGTGGAAGTGCCCTAGGCTCTGTTGCTTTGTTTTTTAGATGTTTCAGGAAACACCATACACTTCTCCCGAGTGGCTGTTGGCAATTTACATCCCGCCCATCAGCATAACAAGGCTCCCAGTTCTCCATGGCCTGTCCTGCCTTTCTGGATTTTACACTTTTTTCAGATGGCCCTTTTGACGGGGGGGAAGTGAGACTTCATTGTAGTGCAGATTTCCTTTGCAAGCTTGCTTGGTTGGCCAAAAAGGGCGTATGCGTTTTTTCCTGAATATATTCAGGAAAAAACGCATACGCCCTTTTTGGCCAAGTGCATCATTGTCGACCTTCTGCCTCTTTTCCTATGCTTTAAATGCAATTCCAGTCTACCTCCTGAAATCGGTTTCCTGCAATTATGCCCGGCTTTCAAGTCCTCTTGGCAGCCTTACTTCAGTATATTTTTGGATGATAGCTGTCATTTATAACTCTGCAGGTTTGTGAATTACAGTGCCCCTGAGCTCCTTTCTTCAACTCGCTTTCTTGTGAGCTGGCCGCAACACCGCAGGATTGCTTCAGGCCCTAATCTGGTTCCGGCATGGCACGCTGAGCCTTTGGTTAATTCCTCTTCCTGGTGGGAAATGAGAGTTAAATTTTCCCGTCCAGACACCTCCAGCTAGTCTCTCATTGGTTCTCCCTATTCCTGTTCATCTTCCGCGGATTTGCAAACTGGGCCAAACAGGAGGTTAAAGGCACTGACTCTCCAAGTCGGGAGAGTGTTAGTAAAGCATCTGGAATGTTGCACCCGAGTACCAGGGGACGAGAACTGAGACATATTTCAACACGTCTCCCGATCACACGGTTGATCATACTCTGGGTTCCACATGCATGTTTTAGCTGAAGGAAGAATCCCTTAAACCTCGAGAGTTGAGACCCGTGGAATGGGTACCATGCAATATGACTTCAAAGGGTCTTCGTTTGCTCACCAAAACTCTCCAATCCTATCACTGCTGCGTTTTTGCCCCTGTACACACGCTTGATTCTCTTTCGGAGACTTAGTAATCCATAGGTTTTAAGATACTTACTAGTCAGGCACATTCTTAGGCGTTTAATATGGGTTGTTGAGTCCATTTCGTTGAACAAGGAGTAGCTCTTGTCTATTACATATTTGGCTTAAGGAACTTTATCTGTGCTCATTTCAATCTCTGGTTTTATGCAGCACCCCAACTCACCTTTCCCCTTAAGCAAGCATAAGTTGGTTTTCTAAATTTGAGACCCTCTTTTTTTTGTAATCCAGTTCCTGTTTCGCCAAGTTTACATTCCATGTATTAGTGATATCTTATGATGTTTCTTTTTCTGTGTGACTTATTTCAGTTAGAATCATCATACCTGAATCCACTCATTATGCTGCTATGGGCCTGATGACATAGATGTCATTGCTGAGTGATATTGCATTGTACGTAAGTACCACAACTTCTTTATCCATTTTTCGCTTTATGCGATATTGAACTTGTACCGTAAACGAGTTTCTTGTAAACAGAGCCATCCCAAACTTTGGGGTGGCTGTGTCTTTTTGATTTTAATTTCCCTGAGCTATAGGACCATAAGTGGAAGTGCCCTAGGCTCTGTTGCTTTGTTTTTTAGATGTTTCAGGAAACACCATACACTTCTCCCGAGTGGCTGTTGGCAATTTACATCCCGCCCATCAGCATAACAAGGCTCCCAGTTCTCCATGGCCTGTCCTGCCTTTCTGGATTTTACACTTTTTTCAGATGGCCCTTTTGACGGGGGGGAAGTGAGACTTCATTGTAGTGCAGATTTCCTTTGCAAGCTTGCTTGGTTGGCCAAAAAGGGCGTATGCGTTTTTTCCTGAATATATTCAGGAAAAAACGCATACGCCCTTTTTGGCCAAGTGCATCATTGTCGACCTTCTGCCTCTTTTCCTATGCTTTAAATGCAATTCCAGTCTACCTCCTGAAATCGGTTTCCTGCAATTCTGCCCGGCTTTCAAGTCCTCTTGGCAGCCTTACTTCAGTATATTTTTGGATGATAGCTGTCATTTATAACTCTGCAGGTTTGTGAATTACAGTGCCCCTGAGCTCCTTTCTTCAACTCGCTTTCTTGTGAGCTGGCCGCAACACCGCAGGATTGCTTCAGGCCCTAATCTGGTTCCGGCATGGCACGCTGAGCCTTTGGTTAATTCCTCTTCCTGGTGGGAAATGAGAGTTAAATTTTCCCGTCCAGACACCTCCAGCTAGTCTCTCATTGGTTCTCCCTATTCCTGTTCATCTTCCGCGGAATTTGCAAACTGGGCCAAACAGGAGGTTAAAGGCACTGACTCTCCAAGTCGGGAGAGTGTCAGTAAAGCATCTGGAATGTTGCACCCGAGTCCCAGGGGACGAGAACTGAGACATATTTCAACACGTCTCCCGATCACACGGTTGATCATACTCTGGGTTCCACATTCATGTTTTAGCTGAAGGAAGAATCCCTTAAACCTGGAGAGTTGAGACCCGTGGAATGGGTACCATGCAATATGACTTCAAAGGGTCTTCATTTGCTCACCAAAACTCTCCAATCCTATCACTGCTGCGTTTTTGCCCCTGTACTCACGATTGATTCACTTTCAGAGACATAGCAATCCATAGGTTTTAAGATACTTACTAGTCAGGTACATTATTAGGCGTTTAATATGGGGTTTTGAGTCCATTTCGTTGAGCAAGGAGTAGCTCTTGTCTATTACATATTTGGCTTAAGGAACTTTATCTGTGCTCATTTCAATCTCTGGTTTTATGCAGCACCCCAACTCACCTTTCCCCTTAAGCAAGCATAAGTTGGTTTTCTAAATTTGGGACCATGTTCTGTTTTGAAATTCAGTTCCTGTGTAGCCAAGTTTACATTCCGTGTATTAGTGATATCTTATGATGTTTCTTTTTCTGTGTGACTTATTTCAGTTAGAATCATCATACCTGAATCCACTCATTATGCTGCTATGGGCCTGATGACATAGATGTCATTGCTGAGTGATATTGCATTGTACGTAAGTACCACAACTTCTTTATCCATTTTTCGCTTTATGCGATATTGAACTTGTACCGTAAACGAGTTTCTTGTAAACAGAGCCATCCCAAAGTTTGGGGTGGCTGTGTCTTTTGGATTTTAATTTCCCTAAGCTGCAGGACCATAAGTGGAAGTGCCCTAGGCTCTGTTGCTTTGTTTTTTAGATGTTTCAGGAAACACCATACACTTCTCCCGAGTGGCTGTTGGCAATTTACATCCCGCCCATCAGCATAACAAGGCTCCCAGTTCTCCATGGCCTGTCCTGCCTTTCTGGATTTTACACTTTTTTCAGATGGCCCTTTTGACGGGGGGGAAGTGAGACTTCATTGTAGTGCAGATTTCCTTTGCAAGCTTGCTTGGTTGGCCAAAAAGGGCGTATGCGTTTTTTCCTGAATATATTCAGGAAAAAACGCATACGCCCTTTTTGGCCAAGTGCATCATTGTCGACCTTCTGCCTCTTTTCCTATGCTTTAAATGCAATTCCAGTCTACCTCCTGAAATCGGTTTCCTGCAATTCTGCCCGGCTTTCAAGTCCTCTTGGCAGCCTTACTTCAGTATATTTTTGGATGATAGCTGTCATTTATAACTCTGCAGGTTTGTGAATTACAGTGCCCCTGAGCTCCTTTCTTCAACTCGCTTTCTTGTGAGCTGGCCGCAACACCGCAGGATTGCTTCAGGCCCTAATCTGGTTCTGGCACGGCACGCTGAGCCTTTGGTTAATTTCTCTTCCTGGTGGGAAATGAGAGTTAAATTTTCCCGTCCAGACACCTCCAGCTAGTCTCTCATTGGTTCTCCCTATTCCTGTTCATCTTCCGCGGAATTTGCAAACTGGGCCAAACAGGAGGTTAAAGGCACTGACTCTCCAAGTCGGGAGAGTGTTAGTAAAGCATCTGGAATGTTGCACCCGAGTCCCAGGGGACGAGAACTGAGACATATTTCAACATGTCTCCCGATCACACAGTTGATCATACTCTGGGTTCCACATGCATGTTTTAGCTGAAGGAAGAATCCCTTAAACCTGGAGAGTTGAGACCCGTGGAATGGGTACCATGCAATATGACTTCAAAGGGTCTTCATTTGCTCACCAAAACTCTCCAATCCTATCACTGCTGCGTTTTTGCCCCTGTACTCACGATTGATTCACTTTCAGAGACATAGCAATCCATAGGTTTTAAGATACTTACTAGTCAGGTACATTATTAGGCGTTTAATATGGGGTTTTGAGTCCATTTCATTGAGCAAGGAGTAGCTCTTGTCTATTACATATTTGGCTTAAGGAACTTTATCTGTGCTCATTTCAATCTCTGGTTTTATGCAGCACCCCAACTCACCTTTCCCCTTAAGCAAGCATAAGTTGATTTTCTAAATTTGGGACCATGTTCTGTTTTGAAATTCAGTTCCTGTGTAGCCAAGTTTACATTCCGTGTATTAGTGATATCTTATGATGTTTCTTTTTCTGTGTGACTTATTTCAGTTAGAATCATCATACCTGAATCCACTCATTATGCTGCTATGGGCCTGATGACATAGATGTCATTGCTGAGTGATATTGCATTGTACGTAAGTACCACAACTTCTTTATCCATTTTTCGCTTTATGCGATATTGAACTTGTACCGTAAACGAGTTTCTTGTAAACAGAGCCATCCCAAACTTTGGGGTGGCTGTGTCTTTTTGATTTTAATTTCCCTAAGCTGCAGGACCATAAGTGGAAGTGCCCTAGGCTCTGTTGCTTTGTTTTTTAGATGTTTCAGGAAACACCATACACTTCTCCCGAGTGGCTGTTGGCAATTTACATCCCGCCCATCAGCATAACAAGGCTCCCAGTTCTCCATGGCCTGTCCTGCCTTTCTGGATTTTACACTTTTTTCAGATGGCCCTTTTGACCAGGGGGAAGTGAGACTTCATTGTAGTGCAGATTTCCTTTGCAAGCTTGCTTGGTTGGCCAAAAAGGGCGTATGCGTTTTTTCCTGAATATATTCAGGAAAAAACGCATACGCCCTTTTTGGCCAAGTGCATCATTGTCGACCTTCTGCCTCTTTTCCTATGCTTTAAATGCAATTCCAGTCTACCTCCTGAAATCGGTTTCCTGCAATTATGCCCGGCTTTCAAGTCCTCTTGGCAGCCTTACTTCAGTATATTTTTGGATGATAGCTGTCATTTATAACTCTGCAGGTTTGTGAATTACAGTGCCCCTGAGCTCCTTTCTTCAACTCGCTTTCTTGTGAGCTGGCCGCAACACCGCAGGATTGCTTCAGGCCCTAATCTGGTTCCGGCATGGCACGCTGAGCCTTTGGTTAATTCCTCTTCCTGGTGGGAAATGAGAGTTAAATTTTCCCGTCCAGACACCTCCAGCTAGTCTCTCATTGGTTCTCCCTATTCCTGTTCATCTTCCGCGGATTTGCAAACTGGGCCAAACAGGAGGTTAAAGGCACTGACTCTCCAAGTCGGGAGAGTGTTAGTAAAGCATCTGGAATGTTGCACCCGAGTACCAGGGGACGAGAACTGAGACATATTTCAACACGTCTCCCGATCACACGGTTGATCATACTCTGGGTTCCACATGCATGTTTTAGCTGAAGGAAGAATCCCTTAAACCTCGAGAGTTGAGACCCGTGGAATGGGTACCATGCAATATGACTTCAAAGGGTCTTCGTTTGCTCACCAAACCTCTCCAATCCTATCACTGCTGCGTTTATGCCCCTGTACACACGCTTGATTCTCTTTCGGAGACTTAGTAATCCATAGGTTTTAAGATACTTACTAGTCAGGCACATTCTTAGGCGTTTAATATGGGTTGTTGAGTCCATTTCGTTGAACAAGGAGTAGCTCTTGTCTATTACATATTTGGCTTAAGGAACTTTATCTGTGCTCATTTCAATCTCTGGTTTTATGCAGCACCCCAACTCACCTTTCCCCTTAAGCAAGCATAAGTTGGTTTTCTAAATTTGAGACCCTCTTTTTTTTGTAATCCAGTTCCTGTTTCGCCAAGTTTACATTCCATGTATTAGTGATATCTTATGATGTTTCTTTTTCTGTGTGACTTATTTCAGTTAGAATCATCATACCTGAATCCACTCATTATGCTGCTATGGGCCTGATGACATAGATGTCATTGCTGAGTGATATTGCATTGTACGTAAGTACCACAACTTCTTTATCCATTTTTCGCTTTCTGCGATATTGAACTTGTACCGTAAACGAGGTTCTTGTAAACAGAGCCGTCCCAAACTTTGGAGTGGCTGTGTCTTTTTGATTTTAATTTCCCTAAGCTACAGGACCATAAGTGGAAGTACCCTAGGCTCTGTTGCTTTCTTTCTTAGATGTTTCAGGAAACACCATACACTTCTCCCGAGTGGCTGTTGGCAATTTACATCCCGCCCATCAGCATAACAAGGCTCCCAGTTCTCCATGGCCTCTCCTGCCTTTCTGGATTTTACAATTATTTCAGATGGCCCTTTTCACCAGGGGGAAGTGAGACTTCATTGTAGTGCAGATTTCCTTTGCAAGCTTGCTTGGTTGGCCAAAAAGGGCGTATGCGTTTTTTCCTGATTATATTCAGGAAAAAACGCATACGCCCTTTTTGGCCAAGTGCATCATTGTCGAAGTTCTGCCTCTTTTCCTATGCTTTAAATGCAATTCCAGTCTACCTCCTGAAATCGGTTTCCTGCAATTGTGCCTTGCTTTCAATGCCTCTTCATAGCCTTATCTCAATATATTTTTTGAAAATAGTTGGCCTTTATAACTCTGCAGGTTTTTGAATTGCAGTGGCCCTTAGCTCCATTTTTCAGCTCTTATTTTTGTGATCTTGCCTCATAACCACAGGATTCCTTCAGGCCCTAGTCTTCTTCTGGGGCACCTTGCTGTGCCTTTGGTTTATTCTTCTTACTGATGTGAAATTAGAGTGACATGTGCCCATTGAAACTGTTACAGCTAGTTTCTCACTGGTTCCCCCTATTCCCATTCATCCTCCGCACTAACTGCAGACTGTGCGATACCAGAACTTAAAGGCATTGACTCTCCATGTGGGGATATTGTTAGTAAAGCGGCTGGAATGTCGATCTGGAGCCCCAGGAGAGGAAAAATGATGTGTGTTTTAGAAACCTTTCCCGATCATATGGTATACCAGTCGCTGGGTTTCCCAAGCATGGTTTAGCTGTAGGAAGATTCCCTTCAACCTGGAGTTTTGGGACCCTTGGAATGAGTAGCATGAAGTATTGCATTAAACTTTTGGCAGTTGCTCACCAAAGCTCACCAATCCTCTCAGCCCCAAGTGTCCAGCCTTATGTCTTATCCAGCTGTGGGTTTATATGTGGTCAATCCAGGTTGCATCACAGCCCCTGAGCAAATTTTGTAAGAATTTTTCTCTCTTTCATTGTTTCTGCGTTTTGTTTTTAAAATTTATTTCTATAATGGGGTTTAGCTCATTTTCACTGCTGTGTTTGTGCCGCTCCGCACACACTTGATTCCCTTATGGAGATATATCAATACATGGGTTTTAAGATTCTTATTACTCAGATATATTTCTCTGCGGTGTATAGGGTGTGTTGAGGCCAGTTCATTGAGCAAGGTGTAGATCTTGTCTAATATCTATTTGGTTTATTGAACGGTATCTGTGCTAATTTCAAACTCTGGTTTTATGCATCACCCCACCTCTCCTTTCCCCTTAAGCTGACATAAGTGTGTTTTCTAAATGTGAGACACTGTTCTGTTCTGTAATTCATTTCTTGTGCAGCCATATTTACCCTCCCTCTATAAGTGATATCTTATGATATGTTTCTTTTTCTGTTTGACTTATTTCAAGTAGTATTATCGGACCTAAATCCACTCTTTATCCTTCTACTAGCCTTATTACCTTGATTTCATGGTGAAGAGATATTCCACTGTACATAAGTACCACATCTTCTTTATCCATTGTTCTCTTTCCTGGGATATTTAAGGTGTACTGAAGTTGAGGTTCTTGTAAACAGAGTAGCCCTAAACTGTGGTGTTCTTGTGTCTTGTTGATTTTTAGACTTCCCTAGATATACTCCCATGATTGGAAGTGTCCTATGCTCTGTAGCTCTGTTTTTTAGATGATTTAGGAACCACCATACACTTCTCCAGAGTGGCTCTTGGCAGTTCACACACTGCCCATCAGCGTATAAAGGCTCCCTGTTCTCCATGGCCTGTCCTGCATTTCTGGTTTTTACAATTTTTTAGGATGGCCCTTTTGACCAGTGGGAAATGAGACTTCTTTGTTGTGCACATTTGCATTGCTTGCTTGCTTCATTGCCCATAAAGTGCGTATGCGTTTTTTCCTGGATATAATCAGGAAAAAACGCATACGCCCTTTTGGGCCAACTGCATCATTGTCGAAATTCTGCCGCTTTTCATGTGCTTTAAAGACGAGTCCAATCTATCTCTTGAAATCTGTTTCTTGCAATTCTGTCTTGCATTCAGATCCTCTTCTTTGCCTTACCTCAACATATTTTTGGACGTTAGTTTTCATTTATAACTCTGCAGGTTTGTGAATTGCAGTGACCCTGAGCTCCATTTTTTAAGTTGCTCTTTTGTGAGCTGGCCTCAAACCCGCAGGATTGCTTCAGGCCCTATTTTGGCTCCGGCGAGGCGGGCTGAGCCTTTTTTCAATTCTTATTCTTAATGGGAAATTAGAGTGATATGTGCCCGTCCAAACCCCTACAACTATTCTCTCATTGGTTCCCCCTCTTCCCGTTCATCCTCCTCACAATTTGCAAAATGTGTGAAACAGAAGTTGAAATGTGCTGATTCTCCAAGTGGGCAGATTCTAAGTAACATGGCTGGAATGGTGAACAGGAGCACCAGGAGAGGATAAATGAGCTGCATTTTAGACACATCTCCCGATCACATGGTGTACAGTCCTCTGGGTTTTCCATGCATGTTTTAGCTGTAGGAAGATCCCTTGAACCTGCAGATTTGGGACCCATTGAATGAGTACCAGGTAGTATTACTTTAAAGGGTGTGCATTTCCTCACCCAACCTCACATTTCTCTTAGTGCAAACAGTTTCCAGCCTTATGTCTCATCCTGCTGTGGGTCTAGATGTGTTCAATCCATGTTGCATCACTGTCCCTGAGGAAAAGTTGTAAGAGGTTTTCTCTGTCTCTCTGTCGTTTATTTTTTTCAATTTATTACTATATTGGTTACAGCTGATTTTCAAAGCTCTGTTTCTTGCTGCTGTACATCCACTTGATTCACGTACAGAGAGACATCAGTAAATTCTTTTTCAGATTCTTACCAGTCGTATATATTCTTTTCCGGTGACTTGAGTGTGCTGAGTGCAGTTCTTTTAGCTACCGTGTAGGCCTTGTTGATTATCAGTTTGGTATTTGGAATGGTATCTTTGCTAATTTCAACCTCCTGGATGATGCCTCACCCCTCCCCACCTTTCCCGTTTAGCAGCCTTATGCGTGTTTTCTACATATTTGACTATGTTTTCGTTTTGTAATTTATTTCATGTGTAGCCATTTTGGATTCCACCTTTAAGTGATATCTTATGATATGTGTCTTTTTCTTTTTGAATTATGTCACTTAGAAAGATCATACGTAACTCCTCCGGAGTTGTTACAACTGGCCATATTTCATTGATTTCCAGGCTGAATAATATTCCACTCTACCTAAGTACCACATCTCTATCCATTTTTTCCCTCCAGAGACATTTAAGTTATATCCTAGTCGAGGATCTTTTAAACAGAGAGGGGGTAAACATTGGGGTGCCTGTGTCCTCTCGATTTTTGTTTTTCCCAAGATATACGCCCATGAGTGCAAGTGCCCTATGCTCTGTAGCTCATTTTTTAGATGCTTTAGTAAACACAATACACTTCTCCAGAATGGCCGTTGGCAATATACATTTCCACTATAAGTCTCACAGGGCTCCCTCTTCTCCTTGCCCTGTCCTGCGTTTCTGTTGTTTACGCTTTATGAGGATGGCTCTTCTGACTGATGCGAAGTGATATCTTTTGTAGTATTGACTTCCAGTGCCCACCTGTTTGCTTGGCTAAAAAAGTGTATGCCCTTTTCTTGAATATATACAGAAAAAAACGCATACACCCTTTTTGGCCAACTGCAATGTTGGCAATGTTCAGCTCCTTTTCTCGTGCTTAATGGCGAGTCCTTTCTACCTCCTCAAATCCCTTTCCTGCCATTCTCCCTTGCTTACAAGTCCTTTTCTCTGACTTTCCTCAAGACATTTTTCAGTGATGGATATTTTCAACTCTGCAGTTTCATGAATTTTACTGCCCCTGAGTTCCATTGTTCAACTTGTGTTTATGGGAACTGGCCACAAAGCAGCGGGATTTCCTCAAGCCCTATACTGTTTCCATGGGCAATCCTAGCCTTTGGTCAGTTCATCTTCCTGATTGGAAATTAGAGTGACATGTGCCTGTCTGAACACCTAGGACTTGTCTCTCATTGTTCCTCATCCTTCTGCTTCATCCTCTGGACAAATTCCAAACTGTACACAATAGGATGTTGACAGTGCTGACATCTCCAAGTGGGGAGACTGTTAGTAAAGACGCTGGAGGGGTGAACCCGAGCACCAGGAGATGAGGAGATGAGATGCCTTTTCCAAACTCTTCCCGATCAGACGGTATACCATCCTCTGGGTGTGACAGACATGTTTTAGCAGTAGGAAGAGTCCCATTCATGTAAGGAGAACACCAGGGCTTTTTCAAAATCAGTGTCTCCCCGAAACCCAAACTGGGGAATTTTTTAAGCTACGGCTACACATATGTTCATTAAGGGCCTTGGGAAGTAGGCAGAGTCCAAACTTTAGATGATTGAAGTCTTCAGGGTCAGAAGCACTCACCACCAGCTTCCCTTAGGTTACACTTTAACTGTCATTGATAGATGATGTCAATAAAAATATCTATTCTTTTTCAGATTATTTCCCCTTATAGCTTATTGCAAAATGTTGAGTGTAGTTCCCTGTGCTATACAGTAGTTCCTTGTTGATGATCTATTTTATACATGGCAGTGTGTATGTGTTAATCCCAAACTGTTAATTTATCCCTCCTCCCACCTTTCCCCTTTGGTAATAATAAATTATAAGATTTTATACTTCTCAGAAATGGGGGAGCTGAAAGAGAGGTATCATTTTCAATGGAAAAGCATTTAAAACAAGATTGAAGCTTTAACCAAGATTATTAGATGTACATCCTTGGAAAGAAATCACTTCGTTTCTCTAATATTGACCTGACAAATAAGACAAACCTTTTCACTGAACTTGCTTATAATAAAGTGATGGAAATATCAAATGGAAGTGTTAGAAACATCTTATTTTACCTGAGCCTTATTCACTGTTCTATGTTAACTACAGTTTGGCTCACACATCTGTTCATTGAGGTTACAATAGTCTCAATTTCTGTTACTGATCCTCCAGAGTGGACCCCAACAAGTGTCCCCCTGCCCAGTGTCATTGGGGCCAACAGATCGAGACTGAGTTTGGTTCACAAGCAAAGGAAACTTTATATTTTGATCAGAGAATGGAGAGGTGAGTGCATGCACTACCCCGTGGGCTGTGGGCTGGGCTGCTGTGTAGAGATCCTGTCAGAGTCAGTGGGAGGGAGGGGGCGGAGCTCTCGAGGGCCGGGTTGGCTGCAGCTCAGGCTCTATATCGCGGAGTCTGCACTGGGCCCCAGGAGCTGAGGTGTCGTCCCAGCCATTCTGCACTAGGAAATCTGGTCTGAAGTGCCGGGTGTGGAACCTCTGCATGCGGGACCCTAGGAGCACATGAAATTAGACAAAGCACAAAGGATAAAAAAGGTTAGACTTGACTTTATTGCCCAGATTCTATTTTTATCTCCCAGGGATTTTTAATGGGCTTTGCTGGGGACAAACCCCTCCTCTGCCTTTTGTCCCGTTCCTCATTCTTGGAGTGCTGAGGGTGCAGACCCTTCTTCTGTAACTGCTGAGTGCTGAGTTGGGAGCCCTCATACCCGGGGGCGAGGGTCGGAGCTTCTTCCCAGCAGCCTCCAGATGACGTTGATTGTCCCCAGGCCCCCTGCCTCCCTGCTCGTCCACCTGAGCACCAGCATTGGAAGTGTTATAGATTCTAATGACCTTTAAGGGTCCAGGAAAGAGATGTGCAGAGACGCTGTGGGGACTGGTGTCACCCCGCCCCACATTTGTTCGGCCACCTTAGGCTGACCGTTTCTGCCAGCCTAGATGCTCTGACCAGTAGTCTGCGCTTTCTTCAATTAGGCCCCTGAATTAACGTACAAACAGCACCAGGTGTCAGAGCCCTGCCCGCTCAACTCCCAGACAGTCCAGGGTCAGTGGTGATCAAGGACCATGATGGCCACTGAGTCAACAGCCTTTTGAAGTAAACAGGAGTCCAGCCAGTCTTATTGGCCACCATCATCACGGTGTCTGTAGGCTTTTCTATGGTGACAGTGTGATATACGGTTCCCCCGCCAAGATTATTAGCTCCCCTCTGGGTGCAGTAAGTCCTGCAAGCAGTAGTCTACTCTTTTGGGACACACTCTTGTTGTTTTATGAGAGAAACTCCAGGTCAAGTGATGTTCACATGAGTCGTCATGGTGCCCTGTTGCCCCCGGTTATCTCTCTGGATGTTGGAGTTGGAAGGCCTCCTCACTCGAGGTTGGTGTGCCCACAGAGCGAACCCTGCAACTTCAGAGCATGGTTGGTGGTTAGGATCACCATGTGGGGTCCTTTTCCCTTAGGAGGGAGGTGGCCTTTGGGGCTGCTGATTTCCAGGTTTTTAGATACCGCCAGTATCTTGGCCAGATGTGGCAGTGGGCCAAGCCCCTTGGTGACCATAGTTTATCCTACCTGGATGGCATTCTTGCATTGTTCCATTTCAAGTGGTCCCAGTTTTTGCACTAATTCTCCAATGGCGATTCACCTTTCACCGGGAATGTAAAGGTCAAAGGGTTTAGCTAAATTAGGGAGTTCCAGGGCAAGGGTCTGAATTGACTGCTCTTTCCATTCTTGAAAGGCCACTTCTGGATTCTATTCAAAAGGATCATCAACTTATCCTTTCAGTGTTTCATATAGAGGCCCAGCTAGTAGACTGTAGTTAGGGATCCAGAAGCAGCAAACCCTGGCCTCCCCAGGAACCCCTAAGCTGTCTTCTAGTTTTAGAAAGGGGTAAGGCTGAAAATGGTTTCTTTCCTTTCCTGGGATGGGCTTCTCCGACCTTCTGTGAGAATGAAGCCCAGGCAGGTCACCGCAGTCTGTGATATTTGAGCTTTTTCTTGGACAACTTCTATCCTTTATTGGCTTGGTAGTTCAGAGGCCTCCTTAGTAGGGCTGGCGATCAGAATGTCGTCTGCGTACTGAAGGAGAGTTTCCTTTTCCAGAGGTAGAACTTTTAGGTCTTTAGCTAAGCTTTCCCCAAAGATGGTGTGGGAATTTTTGCACCCTTGGGGCAAGACGGCCCAGAAGTATTGTTTTAGTTGTATGTTGAGTCCTGCCACTCACAAGCCAAAATTTCTTGTGACTCTGGGACTAATGGAATACAAAAGAAGGCATCATTGAAGACTAATACAGAATACCATGTCCTGGTGGTTGGTAGAATGACCAGCAGGGTGTAGGAATTAGGAGCAGTTGGAGGTATATCCTTGGTGGCTTCACTGACTGTCCTGACATCCTTTACCAGGTCCCCAGCAGCCCATGGGGCTCTCGTGGTCAGACCAATCCCAGAATATGGAGCTCACCTGGGCAGGTACCCCACCCCCACCCCAGCCCATGGGGCTCTCGTGGTCAGGCCCCTCCCAGGATACAGAGCTACCCTTGCAGGTACTGTGGCAGGGCTGGGCACACAGGAACCGTGCACATAGCCCTCATTGCAGAGCACCCCCAGCTCACCTGTCACTCAAGCTGACACAGAGCACCTCAGAGAAGGACTGGAACTAACAAACAGCAGCTGCAACAGGTCTGTGACCCTGGGCATCACTCTGTGCGGCCTCCCTCCACCTGGTCTTCCAGAGACTTCCACTGCACCCGGGGCACCAGGCCTCTGTCTCCAACCACCACCCACCCCTCCTCTCCCTGACTCCTGGGTTCCTCTCATTAGGAGAGGGTTTTCTTGAAGTTGTCTCCCACTCATGGGCCAGATAAAATGATTAGAAAACAAGCCAAAGCTGCAGCCCCTTGTCTATCCTGACTCTCAGGAGCCCACACCTGTTCCTTGGACCTGGCCGGTTCAGCAAGTTCCATTTTCTGCAACTGTGAGCCCCTGAGGGGTGATGATTGGCTGACCTGGGCAGCCTTACCGTGCCGGCCAGCCCTCCCCAGGTGTGCCTGGGTTGAGATCAATATAAATACCACTCCAGGCAGCAAGAGCCCCTGCAGCCATGCCTGACGCCATTTTCTCTGCCCTGTCAGCAGTCTCGGGGCTGGGCTGGTGGGAGGGAGTGAGAGGCCATGGCTTTGTGGGTGGCCCAGTGTGAGTGGGGCTCTGCTGGACTTTCTGCAGCAGTTGCCAGGCTGCCACCTGCTAAAGAAGAGGATGTGTCACCTATACCTGCTGCTGGAATTTCTCCCTGGGCAGAGGTGAGGAAGGAAAAAAGCAGTGGGGGCAGGGACAGAACGGGTATCTCAGGCAGGGAAATGGAAATCTTCCAGAAGAGCACCCAGGGCCAGGACCATCCTGGCTGGCCTGCAGGCACCAAGTCGGCCGGCATGCTGTCACTCGTGTGGCTCTATGGCCCTTCCTCTAGGCTTTCAAGTCCTTGTATATATTCAGGTGTTTTACCTGGGACGGGTGGGAATAGTTCAGCAGCAACTGGCCTGGGGCTCAGCTCACGTTTACTCACAGATGCCTCGGCACGGTGCCCCAGCTTTGCAATGAGGACGCTTGTTGCATGGGGGCTGCTGGCTGAATGGGAGACGATTCCCCACCACTGACCAACTTCAGAATTGTTTACAACTGGAGCAAGTGCCCTGATACGGTTTTCCTCTGTGGAACTGGTGGGTTCTGTGATTTTTTTCTCTTTTTCGTTTTTGGTTCAAGGTAGATTTTATTCCTCTTTTTTGTATTTACAGATATAAGCATGGAAATAATTTATTCATATAAATACATGTATGTGAAGGGAATAATTGTTTTTTCTGTTTAATTTTTTAAATTTTATTTCTTTTTAATTTTGAATTTTATTTTATATTTTTATACAGCAGGTTCTTATTGGTTATCTATTTTATACATATAAATGTATACATGCCAATCCCAGTCTCTCAACTCCTCCCACCACCACCACCCCAACAGCTTTCCCCCCTTGTTGTCCATACGTTTGTTGTCTACATCTGTTGCTCTATTTATGCCTTGCAAAATGGTTAACCTGTACAGTTTTTCTAGGTTCCACATATATGCATGAATATACAAGATTTGTTTTTCTCTTTCTGACTTACTTCACTCAGTATGACACTCTCTAGATCCATCGACGTCTCTACAAATGACCCAATTTCATTCCTTTTCATGGCTTACTAATATTCCATTTTATATATGTACCACAGCTTTATGCATTCGTCTGTCTGTGGGCATTTAGGTTGCTTCCATTACCTCGATATTGTAAAGAGTCAGGCAATGAACATTGCAGTGAATGTCTCTTTTTGATTTATGGTTTTGTCTGGGTATATGTCCAGAACTGGGATTGCTGTATGATATGGTAATTCTACTGTTAGTTTCTTAAGAAACTCCATATTGTTCTCCATAGTGACTGTATCAATTTATATTCCCAACAATAGTGGAAGAGGGTTCCTTTTCTCCACACACTTTCCAGCATTTTTTGTTTATAGAATTAGTGATGATGCCCATTGTACCAGGTGTGAGGTGATACCTCATTGTTCAGTCCATTTCCTTGAGTAAGGGTTAGGTCTTGTCTATTACATACTTATCTTATGGAACGGTATCTGTGCTAATTTGAAACTCTGGTTTTATGCAGCACCCCAACTCACGTTCCCCCTTAAGCAAGCATAAGTTGGTTTTCTAAACATGAGACCCTGTTCTGTTTTGTAATTCAGTTCATGTGTAGCCAAGTTCTCATTCCATGTATTAGTGGTACCTTATAATGTTTCTTTTTCTGTGTGACATTTTTCACTTAGAATCACCATGCCTCAATCCACTCATGCTGGCACGGGCTTGGTGACATAGTTTTCATTGCTGAGAGGTATTCTGTTGTACGTAAGTACCGCAACTTCTTTATCCATTATTTGCTCTCTGGCATATTTAACTTGTGCTGCAGAAGAGGTTCCTGTAAACAGAGCCGTCCCAAATTTTGGGGTGGCTGTGTCTTTTTGATTTTAATTTCCCTAAGCTATAGGACTATAAGTGGAAGTGCCCTAGGCTCTGTTGCTTTGTTTTTTAGATGTTTCAGGAAACACCATACACTTCTCTGGAGTGGCTCTTGGCAATTTACATCCCGCCCATCAGCATAACAAGGCTCCCAGTTCTCCATGGCCTGTCCTGCCTTTCTGGATTTTACACTTTTTTCAGATGGCCCTTTTGACCGGGGGGAAGTGAGACTTCATTGTAGTGCAGATTTCCTTTGCAAGCTTGCTTGGTTGGCCAAAAAGGGCGTATGCGTTTTTTCCTGAATATATTCAGGAAAAAACGCATACGTCCTTTTTGGCCAAGTGCATCATTGTCGACGTTCTGCCTCTTTTCCTATGCTTTAAATGCAATTCCAGTCTACCTCCGGAAATCGCTTTCCTGCAATTCTGCCCCACTTTCAAGTCCTCTTGGCAGGCTTACTTCAGTATATTTTTGGACGATAGCTGTCATTTATAACTCTGCAGGTTTGTGAATTACAGTGCCCCGAGCTCCTTTCTTCAACTCGCTTTCTTGTGAGCTGGCCGCAACACCGCAGGATTGCTTCAGGCCCTAATCTGATTCCGGCATGGCACGCTGAGCCTTCGGTTAATTCCTCTTCCTGGTGGGAAATGAGAGTTAAATTTGCCCGTCCAGACACCTCCAGCTAGTCTCTCATTGGTCCTCCCTATTCCTGTTCATCTTCCGCAGAATTTGCAAACTGGGCCAAACAGGAGGTTAAAGGCACTGACTCTCCAAGTCGGGAGAGTGTTAGTAAAGCATCTGGAATGTTGCACCCGAGTACCAGGGGACGAGAACTGAGACATATTGGAACACGTCTCCCGATCACACGGTTGATCATACTCTGGGTGCCACATGCATGTTTTAGCTGAAGGAAGAATCCCTTAAACCTGGAGAGTTGAGACCCGTGGAATGGGTACCATAAAATATGACTTCAAAGGGTCTTCATTTGCTCACCGAACCTCTCCAATCCTATCACTGCTGCGTTTATGCCCCTGTAAACACGCTTGATTCTCTTTCGGAGAGATAGCAATCCATAGGTTTTAAGAAACTTACTAGTCAGGTACATTCTTAGGCGTTTAATATGGGGTGTTGAGTCCATTTCGTTGAGCAAGGAGTAGCTCTTGTCTATTCCATATTTGGCTTAAGGAACTTTATCTGTGCTCATTTCAATCTCTGGTTTTATGCAGCACCCCAACTCACCTTTCCCCTTAAGCAAGCATAAGTTGGTTTTCTAAATTTGAGACCCTGTTCTGTTTTGTAATCCAGTTCCTGTGTAGCCAAGTTTACATTCCGTGTATTAGTGATATCTTATGATGTTTCTTTTTCTGTGTGACTTATTTCAGTTAGAATCATCATACCTGAATCCACTCCTTATGCTGCTATGGGCCTGATGACATATTTCATTGCTGAGTGATATTGCATTGTACGTAAGTACCACAACTTCTTTATCCATTTTTCACTTTCTGCAAAATTGAACTTGTACCGTAAACGAGGTTCTTGTAAACAGAGCCGTCCCAAACTTTGGGGTGGCTGTGTCTTTTTGATTTTAATTTCCCTAAGCTATAGGACCATAAGTGGAAGTGCCCTACGCTCTGTTGCTTTTTTTTTATATGTTTCAGGAAACACCATACACTTCTCCAGAGTGGCTGTTGGCAATTTACATCCCGCCCATCAGCATAACAAGGCTCCCAGTTCTCCATGGCCTGTCCTGCCTTTCTGGATTCTACACTTTTTTCAGATAGCCCTTTTGACCGGGGGGAAGTGAGACTTCATTGTAGTGCAGATTTCCTTTGCAAGCTTGCTTGGTTGGCCAAAAAGGGCGTATGCGTTTTTTCCTGAATATATTCAGGAAAAAACGCATACGCCCTTTTTGGCCAAGTGCATCATTGTCGACGTTCTGCCTCTTTTCCTATGCTTTAAATGCAATTCCAGTCTACCTCCTGAAATCGGTTTCCTGCAATTCTGCACCGCTTTCAAATCCTCTTGGCCGCCATTCTTCAGTATATTTTTGGATGATTGCTGTCATTTATAACTCTGCAGGATTGTGAATTACAGTGCCCCTGAGCTCCTTTCTTCAACTCGTTTCCTTGTGAGCTGGCCGCAATACCGCAGGATTGCTTCAGCCCCTAATCTTGTTCTGGCACGGCACGCTGAACCTTTGGTTAATTCCTCTTCCTGGTGGGAAATGAGAGTTAAATTTGCCCATCCAGACACCTCCAGCTAGTCTCTCATCGGTTGTCCTTATTCCTGTTCATCTTCCGCAGAAATTTCAAACTGGGCCGAACAGGAGGTTAAAGGCACTGACTCTCCAAGTTGGGAGAGTGTTAGTAAAGCATCTGGAATGTTGCACCCGAGTACCAGGGGAGGAAAATTGAGATATATTTGAACACGTGTCCTGATCACACGGCTGATCATACTCTGGGTTCCACATGCATGTTTTAGCTGAAGGAAGAATCCCTTAAACCTGGAGAGTTGAGACCCGTGGAATGGGTACCATGCAATATGACTTCAAAGGGTCTTCATTTGCTCACCGAACATCTCCAATCCTATCACTGCTGCGTTTATGCCCCTGTACACATGCTTGATTCTCTTTCGGAGACATAGCAATCCATAGGTTTCAAGATACTTACTAGTCAGGTACATTCTTAGGCGTTTATTATGGGGTGTTGAGTCCATTTCGTTGAGCAAGGAGTAGCTCTAGTCTGTCACATATTTGGCTTAAGGAAATTTATCTGTGCTCATTTCAATCTCTGGTTTTATGTAGCACCCCAACTCCCCTTTCCCCTTAAGCAAGCATAAGTTGGTTTTCTAAATTTGAGACCCTCTTCTGTTTTGTAATCAGGTTCCTGTGTAGCCAAGTTTACATTCCGTGTATTACTGATATCTTATGATGTTTCTTTTTCTGTGTGACTTATTTCACTTAGAATCATCATACCTGAATCCACTCATTATGCTGCTACGGGCCTGATGACATAGATTTCATTGCTGAGTGATATTGCTTTGTACGTAAGTACCACAACTTCTTTATCCATTTTTCGCTTTCTGCGATATTGAACTTGTACTGTAAATGAGGTTCTTGTAAACAGAGCAGTCCCCAACTTTGGGGTGGCTGTGTCTTTTTGATTTTAATTTCCCTAAGCTATAGGACCATAAGTGGATGTGCCCTAGGCTCTGTTGCTTTGTTTATTAGATGTTTCAGGAAACACCATACACTTCTCCGGAGTGGCTGTTGGCAATTTACATCCCGCCCATCAGCATAACAAGGCTCCCAGTTCTCCATGGTCTGTCCTGCCTTTCTGGATTTTACACTTTTTTCAGATGGCCCTTTTGACCAGGGGGAAGTGAGACTTCATTGTAGTGCAGATTTCTTTTGCAAGCTTGCTTGGTTGGCCAAAAAGGGCATATGCGTTTTTTCCTGAATATATTCTGGAAAAAACGCATATGCCCTTTTTGGCCAAGTGCATCATTGTGGACGTTCTGCCTCTTTTCCTATGCTTTAAATGCAATTCAAGTCTACATCCTGAAATTGGTTTCCTGCAATTCTTCCCCACTTTCAAGTCCTCTTGGCAGCCTTACTTCAGTATATTTTTGGACTATAGCTGTCATTTATAACTCTGCAGGTGTGTGAATTACAGTGCCCCTGAGCTCCTTTCTTCAACTCGCTTTCTTGTGAGCTGGCCGCAACACCGCAGGATTGCTTCAGGCTCTAATCTGGTTGTGGCACGGCACGCTGAGCCTTTGGTTAATTCCTCTTCCTGGTGGGAAATGAGAGTTAAATTTGCCCGTCCAGACACCTCCAGGTAGTCTCTCATTGGTTCTCCCTATTCCTGTTCATCTTCTGCAGAAATTGCAAACTGGGCCAAACAGGAGGTTAAAGGCACTGACTCTCCAAGTCGGGAGAGTGTTAGTAAAGCGTCTGTTATGTTGCACCCGAGTACCAGGGGTCGAAAACTGAGACATATTTGAACACGTCTCCCGATCACATGGTTGATCATACTCTGGGTTCCACATGCATGTTTTAGCTGAAGGAAGAACCCTTAAACCTGGAGAGTTGAGACCCGTGGAATGGTTACCATGCAATATGATTTCAAAGGGTCTTCATTTGCTCACCGAACCTCTCCAATCCTCTCACTGCTGCGTTTATGCCCCTGTACTCACGCTTGATTCTCTTTCAGAGACATAGCAATCCGTAGGTTTTACGATACTTACTAGTCAGGTACATTATTAGGCGTTTAATATGGGGTTTTGAGTCCATTTCGTTGAGCAAGAAGTAGCTCTTGTCTATTACATATTTCGCTTAAGGAACTTTATCTGTGCTCATTTCAATCTCTGGTTTTATGCAGCACCCCAACTCACCTTTCCCCTTAAGCAAGCATAAGTTGGTTTTCTAAATTTGAGACCCTGTTCTGTTTTGTAATCCACTTCCTGTGTAGCCAAGTTTACTTTCCGTGTATTAATGATATCTTATGATGTTTCTTTTTCTGTGTGAATTATTTCAGTTAGAATCATCATACCTGAATCCACTCATTATGCTGCTACGGGCCTGATGACATAGATTTCATTGCTGAGTGTTATTGCATTGTACGTAAGTACCACAACTTCTTTATCCATTTTTCACTTTCTGCGATATTGAACTTGTACCGTAAATGAGGTTCTTGTAAACAGAGCCGTCCCAAACTTGGGGTGGCTGTGCCTTTTTGATTTTAATTTCCCTAAGCTATAGGACCATAAGTGGAAGTGCCCTAGGCTCTGTTGCTTTGTTTTTTAGATGTTTCAGGAAACACCATACACTTCTCCCGAGTGGCTGTTGGCAATTTACATCCCGCCCATCAGCATAACAAGGCTCCCAGTTCTCCATGGCCTGTCCTGCCTTTCTGTATTTTACAATTTTTTCAGATGGCCCTTTTGACCGGGGGAAATGAGACTTCATTGTAGTGCAGATTTCCTTTGCAAGCTTGCTTGGTTGGCCAAAAAGTGCGTATGCGTTTTTTCCTGAATATATTCAGGAAAAAACGCATACGCCCTTTTTGGCCAAGTGCATCATTGTCGACGTTCTGCCTCTTTTCCTATGCTTTAAATGCAATTCCAGTCTACCTCCTGAAATCGGTTTCCTGCAATTCTGCCCCGCTTTCAAGTCCTCTTGGCAGCCTTAGTTCAGTATATTTTTGGATGATAGCTGTCATTTATAACTCTGCAGGTTTGTGAATTACAGTGCCCCTGAGCTCCTTTCTTCAACTCGCTTTCTTGTCAGCTGGCCGCAACACCACAGGATTGCTTCAGGCCCTAATCTGGTTCTGGCACGGCACGCTGAGCCTTTGGTTAATTTCTCTTCCTGGTGGGAAATGAGAGTTAAATTTGCCCGTCCAGACACCTCCAGCTAGTCCCTCATTGGTTCTCCCTATTCCTGTTTATCTTCCACAGAAATTGCAAACTGGGCCAACGGGAGGTTAAAGGCACTGACTCTCCAAGTCGGGAGAGTGTTAGTAAAGCGTGTGGAATGTTGCACCCGAGTACCAGGGGACGAGAACTGAGACATATTGGAACACGTCTCCCGATCACGTGGTTGATCATACTCTGGGTTCCACATGCATGATTTAGCTGCAGGAAGAATCCCTTAAACCTGGAGAGTTGAGACCCGTGGAATGGATACCATACAATATGACTTCAAAGGGTCTTCATTTGCTCACAGAACCTCTCCAATCCTATCACTGCAGGGTTTATGCCCGTGTACACACGCTTGATTCTCTTTCAGAGACATAGCAATCCATAGGTTTTAAGATACTTACTAGTCAGGTACATTCTTAGGCGTTTAATATGGGGTGTTGAGCCCATTTCGCTGAGCAAGGAGTAGCTCTTGTCTATTCCATATTTGGCTTAAGGAACTTTATCTGTGCTCATTTCAATCTCTGGTTTTATGTAGCACCCCAACTCACCTTTCCCCTTAAGCAAGCATAAGTTGGTTTTCTAAATTTGAGACCCTCTTCTGTTTTGTAATCCAGTTCCCGTGTAGCCAAGTTTACATTCCGTGTATTAGTGATATCTTATGATGTTTCTTTTTCTGTGTGACTTATTTCAGTTAGAATCATCATACCTGAATCCACTCATTATGCTGCTACGGGCCTGATGACATAGATTTCATTGCTGAGTGATATTGCATTGTACGTAAGTACCACAACTTCTTTATCCATTTTTCACTTTCTGCGATATTGAACTTGTACCGTAAACGAGGTTCTTGTAAACAGAGCCGTCCCAAACTTTGGGGTGGCTGTGTCTTTTTGATTTTAATTTCCCTAAGCTATAGGACCATAAGTGGAAGTGCCCTCGGCTCTGTTCCTCTGTTTTTTAGATGTTTCATGAAGCACCATACACTTCTCCCGAGTGGCTGTTGGCAATTTACATCCCGCCCATCAGCATAACAAGGCTCCCAGTTCTCCATGGCCTGTCCTGACTTTCTGGATTTTACACTTTTTTCAGATGGCCCTTTTGACGGGGGGGAAGTGAGACTTCATTGTAGTGCAGATTTCCTTTGCAAGCTTGCTTGGTTGGCCAAAAAGGGAGTATGCTCTTTTTCCTGAATATATTCAGGAAAAAACGCATACGCCCTTTTTGGCCAAGTGCATCATTGTGGACGTTCTGCCTCTTTTCCTATGCTTTAAATGCAATTCCAGTCTACCTCCTGAAATCGGTTTCCTGCAATTCTGCCTCATTTCAAGTCCTCTTGGCAGCCTTACTTCAGTATATTTTTGGACGATAGCTGTCATTTATAACTCTGCAGGTTTGTGAATTACAGTGCCCCTGAGCTCCTTTCTTCAACTCGCTTTTTGTGAGCTGGCCGCAACACCGCAGGATTGTTTCAGGCCCTAATCTTGTTCCGGCACGGCACGCTGAGCCTTTGGTTAATTCCTCTTCCTGGTGGGAAATGGGAGTTAAATTTGCCCGTCCAGACACCTCCAGCTAGTCTCTCATTGGTTCTCCCTATTCCTGTTCATCTTCCGCGGAATTTGCAAACTGGGCCAAACAGGAGGTTAAAGGCACTGACTCTCCAAGTCGGGAGAGTGTTAGTAAAGCGTCTGGAATGTTGCACCCAAGTACCAGGGGACGAGAACTGAGACATATTTCAACACGTCTCCCGATCACACGGTTGATCATACTCTGGGTTCCACATGCATGTTTTAGCTGAAGGAAGAATCCCTTATACCTGGAGAGTTGAGACCCGTGGAATGGGTACCATGCAATATGACTTCAAAGGGTCTTCATTTGCTCACCGAACCTCTCCAATCCTCTCACTGCTGCGTTTATGCCCCTGTACTCACGCTTGATTCTCTTTCAGAGACATAGCAATCCATAGGTTTTAAGATACTTACTAGTCAGGTACATTATTAGGCGTTTAATATGGGGTTTTGAGTCCATTTCGTTGAGCAAGGAGTAGCTCTTGTCTCTTCCATATTTGGCTTAAGGAACTTTATCTGTGCTCATTTCAATCTCTGGTTTTATGCAGCACCCCAACTCACCTTTCCCCTTAAGCAAGCATAAGTTGGTTTTCTAAATTTGAGACCCTGTTCTGTTTTGTAATCCAGTTCCTGTGTAGCCAAGTTTACATTCCGTGTATTAGTGATATCTTATGATGTTTCTTTTTCTGTGTGACTTATTTCAGTTAGAATCATCATACCTGAATCCACTCATTATGCTGCTACGGGCCTGATGACAAAGATTTCATTGCTGAGTGTTATTGCATTGTACGTAAGTACCACAAGTTCTTTATCCATTTTTCGCTTTCTGCGATATTGAACTTGTCCCGTAAACGAGTTTCTTGTAAACAGAGCCGTACCAAACTTTGGGGTGGCTGTGTCTTTTTGATTTTAATTTCCCTAAGCTCTAGGACCATAAGTGGAAGTGCCCTAGGCTCTGTTGCTTTGTTTTTTAGATGTTTCAGGAAACACCATACACTTCTCCCAAGTGGCTGTTGGCAATTTACATCCCACCCATCAGCATAACAAGGCTCCCAGTTCTCTATGGCCTGTCCTGCCTTTCTGGATTTTACACTTTTTTCAGATGGCCCTTTTGACCGGGGGGAAGTATGACTTCATTGTAGTGCAGATTTCCTTTGCAAGCTTGCTTGGTTGGCCAAAAAGGGAGTATGCTCTTTTTCCTGAATATATTAAGGAAAAAACGCATACGCCCTTTTTGGCCAAGTGCATCATTGTGGACGTTCTGCCTCTTTTCCTATGCTTTAAATGCAATTCCAGTCTACCTCCTGAAATCGGTTTCCTGTAATTCTGCCTCATTTCAAGTCCTCTTGGCAGCCTTATTTCAGTATATTTTTGGACGATAGCTGTCATTTATAACTCTGCAGGTTTGTGAATTACAGTGCCTCTGAGCTCCTTTCTTCAACTCACTTTCTTGTGAGCTGGCCGCAACACCGCAGGATTGCTTCAGGCCCTAATCTTGTTCCGGCACGGCACACTGAGCCTTTGGTTAATTCCTCTTCCTGGTGGGAAATGGGAGTTAAATTTGCCTGTCCAGACACCTCCAGCTAGTCTCTCATTGGTTCTCCCTATTCCTGTTCATCTTCCGCGGAATTTGCAAACTGGGCCAAACAGGAGGTTAAAGGCACTGACTCTCCAAGTCGGGAGAGTGTTAGTAAAGCGTCTGGAATGTTGCACCCAAGTACCAGGGGACGAGAACTGAGACATATTTCAACACGTCTCCCGATCACACGGTTGATCATACTCTGGGTTCCACATGCATGTTTTAGCTGAAGGAAGAATCCCTTATACCTGGAGAGTTGAGACCCGTGGAATGGGTACCATGCAATATGACTTCAAAGGGTCTTCATTTGCTCACCGAACCTCTCCAATCCTCTCACTGCTGCGTTTATGCCCCTGTACTCACGCTTGATTCTCTTTCAGAGACATAGCAATCCATAGGTTTTAAGATACTTACTAGTCAGGTACATTATTAGGCGTTTAATATGGGGTTTTGAGTCCATTTCGTTGAGCAAGGAGTAGCTCTTGTCTCTTCCATATTTGGCTTAAGGAACTTTATCTGTGCTCATTTCAATCTCTGGTTTTATGCAGCACCCCAACTCACCTTTCCCCTTAAGCAAGCATAAGTTGGTTTTCTAAATTTGAGACCCTGTTCTGTTTTGTAATCCAGTTCCTGTGTAGCCAAGTTTACATTCCGTGTATTAGTGATATCTTATGATGTTTCTTTTTCTGTGTGACTTATTTCAGTTAGAATCATCATACCTGAATCCACTCATTATGCTGCTACGGGCCTGATGACAAAGATTTCATTGCTGAGTGTTATTGCATTGTACGTAAGTACCACAAGTTCTTTATCCATTTTTCGCTTTCTGCGATATTGAACTTGTCCCGTAAACGAGTTTCTTGTAAACAGAGCCGTACCAAACTTTGGGGTGGCTGTGTCTTTTTGATTTTAATTTCCCTAAGCTCTAGGACCATAAGTGGAAGTGCCCTAGGCTCTGTTGCTTTGTTTTTTAGATGTTTCAGGAAACACCATACACTTCTCCCAAGTGGCTGTTGGCAATTTACATCCCACCCATCAGCATAACAAGGCTCCCAGTTCTCTATGGCCTGTCCTGCCTTTCTGGATTTTACACTTTTTTCAGATGGCCCTTTTGACCGGGGGGAAGTATGACTTCATTGTAGTGCAGATTTCCTTTGCAAGCTTGCTTGGTTGGCCAAAAAGGGAGTATGCTCTTTTTCCTGAATATATTAAGGAAAAAACGCATACGCCCTTTTTGGCCAAGTGCATCATTGTGGACGTTCTGCCTCTTTTCCTATGCTTTAAATGCAATTCCAGTCTACCTCCTGAAATCGGTTTCCTGTAATTCTGCCTCATTTCAAGTCCTCTTGGCAGCCTTATTTCAGTATATTTTTGGACGATAGCTGTCATTTATAACTCTGCAGGTTTGTGAATTACAGTGCCTCTGAGCTCCTTTCTTCAACTCACTTTCTTGTGAGCTGGCCGCAACACCGCAGGATTGCTTCAGGCCCTAATCTTGTTCCGGCACGGCACACTGAGCCTTTGGTTAATTCCTCTTCCTGGTGGGAAATGGGAGTTAAATTTGCCCGTCCAGACACCTGCAGCTAATATCTCATTGGTTCTCCCTATTCCTGTTCATCTTCCGCGGAATTTGCAAACTGGGCCAAACAGGAGGTTAAAGGCACTGACTCTCCAAGTCGGGAGAGTGTTAGTAAAGCGTCTGGAATGTTGCACCTGAGTACCAGGGGACGAGAACTGAGACATATTTCAACACGTCTCCCGATCACACGGTTGATCATACTCTGGGTTCCACATGCATGTTTTAGCTGAAGGAAGAATCCCTTAAACCTGGAGAGGTGAGACCCGTGGAATGGGTACCATGCAATATGACTTCAAAGGGTCTTCATTTGCTCACCGAACCTCTCCAATCCTATCACTGCTGCGTTTATGCCCCTGTACTCATGCTTGATTCTCTTTCAGAGACATAGCAGTCCATAGGTTTTAAGATACTTACCAGTCAGGTACATTATAAGGTGTTTAACATGGGGTTTTGAGTCCATTTCGTTGAGCAAGGAGTAGCTCTTGTCTATTACATATTGGGCTTAAGGAACTTTATCTGTGCTCATTTCAATCTCTGGTTTTATGCAGCACCCCAACTCACCTTTCCGCTTAAGCAAGCATAAGTTGGTTTTCTAAATTTGAGACCCTGTTCTGTTTTGTAATCCAGTTCCTGTGTAGCCAAGTTTACATTCCGTGTATTAGTGATATCTTATGATGTTTCTTTTTCTGTGTGACTTATTTCAGTTAGAATCATCATACCTGAACCCACTCATTTTCTGCTACAGGCCTGTTGACAGAGATTTCATTGCTGAGTGATATTGCATTGTACGTAAGTACCACAACTTCTTTATCCATTTTTCGCTTTCTGCGATATTGAACTTGTCCCGTAAACGAGTTTCTTGTAAACAGAGCCGTCCCAAACTTTGGGGTGGCTGTGTCTTTTTGATTTTAATTTCCCTAAGCTATAGGACCATAAGTGGAAGTGCCCTAGGCTCTGTTGCTTTGTTTTTTAGATGTTTCAGGAAACACCATACACTTCTCCCGAGTGGCTGTTGGCAATTTACATCCCGCCCATCAGCATAACAAGGCTCCCAGTTCTCCATGGCCTGTCCTGCCTTTCTGGATTTTACACTTTTTTCAGATGGCCCTTTTGACCAGGGGGAAGTGAGACTTCATTGTAGTGCAGATTTCTTTTGCAAGCTTGCTTGGTTGGCCAAAATGTCATATGCGTTTTTTCCTGAATATATTCAGGAAAAAACGCATATGCCCTTTTTGGCCAAGTGCATCATTGTGGACGTTCTGCCTCTTTTCCTATGCTTTAAATGCAATTCCAGTCTACCTCCTGAAATCGGTTTCCTGCAATTCTTCCCCACTTTCAAGTCCTCTTGGCAGCCTTACTTCAGTATATTTTTGGACGATAGCTGTCATTTATAACTCTGCAGGTGTGTGAATTACAGTGCCCCTGAGCTCCTTTCTTCAACTCGCTTTCTTGTGAGCTGGCCACAACACCGCAGGATTGCTTCAGGCTCTAATCTGGTTGCGGCACGGCACGCTGAGCCTTTGCTTAATTCCTCTTCCTGGTGGGAAATGAGAGTTAAATTTGCCCGTCCAGACACCTCCAGCTAGTCTCTCATTGGATCTCCCTATTCCTGTTCATCTTCCGCAGAAATTGCAAACTGGGCCAAACAGGAGGTTAAAGGCACTGACTCTCCAAGTCGGGAGAGTGTTAGTAAAGTGTCTGGAATGTTGCACCCGAGTACCAGGGGTCGAAAACTGAGACATATTTGAACACGTCTCCCGATCACATGGTTGATCATACTCTGGGTTCCACATGCATGTTTTAGCTGAAGGAAGAATCCCTTAAACCTGGAGAGTTGAGACCCGTGGAATGGGTACCATGCAATATGACTTCAAAGGGTCTTCATTTGCTCACCGAACCTCTCCAATCCTCTCAGTGCTGCGTTTATGCCCCTGTACTCACTCTTGATTCTCTTTCAGAGACATAGCAATCCATAGGTTTTAAGATACTTACTAGTCAGGTACATTATTAGGCGTTTAATATGGGGTTTTGAGTCCATTTCGTTGAGCAAGGAGTAGCTCTTGTCTATTCCATATTTGGCTTAAGGAATTTTATCTGTGCTCATTTCAATCTCTGGTTTTATGCAGCACCCCAACTCACCTTTCCCCTTAAGCAAGCATAAGTTGGTTTTCTAAATTTGAGACCCTGTTCTGTTTTGTAATCCAGTTCCTGTGTAGCCAAGTTTACATTCCGTGTATTAGTGATATCTTATGATGTTTCTTTTTCTGTGTGACTTATTTCAGTTAGAATCATCATACCTGAATCCACTCATTATGCTGCTACGGGCCTCATGACATAGATTTCATTGCTGAGTGTTATTGCATTGTACGTAAGTACCACAAGTTCTTTATCCATTTTTCGCTTTCTGCGATATTGAACTTGTCCCGTAAACGAGTTTCTTGTAAACAGAGCCGTCCCAAACTTTGGGGTGGCTGTGTCTTTTTGATTTTAATTTCCCTAAGCTCTAGGACCATAAGTGGAAGTGCCCTAGGCTCTGTTGCTTTGTTTTTTAGATGTTTCAGGAAACACCATACACTTCTCCTGAGTGGCTGTTGGCAATTTACATCCCACCCATCAGCATAACAAGGCTCCCAGTTCTCTATGGCCTGTCCTGCCTTTCTGGATTTTACACTTTTTTCAGATGGCCCTTTTGACCGGGGGAAGTATGACTTCATTGTAGTGCAGATTTCCTTTGCAAGCTTGCTTGGTTGGCCAAAAAGGGAGTATGCTCTTTTTCCTGAATATATTAAGGAAAAAACGCATACGCCCTTTTTGGCCAAGTGCATCATTGTGGACGTTCTGCCTCTTTTCCTATGCTTTAAATGCAATTCCAGTCTACCTCCGGAAATCGGTTTCCTGCAATTCTGCCTCATTTCAAGTCCTCTTGGCAGCCTTATTTCAGTATATTTTTGGACGATAGCTGTCATTTATAACTCTGCAGGTTTGTGAATTACAGTGCCTCTGAGCTCCTTTCTTCAACTCGCTTTCTTGTGAGCTGGCCGCAACACCGCAGGATTGCTTCAGGCCCTAATCTGGTTCCGGCATGGCACACTGAGCCTTTGGTTAATTCCTCTTCCTGGTGGGAAATGGGAGTTAAATTTGCCTGTCCAGACACCTCCAGCTAGTCTCTCATTGGTTCTCCCTATTCCTGTTCATCTTCCGCGGAATTTGCAAACTGGGCCAAACAGGAGGTTAAAGGCACTGACTCTCCAAGTCGGGAGAGTGTTAGTAAAGCGTCTGGAATGTTGAACCCGAGTACCAGGGGACGAGAACTGAGACATATTTCAACACGTCTCCCGATCACACGGTTGATCATACTCTGGGTTCCACATGCATGTTTTAGCTGAAGGAAGAATCCCTTAAACCTGGAGAGGTGAGACCCGTGGAATGGGTACCATGCAATATGACTTCAAAGGGTCTTCATTTGCTCACCGAACCTCTCCAATCCTATCACTGCTGCGTTTATGCCCCTGTACTCACGCTTGATTCTCTTTCAGAGACATAGCAATCCATAGGTTTTAAGATACTTACCAGTCAGGTACATTATAAGGTGTTTAACATGGGGTTTTGAGTCCATTTCGTTGAGCAAAGAGTAGCTCTTGTCTATTACATATTGGGCTTAAGGAACTTTATCTGTGCTCATTTCAATCTCTGGTTTTATGCAGCACCCCAACTCACCTTTCCGCTTAAGCAAGCATAAGTTGGTTTTCTAAATTTGAGACCCTGTTCTGTTTTGTAATCCAGTTCCTGTGTAGCCAAGTTTACATTCCGTGTATTAGTGATATCTTATGATGTTTCTTTTTCTGTTTGACTTATTTCAGTTAGAATCATCATACCTGAACCCACTCATTTTCTGCTACAGGCCTGTTGACAGAGATTTCATTGCTGAGTGATATTGCATTGTACGTAAGTACCACAAGTTCTTTGTCCATTTTTCGCTTTCTGCGATATTGAACTTGTCCCGTAAAGGAGTTTCTTGTAAACAGAGCCGTCCCAAACTTTGGGGTGGCTGTGTCTTTTTGATTTTAATTTCCCTAAGCTCTAGGACCATAAGTGGAAGTGCCCTAGGCTCTGTTGCTTTGTTTTTTAGATGTTTCAGGAAACACCATACACTTCTCCCGAGTGGCTGTTGGCAATTTACATCCCGCCCATCAGCATAACAAGGCTCCCAGTTCTCCATGGCCTGTCCTGCCTTTCTGGATTTTACACTTTTTTCAGATGGCCCTTTTGACCAGGGGGAAGTGAGACTTCATTGTAGTGCAGATTTCTTTTGCAAGCTTGCTTGGTTGGCCAAAATGGCATATGCGTTTTTTCCTGAATATATTCAGGAAAAAACGCATATGCCCTTTTTGGCCAAGTGCATCATTGTGGACGTTCTGCCTCTTTTCCTATGCTTTAAATGCAATTCCTGTCTACCTCCTGAAATCGGTTTCCTGCAATTGTGCCTTGCTTTCAATGCCTCTTCATAGCCTTATCTCAATATATTTTTTGAAAATAGTTGGCCTTTATAACTCTGCAGGTTTTTGAATTGCAGTGTCCCTTAGCTCCATTTTTCAGCTCTTATTTTTGTGATCTTGCCTCATAACCACAGGATTCCTTCAGGCCCTATTCTTCTTCTGGGGCACCTTGCTGTGCCTTTGGTTTATTCTTTTTACTGATGTGAAATTAGAGTGACATGTGCCCATTGAAACTGCTACAGCTAGTTTCTCACTGGTTCCCCCTATTTCCATTCATCCTCCGCACTAACTGCAGACTGTGCGATACCAGAACTTAAAGGCATTGACTCTCCATGTGGGGATATGGTTAATAAAGCGGCTGGAATGTCGATCCTGAGCTCCAGGAGAGGAAAAATGAGGTGCGTTTTAGAAACCTTTCCCGATCATATGGTATACCAGTCGCTGGGTTTCCCAAGCATGGTTTAGCTGTAGGAAGATTCCCTTCAACCTGGAGTTTTGGGACCCTTGGAATGAGTAGCATGAAGTATTGCATTAAACTTTTGGCAGTTGCTCACCAAAGCTCACCAATCCTCTCAGCCCCAAGTGTCCAGCCTTATGTCTTATCCAGCTGTGGGTTTATATGTGGTCAATCCAGGTTGCATCACAGCCCCTGAGCAAATTTTGTAAGAATTTTTCTCTCTTTCATTGTTTCTGCGTTTTGTTTTTAAAATTTATTTCTATAATGGGGTTTAGCTCATTTTCACTGCTGTGTTTGTGCCGCTCTGCACACACTTGATTCCCTTATGGAGATATATCAATACATGGGTTTTAAGATTCTTATTACTCAGATATATTTCTCTGCGGTGTATAGGGTGTGTTGAGGCCAGTTCATTGAGCAAGGTGTAGATCTTGTCTAATATCTATTTGGTTTATTGAACGGTATCTGTGCTAATTTCAAACTCTGGTTTTATGCATCACCCCACCTCTCCTTTCCCCTTAAGCTGACATAAGTGTGTTTTCTACATGTGAGACACTGTTCTGTTCTGTAATTCATTTCTTGTGCAGCCATATTTACCCTCCCTCTATAAGTGATATCTTATGTTTCTTTTTCTGTTTGACTTATTTCAAGTAGTATTATCGGACCTAAATCCACTCTTTATCCTTCTACTAGCCTTATTACATTGATTTCATGGTGAAGAGATATTCCATTGTACATAAGTACCACATCTTCTTTATCCATTGTTCTCTTTCCTGGGATATTTAAGGTGTACTGAAGTTGAGGTTCTTGTAAACAGAGTAGCCCTAAACTGTGGTGTGCTTGTGTCTTGTTGATTTTTAGACTTCCCTAGATATACTCCCATGATTGGAAGTGTCCTATGCTCTGTAGCTCTGTTTTCTAGATGATTTAGGAACCACCATACACTTCTCCAGAGTGGCTCTCGGCAGTTCACACACTGCCCATCAGCGTATAAAGGCTCCCTGTTCTCCATGGCCTGTCCTGCATTTCTGGTTTTTACAAATTTTTAGGATGGCCCTTTTGACCAGTGGGAAATGAGACTTCTTTGTTGTGCACATTTGCATTGCTTGCTTGCTTCGTTGCCCATAAGGGCGTATGCGGTTTTTCCTGGATATAATCAGGAAAAAACGCATACGCCCTTTTGGGCCAACTGCATCATTGTCGAAATTCTGCCGCTTTTCATGTGCTTTAAAGACGAGTCCAATCTATCTCTTGAAATCTGTTTCTTGCAATTCTGTCTTGCATTCAGATCCTCTTCTTTGCCTTACCTCAACATATTTTTGGACGTTAGTTTTCATTTATAACTCTGCAGGTTTGTGAATTGCAGTGACCCTGAGCTCCATTTTTTAAGTTGCTCTTTTGTGAGCTGGCCTCAAACCCGCAGGATTGCTTCAGGCCCTATTTTGGCTCCGGCGAGGCGGGCTGAGCCTTTTTTCAATTCTTATTCTTAATGGGAAATTAGAGTGATATGTGCCCGTCAAAACCCCTACAACTATTCTCTCATTGGTTCCCCCTCTTCCCGTTCATCCTCCTCACAATTTGCAAAATGTGTGAAACAGAAGTTTAAATGTGCTGATTCTCCAAGTGGGCAGATTCTAAGTAACGTGGCTGGAATGGTGAACAGGAGCACCAGGAGAGGATAAATGAGCTGCATTTTAGACACATCTCCCGATCACATGGTGTACAGTCCTCTGGGTTTTCCATGCATGTTTTAGCTGTAGGAAGATCCCTTGAACCTGCAGATTTGGGACCCATTGAATGAGTACCAGGTAGTATTACTTTAAAGGGTGTGCATTTCCTCACCCAACCTCACATTTCTCTTAGTGCAAACAGTTTCCAGCCTTATGTCTCATCCTGCTGTGGGTCTAGATGTGTTCAATCCATGTTGCATCACCGTCCCTGAGGAAAAGTTGTAAGAGGTTTTCTCTGTCTCTCTGTCGTTTATTTTTTTCAATTTATTACTATATTGGTTACAGCTGATTTTCAAAGCTCTGTTTCTTGCTGCTGTACATCCACTTGATTCACGTACAGAGAGACATCAGTAAATTCTTTTTCAGATTCTTACCAGTCGTATATATTCTTTTCCGGTGACTTGAGTGTGCTGAGTGCAGTTCTTTTAGCTACCGTGTGGGCCTTGTTGATTATCAGTTTGGTATTTGGAATGGTATCTTTGCTAATTTCAACCTCCTGGATGATGCCTCACCCCTCCCCACCTTTCCCGTTTAGCAGCCTTATGCGTGTTTTCTACATATTTGACTATGTTTTTGTTTTGTAATTTATTTCATGTGTAGCCATTTTGGATTCCACCTTTAAGTGATGTCTTATGATATGTGTCTTTTTCTTTTTGAATTATGTCACTTAGAATGATCATACGTAACTCCTCCGGAGTTGTTACAACTGGCCATATTTCATTGATTTCCAGGCTGAATAATATTCCACTCTACCTAAGTACCACATCTCTATCCATTTTTTCCCTCCAGAGACATTTAAGGTATATCCCAGTCGAGGATCTTTTAAACAGAGAGGGGGTAAACATTGGGGTGCCTGTGTCCTCTCGATTTTTGTTTTTCCCAAGATATACGCCCATGAGTGCAAGTGCCCTATGCTCTGTAGCTCATTTTTTAGATGCTTTAGTAAACACAATACACTTCTCCAGAATGGCCGTTGGCAATATACATTTCCACTATAAGTCTCACAGGGCTCCCTCTTCTCCTTGCCCTGTCCTGCATTTCTGTTGTTTACGCTTTATGAGGATGGCTCTTCTGACTGATGCGAAGTGATATCTTTTGTAGTATTGACTTCCAGTGCCCACCTGTTTGGTTGGCTAAAAAAGTGTATGCCCTTTTCTTGAATATATACAGAAAAAAACGCATACACCCTTTTTGGCCAACTGCAATGTTGGCAATATTCAGCTCCTTTTCTTGTGCTTAATGGCGAGTCCTTTCTACCTCCTCAAATCCCTTTCCTGCCATTCTCCCTTGCTTACAAGTCCTTTTCTCTGACTTTCCTCAAGACATTTTTCAGTGATGGATATTTTCAACTCTGCAGTTTCGTGAATTTTACTGCCCCTGAGTTCCATTGTTCAACTTGTGTTTATGGGAACTGGCCACAAAGCAGCGGGATTTCCTCAAGCCCTATACTGTTTCCATGGGCAACCCTAGCCTTTGGTCAATTCGTCTTCCTGATTGGAAATTAGAGTGACATGTGCCTGTCTGAACACCTAGGACTTGTCTCTCATTGTTCCTCATCCTTCCGCTTCATCCTCTGGACAAATTCCAAACTGTACACAATAGGATGTTGACAGTGCTGACATCTCCAAGTGGGGAGACTGTTAGTAAAGACGCTGGAGGGGTGAACCCGAGCACCAGGAGATGAGGAGATGAGATGCCTTTTCCAAACTCTTCCCGATCAGACGGTATACCATCCTCTGGGTGTGACAGACATGTTTTAGCAGTAGGAAGAGTCCCATTCATGTAAGGAGAACACCAGGGCTTTTTCAAAATCAGTGTCTCCCCGAAACCCAAACTGGGGAATTTTTTAAGCTACGGCTACACATATGTTCATTAAGGGCCTTGGGAAGTAGGCAGAGTCCAAACTTTAGATGATTGAAGTCTTCAGGGTCAGAAGCACTCACCACCAGCTTCCCTTAGGTTACACTTTAACTGTCATTGATAGATGATGTCAATAAAAATATCTATTCTTTTTCAGATTATTTCCCCTTATAGCTTATTGCAAAATGTTGAGTGTAGTTCCCTGTGCTATACAGTAGTTCCTTGTTGATGATCTATTTTATACATAGCAGTGTGTATGTGTTAATCCCAAACTGTTAATTTATCCCTCCTCCCACCTTTCCCCTTTGGTAATAATAAATTATAAGATTTTATACTTCTCAGAAATGGGGGAGCTGAAAGAGAGGTATCATTTTCAATGGAAAAGCATTTAAAACAAGATTGAAGCTTTAACCAAGATTATTAGATGTACCTCCTTGGAAAGAAATCACTTCGTTTCTCTAATATTGACCTGACAAATAAGACAAACCTTTGCACTGAACTTGCTTATAATAAAGTGATGGAAATATCAAATGGAAGTGTTAGAAACATCTTATTTTACCCGAGCCTTATACACTGTTCTATGTTAACTACAGTTTGGCTCACACATCTGTTCATTGAGGTTACAATAGTCTCAATTTCTGTTACTGATCCTCCAGAGTGGACCCCAACAAGTGTCACCCTGCCCAGTGTCATTGGGGCCAACAGATCGAGACTGAGTTTGGTTCACAAGCAAAGGAAACTTTATATTTTGATCAGAGAATGGAGAGGTGAGAGCATGCACTACCCCCTGGGCTGTGGGCTGGGCTGCTGTGTAGAGATCCTGTCAGAGTCAGTGGGAGGGAGGGGGCGGAGCTCTCGAGGGCCAGGTTGGCTGCAGCTCAGGCTCTGTATCTTGGAGTCTGCACTGGGCCCCAGGAGCTGAGGTGTCGTCCCAGCCATTCTGCACTAGGAAATCTGGTCTGAAGTGCCGGGTGTGGAACCTCTGCATGCGGGACCCTAGGAGCACATGAAATTAGACAAAGCACAAAGGATAAAAATGGTTAGACTTGACTTTATTGCCCAGATTCTATTTTTATCTCCCAGGGATTTTTAATGGGCTTTGCTGGGGACAAACCCCTCCTCTGCCTTTTGTCCCGTTCCTCATTCTTGGAGTGCTGAGGGTGCAGACCCTTCTTCTGTAACTGCTGGGTGCTGAGTTGGGAGCCCTCATACCCGGGGGCAAGTGTCAGAGCTTCTCCCCAGCAGCCTCCAGGTGACGTTGATTGTCCCCAGGCCCCCTGCCTCCCTGCTCGTCCACCTGAGCACCAGCATTGCAAGTGTTATAGATTCTAATGACCTTTAAGGGTCCAGGAAAGCGATGTGCAGAGACGCTGTGGGGGCCGGTTTCACCCCGCCCCACATTTGTTCGGCCACCTTAGGCTGACCGTTTCTGCCAGCCTAGATGCTCTGACCAGTAGTCTGTGCTTTCTTCAATTAGGCCCCTGAATTAACGTACAAACAGCACCAGGTGTCAGAGCCCTGCCCGCTCAACTCCCAGACAGTCCAGGGTCGGTGGTGATCAAGGACCATGATGGCCACTGAGTCAACAGCCTTTTGAAGTAAACAGGAGTCCAGCCAGTCTTATTGGCCACCATCATCACGGTGTCTGTAGGCTTTTCTATGGTGACAGTGTGATATACGGTTCCCCCGCCAAGATTATTAGCTCCCCTCTGGGTGCAGTAAGTCCTGCAAGCAGTAGTCTACTCTTTTGGGACACACTCTTGTTGTTTTATGAGAGAAACTCCAGGTCAAGTGATGTTCACACGAGTCGTCATGGTGCCCTGTTGCCCCCGGTTATCTCTCTGGATGTTGGAGTTGGAGGGCCTCCTCACTCGAGGTTGCTGTGCCCACGGAGCGAACCCTGAAACTTCAGGGCATGGTTGGTGGTTAGGATCACCACGTGGGGTCCGTTTCCCTTAGGAGGGAGGTGACCTTTGGGGCTGCTGATTTCCAGGTTTTTAGATACCGCCAGTATCTTGGCCAGATGTGGCAGTTGGCCAAGCCCCTTGGTGACCATAGTTTATCCTACCTGGATGGCATTCTTGCATTGTTCCATTTCAAGTGGTCCCAGTTTTTGCACTAATTCTCCAATGGCGATTCACCTTTCACCGGGAATGTAAAGGTCAAAGGGTTTAGCTAAATTAGGGAGTTCCAGGGCAAGGGTCTGAATTGACTGCTCTTTCCATTCTTGAAAGGCCACTTCTGGATTCTATTCAGAAGGATCATCATCTTTTCCTTTCAGTGTTTCATATAGAGGCCCAGCTAGTAGACTGTAGTTAGGGATCCAGAAGCAGCAAACCCTGGCCTCCCCAGGAACCCCTAAGCTGTCTTCTAGTTTTAGAAAGGGGTAAGGCTGAAAATGGTTTCTTCCCTTTCCTGGGATGGGCTTCTCCGACCTTCTGTGAGAACGAAGCCCAGGCAGGTCACCGCAGTCTGTGATATTTGAGCTTTTTCTTGGACAACTTCTATCCTTTATTGGCTTGGTAGTTCAGAGGCCTCCTTAGTAGGGCTGGCGTTCAGAATGTCGTCTGTGTACTGAAGGAGGGTTTCCTTTTCCAGAGGTAGAACTTTTAGGTCTTTAGAGGTAGAACTTTTAGGTCTTTAGCTAAGCTTTCCCCAAAGATGGTGTGGGAATTTTTGCACCCTTGGGGCAAGACGGCCCGGAAGTATTGTTTTAGTTTTATGTTGAGTCCTGCCACTCACAAGCCAAAATTTCTTGTGACTCTGGGACTAATGGAATACAAAAGAAGGCATCATTGAAGACTAATACAGAATACCATGTCCTGGTGGTTGGTAGAATGACCAGCAGGGTGTAGGAATTAGGAGCAGCTGGAGGTATATCCTCGGTGGCTTCACTGACTGTCCTGACATCCTTTACCAGGTCCCCAGCAGCCCATGGGGCTCTCGTGGTCAGACCAATCCCAGAATATGGAGCTCACCTGGGCAGGTACCCCACCCCCACCCCAGCCCACGGGGCTCTCGTGGTCAGGCCCCTCCCAGGATACAGAGCTACCCTTGCAGGTACCGTGGCAGGGCTGGGCACACAGGAACCGTGCACATAGCCCTAATTGCAGAGCACCCCCAGCTCACCTGTCGCTCAGAGCTGACACAGAGCACCTCAGAGCAGGACTTGAACTAACAAACAGCAGCTGCGACAGGTCTGTGACCCTGGGCATCACTCTGTGCGGCCTCCCTCCACCTGGTCTTCCAGAGACTTCCACTGCACCCGGGGCACCAGGCCTCTGTCTCCAACCACCACCCACCCCTCCTCTCCCTGACTCCTGTGTTCCTCTCATTAGGAGAGGGTTTTCTTGAAGTTGTCTCCCACTCATGGGCCAGATAAAATGATTAGAAAACAAGCCAAAGCTGCAGCCCCTTGTCTATCCTGACTCTCAGGAGCCCACACCTGTTCCTTGGACCTGGCCGGTTCAGCAAGTTCCATTTTCTGCAACTGTGAGCCCCTGAGGGGTGATGATTGGCTGACCTGGGCAGCCTTACCGTGCCGGCCAGCCCTCCCCAGGTGTGCCTGGGTTGAGATCGATATAAATACCACTCCAGGCAGCAAGAGGCCCTGCAGCCGTGCCTGACGCCATTTTCTCTGCCCTGTCAGCAGTCTCGGGGCTGGGCTGGTGGGAGGGAGTGAGAGGCCACGGCTTTGTGGGTGGCCCAGTGTGAGTGGGGCTCCGCTGGACTTTCTGCAGCAGTTGCCAGGCTGCCACCTGCTAAAGAAGAGGATGTGTCACCTATACCTGCTGCTGGAATTTCTCCCTGGGCAGAGGTGAGGAAGGAAAAAAGCAGTGGGGGCAGGGACAGGACGGGTATCTCAGGCAGGGAAATGGAAATCTTCCAGAAGAGCACCCAGGGCCAGGACCATCCTGGCTGGCCTGCAGGCACCAAGTCGGCTGACATGCTGTCACTCGTGTGGCTCTATGGCCCTTCCTGTACGCTTTCAAGTCCTTGTATATATTCAGGTGTTTTACCTGGGACGGGTGGGAATAGTTCAGCAACAACTGGCCTGGGGCTCAGCTCACGTTTACTCACAGATGCCTCGGCACGGTGCCCCAGCTTTGCAATGAGGACGCTTGTTGCGTGGGGGCTGCTGGCTGAATGGGAGACGATTCCCCACCACTGACCAACTTCAGAATTGTTTACAACTGGAGCAAGTGCCCTGATACGGTTTTCCTCTGTGGAACTGGTGGGTTCTGTGTTTTTTTTCTCTTTTTCGTATTTGGTTCAAGGTAGATTTTATTCCTCTTTTTTGTATTTACAGATATAAGCATGGAAATAATTTATTCATATAAATACATGTATGTGAAGGGAATGATTGTTTTTTCTGTTTTTTTTTAAAATTTTATTTCTTTTTAATTTTGAATTTTATTTTATATTTTTATACAGCAGGTTCTTATTGGTTACCTATTTTATACATATAAATGTATACATGCCAATCCCAGTCTCTCAACTCCTCCCACCACCACCCCCCCAACAGCTTTCCACCCTTGTTGTCCATACGTTTGTTGTCTACATGTGTTGCTCTATTTATGCCTTGCAAAATGGTTAACCTGTACAGTTTTTCTAGGTTCCACATATATGCATGAATATACAAGATTTGTTTTTCTCTTTCTGACTTACTTCACTCTGTATGACACTCTCTAGATCCATCGACGTCTCGACAAATGACCCAATTTCATTCCTTTTCATGGCTTAGTAATATTCCATTTTATATATGTACCACAACTTTATGCATTCGTCTGTCTGTGGGCATTTAGGTTGCTTCCATTACCTCGATATTGTAAAGAGTGAGGCAATGAACATTACGGTGAATGTCTCTTTTTGATTTATGGTTTTGTCTGGGTATATGTCCAGAACTGGGATTGCTGTATCATATGGTAATTCTACTGTTAGTTTCTTAAGAAACTCCATATTGTTCTCCATAGTGACTGTATCAATTTATATTCCCAACAATAGTGGAAGAGGGTTCCTTTTCTCCACACCCTTAGCAGCATTTTTTTTTTGTAGATTTTCTGATGATGCCCATTCTACCAGGTGTGAGGTGATACCTCATTGTTGAGTCCATTTCCTTGAGCAAGGGGTAGGTCTAGTCTATTACATATTTGGCTTATGGAACGGTATCTGTGCTAATTTCAAACTCTGGTTTTATGCAGCACCCCAACTCACCTTCCCCCTTAAGCAAGCATAAGTTGGTTTTCTAAATTTGAGACCCTGTTCTGTTTTGTAATTCAGTTCATGTGTAGCCAAGTTCTCATTCCATGTATTAGTGGTACCTTATGATGTTTCTTTTTCTGTGTGACTTTTTTCACTTAGAATCACCATGCCTCAATCCACTCATTATGCTGGTACGGGCCTGGTGACATAGTTTTCATTGCTGAGAGGTATTCGGTTGTACGTAAGTACCGCAAATTCTTTATCCATTATTTGCTCTCTGGCATATTTAACTTGTGCTGCAGAAGAGGTTCCTGTAAACAGAGCCGTCCCAAATTTTGGGGTGGCTGTGTCTTTTTGATTTTAATTTCCCTAAGCTATAGGACAATAAGTGGAAGTGCCCTAGGCTCTGTTGCTTTGTTTTTTAGATGTTTCAGGAAACACCATACACTTATCCCCAGTGGCTGTTGGCAATTTACATCCCGCCAATCAGCATAACCAGGCTCCCAGTTCTCCATGGCCTGTCCTGCCTTTCTGGATTTTACACTTTTTTCAGATGGCCCTTTTGACAGGGGGGAATTGAGACTTCATTGTAGTGCAGATTTCCTTTGCAAGCTTGCTTGGTTGACCAAACAGGGCGTATGCGTTTTTTCCTGAATATATTCAGGAAAAAACGCATACGCCCTTTTTGGCCAAGTGCATCATTGTCGACCTTCTGCCTCTTTTCCAATGCTTTAAATGCAATTGCAGTCTACCTCCCGAAATCGGTTTCCTGCAATGCTGCCCCGCTTTCAAGTCCTCTTGGCAGCCTTACTTCAGTATATTTTTGGACGATAGCTGTCATTTATAACTCTGCAGGTTTGTGAATTACAGTGCCCCTGAGCTCCTTTCTTCAACTCGCTTTCTTGTGAGCTGGCCACAACACCGCAGGATTGCTTCAGGCCCTAATCTGTTTCTGGCACGGCACGCTGAGCCTTTGGTTAATTGCTCTTCCTGGTGGGAAATGAGAGTTAAATTTGCCCGTCCAGACACCTCCAGCTAGTCTCTCATTGGTTCTCCCCATTCCTGTTCATCTTCCGCAGAAATTGCAAACTGGGCCAAACAGGAGGTTAAAGGCACTGACTCTCCAAGTCGGGAGAGTGTTAGTAAAGCGTCTGGAATGTTGCTCCCGAGTACCAGGGGAGGAGAACTGAGACATATTGGAACACGTCTCCCGATCACACGGTTGATCATACTCTGGGTTTCACATGCATGATTTAGCTGAAGGAAGAATCCCTTAAACCTGGAGAGTTGAGACCCGTGGAATGGGTACCATGCAATATGACTTCAAAGGGTCTTCATTTGCTCACCGAACCTCTCCAATCCTATCACTGCTGCGTTTATGCCCCTGTACACATGCTTGGTTCTCTTTCGGAGACATAGCGATCCATAGGTTTTAAGATACTTACTAGTCAGGTACATTCTTGGGCGTTTAATATGGGGTGTTGAGTCCATTTCGTTGAGCAAGGAGTAGCTCTTGTCTATTCCATACTTGGCTTAAGGAACTTTATCTGTGCTCATTTCAATCTCTGGTTTTATGCAGCACCCCAACTCACCTTTCCCCTTAAGCAAGCATAAGTTGGTTTCCTAAATTTGAGACCCTGTTCTGTTTTGTAATCCAGTTCCTGTGTAGCCAAGTTTATATTCCGTGTATTAGTGATATCTTATGATGTTTCTTTTTCTGTGTGACTTATTTCAGTTAGAATCATCATACCTGAATCCACTCATTATGCTGCTAAGGGCCTGATGACATAGATTTCATTGCTGAGTGATATTGCATTGTAGGTAAGTACCACAACTTCTTTATCCATTTTTCACTTTCTGCGATATTGAACTTGTCCCGTAAAAGAGGTTCTTGTAAACAGAGCCGTCCCAAACTTTGGGGTGGCTGTGTCTTTTTGATTTTAATTTCCCTAAGCTATAGGACCATAAGTGGAAGTGCGCTAGGCTCTGTTGCTTTGTTTTTTAGATGTTTCAGGAAACACCATAAACTTCTCCAGAGTGGCTGTTGGCAATTTACATCCTGCCCATCAGCATAACAAGGCTCCCAGTTCTCCATGGCCTGTCCTGCCTTTCTGGATTTTACACTTTTTTCAGATGGCCCTTTTGACCGTGGGGAAGTGAGACTTCATTGTAGTGCAGATTTCCTTTGCAAGCTTGCTTGGTTGGCCAAAAAGTGCGTATTCGTTTTTTCCGGAAAAAACGCGTACGCCTTTTTTGGCCAAGTGCATCATTGTCAACGTTCTGACTCTTTTCCTATGCTTTAAATGCAATTCCAGTTTACCTCCTGAAATCGGTTTCTTGCAATTCTGCCCCACTTTCAAGTCCTCTTGGCAGCCTTACTTCAGTATATTTTTGGACGATAGCTGTCATTTATAAGTCTGCAGGTTTGTGAATTACAGTGCCCCTGAGCTCCTTTCTTCAACTCGCTTTCTTGTGAGCTGGCCGCAACACCGCAGGATTGCTTCAGGCCCTAATCTGGTTCCGGCACGGCACGCTGAGCCTTTGGTTAATTCCTCTTCCTGGTGGGAAATGAGAGTTAAATTTTCCCGTCCAGACACCTCCAGCTAGTCTCTCATTGGTCCTCCCTATTCCTGTTCATCTTCCGCTGAATTTGCAAACTGGGCCAAACAGGAGGTTAAAGGCACTGACTCTCCAAGTCGGGAGAGTGTTAGTAAACCGTCTGGAATGTTGCACCCGAGTACCAGGGGACGAGAACTGAGACATATTTGAACACGTCTCCCGATCACAGAGTTGATCATAGTCTGCGTTCCACATGCATGTTTTAGCTGAAGGAAGAATCCCTTAAACCTGGAGAATTGAGACCCGTGGAATGGGTACCATGCAACATGACTTCAAAGGGTCTTCATTTGCTCACCGAAGCTCTCCAATCCTATCACTGCTGCGTTTATGCCCCTGTACACACGCTTGCTTCTCTTTCAGAGACATAGCAATCCATAGGTTTTAAGATACTTACTAGTCAGGTATGTTCTTAGGCGTTTAATATGGGGTGTTGAGTCCATTTCGTTGAGCATGGAGTAGCTCTTGTCCATTACATATTTGGCTTAAGGAACTTTATCTGTGCTCATTTCAATCTCTGGTTTTATGCAGCACCCCAACTCACCTTTCCCCTTAAGCAAGCATAAGTTGGTTTTCTAAATTTGAGACCCTGTTCTGTTTTGTAATCCAGTTCCTGTGTAGCCAAGTTTACATTGCGTGTATTAGATATCTTATGATGTTTCTTTTTCTGTGTGACTTATTTCAGTTAGAATCATCATACCTGAATCCACTCTATGCTGCTACAGGCCTGATGACATAGATTTCATTGCGGAGTGATATTGCATTGTACGTAAGTACCACAACTTCTTTATCCATTTTTCGCTTTCTGCAATATTGAACTTGTACCGTAAACGAGGTTCTTGTAAACAGAGCCGTCCCAAACTTTGGGGTGGCTGTGTCTTTTTGATTTTAATTTCCCTAAGCTATAGGACCATAAGTGGAAATGCCCTAGACTCTGTTGCTTTGTTTTTTAGATGTTTCAGAAAACACCATACACTTTTCCCGAGTGGCTGTTGGCAATTTACATCCCACCCATCAGCATAACAAGGCTCCCAGTTCTCCATGGCCTGTCCTGCCTTTCTGGATTTTACACTTTTTTCAGATGGCCCTTTTGACCGGGGGGAAGTGAGACTTCATTGTAGTGCAGATTTCCTTTGCAAGCTTGCTTGGTTGGCCAAAAAGGGCGTATGCGTTTTTTCCTGAATATATTCAGGAAAAAACGCATACGCCCTTTTTGGCCAAGTGCATCATTGTGGACGTTCTGCCTCTTTTCCTATGCTTTAAATGCAATTCCAGTCTACCTCCTGAAATCGGTTTCCTTCATTTCTGCCCCGCTTTCAAGTCCTCTTGGCAGCCTTACTTCAGTATATTTTTGGACGATAGCTGTCATTTATAACTCTGCAGGTTTGTGAATTACAGAGCCCCTGAGCTCCTTTCTTCAACTCGCTTTCTTGTGAGCTGGCCGCAACACCGCAGAATTGCTTCAGGCCCTAATCTGGTTCCAGCATGGCACAGTGAGCCTTTGGTTAATTCCTCTTCCTGGTGGGAAATGAGAGTTAAATTTGCCCGTCCAGACACCTCCAGCTAGTCTCTCATTGGTTCTCCCTATTCCTGTTCATCATCCGTGGAATTTGCAAACTGGGCCAAACAGGAGGTTAAAGGCACTGACTCTCCAAGTCGGGAGAGTGTTAGCAAAGCGTCTGGAATGTTGCACCTGAGTACCAGGGGACGAGAACTGAGACCTATTGGAACACGTCTCCCGATCACACGGTTGATCATACTGTGGGTTCCACATGCATGTTTTAGCTGAAGGAAGAATCCCTTAAACCTGGAGAGTTGAGACCCGTGGAATGGGTACCATGCAATATGACTTCATAGGGTCTTCATTTGCTCACCGAACCTCTCCAATCCTATCACTGCTGCTTTTATGCCCCTGTACTCACGCTTGACTGTCTTTCAGAGACATAGCAATCCTTAGGCTTTAAGATACTTACTAGTCAGGTACATTATTAGGCGTTTAATATGGGGTTTTGAGTCCATTTCGTTGAGCAAGGAGTAGCTCTTCTCTATTACATATTTGGCTTAAGGAACTTTATCTGTGCTCATTTCAATCTCTGGTTTTATGCAGCACCCCATCTCACCTTTCCCCTTAAGCAAGCGTAAGTTGGTTTTCGAAATTTGAGACCCTCTTCTGTTTTGTAATCCAGTTCCTCTGTAGCCAAGTTTACATTCTGTGTATTAGTGATATCTTATGATGTTTCTTTTTCTGTGTGATTTATTTCAGTTAGATCATCATACCAGAATCCACTCTATGCTGCTACGGGCCTGATGACATAGATTTCATTGCTGAGTGATATTGCATTGTACGTAAGTACCACAACTTCTTTATCCATTTTTCACTTTCTGTGATATTGAACTTGTCCCGTAAACGAGGTTCTTGTAAACACAGCCGTCCCAAACTTTGGGGTGGCTGTGTCTTTTTGGTTTTAATTTCCCTAAGCTATAGGACCATAAGTGGAAGTGCCCTAGGCTCTGTTGGTTTGTTTTTTAGATGTTTCATGAAACACCATACACTTCTCCCCAGTGGCTGTTGGCAATTTACATCCCGCCAATCAGCATAACAAGGCTCCCAGTTCTCCATGGCCTGTCCTGCCTTTCTGGATTTTACCCTTTTTTCAGATGGCCCTTTTGACCGGTGGGAAGTGAGACTTCATTGTAGTGCAGATTTCCTTTGCAAGCTTGCTTGGTTGGCCAAAAAGGGCGTATGCATTTTTTCCTGAATATATTCAGGAAAAAACGCATACGCCCTTTTTGGCCAAGTGCATCATTGTGCACGTTCTGCCTCTTTTCCTATGCTTTAAATGCAATTCCAGTGTACCTCCTGAAATCGGTTTCCTGCAATTCTGCCCCGCTTTCAAGTCCTCTTGGCAGTCTTACTACAGTATATTTTTGGACGATAGCTGTCATTTATAAGTCTGCAGGTTTGTGAATTACAGTGCCCCTGAGCTCCTTTCTTCAACTCGCTTTCTTGTGAGCTGGCCGCAACACCGCATGATTGCTTCAGGCCCTACTCTGGTTCCAGCACGGCATGCTGATCCTTTGGTTAATTCCTCTTCCTGGTGGGAAATGAGAGTTAAATTTGCCCGTCCAGACACCTCCAGCTAGTCTCTCATTGGTTCTCCCTATTCCTGTTCATCTTCCGCGGAATTTGCAAACTGGGCCAAACAGGAGGTTAAAGGCACTGACTCTCCAAGTCGGGAGAGTGTTAGTAAAGCATCTGGAATGTTGCACCCGAGTACTAGGGGACGAAAACTGAGACATATTTGAACACATCTCCCGATCACATGGTTGATCATACTCTGGGTTCCACATACATGTTTCAGCTGAAGGAAGAATCCCTTAAACCTGGAGAGTTGAGAACCGTGGAATGGGTACCATGCAATATGACTTCAAAGGGTCTTCATTTGCTCACAAGAGATCTCCAATCCTATCACTGCTGCGTTTATGCCCCTGTACTCATGCTTGATTCTCTTTCAGAGACATAGCAATCCATAGGTTTTAAGATACCTACTAGTCAGGTACATTATTAGGCATTTAATATGGGGTTTTGAGTCCATTTCGTTGAGCAAGGAGTAGCTCTTGTCTATTATATATTTGGCTTAAGGAACTTTATCTGTGCTCATTTCAATCTCTGGTTTTATGCAGCACCCCAACTCACCTTTCCCCTTAAGCAAGCATAAGTTGGTTTTCTAAATTTGAGACCCTGTTCTGTTTTGTAATTCAGATCCTTCGTAGCCAAGTTTACATTCCGTGTATTAGTGATATCTTATGATGTTTCTTTTTCTGTGTGACTTATTTCAGTTAGAATCATCATACCTGAATCCACTCATTATGCTGCTACGGGCCTGATGACGTAGATTTCATTGCTGAGTGATATTGCATTGTACGTAAGTACCACAACTTCTTTATCCATTTTTCGCTTTCTGCGATATTGAACTTGTACCGCAAAGGAGGTTCTTGGAAACAGAGCCGTCCCAAACTTTGGGGTGGCTGTGTCTTTTTGATTTTAATTTCCCTAAGCTATAGGACCATAAGTGGAAGTGCCCTAGGCTCTGTTGCTTTGTTTTTTAGATGTTTCAGGAAACACCATACACTTCTCCCGAGTGGCTGTTGGCAATTTACATCCCGCCCATCAGCATAACAAGGCTCCCAGTTCTCCATGGCCTGTCCTGCCTTTCTGGATTTTACACTTTCTTCAGATGGCCCTTTTGACCGGAGGGAAATGAGACTTCATTGTAGTGCAGATTTCCTTTGCAAGCTTGCTTGGTTGGCCAAAAAGGGCGTATGCTTTTTTTCCTGAATATATTCAGGAAAAAACGCATACGCCCTTTTTGGCCAAGTGCATCATTGTGCAAGTTCTGCCTCTTTTCCTATGCTTTAAATGCAATTCCAGTCTACCTCCTGAAATCGGTTTCCTGCAATTCTGCCCTGCTTTCAAGTCCTCTTGTCAGGCTTACTTCAGTATATTTTTGGACGATAGCTGTCATTTGTAACTCTGCAGGTTTGTGAATTACAGTGCCCCTGAGCTCCTTTCTTCAACTCGCTTTCTTGTGAGCTGGCCGCAACACCGCAGGATTGCTTCAGGCCCTAATCTGGTTCCGGCACGGCACGCTGAGCCTTTGGTTAATTCCTCTTCCTGGTGGGAAATGAGAGTTAAATTTGCCCGTCCAGACACCTCCAGCTAGTCTCTCATTTGTCCTCCCTATCCCTGTTCATCTTCCGCAGAAATTGAAAACTGGGCCAAACAGGAGTTTAAAGGCACTGACTCTCCAAGTCGGGAGAGTGTTAGTAATGTGTCTGGAATGCTGCACCCTAGTCCCAAGGGACGAGAACTGAGACATATTTGAACACGTCTCCCGATCACACGGTTGATCATACTATGAGTTCCACATGCATGATTTACTTGAAGGAAGAATCCATTAAACCTGGAGAGTTGAGACCCGTGGATTTGGTACCATGCAATATGACTTCAAAGGGTCTTCATTTACTCACTGAACCTCTCCAATCCTATCACTGCTGCGTTTATGCCCCTCTACACATGCTTGATTCTCTTTCAGAGACATAACGATCAACAGGTTTTAAGATAATTACTAGTCAGGTACATTCTTAGGCGTTTAATATGGGGTGTTGAGTCCATTTCGTTGAACAAGGAGTAGCTCTTGTCTATTACATATTTGGCTTAAGGAACTTTATCTGTGCTCATTTCAATCTCTGATTTTATGTAGCACCCCATCTCACCTTTCCCCTTAAGCAAGTATAAGTTAGTTTTCTAAATTTGAGACCCTGTTCTGTTTTGTAATTCAGTTCCTGTGTAGCCAAGTTTACATTCCATGTATTAGTGATATCTTATGATGTTTCTTTTTCTGTGTGACTTATTTCAGTTAGAATCATCATACCTGAATCCACTCATTATGCTGCTACGGGCCTGATGACATAGATTTCATTGCTGAGTGATATTGCATTGTACATAAGTACCACAACTTCTTTATCCATTTTTTGCTTTCTGCGATATTGTACTTGTACCGTAAATGAGGTTCTTGTTAAGAGAGCCGTCCCAAATTTTGGGGTGGCTGTGTCTTTTTGATTTTAATTTCCCTAAGCTATAGGACCATAAGTGGAAGTGCCCTAGGCTCTGTTGCTTTGTTTTTTAGATGTTTCAGGAAAAGCCATACACTTCTCCCGAGTGGCTGTTGGCAATTTACATCTCGCCCATCAGCATAACAAGGCTCCCAGTTCTCCATGGCCTGTCCTCCCTTTCTGGATTTTACACTTTTTTCAGATGGCCCTTTTGACCGGGGGGAAGTGAGACTTCATTGTAGTGCAGATTTCCTTTGCAAGCTTGCTTGGTTGGCCAAAAAGGGCGTATGCGTTTTTTCCTGAATATATTCAGGAAAAAACGCATACGCCCTTTTTGGCCAAGTGCATCATTGTCGATGTTCTGCCTCTTTTCCTATGCTTTAAATGCCATTCCAGTCTACCTCCTGAAATTGGTTTCCTGCAATTCTGCCCCGCTTTCAAGTCCTCTTGGCAGCCTTACTTCAGTATATTTTTGGATGATAGCTGTCATTTATAACTCTGCAGGTGTGTGAATTACAGTGCCCCTGAGCTCCTTTCTTCAACTCGCTTTCTTGTGAGCTGGCTGTAACACCGCTGGATTGCTTCAGGCCCTAATCTGGTTCCGGCACGGCACGCTGAGCCTTTGGTCAATTCCTCTTCCTGGTGTGAAATGAGAGTTAAATTTGCCCGTCCAGACACCTCCAGCTAGTCTCTCATTGGTTCTCCCTATTCCTGTTCATCTTCGGCAGAAATTGCAAACTGGGCCAAACAGGAGGTTGAAGGCACTGACTCTCCAAGTCGGGAGAGTGTTAGTAAAGCGTCTGGAATGTTGCACCCGAGTACCAGGGGACGAAAACTGAGACATAGTTGAACACGTCTCCCGATCACACAGTTGATCATACTCTGGGCTCCACATGCATGTTTTAGCTGAAGGAAGTATCCCTTAAACCTGGAGAGTTGAGACCCGTGGAATGGGTACCATTCAATATGACTTCAAAGGGTCTTCATTTGCTCACCGAACCTCTCCAATCCTATCACTGCTGCGTTTATGCCCCTGTACACACGCTTGATTCTCTTTTGGAGACATAGCAATCCATAGGTTTTAAGATACTTACTAGTCAGGTACATTATTAGGCGTTTAATATGGTGTGTTGAGTCCATTTCGTTGAGCAAGGAGTAGCTCTTGTCTATTCCATATTTGGCTTAAGGAACTTTATCTGTGCTCATTTCAATCTCTGGTTTTATGCAGCACCCCAACTCACCTTTCCCCTTAAGCAAGCATAAGTTGGTTTTCTGAATTTGAGACCCTGTTCTGTTTTGTAATCTAGTTCCTGTGTAGCCAAGTTTACATTCCGTGTATTAGTGATATCTTGTGATGTTTCTTTTTCTGTGTGACTTATTTCAGTTAGAATCATCATACCTGAATCCACTCATTATGCTGCTACGGGCCTGATGACATAGATTTCATTGCTGAGTAATATTGCATTGTACGTAAGTACCGTAACTTCTTTATCCATTTTACGCTTTCTGCGATATTGAACTTGTACCATGAACGTGGTTCTTAAACAGAGCCGTCCCAAACATTGGGGTGGCTGTGTCTTTTTGATTTTAATTTCCCTAAGCTATAGGACCATAAGTGGAAGTGCCCTAGGCTCTGTTGCTTTGTTTGTTAGATGTTTCAGGAAACACCATACACTTCTCCTGAGTGCCTGTTGGCAATTTAAATCCCGCCCATCATCATAACAAGGCTCCCAGTTCTCCATGGCCTGTCCTGCCTTTCTGGATTTTACACTTTTTTCAGATGGCCCCTTTGACCAGGGGGAAGTGAGACTTCATTGTAGTGCAGATTTCCTTTGAAAGCTTGCTTGGTTGGCCAAAAAGGGCGTATGCGTTTTTTCCTGAATATATTCAGGAAAAAACGCATACGCCCTTTTTGGCCAAGTGCATCATTGTGCACGTTCTGCCTCTTTTCCTATGCTATAAATGCAATTCCAGTCTACCTCCTGAAATCGGTTTCCTGCAATTCTGCCCCACTTCCAAGTCCTCTTGGCAGCCTTACTTCAGTATATTTTTGGATGATAGCTGTCATTTATAACTCTACAGGTTTGTGAATTACAGTGCCCCTGATCTCCTTTCTTCAACTATCTTTCTTGTGAGCTGGCCGTAACACCGCAGGATTGCTTCAGGCCCTAATCTGGTTCCGGCACGGCACGCTGAGCCTTTCGTTAATTCCTGTTCCTGGTGGGAAATGAGAGTTAAAGTTGCCCGTCCAGACACCTGCAGGTAGTCTCTCATTGGTTCTCCCTATTCCTGTTCATCTTCCGCAGAAATTGCAAACTGGGCCAAACAGGAGGTTAAAGGCACTGACTCTCTAAGTCGGCAGAGTGTTAGTAAAGCGTCTGGAATGTTGCACCCGAGTACCAGGGGTCGAAAACTGAGACATATTTGAACACGTCTTCCGATTACATGGTTGATCATACTCTGGGTTCCACATGCATGTTTTAGCTGAAGGAAGAATCCCTTAAACCTGGAGAGTTGAGACCTGTGGAATGGGTACCATGCAATATGACTTCAAAGGGTCTTCATTTGCTCACCGAACCTCTCCAATCCTCTCACTGCTGCGTTTATGCCACTGTACTCACGCTTGATTCTCTTTCAGAGACATAGCAATCCATAGGTTTTAAGATACTTACTAGTCAGGTACATTATTAGGCGTTTAATATGGGGTTTTGAGTCCATTTCGTTGAGCAAGGAGTAGCTCTTTTCTATTCCATATTTGGCTTAAGGAACTTTATCTGTGCTCATTTCAATCTCTGGTTTTATGCAGCACCCCAACTCACCTTTCCCCTTAAGCAAGCATAAGTTGGTTTTCTAAATTTGGGACCATGTTCTGTTTTGAAATTCAGTTCCTGTGTAGCCAAGTTTACATTCCGTGTATTAGTGATATCTTATGATGTTTCTTTTTCTGTGTGACTTATTTCAGTTAGAATCATCATACCTGAATCCACTCATTATGCTGCTACGGGCCTGATGACATAGATTTCATTGCTGAGTGATATTGCATTGTACGTAAGTACCACAACTTCTTTATCCATTTTTCACTTTCTGTGATATTGAACTTGTACCGTAAACGAGGTTCTTGTAAACAGAGCCATCCCAAACTTTGGGGTGGCTGTGTCTTTTTGATTTTAATTTCCCTAAGCTATAGGACCATAAGTGGAAGTGCCCTAGGCTCTGTTGCTTTGTTTTTTAGATGTTTCAGGAAACACCATACACTTCTCCCGAGTGGCTGTTGGCAATTTACATCCCACCCATCAGCATAACAAGGCTCCCAGTTCTCCAACGCCTGTCCTGCCTTTCTGGATTTTACACTTTTTTGAGATGGCCCTTTTGACCGCGGGGAAGTGAGACTGCATTGTAGTGCAGATTTCCTTTGCAAGCTTGCTTGGTTGGCCAAAAAGGGCGCATGCGTTTTTTCCTGAATATATTCAGGAAAAAACGCATACGCCCTTCTTGGCCAAGTGCATCATTGTCGACATTCTGCCTCTTTTCCTATGCTTTAAATGCAATTCCAGTGTACCTCCTGAAATTGGTTTCCTGAAATTCTGCCCCGCTTTCAAGTCCTCTTGGCAGCCTTACTTCAGTATATTTTTGGACGATAGCTGTCATTTATAACTCTGCAGGTGTGTGAATTACAGTGCCCCTGAGCTCCTTTCTTCAACTCGCTTTCTTGTGAGCTGGCCGCAACACCGCAGGATTCCTTCAGGCACTAATCTGGTTGTGGCACGGCACGCTGAGCCTTTGGTTAATTCCTCTTCCTGGTGTGAAATGAGAGTTAAATTTGCCCGTCCAGACACCTGCAGGTAGTCTCTCATTGGTTCTCCCTATTCCTGTTCATCTTCCGCAGAAATTGCAAACTGGGCCAAACAGGAGGTTAAAGGCACTGACTCTCTAAGTTGGCAGAGTGTTAGTAAAGCGTCTGGAATGTTGCACCCGAGTACCAGGGGTCGAAAACTGAGACATATTTGAACACGGCTTCCGATCACACGGTTGATCATACTCTGGGTTCCACATGCATGTTTTAGCTGAAGGAAGAATCCCTTAAACCTGGAGAGTTGAGACCTGTGGAATGGGTACCATGCAATATGACTTCAAAGGGTCTTCATTTGCTCACCGAACCTCTCCAATCCTCTCACTGCTGCGTTTATGCCCCTGTACTCACGCTTGATTCTCTTTCAGAGACATAGCAATCCATAGGTTTTAAGATACTTACTAGTCAGGTACATTCTTAGGCGTTTAATATGGGGTGTTGAGTCCATTTCGTTGAGCAAGGAGTAGCTCTTGTCTATTCCATATTTGGCTTAAGGAACTTTATCTGTGCTCATTTCAATCTCTGGTTTTATGCAGCACCCCAACTCACCTTTCCCCTTAAGCAAGCATAAGTTGGTTTTCTAAATTTGAGACCCTGTTCTGTTTTGTAATCCAGTTCCTGTGTAGCCAAGTTTACATTCCGTGTATTAGTGATATCTTATGATGTTTCTTTTTCTGTGTGACTTATTTCAGTTAGAATCATCATACCTGAATCCACTCATTATGCTGCTACGGGCCTGATGACATAGATTTCATTGCTGAGTGATATTGCATTGTACGTAAGTACCACAACTTCTTTATCCATTTTTCACTTTCTGTGATATTGAACTTGTACCGTAAACGAGGTTCTTGTAAACAGAGCCATCCCAAACTTTGGGGTGGCTGTGTCTTTTTGATTTTAATTTCCCTAAGCTATAGGACCATAAGTGGAAGTGCCCTAGGCTCTGTTGCTTTGTTTTTTAGATGTTTCAGGAAACACCATACACTTCTCCCGAGTGGCTGTTGGCAATTTACATCCCACCCATCAGCATAACAAGGCTCCCAGTTCTCCAACGCCTGTCCTGCCTTTCTGGATTTTACACTTTTTTGAGATGGCCCTTTTGACCGCGGGGAAGTGAGACTGCATTGTAGTGCAGATTTCCTTTGCAAGCTTGCTTGGTTGGCCAAAAAGGGCGTATGCGTTTTTTCCTGAATATATTCAGGAAAAAACGCATACGCCCTTCTTGGCCAAGTGCATCATTGTCGACATTCTGCCTCTTTTCCTATGCTTTAAATGCAATTCCAGTGTACCTCCTGAAATTGGTTTCCTGAAATTCTGCCCCGCTTTCAAATCCTCTTGGCAGCCTTACTTCAGTATATTTTTGGACGATAGCTGTCATTTATAACTCTGCAGGTGTGTGAATTTCAGTGCCCCTGAGCTCCTTTCTTCAACTCGCTTTCTTGTGAGCTGGCCGCAACACCGCAGGATTCCTTCAGGCACTAATCTGGTTGTGGCACGGCACGCTGAGCCTTTGGTTAATTCCTCTTCCTGGTGTGAAATGAGAGTTAAATTTGCCCGTCCAGACACCTGCAGGTAGTCTCTCATTGGTTCTCCCTATTCCTGTTCATCTTCCGCAGAAATTGCAAACTGGGCCAAACAGGAGGTTAAAGGCACTGACTCTCTAAGTCGGCAGAGTGTTAGTAAAGCGTCTGGAATGTTGCACCCGAGTACCAGGGGTCGAAAACTGAGACATATTTGAACACGGCTTCCGATCACACGGTTGATCATACTCTGGGTTCCACATGCATGTTTTAGCTGAAGGAAGAATCCCTTAAACCTGGAGAGTTGAGACCTGTGGAATGGGTACCATGCAATATGACTTCAAAGGGTCTTCATTTGCTCACCGAACCTCGCCAATCCTCTCACTGCTGCGTTTATGCCCCTGTACTCACGCTTGATTCTCTTTCAGAGACATAGCAATCCATAGGTTTTAAGATACTTACTAGTCAGGTACATTCTTAGGCGTTTAATATGGGGTGTTGAGTCCATTTCGTTGAGCAAGGAGTAGCTCTTGTCTATTCCATATTTGGCTTAAGGAACTTTATCTGTGCTCATTTCAATCTCTGGTTTTATGCAGCACCCCAACTCACCTTTCCCCTTAAGCAAGCATAAGTTGGTTTTCTAAATTTGAGACCCTGTTCTGTTTTGTAATCCAGTTCCTGTGTAGCCAAGTTTACATTCCGTGTATTAGTGATATCTTATGGTGTTTCTATTTCTGTGTGACTTATTCCATATAGAATCATCATACCTGAATCCACTCATTATGCTGTTACGGGCCTGATGACATAGATTTCATTGCTGAGTGATATTGCATTGTACGTAAGTACCACAACTTCTTTATCCATTTTCCGCTTTCTGCGATATTGAACTTGTACCATAAACGCGGTTCTTGTAAACAGAGCCGTCCCAAACTTTGGGGTGGCTGTGTCTTTGTGATTTTAATTTCCCTAAGCTATAGGACCATAAGTGGAAGTGCCCTAGGCTCTGTTGCTTTGTTTTTTAGGTGTTTCAGGAAACACCATACACTTTTCCAGAGTGGCTGTTGGCAATTTACATCCCGCCCATTAGCATAACAAGGCTCCCAGTTCTCCATGGCCTGTCCTGTCTTTCTGGATTTTAGACTTTTTTCAGATGGCCCTTTTGTCCGGTGGGAAGTGAGACTTCATTGTAGTGCAGATTTCATTTGCAAGCTTGGTTGGTTGGCCAAAAAGTGCGTATGCGTTTTTTCCTGAATATATTCAGGAAAAAACGCATACGCCCTTTTTCGCCAAGTGCATCATTGTTGACGTTCTGCTTCTTTTCCTATGCTTTAAATGCAATTCCAGTCTACCTCCTGAAATTGGTTTCCTGCAATTCTGCCCTGCTTTGAAGTCCTCTTTTCAGGCTTACTTCAGTATATTTTTGGACGATAGCTGTCATTTATAACTCTGCAGGTTTGTGAATTACAGTGCCCCTGAGCTCCTTTCTTCAACTCGCTTTCTTGTGAGCTGGCCGCAACACCGCAGGATTGCTTCAGGCCCTAATCTGGTTCCGGCACGGCACGCTGAGCCTTTGGTTAATTCCTCTTCCTGGTGGGAAATGAGAGTTAAATTTTCCCGTCCAGACACCTCCAGCTAGTCTCTCATTGGTTCTCCCTATTCCTGTTCATCTTCTGCAGAAATTGCAAACTGGGCCAAACAGGAGGTGAAATGCACTGACTCTCCAAGTCGGGAGAGTGTTAGTAAAGCGTCTGGAATGTTGCACCCGAGTATCAGGGGACAAAAACTGAGACATATTTGAACACGTCTCCCAGTCACACGGTTGATCATACTCTGGGTTCCACATGCATGATTTAGCTGAAGGAAGAATCCCTTAAATCTGGAGCGTTGAGACCCGTGGAATGGGTACCATGCAATATGACTTCAAGGTGTCTTCATTTGCTCACCGAACCTCTCCAATCCTATCACTGCTGCGTTTATGCCCCTGTACACACGCTTGATTCTCTTTTGGAGACATAGCGATCCATAGGTTTTAAGATACTTACTAGTCAGGGACAGTCCTAGGCGTTTAATATGGGTTGTTGAGTCCATTTCGTTGAGCAAGGAGTAGCTCTTGTCTATTACATATTTGGCTTAAGGAACTTTATCTGTGCTCATTTCAATCTCTGGTTTTATGCAGCACCCCAACTCACCTTTCCCCTTAAGCAAGCATAAGTTGGTTTTCTAAATTTGAGACCCTGTTCTGTTTTGTAATCCAGTTCCTGTGTAGCCAAGTTACATTCCGTGTATTAGTGATATCTTATGATGTTTCTTTTTCTGTGTGACTTATTTCAGTTAGAATCATCATACCTGAATCCACTTATGCTGCTACGTGCCTGATGACATAGATTTCATTGCTGAGTGATATTGCATTGTACGTAAGTACCACAACTTCTTTATCCATTTTTCACTTTCTGTGATATTGAACTTGTACCGTAAAGGAGGTTCTTGTAATAAGAGCTGTACCAAATTTTGGGGTGGCTGTGTCTTTTTGATTTTAATTTCCCTAAGCTATAGGACCATAAGTGGAAGTGCCCTAGGCTCTGTTGCTTTGTTTTTTAGATGTTTCAGGAAACACCATACACTTCTCCGGAGTGGCTGTTGGCAATTTACATCCCACCCATCAGCATAACAAGGATCCCAGTTCTCCAACGCCTGTCCTGCCTTTCTGGATTTTACACATTTTCCAGATGGCCGTTTTGACCGTGGGGAAGTGAGACTTCATTGTAGTGCAGATTTCCTTTGCAAGCTTGCTTGGTTGGCCAAAAACGGCGTATGCGTTTTTTCCTGAATATATTCAGGAAAAAACGCATATGCCCTTTTTGGCCAAGTGCATCATTGTGGACGTTCTGCTTCTTTTCTTATGCTTTAAATGCAGTTCCAGTCTACCTCCTGAAATCGGTTTCCTGCAATTCTGCCCCGCTTTGAAGTCCTCTTGGCAGCCTTACTTCAGTATATTTTTGGACGATAGCTGTCATTTATAACTCTGCAGGTTTGTGAATTACAGTGCCCCTGAGCTCCTTTCTTCAACTCGCTTTCTTGTGAGCTGGCCGCAACACCGCAGGATTGCTTCAGGCCCTAATCTGGTTCCGGCACGGCACGCTGAGCCTTTGGTTAATTCCTCTTCCTGGTGGGAAATGAGAGTTAAATTTGCCCGTCCAGACACCTCCAGCTAGTCTCTCATTGGTTCTCCCTATTCCTGTTCATCTTCCGCAGAAATTGCAAACTGGGCCAAACAGGACGTTAAAGGCACTGACTCTCCAAGTCGGGAGAGTGTTAGTAAAGCGTCTGGAATGTTGCACCCGAGTACCAGGAGACGAGAACTGAGACATATTTGAACACGTCTCCCAATCACACGGTTGATCATACTCTGGGTTCCACAGGCATGTTTCAGCTGAAGGAAGAATCCCTTAAAACTGAGAGTTGAGACCTGTGGAATGGGTACCATGCAATATGACTTCAAAGGGTCTTCATTTGCTCACCGAACCTCTCCAATAATATCACTGCTGTGTTTATGCCTCTGTACACATGCTTGATTCTCTTTCGGAAACCTAGCAATCCATAGGTTTTAAGATACTTACTAGTCAGGTACATACTTAGGCGTTTAATATGGGGTGTTGAGTCCATTTCGTTGAGCAAGGAGTAGCTCTTGTCTATTACATATTTGGCTTAAGGAACTTTATCTGTGCTCATTTCAATCTCTGGTTTTATGCAGCACCCCAACTCACCTTTCCCCTTAAGCAAGCATAAGTTGGTTTTCTACATTTGAGACCCTGTTCTGTTTTGTAATTCAGTTTCTGTGTAACCAAGTTTACATTCCATGTATTAGTGATATCTTATGATGTTTTTTTTTCTGTGTGACTTATTTCAGTTAGAATCGTCATACCTGAATCCACTCACTATGCTGCTACGGGCCTGATGACATAGATTTCATTGCTGAGTGATATTGCATTGTACGTAAGTACCACAACTTCTTTATCCATTTTTCACTTTCTGTGATATTGAACTTGTACCATAAACGAGGTTCTTGTAAACAGAGCCGTCCGAAAATTTGGGGTGGCTGTGTCTTTTTGATTTTAATTTCCCTAAGCTATAGGACCATAAGTGGAAGTGCCCCAGGCGCTGTTGCTTTGTTTTTTAGATGTTTCAGGAAACACCATACACTTCTCCCGAGTGGCTGTTGCCAATTTACATCCCGCCCATCAGCATAACAAGGCTCCCAGATCTCCATGGCCTGTCCTGCCTTTCTGGATTTTACACTTTTTTCAGATGGCCCTTTTGACCAGGGGGAAGTGAGACTTCATTGTAGTGCAGATTTCCTTTGCAAGCTTGCTTGTTTTGCCAAAAAGGGCGTATGCGTTTTTTCCTGAATATATTCAGGAAAAAACGCAAACGCCCTTTTTGGCCAAGTGCATCATTGTGGACGTCCTGCCTCTTTTCCTATGCTTTAAATGCAATTCCAGTCTACCACCTGAAATCGGTTTCCTGCAATTCTGCCCCGCTTTCAAGTCCTCTTGGCAGCCTTACTTCAGTATATTTTTGGACGATAGCTGTCATTTATAACTCTGCAGGTTTGTGAATTACAGTGCCCCTGAGCTCCTTTCTTCAACTCGCTTTCTTGTGAGCTGGCCGCAACACCGCAGGATTGCTTCAGGCCCTAATCTGGTTCTGGCACGTCACGCTGAGCCTTTGGTTAATTCCTCTTCCTGGTGGGAAATGGGAGTTAAATTTTCCCGTCCAGACACCTCCAGCTAGTCTCTCATTGGTTCTCCCTATTCCTGTTCATCTTCCGCGGAATTTGCAAACTGGGCCAAACAGGAGGTTAAAGGCACTGACTCTCCAAGTCGGGAGAGTGTTAGTAAAGCGTCTGGAATGTTGCACCTGAGTACCAGGGGACGAGAACTAAGACATATTTCAACACGTCTCCCGATCACATGGTTGATCATACTCTGGGTTCCACATTCATGTTTTAGCTGAAGGAAGAATCCCTTAAACCTGGTGAGTTGAGACCCGTGGAATGAGTACCATGCAATATGACTTCAAAGGGTCTTCATTTGCTCACCGAACCTCTCCAATCCTCTCACTGCTGCGTTTATGCCCCTGTACTCACGCTTGATTCTCTTTCAGAGACATAGCAATCCAAAGGTTTTAAGATACTGACTAGTCAGGTACATTCTTAGGCATTTAATATGGGGTTTTGAGTCCATTTCGTTGAGCAAGGAGTAGCTCTTGTCTATTCCATATTTGGCTTAAGGATCTTTATCTGTGCTCATTTCAATCTCTGGTTTTATGCAGCACCCCAACTCACTTTTCCCCTTAACCAAGCATAAGTTGGTTTTCTAAATTTGAGACCCTCTTCTGTTTTGTAATCCAGTTCCTGTGTAGATAAGTTTACATTCCATTTATTAGTGATATCTTATGATGTTTCTTTTTCTGTGTGACTTATTTCAGTTAGAATCATCATACCTGAATCCACTCATTATGCTTCTAAGGGCCTGATGACATAGATTTCATTGCTGAGTGATATTGCATTGTCCGTAAGTACCACAACTTCTTTATCCATTTTTCGCTTTCTGCGATATTGTACTTGTACCGTAAACGAGGTTCTTGTAAACAGAGCCGTCCCAACCTTTGGGGTGGCTGTGTCTTTTTTTTTTTTTTTTTTTTCGCGGTACGCGGGCCTCTCACCGCCATGGCCTCTCCCGCTGCGGAGCACAGGCTCCGGACGCACAGGCCCAGCGGCCACGGCTCACGGGCCCAGCTGCCCCGTGGCACGCAGGATCCTCCCGGACCGGGGCACGAACCCGTGTCCCCTGCATCGGCAGGCGGACTCTCAACCACTGCGCCACCAGGGAAGCCCAAGGCTGTCTCTTTTTGATTTTAATTTCCCTAAGGTATAGGACCATAAGTGGAAGTGCCCTAGGCTCTGTTGCTTTGTTTTTTAGATGTTTCAGGAAACACCATACACTTCTCCCAAGTGGCTGTTGCCAATTTACATCCCGCCCATCAGCATAACAAGGCTCCCAGATCTCCATGGCCTGTCCTGCCTTTCTGGATTTTACACTTTTTTCAGATGGCCCTTTTGACCAGGGGGAAGTGAGACTTCATTGTAGTGCAGATTTCCTTTGCAAGCTTGCTTGTTTTGCCAAAAAGGGCGTATGCGTTTTTTCCTGAATATATTCAGGAAAAAACGCATACGCCCTTTTTGGCCAAGTGCATCATTGTGGACGTTCTACCTCTTTTCCTATGCTTTAAAAGCAATTCCAGTCTACCTCCTGAAATTGGTTTCCTGCAATTCTGCCCCGCTTTCAAGTCCTCTTGGCAGCCTTACTTGAGTATATTTTTGGACGATAGCTGTCATTTATAACTCTGCAGGTTTGTGAATTACAGTGCCCCTGAGCTCCTTTCTTCAACTCGCTTTCTTGTGAGCTGGCCGCAACACCGCAGGATTGCTTCAGGCCCTAATCTGGTTCCGGCACCGCACGCTGAGCCTTTGGTTAATTCCTCTTCCTGGTGGGAAATGAGAGTTAAATTTGCCCGTCCAGACACCTCCAGCTAGTCTCTCATTGGTTCTCCCTATTCCTGTTCATCATCCGTGGAATTTGCAAACTGGGCCAAACAGGAGGTTAAAGGCACTGACTCTCCAAGTCGGGAGAGTGTTAGCAAAGCGTCTGGAATGTTGCACCTGAGTACCAGGGGACGAGAACTGAGACCTATTGGAACACGTCTCCCGATCACACGGTTGATCATACTGTGGGTTCCACATGCATGTTTTAGCTGAAGGAAGAATCCCTTAAACCTGGAGAGTTGAGACCCGTGGAATGGGTACCATGCAATATGACTTCATAGGGTCTTCATTTGCTCACCGAACCTCTCCAATCCTATCACTGCTGCTTTTATGCCCCTGTACTCACGCTTGACTGTCTTTCAGAGACATAGCAATCCTTAGGCTTTAAGATACTTACTAGTCAGGTACATTATTAGGCGTTTAATATGGGGTTTTGAGTCCATTTCGTTGAGCAAGGAGTAGCTCTTCTCTATTACATATTTGGCTTAAGGAACTTTATCTGTGCTCATTTCAATCTCTGGTTTTATGCAGCACCCCATCTCACCTTTCCCCTTAAGCAAGCGTAAGTTGGTTTTCGAAATTTGAGACCCTCTTCTGTTTTGTAATCCAGTTCCTCTGTAGCCAAGTTTACATTCTGTGTATTAGTGATATCTTATGATGTTTCTTTTTCTGTGTGATTTATTTCAGTTAGATCATCATACCAGAATCCACTCTATGCTGCTACGGGCCTGATGACATAGATTTCATTGCTGAGTGATATTGCATTGTACGTAAGTACCACAACTTCTTTATCCATTTTTCACTTTCTGTGATATTGAACTTGTCCCGTAAACGAGGTTCTTGTAAACACAGCCGTCCCAAACTTTGGGGTGGCTGTGTCTTTTTTTGTTTTAATTTCCCTAAGCTATAGGACCATAAGTGGAAGTGCCCTAGGCTCTGTTGGTTTGTTTTTTAGATGTTTCAGGAAACACCATACACTTCTCCCCAGTGGCTGTTGGCAATTTACATCCCGCCAATCAGCATAACAAGGCTCCCAGTTCTCCATGGCCTGTCCTGCCTTTCTGGATTTTACCCTTTTTTCAGATGGCCCTTTTGACCGGTGGGAAGTGAGACTTCATTGTAGTGCAGATTTCCTTTGCAAGCTTGCTTGGTTGGCCAAAAAGGGCGTATGCATTTTTTCCTGAATATATTCAGGAAAAAACGCATACGCCCTTTTTGGCCAAGTGCATCATTGTGCACGTTCTGCCTCTTTTCCTATGCTTTAAATGCAATTCCAGTGTACCTCCTGAAATCGGTTTCCTGCAATTCTGCCCCGCTTTCAAGTCCTCTTGGCAGTCTTACTACAGTATATTTTTGGACGATAGCTGTCATTTATAAGTCTGCAGGTTTGTGAATTACAGTGCCCCTGAGCTCCTTTCTTCAACTCGCTTTCTTGTGAGCTGGCCGCAACACCGCATGATTGCTTCAGGCCCTACTCTGGTTCCAGCACGGCATGCTGATCCTTTGGTTAATTCCTCTTCCTGGTGGGAAATGAGAGTTAAATTTGCCCGTCCAGACACCTCCAGCTAGTCTCTCATTGGTTCTCCCTATTCCTGTTCATCTTCCGCGGAATTTGCAAACTGGGCCAAACAGGAGGTTAAAGGCACTGACTCTCCAAGTCGGGAGAGTGTTAGTAAAGCATCTGGAATGTTGCACCCGAGTACCAGGGGACGAAAACTGAGACATATTTGAACACATCTCCCGATCACATGGTTGATCATACTCTGGGTTCCACATACATGTTTCAGCTGAAGGAAGAATCCCTTAAACCTGGAGAGTTGAGAACCGTGGAATGGGTACCATGCAATATGACTTCAAAGGGTCTTCATTTGCTCACAAGAGATCTCCAATCCTATCACTGCTGCGTTTATGCCCCTGTACTCATGCTTGATTCTCTTTCAGAGACATAGCAATCCATAGGTTTTAAGATACCTACTAGTCAGGTACATTATTAGGCATTTAATATGGGGTTTTGAGTCCATTTCGTTGAGCAAGGAGTAGCTCTTGTCTATTATATATTTGGCTTAAGGAACTTTATCTGTGCTCATTTCAATCTCTGGTTTTATGCAGCACCCCAACTCACCTTTCCCCTTAAGCAACCATAAGTTGGTTTTCTACATTTGAGACACTGTTCTGTTTTGTAATCCAGTTCCTGTGTAGCCAAGTTTACATTCCGTGTATTAGTGATATCTTATGATGTTTCTTTTTCTGTGTGACTTATTTCAGCTAGAATCATCATACCTGAATCCACTCTATGCTGCTACAGGCCTGATGATATAGATTTCATTGCTGAGTGATATTGCATTGTACGTAAGTACCACAACTTCTTTATCCATTTTTCACTTTCTGTGATATTGAACTTGTCCCGTAAACGAGGTTCTTGTAAACACAGCCGTCCCAAACTTTGGGGTGGCTGTGTCTTTTTGATTTTAATTTCCCTAAGCTATAGGACCATAAGTGGAAGTGCCCTAGGCTCTGTTGGTTTGTTTTTTAGATGTTTCAGGAAACACCATACACTTCTCCCGAGTGGCTGTTGGCAATTTACATCCCGCCCATCAGCATAACAAGGCTCCCAGATCTCCATGGCCTGTCCTGCCTTTCTGGATTTTACACTTTTTTCAGATGGCCCTTTTGACCGGGGGGAAGTGAGACTTCATTGTAGTGCAGATTTCCTTTGCAAGCTTGCTTGGTTGGCCAAAAAGGGCGTATGCGTTTTTTCCTGAATATATTCAGGAAAAAACGCATACGCCGTTTTTGGCCAAGTGCATCATTGTCGACGTTCTGCCTCTTTTCCTATGCTTTAAATGCAATTCCAGTCTACTTCCTGAAATCGGTTTCCTGCAATTCTGCCCCGCTTTCAAGTCCTCTTGGCAGCCTTACTTCAGTATATTTTTGGACGATAGCTGTCATTTATAACTATGCAGGTTTGTGAGTTACAGTGCCCCTGAGCTCCTTTCTTCAACTCGCTTTCTTGTGAGCTTGCCGCAACACCGCAGGACTGCTTCAGGCCCTAATCTTATTCTGGCACGGCATGCTGATCCTTTGGTTAATTCCTCTTCCTGGTGGGAAATGAGAGTTAAATTTGCCCGTCCCGACACCTCCAGCTAGTCTCTCATTGGTTCTCCCTATTCCTGTTCATCTTCCGCGGAATTTGCAAACTGGGCCAAACAGGAGGTTAAAGGCACTGACTCTCCAAGTCGGGAGAGTGTTAGTAAAGCGTCTGGAATGTTGCACCCGAGTACTAGGGGACGAAAACTGAGACATATTTGAACACATCTCCCGATCACATGGTTGATCATACTCTGGGTTCCACATACATGTTTCAGCTGAAGGAAGAATCCCTTAAACCTGGAGAGTTGAGAACCGTGGAATGGGTACCATGCAATATGACTTCAAAGGGTCTTCATTTGCTCACAAGAGATCTCCAATCCTATCACTGCTGCGTTTATGCCCCTGTACTCATGCTTGATTCTCTTTCAGAGACATAGCAATCCATAGGTTTTAAGATACCTACTAGTCAGGTACATTATTAGGCATTTAATATGGGGTTTTGAGTCCATTTCGTTGAGCAAGGAGTAGCTCTTGTCTATTATATATTTGTCTTAAGGAACTTTATCTGTGCTCATTTCAATCTCTGGTTTTATGCAGCACCCCAACTCACCTTTCCCCTTAAGCAAGCATAAGTTGGTTTTCTAAATTTGAGACCCTGTTCTGTTTTGTAATTCAGATCCTTCGTAGCCAAGTTTACATTCCGTGTATTAGTGATATCTTATGATGTTTCTTTTTCTGTGTGACTTATTTCAGTTAGAATCATCATACCTGAATCCACTCATTATGCTGCTACGGGCCTGATGACGTAGATTTCATTGCTGAGTGATATTGCATTGTACGTAAGTACCACAACTTCTTTATCCATTTTTCGCTTTCTGCGATATTGAACTTGTACCGCAAAGGAGGTTCTTGGAAACAGAGCCGTCCCAAACTTTGGGGTGGCTGTGTCTTTTTGATTTTAATTTCCCTAAGCTATAGGACCATAAGTGGAAGTGCCCTAGGCTCTGTTGCTTTGTTTTTTAGATGTTTCAGGAAACACCATACACTTCTCCCGAGTGGCTGTTGGCAATTTACATCCCGCCCATCAGCATAACAAGGCTCCCAGTTCTCCATGGCCTGTCCTGCCTTTCTGGATTTTACACTTTCTTCAGATGGCCCTTTTGACCGGAGGGAAGTGAGACTTCATTGTAGTGCAGATTTCCTTTGCAAGCTTGCTTGGTTGGCCAAAAAGGGCGTATGCTTTTTTTCCTGAATATATTCAGGAAAAAACGCATACGCCCTTTTTGGCCAAGTGCATCATTGTGCAAGTTCTGCCTCTTTTCCTATGCTTTAAATGCAATTCCAGTCTACCTCCTGAAATCGGTTTCCTGCAATTCTGCCCTGCTTTCAAGTCCTCTTGTCAGGCTTACTTCAGTATATTTTTGGACGATAGCTGTCATTTGTAACTCTGCAGGTTTGTGAATTACAGTGCCCCTGAGCTCCTTTCTTCAACTCGCTTTCTTGTGAGCTGGCCGCAACACCGCAGGATTGCTTCAGGCCCTAATCTGGTTCCGGCACGGCACGCTGAGCCTTTGGTTAATTCCTCTTCCTGGTGGGAAATGAGAGTTAAATTTGCCCGTCCAGACACCTCCAGCTAGTCTCTCATTTGTCCTCCCTATCCCTGTTCATCTTCCGCAGAAATTGAAAACTGGGCCAAACAGGAGTTTAAAGGCACTGACTCTCCAAGTCGGGAGAGTGTTAGTAATGTGTCTGGAATGCTGCACCCTAGTCCCAAGGGACGAGAACTGAGACATATTTGAACACGTCTCCCGATCACACGGTTGATCATACTATGGGTTCCACATGCATGATTTACTTGAAGGAAGAATCCATTAAACCTGGAGAGTTGAGACCCGTGGATTTGGTACCATGCAATATGACTTCAAAGGGTCTTCATTTACTCACTGAACCTCTCCAATCCTATCACTGCTGCGTTTATGCCCCTCTACACATGCTTGATTCTCTTTCAGAGACATAACGATCAACAGGTTTTAAGATAATTACTAGTCAGGTACATTCTTAGGCGTTTAATATGGGGTGTTGAGTCCATTTCGTTGAACAAGGAGTAGCTCTTGTCTATTACATATTTGGCTTAAGGAACTTTATCTGTGCTCATTTCAATCTCTGATTTTATGTAGCACCCCATCTCACCTTTCCCCTTAAGCAAGTATAAGTTAGTTTTCTAAATTTGAGACCCTGTTCTGTTTTGTAATTCAGTTCCTGTGTAGCCAAGTTTACATTCCATGTATTAGTGATATCTTATGATGTTTCTTTTTCTGTGTGACTTATTTCAGTTAGAATCATCATACCTGAATCCACTCATTATGCTGCTACGGGCCTGATGACATAGATTTCATTGCTGAGTGATATTGCATTGTACATAAGTACCACAACTTCTTTATCCATTTTTTGCTTTCTGCGATATTGTACTTGTACCGTAAATGAGGTTCTTGTTAAGAGAGCCGTCCCAAACTTTGGGGTGGCTGTGTCTTTTTGATTTTAATTTCCCTAAGCTATAGGACCATAAGTGGAAGTGCCCTAGGCTCTGTTGCTTTGTTTTTTAGATGTTTCAGGAAAAGCCATACACTTCTCCCGAGTGGCTGTTGGCAATTTACATCTCGCCCATCAGCATAACAAGGCTCCCAGTTCTCCATGGCCTGTCCTCCCTTTCTGGATTTTACACTTTTTTCAGATGGCCCTTTTGACCGGGGGGAAGTGAGACTTCATTGTAGTGCAGATTTCCTTTGCAAGCTTGCTTGGTTGGCCAAAAAGGGCGTATGCGTTTTTTCCTGAATATATTCAGGAAAAAACGCATACGCCCTTTTTGGCCAAGTGCATCATTGTCGATGTTCTGCCTCTTTTCCTATGCTTTAAATGCCATTCCAGTCTACCTCCTGAAATTGGTTTCCTGCAATTCTGCCCCGCTTTCAAGTCCTCTTGGCAGCCTTACTTCAGTATATTTTTGGATGATAGCTGTCATTTATAACTCTGCAGGTGTGTGAATTACAGTGCCCCTGAGCTCCTTTCTTCAACTCGCTTTCTTGTGAGCTGGCTGTAACACCGCTGGATTGCTTCAGGCCCTAATCTGGTTCCGGCACGGCACGCTGAGCCTTTGGTCAATTCCTCTTCCTGGTGTGAAATGAGAGTTAAATTTGCCCGTCCAGACACCTCCAGCTAGTCTCTCATTGGTTCTCCCTATTCCTGTTCATCTTCGGCAGAAATTGCAAACTGGGCCAAACAGGAGGTTGAAGGCACTGACTCTCCAAGTCGGGAGAGTGTTAGTAAAGCGTCTGGAATGTTGCACCCGAGTACCAGGGGACGAAAATTGAGACATAGTTGAACACGTCTCCCGATCACACAGTTGATCATACTCTGGGCTCCACATGCATGTTTTAGCTGAAGGAAGTATCCCTTAAACCTGGAGAGTTGAGACCCGTGGAATGGGTACCATTCAATATGACTTCAAAGGGTCTTCATTTGCTCACTGAACCTCTCCAATCCTATCACTGCTGCGTTTATGCCCCTGTACACACGCTTGATTCTCTTTTGGAGACATAGCAATCCATAGGTTTTAAGATACTTACTAGTCAGGTACATTATTAGGCGTTTAATATGGTGTGTTGAGTCCATTTCGTTGAGCAAGGAGTAGCTCTTGTCTATTCCATATTTGGCTTAAGGAACTTTATCTGTGCTCATTTCAATCTCTGGTTTTATGCAGCACCCCAACTCACCTTTCCCCTTAAGCAAGCATAAGTTGGTTTTCTGAATTTGAGACCCTGTTCTGTTTTGTAATCTAGTTCCTGTGTAGCCAAGTTTACATTCCGTGTATTAGTGATATCTTGTGATGTTTCTTTTTCTGTGTGACTTATTTCAGTTAGAATCATCATACCTGAATCCACTCATTATGCTGCTACGGGCCTGATGACATAGATTTCATTGCTGAGTAATATTGCATTGTACGTAAGTACCGTAACTTCTTTATCCATTTTACGCTTTCTGCGATATTGAACTTGTACCATGAACGTGGTTCTTAAACAGAGCCGTCCCAAACATTGGGGTGGCTGTGTCTTTTTGATTTTAATTTCCCTAAGCTATAGGACCATAAGTGGAAGTGCCCTAGGCTCTGTTGCTTTGTTTGTTAGATGTTTCAGGAAACACCATACACTTCTCCTGAGTGCCTGTTGGCAATTTAAATCCCGCCCATCATCATAACAAGGCTCCCAGTTCTCCATGGCCTGTCCTGCCTTTCTGGATTTTACACTTTTTTCAGATGGCCCCTTTGACCAGGGGGAAGTGAGACTTCATTGTAGTGCAGATTTCCTTTGAAAGCTTGCTTGGTTGGCCAAAAAGGGCGTATGCGTTTTTTCCTGAATATATTCAGGAAAAAACGCATACGCCCTTTTTGGCCAAGTGCATCATTGTGCACGTTCTGCCTCTTTTCCTATGCTATAAATGCAATTCCAGTCTACCTCCTGAAATCGGTTTCCTGCAATTCTGCCCCACTTCCAAGTCCTCTTGGCAGCCTTACTTCAGTATATTTTTGGATGATAGCTGTCATTTATAACTCTACAGGTTTGTGAATTACAGTGCCCCTGATCTCCTTTCTTCAACTAGCTTTCTTGTGAGCTGGCCGTAACACCACAGGATTGCTTCAGGCCCTAATCTGGTTCCGGCACGGCACGCTGAGCCTTTCGTTAATTCCTGTTCCTGGTGGGAAATGAGAGTTAAAGTTGCCCGTCCAGACACCTGCAGGTAGTCTCTCATTGGTTCTCCCTATTCCTGTTCATCTTCCGCAGAAATTGCAAACTGGGCCAAACAGGAGGTTAAAGGCACTGACTCTCTAAGTCGGCAGAGTGTTAGTAAAGCGTCTGGAATGTTGCACCCGAGTACCAGGGGTCGAAAACTGAGACATATTTGAACACGTCTTCCGATTACATGGTTGATCATACTCTGGGTTCCACATGCATGTTTTAGCTGAAGGAAGAATCCCTTAAACCTGGAGAGTTGAGACCTGTGGAATGGGTACCATGCAATATGACTTCAAAGGGTCTTCATTTGCTCACCGAACCTCTCCAATCCTCTCACTGCTGCGTTTATGCCACTGTACTCACGCTTGATTCTCTTTCAGAGACATAGCAATCCATAGGTTTTAAGATACTTACTAGTCAGGTACATTATTAGGCGTTTAATATGGGGTTTTGAGTCCATTTCGTTGAGCAAGGAGTAGCTCTTTTCTATTCCATATTTGGCTTAAGGAACTTTATCTGTGCTCATTTCAATCTCTGGTTTTATGCAGCACCCCAACTCACCTTTCCCCTTAAGCAAGCATAAGTTGGTTTTCTAAATTTGGGACCATGTTCTGTTTTGAAATTCAGTTCCTGTGTAGCCAAGTTTACATTCCGTGTATTAGTGATATCTTATGATGTTTCTTTTTCTGTGTGACTTATTTCAGTTAGAATCATCATACCTGAATCCACTCATTATGCTGCTACGGGCCTGATGACATAGATTTCATTGCTGAGTGATATTGCATTGTACGTAAGTACCACAACTTCTTTATCCATTTTTCACTTTCTGTGATATTGAACTTGTACCGTAAACGAGGTTCTTGTAAACAGAGCCATCCCAAACTTTGGGGTGGCTGTGTCTTTTTGATTTTAATTTCCCTAAGCTATAGGACCATAAGTGGAAGTGCCCTAGGCTCTGTTGCTTTGTTTTTTAGATGTTTCAGGAAACACCATACACTTCTCCCGAGTGGCTGTTGGCAATTTACATCCCACCCATCAGCATAACAAGGCTCCCAGTTCTCCAACGCCTGTCCTGCCTTTCTGGATTTTACACTTTTTTGAGATGGCCCTTTTGACCGCGGGGAAGTGAGACTGCATTGTAGTGCAGATTTCCTTTGCAAGCTTGCTTGGTTGGCCAAAAAGGGCGCATGCGTTTTTTCCTGAATATATTCAGGAAAAAACGCATACGCCCTTCTTGGCCAAGTGCATCATTGTCGACATTCTGCCTCTTTTCCTATGCTTTAAATGCAATTCCAGTGTACCTCCTGAAATTGGTTTCCTGAAATTCTGCCCCGCTTTCAAGTCCTCTTGGCAGCCTTACTTCAGTATATTTTTGGACGATAGCTGTCATTTATAACTCTGCAGGTGTGTGAATTACAGTGCCCCTGAGCTCCTTTCTTCAACTCGCTTTCTTGTGAGCTGGCCGCAACACCGCAGGATTCCTTCAGGCACTAATCTGGTTGTGGCACGGCACGCTGAGCCTTTGGTTAATTCCTCTTCCTGGTGTGAAATGAGAGTTAAATTTGCCCGTCCAGACACCTGCAGGTAGTCTCTCATTGGTTCTCCCTATTCCTGTTCATCTTCCGCAGAAATTGCAAACTGGGCCAAACAGGAGGTTAAAGGCACTGACTCTCTAAGTTGGCAGAGTGTTAGTAAAGCGTCTGGAATGTTGCACCCGAGTACCAGGGGTCGAAAACTGAGACATATTTGAACACGGCTTCCGATCACACGGTTGATCATACTCTGGGTTCCACATGCATGTTTTAGCTGAAGGAAGAATCCCTTAAACCTGGAGAGTTGAGACCTGTGGAATGGGTACCATGCAATATGACTTCAAAGGGTCTTCATTTGCTCACCGAACCTCTCCAATCCTCTCACTGCTGCGTTTATGCCCCTGTACTCACGCTTGATTCTCTTTCAGAGACATAGCAATCCATAGGTTTTAAGATACTTACTAGTCAGGTACATTCTTAGGCGTTTAATATGGGGTGTTGAGTCCATTTCGTTGAGCAAGGAGTAGCTCTTGTCTATTCCATATTTGGCTTAAGGAACTTTATCTGTGCTCATTTCAATCTCTGGTTTTATGCAGCACCCCAACTCACCTTTCCCCTTAAGCAAGCATAAGTTGGTTTTCTAAATTTGAGACCCTGTTCTGTTTTGTAATCCAGTTCCTGTGTAGCCAAGTTTACATTCCGTGTATTAGTGATATCTTATGATGTTTCTTTTTCTGTGTGACTTATTTCAGTTAGAATCATCATACCTGAATCCACTCATTATGCTGCTACGGGCCTGATGACATAGATTTCATTGCTGAGTGATATTGCATTGTACGTAAGTACCACAACTTCTTTATCCATTTTTCACTTTCTGTGATATTGAACTTGTACCGTAAACGAGGTTCTTGTAAACAGAGCCATCCCAAACTTTGGGGTGGCTGTGTCTTTTTGATTTTAATTTCCCTAAGCTATAGGACCATAAGTGGAAGTGCCCTAGGCTCTGTTGCTTTGTTTTTTAGATGTTTCAGGAAACACCATACACTTCTCCCGAGTGGCTGTTGGCAATTTACATCCCACCCATCAGCATAACAAGGCTCCCAGTTCTCCAACGCCTGTCCTGCCTTTCTGGATTTTACACTTTTTTGAGATGGCCCTTTTGACCGCGGGGAAGTGAGACTGCATTGTAGTGCAGATTTCCTTTGCAAGCTTGCTTGGTTGGCCAAAAAGGGCGTATGCGTTTTTTCCTGAATATATTCAGGAAAAAACGCATACGCCCTTCTTGGCCAAGTGCATCATTGTCGACATTCTGCCTCTTTTCCTATGCTTTAAATGCAATTCCAGTGTACCTCCTGAAATTGGTTTCCTGAAATTCTGCCCCGCTTTCAAATCCTCTTGGCAGCCTTACTTCAGTATATTTTTGGACGATAGCTGTCATTTATAACTCTGCAGGTGTGTGAATTTCAGTGCCCCTGAGCTCCTTTCTTCAACTCGCTTTCTTGTGAGCTGGCCGCAACACCGCAGGATTCCTTCAGGCACTAATCTGGTTGTGGCACGGCACGCTGAGCCTTTGGTTAATTCCTCTTCCTGGTGTGAAATGAGAGTTAAATTTGCCCGTCCAGACACCTGCAGGTAGTCTCTCATTGGTTCTCCCTATTCCTGTTCATCTTCCGCAGAAATTGCAAACTGGGCCAAACAGGAGGTTAAAGGCACTGACTCTCTAAGTCGGCAGAGTGTTAGTAAAGCGTCTGGAATGTTGCACCCGAGTACCAGGGGTCGAAAACTGAGACATATTTGAACACGGCTTCCGATCACACGGTTGATCATACTCTGGGTTCCACATGCATGTTTTAGCTGAAGGAAGAATCCCTTAAACCTGGAGAGTTGAGACCTGTGGAATGGGTACCATGCAATATGACTTCAAAGGGTCTTCATTTGCTCACCGAACCTCGCCAATCCTCTCACTGCTGCGTTTATGCCCCTGTACTCACGCTTGATTCTCTTTCAGAGACATAGCAATCCATAGGTTTTAAGATACTTACTAGTCAGGTACATTCTTAGGCGTTTAATATGGGGTGTTGAGTCCATTTCGTTGAGCAAGGAGTAGCTCTTGTCTATTCCATATTTGGCTTAAGGAACTTTATCTGTGCTCATTTCAATCTCTGGTTTTATGCAGCACCCCAACTCACCTTTCCCCTTAAGCAAGCATAAGTTGGTTTTCTAAATTTGAGACCCTGTTCTGTTTTGTAATCAAGTTCCTGTGTAGCCAAGTTTACATTCCGTGTATTAGTGATATCTTATGGTGTTTCTATTTCTGTGTGACTTATTCCATATAGAATCATCATACCTGAATCCACTCATTATGCTGTTACGGGCCTGATGACATAGATTTCATTGCTGAGTGATATTGCATTGTACGTAAGTACCACAACTTCTTTATCCATTTTCCGCTTTCTGCGATATTGAACTTGTACCATAAACGCGGTTCTTGTAAACAGAGCCGTCCCAAACTTTGGGGTGGCTGTGTCTTTGTGATTTTAATTTCCCTAAGCTATAGGACCATAAGTGGAAGTGCCCTAGGCTCTGTTGCTTTGTTTTTTAGGTGTTTCAGGAAACACCATACACTTTTCCAGAGTGGCTGTTGGCAATTTACATCCCGCCCATTAGCATAACAAGGCTCCCAGTTCTCCATGGCCTGTCCTGTCTTTCTGGATTTTAGACTTTTTTCAGATGGCCCTTTTGTCCGGTGGGAAGTGAGACTTCATTGTAGTGCAGATTTCATTTGCAAGCTTGGTTGGTTGGCCAAAAAGTGCGTATGCGTTTTTTCCTGAATATATTCAGGAAAAAACGCATACGCCCTTTTTCGCCAAGTGCATCATTGTTGACGTTCTGCTTCTTTTCCTATGCTTTAAATGCAATTCCAGTCTACCTCCTGAAATTGGTTTCCTGCAATTCTGCCCTGCTTTGAAGTCCTCTTTTCAGGCTTACTTCAGTATATTTTTGGACGATAGCTGTCATTTATAACTCTGCAGGTTTGTGAATTACAGTGCCCCTGAGCTCCTTTCTTCAACTCGCTTTCTTGTGAGCTGGCCGCAACACCGCAGGATTGCTTCAGGCCCTAATCTGGTTCCGGCACGGCACGCTGAGCCTTTGGTTAATTCCTCTTCCTGGTGGGAAATGAGAGTTAAATTTTCCCGTCCAGACACCTCCAGCTAGTCTCTCATTGGTTCTCCCTATTCCTGTTCATCTTCTGCAGAAATTGCAAACTGGGCCAAACAGGAGGTGAAAGGCACTGACTCTCCAAGTCGGGAGAGTGTTAGTAAAGCGTCTGGAATGTTGCACCCGAGTATCAGGGGACAAAAACTGAGACATATTTGAACACGTCTCCCAGTCACACGGTTGATCATACTCTGAGTTCCACATGCATGATTTAGCTGAAGGAAGAATCCCTTAAATCTGGAGCGTTGAGACCCGTGGAATGGGTACCATGCAATATGACTTCAAGGTGTCTTCATTTGCTCACCGAACCTCTCCAATCCTATCACTGCTGCGTTTATGCCCCTGTACACACGCTTGATTCTCTTTTGGAGACATAGCGATCCATAGGTTTTAAGATACTTACTAGTCAGGGACAGTCCTAGGCGTTTAATATGGGTTGTTGAGTCCATTTCGTTGAGCAAGGAGTAGCTCTTGTCTATTACATATTTGGCTTAAGGAACTTTATCTGTGCTCATTTCAATCTCTGGTTTTATGCAGCACCCCAACTCACCTTTCCCCTTAAGCAAGCATAAGTTGGTTTTCTAAATTTGAGACCCTGTTCTGTTTTGTAATCCAGTTCCTGTGTAGCCAAGTTACATTCCGTGTATTAGTGATATCTTATGATGTTTCTTTTTCTGTGTGACTTATTTCAGTTAGAATCATCATACCTGAATCCACTTATGCTGCTACGTGCCTGATGACATAGATTTCATTGCTGAGTGATATTGCATTGTACGTAAGTACCACAACTTCTTTATCCATTTTTCACTTTCTGTGATATTGAACTTGTACCGTAAAGGAGGTTCTTGTAATAAGAGCTGTACCAAATTTTGGGGTGGCTGTGTCTTTTTGATTTTAATTTCCCTAAGCTATAGGACCATAAGTGGAAGTGCCCTAGGCTCTGTTGCTTTGTTTTTTAGATGTTTCAGGAAACACCATACACTTCTCCGGAGTGGCTGTTGGCAATTTACATCCCACCCATCAGCATAACAAGGATCCCAGTTCTCCAACGCCTGTCCTGCCTTTCTGGATTTTACACATTTTCCAGATGGCCGTTTTGACCGTGGGGAAGTGAGACTTCATTGTAGTGCAGATTTCCTTTGCAAGCTTGCTTGGTTGGCCAAAAACGGCGTATGCGTTTTTTCCTGAATATATTCAGGAAAAAACGCATATGCCATTTTTGGCCAAGTGCATCATTGTGGACGTTCTGCTTCTTTTCTTATGCTTTAAATGCAGTTCCAGTCTACCTCCTGAAATCGGTTTCCTGCAATTCTGCCCCGCTTTGAAGTCCTCTTGGCAGCCTTACTTCAGTATATTTTTGGACGATAGCTGTCATTTATAACTCTGCAGGTTTGTGAATTACAGTGCCCCTGAGCTCCTTTCTTCAACTCGCTTTCTTGTGAGCTGGCCGCAACACCGCAGGATTGCTTCAGGCCCTAATCTGGTTCCGGCACGGCACGCTGAGCCTTTGGTTAATTCCTCTTCCTGGTGGGAAATGAGAGTTAAATTTTCCCGTCCAGACACCTCCAGCTAGTCTCTCATTGGTTCTCCCTATTCCTGTTCATCTTCCGCAGAAATTGCAAACTGGGCCAAACAGGACGTTAAAGGCACTGACTCTCCAAGTCGGGAGAGTGTTAGTAAAGCGTCTGGAATGTTGCACCCGAGTACCAGGAGACGAGAACTGAGACATATTTGAACACGTCTCCCAATCACACGGTTGATCATACTCTGGGTTCCACAGGCATGTTTCAGCTGAAGGAAGAATCCCTTAAAACTGAGAGTTGAGACCTGTGGAATGGGTACCATGCAATATGACTTCAAAGGGTCTTCATTTGCTCACCGAACCTCTCCAATAATATCACTGCTGTGTTTATGCCTCTGTACACATGCTTGATTCTCTTTCGGAAACCTAGCAATCCATAGGTTTTAAGATACTTACTAGTCAGGTACATACTTAGGCGTTTAATATGGGGTGTTGAGTCCATTTCGTTGAGCAAGGAGTAGCTCTTGTCTATTACATATTTGGCTTAAGGAACTTTATCTGTGCTCATTTCAATCTCTGGTTTTATGCAGCACCCCAACTCACCTTTCCCCTTAAGCAAGCATAAGTTGGTTTTCTACATTTGAGACCCTGTTCTGTTTTGTAATTCAGTTTCTGTGTAACCAAGTTTACATTCCATGTATTAGTGATATCTTATGATGTTTTTTTTTCTGTGTGACTTATTTCAGTTAGAATCGTCATACCTGAATCCACTCACTATGCTGCTACGGGCCTGATGACATAGATTTCATTGCTGAGTGATATTGCATTGTACGTAAGTACCACAACTTCTTTATCCATTTTTCACTTTCTGTGATATTGAACTTGTACCATAAACGAGGTTCTTGTAAACAGAGCCGTCCGAAAATTTGGGGTGGCTGTGTCTTTTTGATTTTAATTTCCCTAAGCTATAGGACCATAAGTGGAAGTGCCCCAGGCGCTGTTGCTTTGTTTTTTAGATGTTTCAGGAAACACCATACACTTCTCCCGAGTGGCTGTTGCCAATTTACATCCCGCCCATCAGCATAACAAGGCTCCCAGATCTCCATGGCCTGTCCTGCCTTTCTGGATTTTACACTTTTTTCAGATGGCCCTTTTGACCAGGGGGAAGTGAGACTTCATTGTAGTGCAGATTTCCTTTGCAAGCTTGCTTGTTTTGCCAAAAAGGGCGTATGCGTTTTTTCCTGAATATATTCAGGAAAAAACGCAAACGCCCTTTTTGGCCAAGTGCATCATTGTGGACGTCCTGCCTCTTTTCCTATGCTTTAAATGCAATTCCAGTCTACCACCTGAAATCGGTTTCCTGCAATTCTGCCCCGCTTTGAAGTCCTCTTGGCAGCCTTACTTCAGTATATTTTTGGACGATAGCTGTCATTTATAACTCTGCAGGTTTGTGAATTACAGTGCCCCTGAGCTCCTTTCTTCAACTCGCTTTCTTGTGAGCTGGCCGCAACACCGCATGATTGCTTCAGGCCCTAATCTGGTTCTGGCACGTCACGCTGAGCCTTTGGTTAATTCCTCTTCCTGGTGGGAAATGGGAGTTAAATTTTCCCGTCCAGACACCTCCAGCTAGTCTCTCATTGGTTCTCCCTATTCCTGTTCATCTTCCGCGGAATTTGCAAACTGGGCCAAACAGGAGGTTAAAGGCACTGACTCTCCAAGTCGGGAGAGTGTTAGTAAAGCGTCTGGAATGTTGCACCTGAGTACCAGGGGACGAGAACTAAGACATATTTCAACACGTCTCCCGATCACATGGTTGATCATACTCTGGGTTCCACATTCATGTTTTAGCTGAAGGAAGAATCCCTTAAACCTGGTGAGTTGAGACCCGTGGAATGAGTACCATGCAATATGACTTCAAAGGGTCTTCATTTGCTCACCGAACCTCTCCAATTCTCTCACTGCTGCGTTTATGCCCCTGTACTCACGCTTGATTCTCTTTCAGAGACATAGCAATCCAAAGGTTTTAAGATACTGACTAGTCAGGTACATTCTTAGGCATTTAATATGGGGTTTTGAGTCCATTTCGTTGAGCAAGGAGTAGCTCTTGTCTATTCCATATTTGGCTTAAGGATCTTTATCTGTGCTCATTTCAATCTCTGGTTTTATGCAGCACCCCAACTCACTTTTCCCCTTAACCAAGCATAAGTTGGTTTTCTAAATTTGAGACCCTCTTCTGTTTTGTAATCCAGTTCCTGTGTAGATAAGTTTACATTCCATTTATTAGTGATATCTTATGATGTTTCTTTTTCTGTGTGACTTATTTCAGTTAGAATCATCATACCTGAATCCACTCATTATGCTTCTAAGGGCCTGATGACATAGATTTCATTGCTGAGTGATATTGCATTGTCCGTAAGTACCACAACTTCTTTATCCATTTTTCGCTTTCTGCGATATTGAACTTGTACCGTAAACGAGGTTCTTGTAAACAGAGCCGTCCCAACCTTTGGGGTGGCTGTGTCTTTTTTTTTTTTTTTTTTTTCGCGGTACGCGGGCCTCTCACCGCCATGGCCTCTCCCGCTGCGGAGCACAGGCTCCGGACGCACAGGCCCAGCGGCCACGGCTCACGGGCCCAGCTGCCCCGTGGCACGCAGGATCCTCCCGGACCGGGGCACGAACCCGTGTCCCCTGCATCGGCAGGCGGACTCTCAACCACTGCGCCACCAGGGAAGCCCAAGGCTGTCTCTTTTTGATTTTAATTTCCCTAAGGTATAGGACCATAAGTGGAAGTGAGCTAGGCTCTGTTGCTTTGTTTTTTAGATGTTTCAGGAAACACCATACACTTCTCCCAAGTGGCTGTTGCCAATTTACATCCCGCCCATCAGCATAACAAGGCTCCCAGATCTCCATGGCCTGTCCTGCCTTTCTGGATTTTACACTTTTTTCAGATGGCCCTTTTGACCAGGGGGAAGTGAGACTTCATTGTAGTGCAGATTTCCTTTGCAAGCTTGCTTGTTTTGCCAAAAAGGGCGTATGCGTTTTTTCCTGAATATATTCAGGAAAAAACGCATACGCCCTTTTTGGCCAAGTGCATCATTGTCGACGTTCTACCTCTTTTCCTATGCTTTAAAAGCAATTCCAGTCTACCTCCTGAAATTGGTTTCCTGCAATTCTGCCCCGCTTTCAAGTCCTCTTGGCAGCCTTACTTCAGTATATTTTTGGACGATAGCTGTCATTTATAACTCTGCAGGTTTGTGAATTACAGTGCCCCTGAGCTCCTTTCTTCAACTCGCTTTCTTGTGAGCTGGCCGCAACACCGCAGGATTGCTTCAGGCCCTAATCTGGTTCCGGCACCGCACGCTGAGCCTTTGGTTAATTCCTCTTCCTGGTGGGAAATGAGAGTTAAATTTGCCCGTCCAGACACCTCCAGCTAGTCTCTCATTTGTTGTCCCTATTCCTGTTCATCTTCCGCAGAAATTGCAAACTGGGCCAAACAGGAGGTTAAAGGCAGTGACTCTCCAAGTCGGGAGAGTGTTAGTAAAGCGCCTGGAATGTTGCACCCGAGTACCAGGGGACGAGAACTGAGACATATTTGAACACGTCTCCCAATCACACGGTTGATCATACTCTGGGTTCCACATGCATGTTTCAGCTAAAGGAAGAATCCCTTAAACCTGGAGAGTTGAGACCCGTGGAATGGGTACCATGCAATATGACTTCAAAGGTTCTTCATTTGCTCACCGAACCTCTCCAATCCTATCACTGCCGCGTTTATGTCCCTGTACACACACTTGATTCTCTTTCGGAGACATAGCAATACATAGGTTTTAAGATACTTACTAGTCAGGTACATTCTTAGGCGTTTAATATGGGGTGTTGAGTCCATTTCGTTGAGCAAGGAGTAGCTCTTGTCTATTACATATTTGGCTTAAGGAACTTTATCTGTGCTCATTTCAATCTCTGGTTTTATGCAGCACCCCAACTCACCTTTCCCCTTAAGCAAGCATAAGTTGGTTTTCTACATTTGAGACCCTGTTCTGTTTTGTAATCCAGTTCCTGTGTAGCCAAGTTTACATGCCGTGTATTAGTGATATCTTATGATGTTTCTTTTTCTGTGTGACTTATTTCAGTTAGAATCGTCATACCTGAATCCACTCACTATGCTGCTACGGGCCTGATGACATAGATTTCATTGCTGAGTGATATTGCATTGTACGTAAGTACCACAACTTCTTTATCCATTTTTCACTTTCTGCGATATTGAACTTTAACCATAAACGAGGTTCTTGTAAACAGAGCCGTCCCAAAATTTGGGGTGGCTGTGTCTTTTTGATTTTAATTTCCCTAAGCTATAGGACCATAAGTGGAAGTGCCCTAGGCTCTGTTGGTTTGTTTTTTAGATGTTTCAGGAAACACCATACACTTCTCCCCAGTGGCTGTTGCCAATTTACATCCCGCCCATCAGCATAACAAGGCTCCCAGTTCTCCATGGCCTGTCCTGCCTTTCTGGACTTTACACTTTTTTCAAATGGCCCTTTTGACCAGGGGGAAGTAAGACTTCATTGTAGTGCAGATTTCCTTTGCAAGCTTGCTTGGTTGGCCAAAAAGGGCATATGCGTTTTTTCCTGAATATATTCAGGAAAAAACGCATATGCACTTTTTGGCCAAGTGCATCATTGTCAACGTTCTGCCTGTTTTCCTATGCTTTAAATGCAATTCCAGTGTACCTACTGAAATAGGTTTCCTGCAATTCTGCCCCGCTTTCAAGTCCTCTTGGCAGCCTTACTTCAGTATATTTTTGGACGATAGCTGTCATTTATAACTCTGCACGTGTGTGAATTACAGTGCCCCTGAGCTCCTTTCTTCAACTCGCTTTCTTATGAGCTGGCCGCAACATCGCAGGATTGCTTCCGGCACTAATCTGGTTGTGGCACGGCACGCTGAGCCTTTGGTTAACTCCTCTTCCTGGTGGGAAATGAGAGTTAAATTTGCCCGTCCAGACACCTCCAGGTAGTCTCTCATCGGTTCTCCCTATTCCTGTTCATCTTCCGCAGAAATTGCAAACTGGGCCAAACAGGAGGTTAAAGGCACTGACTCTCCAAGTCGAGAGAGTGTTTGTAAAGCATCTGGAATGTTGCACCAGAGTACCAGGGGTCGAAAACTGAGACATATTTGAACACGTCTCCCGATCACACGGTTGATCATACTCTGGGTTCCACATGCATGTTTTAGCTGAAGTAAGAATCCCTTAAACCTGGAGAGTTGAGACCCGTGGAATGGGTACCATGCAATATGACTTCAAAGGGTCTTCATTTGCTCACCGAACCTCTCCAATCCTCTCACTGCTGCGTTTATGCCCCTGTACTCACGCTTGATTCTCTTTCAGAGACATAGCAATCCATAAGTTTTAAGATACTTACTAGTCAGGTACATTCTTAGGCGTTTAATATGGGGTGTTGAGTCCATTTCGTTGAGCAAGGAGTAGCTCTTGTCTATTCCATATTTGGCTTAAGGAACTTTATCTGTGCTCATTTCAATCTCTGGTTTTATGCAGCACCCCAACTCACCTTTCCGCTTAAGCAAGCATAAGTTGGTTTTCTAAATTTGAGACCCTGTTCTGTTTTGTAATCCAGTTCCTGTGTAGCCAAGTTTACATTCCGTGTATTAGTGATATCTTATGATGTTTCTTTTTCTGTGTGACTTATTTCAGTTAGAATCATCATACCTGAATCCACTCATTATGCTGCTACGGGCCTGTTGACATAGATGTCATTGCTGAGTGATATTGCATTGTACGTAAGTACCACAACTTCTTTATCCATTTTGCGCTTTCTGCGATATTGAAGTTGTACCATAAACGAGGTTCTTGTAAACAGCCATCCCAAACTTTGGGGTGGCTGTGTGTTGTTTATTTTAATTTCCCTAAGCTATAGGACCATAAGTGGAAGTGCCCTAGGCTCTGTTGCTTTGTTTTTTAGATGTTTCAAGAAACACCATACACTTCTTCCGAGTGGCTGTTGGCAATTTACATCCCACCCATCAGCATAACAAGGCTCCCAGTTCTCCATGGCCTGTCCTGCCTTTCTGGATTTTACACTTTTTTCACATGGCCCTTTTGACCATGGAGAAGTGAGAGTTCTTTGTAGTGCAGATTTCCTTTGCAAGCTTGCTTGGTTGGCCAAGAAGGGCGTATGCTTTTTTTTCCTGAATATATTCAGGAAAAAACGCATACACCCTTTTTGGCCAAGTGCATCATTGTCAAAGTTCTGCCTCTTTTCCTATGCTTTAAATGCAATTCCAGTCTACCTCCTGAAATCAGTTTCCTGCAATTCTGCCCCGCTTTCAAGTCCTCTTGGCAGCCTTACTTCAGTATATTTTTGGACGATAGCTGTCATTTATAACTCTGCATGTTTGTGAATTACAGTGCCCCTGAGCTCCTTTCTCCAACTCGCTTTCTTGTGAGCTGGCCACAACACTGCAGGATTGCTTCAGGCCGTAATCTGGTTCCGGCACGGCACGCTGAGCCTTTGGTTAATTCCTCTTCCTGGTGGGAAATGAGAGTTAAATTTGCCCGTCCAGACACCTCAAGCTAGTCTCTCATTGGTTCTCCCTATTCCTGTTTATCTTCCGCAGAAATTGCAAACTGGACCAAACAGGAGGTTAAAGGCACTGCCTCTCCAAGTCGGTAGAGTGTTAGTAAAGCGCCTGGAATGTTGCACCCGAGTACCAGGGGACGAAAACTGAGACATATTTGAACCCGTCTCCCGATCACATGGTTGATCATACTCTGGGTTCCACATGCATGTTTTAGCTGAAGGAAGAATCCCTTAAACCTGGAGAGTTGAGGCCCGTGGAATGGGTACCATGCAATATGACTTCAAAGGTTCTTCATTTGCTCATCGAACCTCTCCAATCCTATCACTGCTGCGTTTATGCCCATGTACACACGCTTGATTCTCTTTCGGAGACATAGCAATCCATAGGTTTTAAGATACTTACTAGTCAGGTACATTCTCAGGCGTTTAATATGGGGTGTTGAGTCCATTTCGTTGAGCAAGGAGTAGCTCTTGTCTATTACATATTTGGCTTAAGGAACTTTATCTGTGCTCATTTCAATCTCTGGTTTTATGCAGCACCCCAACTCACCTTTCCCCTTAAGCAAGCGTAAGTTGGTTTTCTGAATTTGAGACCCTGTTCTGTTTTGTAATTCAGTTCCTTTGTATCCAAGTTTACATTCCTTGTATTAGTGATATCTTATGATGTTTCTTTTTCTGTGTGACTTATTTCAGTTAGAATCATCATACCTGAATCCACTCATTATGCTGCTACGGGCCTGATGACATAGATTTCATTGCTGAGTGATATTGCATTGTACGTAAGTACCACATCTTCTTTATCCATTTTTCGCTTTCTGCGATATTGAACTTGTACCGTAAACGAGGTTCTTGTAAACAGCCATCCCAAACTTTGGGGTGGCTGTGTGTTTTTTATTTTAATTTCCCTAAGCTATAGGACCATAAGTGGAAGTGCCCTAGGCTCTGTTGCTTTGTTTTTTGATGTTTCAGGAAGCACCATACACTTCTCCCGAGTGGCTGTTGGCAATTTACATCCCGCCCATCAGCATAACAAGGCTCCCAGTTCTCCATGGCCTTTCCTGCCTTTCCGGATTTTACACTTTTTTCAGATGGCCCTTTTGACCGGGGGGAAGTGAGACTTCATTGTAGTGCAGATTTCCTTTGCAAGCTTGCTTGGTTGGCCAAAAAGGGCATATGCGTTTTTTCCTGAATATATTCAGGAAAAAACGCATATGCACTTTTTGGCCAAGTGCATCATTGTCAACGTTCTGCCTGTTTTCCTATGCTTTAAATGCAATTCCAGTGTACCTACTGAAATAGGTTTCCTGCAATTCTGCCCCGCTTTCAAGTCCTCTTGGCAGCCTTACTTCAGTATATTTTTGGACGATAGCTGTCATTTATAACTCTGCACGTGTGTGAATTACAGTGCCCCTGAGCTCCTTTCTTCAACTCGCTTTCTTGTGAGCTGGCCGCAACACCGCAGGATTGCTTCAGGCCCTAATCTGGTTCTGGCACGTCACGCTGAGCCTTTGGTTAATTCCTCTTCCTGGTGGGAAATGGGAGTTAAATTTTCCCGTCCAGACACCTCCAGCTAGTCTCTCATTGGTTCTCCCTATTCCTGTTCATCTTCCGCGGAATTTGCAAACTGGGCCAAACAGGAGGTTAAAGGCACTGACTCTCCAAGTCGGGAGAGTGTTAGTAAAGCGTCTGGAATGTTGCACCTGAGTACCAGGGGACGAGAACTAAGACATATTTCAACACGTCTCCCGATCACATGGTTGATCATACTCTGGGTTCCACATTCATGTTTTAGCTGAAGGAAGAATCACTTAAACCTGGTGAGTTGAGACCCGTGGAATGAGTACCATGCAATATGACTTCAAAGGGTCTTCATTTGCTCACCGAACCTCTCCAATCCTCTCACTGCTGCGTTTATGCCCCTGTACTCACGCTTGATTCTCTTTCAGAGACATAGCAATCCAAAGGTTTTAAGATACTGACTAGTCAGGTACATTCTTAGGCATTTAATATGGGGTTTTGAGTCCATTTCGTTGAGCAAGGAGTAGCTCTTGTCTATTCCATATTTGGCTTAAGGATCTTTACCTGTGCTCATTTCAATCTCTGGTTTTATGCAACACCCCAACTCACCTTTCCCCTTAACCAAGCATAAGTTGGTTTTCTAAATTTGAGACCCTCTTCTGTTTTGTAATCCAGTTCCTGTGTAGATAAGTTTACATTCCATTTATTAGTGATATCTTATGATGTTTCTTTTTCTGTGTGACTTATTTCAGTTAGAATCATCATACCTGAATCCACTGATTATGCTTCTAAGGGCCTGATGACATAGATTTCATTGCTGAGTGATATTGCATTGTCCGTAAGTACCACAACTTCTTTATCCATTTTTCGCTTTCTGCGATATTGAACTTGTACCGTAAACGAGGTTCTTGTAAACAGAGCCGTCCCAACCTTTGGGGTGGCTGTGTCTTTTTTTTTTTTTTTTTTTTTGCGGTACGCGGGCCTCTCACCGCCATGGCCTCTCCCGCTGCGGAGCACAGGCTCCGGACGCACAGGCCCAGCGGCCACGGCTCACGGGCCCAGCCGCCCCGCGGCACGCAGGATCCTCCCGGACCGGGGCACGAACCCGTGTCCCCTGCATCGGCAGGCGGACTCTCAACCACTGCGCCACCAGGGAAGCCCAAGGCTGTCTCTTTTTGATTTTAATTTCCCTAAGGTATAGGACCATAAGTGGAAGTGCCCTAGGCTCTGTTGCTTTGTTTTTTAGATGTTTCAGGAAACACCATACACTTCTCCCAAGTGGCTGTTGCCAATTTACATCCCGCCCATCAGCATAACAAGGCTCCCAGATCTCCATGGCCTGTCCTGCCTTTCTGGATTTTACACTTTTTTCAGATGGCCCTTTTGACCAGGGGGAAGTGAGACTTCATTGTAGTGCAGATTTCCTTTGCAAGCTTGCTTGTTTTGCCAAAAAGGGCGTATGCGTTTTTTCCTGAATATATTCAGGAAAAAACGCATACGCCCTTTTTGGCCAAGTGCATCATTGTCGACGTTCTACCTCTTTTCCTATGCTTTAAAAGCAATTCCAGTCTACCTCCTGAAATTGGTTTCCTGCAATTCTGCCCCGCTTTCAAGTCCTCTTGGCAGCCTTACTTCAGTATATTTTTGGACGATAGCTGTCATTTATAACTCTGCAGGTTTGTGAATTACAGTGCCCCTGAGCTCCTTTCTTCAACTCGCTTTCTTGTGAGCTGGCCGCAACACCGCAGGATTGCTTCAGGCCCTAATCTGGTTCCGGCACCGCACGCTGAGCCTTTGGTTAACTCCTCTTCCTGGTGGGAAATGAGAGTTAAATTTGCCCGTCCAGACACCTCCAGGTAGTCTCTCATCGGTTCTCCCTATTCCTGTTCATCTTCCGCAGAAATTGCAAACTGGGCCAAACAGGAGGTTAAAGGCACTGACTCTCCAAGTCGAGAGAGTGTTTGTAAAGCATCTGGAATGTTGCACCAGAGTACCAGGGGTCGAAAACTGAGACATATTTGAACACGTCTCCCGATCACACGGTTGATCATACTCTGGGTTCCACATGCATGTTTTAGCTGAAGTAAGAATCCCTTAAACCTGGAGAGTTGAGACCCGTGGAATGGGTACCATGCAATATGACTTCAAAGGGTCTTCATTTGCTCACCGAACCTCTCCAATCCTCTCACTGCTGCGTTTATGCCCCTGTACTCACGCTTGATTCTCTTTCAGAGACATAGCAATCCATAGGTTTTAAGATACTTACTAGTCAGGTACATTCTTAGGCGTTTAATATGGGGTGTTGAGTCCATTTCGTTGAGCAAGGAGTAGCTCTTGTCTATTCCATATTTGGCTTAAGGAACTTTATCTGTGCTCATTTCAATCTCTGGTTTTATGCAGCACCCCAACTCACCTTTCCCCTTAAGCAAGCATAAGTTGGTTTTCTAAATTTGAGACCCTGTTCTGTTTTGTAATCCAGTTCCTGTGTAGCCAAGTTTACATTCCGTGTATTAGTGATATCTTATGATGTTTCTTTTTCTGTGTGACTTATTTCAGTTAGAATCATCATACCTGAATCCACTCATTATGCTGCTACGGGCCTGTTGACATAGATGTCATTGCTGAGTGATATTGCATTGTACGTAAGTACCACAACTTCTTTATCCATTTTTCGCTTTCTGCGATATTGAAGTTGTACCGTAAACGAGGTTCTTGTAAACAGCCATCCCAAACTTTGGGGTGGCTGTGTGTTTTTTATTTTAATTTCCCTAAGCTATAGGACCATAAGTGGAAGTGCCCTAGGCTCTGTTGCTTTGTTTTTTAGATGTTTCAAGAAACACCATACACTTCTTCCGAGTGGCTGTTGGCAATTTACATCCCACCCATCAGCATAACAAGGCTCCCAGTTCTCCATGGCCTGTCCTGCCTTTCTGGATTTTACACTTTTTTCACATGGCCCTTTTGACCATGGAGAAGTGAGAGTTCTTTGTAGTGCAGATTTCCTTTGCAAGCTTGCTTGGTTGGCCAAGAAGTGCGTATGCGTTTTTTTCCTGAATATATTCAGGAAAAAACGCATACGCCCTTTTTGGCCAAGTGCATCATTGTCAAAGTTCTGCCTCTTTTCCTATGCTTTAAATGCAATTCCAGTCTACCTCCTGAAATCAGTTTCCTGCAATTCTGCCCCGCTTTCAAGTCCTCTTGGCAGCCTTACTTCAGTATATTTTTGGACGATAGCTGTCATTTATAACTCTGCATGTTTGTGAATTACAGTGCCCCTGAGCTCCTTTCTCCAACTCGCTTTCTTGTGAGCTGGCCACAACACTGCAGGATTGCTTCAGGCCGTAATCTGGTTCCGGCACGGCACGCTGAGCCTTTGGTTAATTCCTCTTCCTGGTGGGAAATGAGAGTTAAATTTGCCCGTCCAGACACCTCCAGCTAGTCTCTCATTGGTTCTCCCTATTCCTGTTTATCTTCCGCAGAAATTGCAAACTGGACCAAACAGGAGGTTAAAGGCACTGCCTCTCCAAGTCGGTAGAGTGTTAGTAAAGCGCCTGGAATGTTGCACCCGAGTACCAGGGGACGAAAACTGAGACATATTTGAACCCGTCTCCCGATCACATGGTTGATCATACTCTGGGTTCCACATGCATGTTTTAGCTGAAGGAAGAATCCCTTAAACCTGGAGAGTTGAGGCCCGTGGAATGGGTACCATGCAATATGACTTCAAAGGTTCTTCATTTGCTCATCGAACCTCTCCAATCCTATCACTGCTGCGTTTATGCCCCTGTACACACGCTTGACTCTCTTTCGGAGACATAGCAATCCATAGGTTTTAAGATACTTACTAGTCAGGTACATTCTCAGGCGTTTAATATGGGGTGTTGAGTCCATTTCGTTGAGCAAGGAGTAACTCTTGTCTATTACATATTTGGCTTAAGGAACTTTATCTGTGCTCATTTCAATCTCTGGTTTTATGCAGCACCCCAACTCACCTTTCCCCTTAAGCAAGCGTAAGTTGGTTTTCTGAATTTGAGACCCTGTTCTGTTTTGTAATTCAGTTCCTTTGTATCCAAGTTTACATTCCTTGTATTAGTGATATCTTATGATGTTTCTTTTTCTGTGTGACTTATTTCAGTTAGAATCATCATACCTGAATCCACTCATTATGCTGCTACGGGCCTGATGACATAGATTTCATTGCTGAGTGATATTGCATTGTACGTAAGTACCACATCTTCTTTATCCATTTTTCGCTTTCTGCGATATTGAACTTGTACTGTAAACGAGGTTCTTGTAAACAGCCATCCCAAACTTTGGGGTGGCTGTGTGTTTTTTATTTTAATTTCCCTAAGCTATAGGACCATAAGTGGAAGTGCCCTAGGCTCTGTTGCTTTGTTTTTTAGATGTTTCAGGAAGCACCATACACTTCTCCCGAGTGGCTGTTGGCAATTTACATCCCGCCCATCAGCATAACAAGGCTCCCCTTTCTCCATGGCCTTTCCTGCCTTTCCGGATTTTACACTTTTTTCAGATGGCCCTTTTGACCGGGGGGAAGTGAGACTTCATTGTAGTGCAGATTTCCTTTGCAAGCTTGCTTGGTTGGCCAAAAAGGGCATATGCGTTTTTTCCTGAATATATTCAGGAAAAAACGCATATGCACTTTTTGGCCAAGTGCATCATTGTCAACGTTCTGCCTGTTTTCCTATGCTTTAAATGCAATTCCAGTGTACCTACTGAAATAGGTTTCCTGCAATTCTGCCCCGCTTTCAAGTCCTCTTGGCAGCCTTACTTCAGTATATTTTTGGACGATAGCTGTCATTTATAACTCTGCACGTGTGTGAATTACAGTGCCCCTGAGCTCCTTTCTTCAACTCACTTTCTTATGAGCTGGCCGCAACATCGCAGGATTGCTTCCGGCACTAATCTGGTTGTGGCACGGCACGCTGAGCCTTTGGTTAATTCCTCTTCCTGGTGGGAAATGAGAGTTAAATTTGCCCGTCCAGACACCTCCAGGTAGTCTCTCATCGGTTCTCCCTATTCCTGTTCATCTTCCGCAGAAATTGCAAACTGGGCCACACAGGAGGTTAAAGGCACTGACTCTCCAAGTCGAGAGAGTGTTAGTAAAGCATCTGGAATGTTGCACCAGAGTACCAGGGGTCGAAAACTGAGACATATTTGAACACGTCTCCTGGTCACACGGTTGATCATACTCTGGGTTCCACATGCATGTTTTAGCTGAAGTAAGAATCCCTTAAACCTGGAGAGTTGAGACCCGTGGAATGGGTACCATGCAATATGACTTCAAAGGGTCTTCATTTGCTCACCGAAACTCTCCAATCCTCTCACTGCTGCGTTTATGCCCCTGTACTCACGCTTGATTCTCTTTCTGAGACATAGCAATCCATAGGTTTTAAGATACTTACTAGTCAGGTACATTCTTAGGCGTTTAATATGGGGTGTTGAGTCCATTTCGTTGAGCAAGGAGTAGCTCTTGTCTATTCCATATTTGGCTTAAGGAACTTTATCTGTGCTCATTTCAATCTCTGGTTTTATGCAGCACCCCAACTCACCTTTCCGCTTAAGCAAGCATAAGTTGGTTTTCTAAATTTGATACCCTGTTCTGTTTTGTAATCCAGTTCCTGTGTAGCCAAGTTTACATTCCGTGTATTAGTGATATCTTATGATGTTTCTTTTTCTGTGTGACTTATTTCAGTTAGAATCATCATACCTGAATCCACTCATTATGCTGCTACGGGCCTGATGACATAGATGTCATTGCTGAGTGATATTGCATTGTACGTAAGTACCACAACTTCTTTATCCATTTTTCGCTTTCTGCGATATTGAAATTGTACCGTAAACGAGGTTCTTGTAAACAGCCATCCCAAACTTTGGGGTGGCTGTGTGTTTTTTATTTTAATTTCCCTAAGCTATAGGACCATAAGTGGAAGTGCCCTAGGCTCTGTTGCTTTGTTTTTTAGATGTTTCAGGAAACACCATACACTTCTCCCGAGTGGCTGTTGGCAATTTACATCCCACCCATCAGCATAACAAGGCTCCCAGTTCTCCATGGCCTGTCCTGCCTTTCTGGATTTTACACTTTTTTCACATGGCCCTTTTGACCATGGAGAAGTGAGAGTTCTTTGTAGTGCAGATTTCCTTTGCAAGCTTGCTTGGTTGGCCAAAAAGGGCGTATGCGTTTTTTTCCTGAATATATTCAGGAAAAAACGCATACGTCCTTTTTGGCCAAGTGCATCATTGTCAAAGTTCTGCCTCTTTTCCTATGCTTTAAATGCAATACCAGTCTACCTCCTGAAATCAGTTTCCTGCAATTCTGCCCCGCTTTCAAGTCCTCTTGGCAGCCTTACTTCAGTATATTTTTGGACGATAGCTGTCATTTATAACTCTGCAGGTTTGTGAATTACAGTGCCCCTGAGCTCCTTTCTCCAACTCGCTTTCTTGTGAGCTGGCCACAACACTGCAGGATTGCTTCAGGCCGTAATCTGGTTCCGGCACGGCACGCTGAGCCTTTGGTTAATTCCTCTTCCTGGTGGGAAATGAGAGTTAAATTTTCCCGTCCAGACACCTCCAGCTAGTCTCTCATTGGTTCTCCCTATTCCTGTTTATCTTCCGCAGAAATTGCAAACTGGACCAAACAGGAGGTTAAAGGCACTGACTCTCCAAGTCGGCAGAGTGTTAGTAAAGGGCCTGGAATGTTGCACCCGAGTACCAGGGGACGAAAACTGAGACATATTTGAACCCGTCTCCCGATCACATGGTTGATCATACTCTGGGTTCCACATGCATGTTTTAGCTGAAGGAAGAATCCCTTAAACCTGGAGAGTTGAGACCCGTGGAATGGGTACCATGCAATATGACTTCAATGGTTCTTCATTTGCTCACCGAACCTCTCCAATCCTATCACTGCTGCGTTTATGCCCCTGTACACATGCTTGATTCTCTTTCGGAGACATAGCAATCCATAGGTTTTAAGATACTTACTAGTCAGGTACATTCTCAGGCGTTTAATATGGGGTGTTGAGTCCATTTCGTTGAGCAAGGAGTAGCTCTTGTCTATTACATATTTGGCTTAAGGAACTTTATCTGTGCTCATTTCAATCTCTGGTTTTATGCAGCACCCCAACTCACCTTTCCCCTTTAGCAAGCGTAAGTTGGTTTTCTGAATTTGAGACCCTGTTCTGTTTTGTAATTCAGTTCCTTTGTATCCAAGTTTACATTCCTTGTATTAGTGATATCTTATGATGTTTCTTTTTCTGTGTGACTTATTTCAGTTAGAATCATCATACCTGAATCCACTCATTATGCTGCTACGGGCCTGATGACATAGATTTCATTGCTGAGTGATATTGCATTGTACATAAGTACCACAACTTCTTTATCCATTTTTTGCTTTCTGTGATATTGTACTTGTACCGTAAACGAGGTTCTTGTAAAGAGAGCCATCCCAAACTATGGGTCTGCTGTGTCTTTTTGATTTTAATTTCCCTAAGCTATAGGATCATAAGTGGAAGTGCCCTAGGCTCTGTTGCTTTGTTTTTTAGATGTTTCAGGAAGCACCATACACTTCTCCCGAGTGGCTGTTGGCAAGTTACATCCCGCGCATCAGCATAACAAGGTTCCCAGTTCTCCATGGCCTTTCCTGCCTTTCTGGATTTTACACTTTTTTCAGATGGCCCTTTTGACCGGGGGGAAGTGAGACTTCATTGTAGTGCAGATTTCCTTTGCAAGCTTGCTTGGTTGGCCAAAAAGGGCGTATGCGTTTTTTCCTGAATATATTCAGGAAAAAACGCATTCGCCCTTTTTGTCCAAGTGCATCATTGTCGACGTTCTGCCTCTTTTCCTATGCTTTAAATGCAATTCCAGTCTACCTCCTGAAATCGGTTTCCTGCAATTCTGCCCCGCTTTCAAGTCCTCTTGGCAGCCTTACTTCAGTATATTTTTGGACGATAGCTGTCATTTATAACTCTGCAGGTTTGTGAGTTACAGTGCCCCTGAGCTCCTTTCTTCAACTCGCTTTCTTGTGAGCTGGCCGCAACACCGCAGGATTGTTTCAGGCCCTAATCTGGTTCCGGCACGGCACGCTGAGCCTTTGGTTAATTCCTCTTCCTGGTGGGAAATGAGAGTTAAATTTGCCCGTCCAGACACCTCCAGCTAGTCTCTCATTGGTTTTCCCTATTCCTGTTCATCTTCCGCAGAAATTGCAAACTGGGCCAAAGAGGAGGTTAAAGGCACAGACTCTCCAAGTCAGGAGAGTTTTAGTAAAGCATCTGGAATGTTGCACCCAAGTACCAGGGGACGAGAACTGAGACATATTTGAACATGTCTCCCGATCACATGGTTGATCATACTCTGGGTTCCACATGCATGTTTTAGCTGAAGGAAAAATCCCTTAAACCTGGAGAGTTGAGACCCGTGGATTGGGTTCCATGCAATATGACTTCAAAGGGTCTTCATTTGCTCACCGAACCTCTCCAATCCTATCACTGCTGCGTTTATGCCCCTGTACAAACACTTGATTCTGTTTTGGAGACATAGCAATCCATAGGTTTTAGGATACTTACTAGTCAATTACATTATTAGGCGTTTAATATTGGGTGATGAGTCTATTTCGTTGAGCAAGGAGTAGCTCTTGTATATTACATATTTGGCTTAAGGAACTTTATCTGTGCTCATTTCAATCTCTGGTTTTATGCAGCACCCCAACTCACCTTTCCACTTAAGCTAGCATAAGTTGGTTTTCTGAATTTGAGACCCTGTTCTGTTTTGTAATTCAGTTCCTTTATAGCCAAGTTTACATTCCGTTTATTAGTGATATCTTATGATGTTTCTTTTTCTGTGTGACTTATTTCAGTTAGAATCATCATACCAGAATCCACTCATTATGCTGCTACGGGCCTGATGACATAGATTTCATTGCTGAGTGATATTGCATTGTCCGTAAGTACCACAACTTCTTTATCCATTTTTCGCTTTCTGCGATATTGAACTTGTACCGTAAACGAGGTTCTTGTAAACAGAGCCATCCCAAACTTTGGGGTGGCTGTGTCTTTTTGATTTTAATTTCCCTAAGCTATAGGACCATAAGTGGAAGGGTCCTAGGCTCTGTTGCTTTGTTTTTTAGATGTTTCAGGAAACAACATACACTTCTCCCGAGTGGCTGTTGGCAATTTACATCCCGCCCATCAGCATAACAAGGCTCCCAGTTCTCCATGGCCTGTCCTGCCTTTCTGGATTTTACACTTTTTTCACATGGCCCTTTTGACCGGGGAGATGTGAGACTTCTTTGTAGTGCAGATTTCCTTTGTAAGCTTGCTCCATTGGCCAAAGAGGGCGTATGCGTTTTTTTCCTGAATATATTAAGGAAAAAACACATACGCCCTTTTTGGCCAAGTGCATCATTGTCGACGTTCTGCCTCTTTTCCTATGCTTTAAATGAAATTCCAGTCTACCTCCTGAAATTGGTTTCCTGCAATTCTGCCCCGCATTCAAAACCTCTTGGCAGCCTTACTTCAGTATATTTTTGGACGATAGCTGTCATTTATAACTCTGCAGGTTTGTGAATTACAGTGCCCCTGAGCTCCTTTCTTCAACTCACTTTCTTGTGAGCTGGCCGCAACACCGCAGGATTGCTTCAGGCCCTAATATGGTTCCGGCACGGCCCGCTGAGCCTTTGGTTAATTCCTCTTCCTGGTGGGAAATGGAGTTAAATTTGCCCGTCCAGACACCTCCAGCTAGTCTCTCATTTGTTCTCCCTATTCCTGTTCATCTTCCGCAGAAATTGCCAACTGGGCCAAACAGGAGGTTAAAGGCACTGACTCTCCAAGTCGGGAGAGTGTTAGTAAAGCGTCTGGAATGTTGCACCCGAGTACCAGGGGACGAGAACTAAGACATATTTCAACACGTCTCCCAATCACATGGTTGATCATACTCTGGGTTCCACATGCATGTTTTAGCTGAAGGAAGAATCCCTTAAACCTGGAGAGTTGAGACCCGTGGAATGGGTACCATGCAATATGACTTCAAAGGGTCTTCATTTGCTCACCGAACCTCTCCAATCCTATCACTGCTGCGTTTATGCCCCTGTTCTCACGCTTGATTCTCTTTCGGAGACATAGCAATCCATAGGTTTTAAGATAATTACTAGTCAGGTACTTTATTAGGCGTTTAATATGGGGTTTTGAGTCCATTTCGTTGAGCAAGGAGTAGCTCTTGTCTATTACATATTTGGCTTAAGGAACTTTATCTGTGCTCATTTCAATCTCTGGTTTTATGCAGCACCCGAATTCACCTTTCCCCTTAAGCAAGCATAAGTTGGTTTTCTAAATTTGAGACCCTGTTCTGTTTTGTAATCCAGTTCCTGTGTAGCCAAGTTTACATTCCGTGTATTAGTGATATCTTATGATGTTTCTTTTTCTGTGTGACTTATTTCAGTTAGAATCATCATACCTGAATCCACTCATTATGCTGCTACGGGCCTGATGACATAGATTTCATTGCTGAGTGATATTGCATTGTACGTAAGTACCACAACTTCTTTATCTATTTTTCACTTTCTGCGATATTGAACTTGTACTGTAAACGACGTTCTTATAAACAGAGCCGTACCAAATTTTGGGGTGGCTGTGTCTTTTTGATTTTAATTTCCCTAAGCTATAGGACCATAAGTGGAAGTGCCCTAGGCTCTGTTGCTTTGTTTTTTAGATGTTTCAGAAAACACCATACACTTCTCCCCAGTGGCTGTTGGCAATTTACATCCTGCCCATCAGCATAACAAGGCTCCAAGTTCTCCATGGCCTGTCCTGCCTTTCTGGATTTTACACTTTTTTCAGATGGCCCTTTTGACAGGGTTGAAGTGAGACTTCATTGTAGTGCAGATTTCCTTTGCAAGCTTGCTTGGTTGGCCAAAAAGGGCGTATGCTTTTTTTCCTGAATATATTCAGGAAAAAACGCATACGCCCTTTTTGGCCAAGTGCATCATTGTCGACGTTCTGCCTCTTTTCCGATGCTTTAAATGCAATTCCAGTCTACCTCCTGAAATCGGTTTCCTGCAATTCTGCCCCGCTTTCAAGTCCTCTTGGCAGCCTTACTTCAGTATATTTTTGGACGATAGCTGTCATTTATAACTGTGCAGGTTTGTGAATTACAGTGCCCATGAGCTCCTTTCTTCAACTCGCTTTCATGTGATCTGGCCACAACACCGCAGGACTGCTTCAGACCCTAATCTGGTTCCGGCATGGCACGCTGAGCCTTTGGATAATTCCTCTTCCTGGTGGGAAATGAGAGTTAAATTTGCCCGTCCAGACACCTCCAGCTAGTCTCTCATTGGTTCTCCCTATTCCTGTACATCTTCCGCGTAATTTGCAAACTGGGTCAAACAGGAGGTTAAAGGCACTGACTCTCCAAGTCGGGAGAGTGTTAGTAAAGCATCTACAATGTTGCACCCGAGTACCAGGGGATGAGAACTGAGACATATTTGAACATGACTCCCGATCACACGGTTGATCATACTATGGGTTCCACATGCATGTTTTAGCTGAAGGAAGAATCCCTTAAACCTGGAACGTTGAGACCCATGGAATGGGTACCATGCAATATGACTTCAAAGGGTCTTCATTTGCTCACCGAACCTCTCCAATCCTATCACTGCTGCATTTATGCCCCTGTACACACGCTTGATTCTCTTTTGGAGACATAGCAATGCATAGGTTTTAAGATACTTACTAGTCAGGTACATTCTTAGGCGTTTAATATGGGGTGTTGAGTCCATTTCGTTGAGCAAGGAGTAGCTCTTGTCTATTCCATATTTGGCTTAAGGAACTTTATCTGTGCTCATTTCAATCTCTGGTTTTATGCAGCACCCCAACTCACCTTTCCCCTTAAGCAAGCATAAGTTGGTTTTCTAAATTTGAGACCCTGTTCTGTTTTGTAATGCAGTTCCTGTGTAGCCAAGTTTACATTCCGTGTATTAGTGATATCTTATGATGTTTCTTTTTCTGTGTGACTTATTTCAGTTAGAATCATCATACCTGAATCCACTCATTATGCTGCTACGGGCCTGATGACATAGATTTCATTGCTGACTGATATTGCATTGTACATAAGTACCACAACTTCTTTATCCATTTTTCACTTTCTGCGATATTGAACTCTTACCGTAAACGAGGTTCTTGTAAACAGAGCTGTCCCAAACTTCGGGGTGGCTGTGTCTTTTTGATTTTAATTTCCCTAAGCTATAGGACCATAAGTGGAAGTGCCCTAGGCTCTGTTGTTTTGTTTTTTAGATGTTTCAGGAAACACCATACACTTCTCCCGAGTGGCTGTTGGAAATTTACATCCCGCCCATCAGCATAACAAGGCTCCCAGTTCTCCATGGCCTGTCCTGCCTTTCTGGATTTTACACTTTTTTCAGATGGCCCTTTTGACCGGGGGGAAGTGAGACTTCATTGTAGCGCAGATTTCTTTTGCAAGCTTGCTTGGTGGGCCAAAAAGGGCGTATGCGTTTTTTCCTGAATATATTCAGGAAAAAACGCATACGCCCTTTTTGGCCAAGTGCATCATTGTCGACATTCTGCCTCTTTTCCTATGCTTTAAATGCAATTCCAGTCTACCTCCTGAAATCGGTTTCCTGCAATTCTGCCCCGCTTTCAAGTCCTCTTGGCAGCCTTACTTCAGTATATTTTTGGACGATAGCTGTCATTTATAACTCTGCACGTTTGTGAATTACAGTGCCCCTGAGCTCCTTTCTTCAACTCGCTTTCTTGTGAGCTGGCCGCAACACCACAGGATTGCTTCAGGCCCTAATCTGGTTCCGGCATGGCACGCTGAGCCTTCGGTTAATTCCTCTTCCTGGTGGGAAATGAGAGTTAAATTTGCCCGTCCAGACACCTCCAGCTAGTCTCTCATTGGTTCTCCCTATTCCAGTTCATCTTTCGCAGAAATTGCAAACTGGGCCAAACAGGAGGTTAAACGCACTGACTCTCGAGTCGGGAGAGTGTTAGTAAAGTGTCTGGAATGATGCACCCGTGTACCAGGGGACGAGAACTGAGACATATTGGAACACGTCTCCCGATCACACGGTTGATCATACTCTGGGTTCCACATGCATGCTTTAGCTGAAGGAAGAATCGCTTAAACCTGGAGAGTTGAGACCCGTGGAATGGGTACCATGCAATATGACTTCAAAGGGTCTTCATTTGCTCACCGAACCTCTCCAATCCTATCACTGCTGCGTTTATGCCCCTGTACACACGCTTGATTCTCTTTCGGAGACATAGCGATCCATAGCTTTTAAGATACTTACTAGTCAGGTACATTCTTAGGCGTTTAATATGGGGTGTTGAGTCCATTTCGTTGAGCAAGGAGTAGCTCTTGTCTATTCCATATTTGGCTTAAGGAACTTTATCTGTGCTCATTTCAATCTCTGGTTTTATGCAGCACCCCAACTCACCTTTCCCCTTAAGCAAGCATAAGTTGGTTTTCTAAATTTGAGACCCTGTTCTATTTTGTAATGCAGTTCCTGTGTAGCCAAGTTTACATTCCGTGTATTAGTGATATCTTATGATGTTTCTTTTTCTGTGTGACTTATTTCAGTTAGAATCATCATACCTGAATCCACTCATTATGCTGCTACGGGCCTGATGACATAGATTTCATTGCTGACTGATATTGCATTGTACATAAGTACCACAACTTCTTTATCCATTTTTCACTTTCTGCGATATTGAACTAGTACCGTAAACGAGGTTCTTGTAAACAGAGCTGTCCCAAACTTTGGGGTGGCTGTGTCTTTTTGATTTTAATTTCCCTAAGCTATAGGACCATAAGTGGAAGTGCCCTAGGCTCTGTTGTTTTGTTTTTTAGATGTTTCAGGAAACACCATACACTTCTCCCGAGTGGCTGTTGGAAATTTACATCCCGCCCATCAGCATAACAAGGCTCCCAGTTCTCCATGGCCTGTCCTGCCTTTCTGGATTTTACACTTTTTTCAGATGGCCCTTTTGACTGGGGGGAAGTGAGACTTCATTGTAGCGCAGATTTCTTTTGCAAGCTTGCTTGGTTGGCCAAAAAGGGCGTATGCGTTTTTTCCTGAATATATTCAGGAAAAAACGCATACGCCCTTTTTGGCCAAGTGCATCATTGTCGACATTCTGCCTCTTTTCCTATGCTTTAAATGCAATTCCAGTCTACCTCCTGAAATCGGTTTCCTGCAATTCTGCCCCGCTTTCAAGTCCTCTTGGCAGCCTTACTTCAGTATATTTTTGGACGATAGCTGTCATTTATAACTCTGCACGTTTGTGAATTACAGTGCCCCTGAGCTCCTTTCTTCAACTCGCTTTCTTGTGAGCTGGCCGCAACACCGCAGGATTGCTTCAGGCCCTAATCTGGTTCCGGCACGGCACGCTGAGCCTGTAGTTAATTCCTCTTCCTGGTGGGAAATGAGAGTTAAATTTGCCCGTCCAGACACCTCCAGCAAGTCTCTCATTGGTTCTCCCTATTCCTGTTCATGTTCCGCAGAAATTGCAGAATGGGCCAAACAGGAGGTTAAAGGCACTGACTCTCCAAGTCGGGAGAGTGTTAGTAAAGCATCTGGAATACTGCACCCGAGTACCAGGGGACGAGAACTGAGACATATTGGAACACGTCTCCCGATCACACGGTTGATGATACTCTGGGTTCCACATGCATGTTTTAGCTGAAGGAAGAATCCTTTAAACCTGGAGAGTTGAGACCCGTGGAATGGGTACCATGCAATATGACTTCAATGGGTCTTCATTTGCTCACCGAACCTCTCCAATCCTATCACTGCTGCGTTTATTCCCCTGTACACATGCTTGATTCTCTTTCGGAGACATAGCAATCCATAGGTTTTAAGATACTTACTAGTCAGGTACATTCTTAGGCGTTTAATATGGGGTGTTGAGTCCATTTCGTTGAACAAGTAGTAGCTCTTGTCTATTACATATTTGGCTTAAGGAACTTTATCTGTGCTCATTTCAATCTCTGGTTTTATGCAGCACCCCAACTCACCTTTCCCCTTAAGCAAGAATAAGTTGGTTTTCTAAATTTGAGACCCTGTTCTGTTTTGTAATGCAGTTCCTGTGTAGCCAAGTTTACATTCCGTGTATTAGTGATATCTTATGATGTTTCTTTTTCTGTGTGACTTATTTCAGTTAGAATCATCATACCTGAATCCACTCATTATGCTGCTATGGGCCTGATGACATAGATTTCATTGCTGAGTGATATTGCATTGTATGTAAGTACCACAACTTCTTTATCCATTTTTCGCTTTCTTCGATATTGAACTTGTCCCGTAAACGAGTTTCTTGTAAACAGAGCCGTCCCAAACTTTGGGGTGGCTGTGTCTTTTTTATTTTAATTTCCCTAAGCTATAGGACCATAAGTGGAAGTGCCCTAGGCTCTGTTGCTTTGTTTTTTAGATGTTTCAGGAAACACCATACACTTCTCCCGAGTGGCTGTTCGCAATTTACATCCCACCCATCAGCATAACAAGGCTCCCAGTTCTCCATGGCCTGTCCTCCCTTTCTGGATTTTACACTTTTTTCAGATAGCCCTTTTGACCGGGGGGAATTGAGACTTCATTGTAGTGCAGATTTCCTTTGCAAGCTTGCTTGGTTGGCCAAAAAGCGCGTATGCGTTTTTTTCCTGAATATATTCAGGAAAAAACGCATACGCCCTTTTTGGCCAAGTGCATCATTGTCGACGTTCTGCCTCTTTTCCTATGCTTTAAATGCAATTCCTGTCTACCTCCTGAAATAGGTTTCCTGCAATTCTGCCTTGCTTTCAATGCCTCTTCATAGCCTTACCTCAATATAGTTTTTGAAAATAGTTGGCCTTTATAACTCTGCCCGTTTTTGAATTGCAGTGGCCCTTAGCTCGATTTTTCAGCTCATATTTTTGTGATCTTGCCTCATAACCACAGGATTCCTTCAGGTCCTATTCTTCTTCTGGGGCACCTTGCTGTGCCTTTGGTTTATTCTTCTTACTGTTGTGAAATTAGAGTGACATGTGCCCATTGAAACCGCTACAGCTTGTTTCTCACTGGTTCCCCCTATTCCCATTCATCCTCCGCACTAACTGTAGACTGTGCGATACCAGAACTTAAAGGCATTGACTCTCCATGTGGGGATGTTGTTAGTAAAGCGGCTGGAATGTCGATCCGGAGCCCCAGGAGAGGAAAAATGAGGTGCGTTTTAGAAACCTTTCCCGATCATATGGTATACCAGTCGCTGGGTTTCCCAAGCATGGTTTAGCTGTAGGAAGATTCCCTTCAACCTGGATTGTTGGGACCCTTGGAATGAGTAGCATGAAGTATTGCATTAAACTTTTGGCAGTTGCTCACCAAAACTCAACAATCCTCTCAGCCCCAAGTGTCCAGCCTTATGTCTTATCCAGCTGTGGGTTTATATGTGGTCAATCCAGGTTGCATCACAGCCCCTGAGCAAATTTTGTAAGAATTTTTCTCTCTTTCATTGTTTCTGCATTTTGTTTTTAAAATTTATTTCTATAATGGGGTTTAGCTCATTTTCACTGCTGTGTTTGTGCCGCTCTGCACACACTTGATTCCCTTATGGAGATATATCAATACATGGATTTTAAGATTCTTATTACTCAGATATATTTCTCTGCGGTTTATAAGGTGTGTTGAGGCCAGTTCATTGAGCAAGGTGTAGATCTTGTCTAATATCTATTTGGTTTATTGAACGGTATCTGTGCTAATTTCAAACTCTGGTTTTATGCATCACCCCACCTCTCCTTTCCCCTTAAGCTGACATAAGTGTGTTTTCTAAATGTGAGACACTGTTCTGTTCTGTAATTCATTTCTTGTGCAGCCATATTTACCCTCCCTCTATAAGTGATATCTTATGATATGTTTCTTTTTCTGTTTGACTTATTTCAAGTAGTATTATCGGACCTAAATCCACTCTTTATCCTTCTACTAGCCTTATTACATTGATTTCATGGTGAAGAGATATTCCATTGTACATAAGTACCACATCTTCTTTATCCATTGTTCTCTTTCCTGGGATATTTAAGGTGTACTGAAGTTGAGGTTCTTGTAAACAGAGTAGCCCTAAACTGTGGTGTGCTTGTGTCTTGTTGATTTTTAGACTTCCCTAGATATATTCCCATGATTGGAAGTGTCCTATGCTCTGTAGCTCTGTTTTTTAGATGATTTAGGAACCACCATACACTTCTCCAGAGTGGCTCTCGGCAGTTCACACACTGCCCATCAGCGTATAAAGGCTCCCTGTTCTCCATGGCCTGTCCTGCATTTCTGGTTTTTACAATTTTTTAGGATGGCCCTTTTGACCGGTGGGAAATGAGACTTCTTTGTTGTGCACATTTGCATTGCTTGCTTGCTTCGTTGCCCATAAAGTGCGTATGCGTTTTTTCCTGGATATAATCAGGAAAAACGCATACGCCCTTTTGGGCCAACTGCATCATTGTCGAAATTCTGCCGCTTTTCATGTGCTTTAAAGACGAGTCCAATCTATCTCTTGAAATCTGTTTCTTGCAATTCTGTCTTGCATTCAGATCCTCTTCTTTGCCTTACCTCAACATAGTTTTGGACGTTAGTTTTCATTTATAACTCTGCAGGTTTGTGAATTGCAGTGACCCTGAGCTCCATTTTTTAAGTTGCTCTTTTGTGAGCTGGCCTCAAACCCGCAGGATTGCTTCAGGCCCTATTTTGGCTCCGGCGAGGCGGGCTGAGCCTTTTTTCAATTCTTATTCTTAATGGGAAATTAGAGTGATATGTGCCCGTCCAAACCCCTACAACTATTCTCTCATTGGTTCCCCCTCTTCCCATTCATCCTCCTCACAATTTGCAAAATGTGTGAAACAGAAGTTTAAATGTGCTGATTCTCCAAGTGGGGAGATTCTAAGTAACGTGGCTGGAATGGTGAACAGGAGCACCAGGAGAGGATAAATGAGCTGCATTTTAGACACATCTCCCGATCACATGGTGTACAGTCCTCTGGGTTTTCCATGCATGTTTTAGCTGTAGGAAGATCCCTTGAACCTGCAGATTTGGGACCCATTGAATGGGTACCAGGTAGTATTACTTTAAAGGGTGTGCATTTCCTCACCCAACCTCACATTTCTCTTAGTGCAAACAGTTTCCAGCCTTATGTCTCATCCTGCTGTGGGTCTAGATGTGTTCAATCCATGTTGCATCACCGTCCCTGAGGAAAAGTTGTAAGAGGTTTTCTCTGTCTCTCTGTCGTTTATTTTTTTCAATTTATTACTATATTGGTTACAGCTGATTTTCAAAGCTCTGTTTCTTGCTGCTGTACATCCACTTGATTCACGTACAGAGAGACATCAGTAAATTCTTTTTCAGATTCTTACCAGTCGTATATATTCTTTTCCGGTGACTTGAGTGTGCTGAGTGCAGTTCTTTTAGCTACCGTGTAGGCCTTGTTGATTATCAGTTTGGTATTTGGAATGGTATCTTTGCTAATTTCAACCTCCTGGATGATGCCTCACCCCTCCCCACCTTTCCCGTTTAGCAGCCTTATGCGTGTTTCCTACATATTTGACTATGTTTTTGTTTTGTAATTTATTTCATGTGTAGCCATTTTGGATTCCACCTTTAAGTGATATCTTATGATATGTGTCTTTTTCTTTTTGAATTATGTCACTTAGAATGATCATACGTAACTCCTCCGGAGTTGTTACAACTGGCCATATTTCATTGATTTCCAGGCTGAATAATATTCCACTCTACCTAAGTACCACATCTCTATCCATTTTTTCTCTCCAGAGACATTTAAGTTATATCCTAGTCGAGGATCTTTTAAACAGAGAGGGGGTAAACATTGGGGTGCCTGTGTCCTCTCGATTTTTGTTTTTCCCAAGATATACGCCCATGAGTGCAAGTGCCCTATGCTCTGTAGCTCATTTTTTAGATGCTTTAGTAAACACAATACACTTCTCCAGAATGGCCGTTGCCAATGTACATTTCCACTATAAGTCTCACAGGGCTCCCTCTTCTCCTTGCCCTGTCCTGCATTTCTGTTGTTTACGCTTTATGAGGATGGCTCTTCTGACTGATGCGAAGTGATATCTTTTGTAGTATTGACTTCCAGTGCCCACCTGTTTGCTTGGCTAAAAAAGTGTATGCCCTTTTCTTGAATATATACAGAAAAAAACGCATACACCCTTTTTGGCCAACTGCAATGTTGGCAATGTTCAGCTCCTTTTCTCGTGCTTAATGGCGAGTCCTTTCTACCTCCTCAGATCCCTTTCCTGCCATTCTCCCTTGCTTACAAGTCCTTTTCTCTGACTTTCCTCAAGACATTTTTCAGTGATGGATATTTTCAACTCTGCAGTTTCGTGAATTTTACTGCCCCTGAGTTCCATTGTTCAACTTGTGTTTATGGGAACTGGCCACAAAGCAGCGGGATTTCCTCAAGCCCTATACTGTTTCCATGGGCAACCCTAGCCTTTGGTCAATTCGTCTTCCTGATTGGAAATTAGAGTGACATGTGCCTGTCTGAACACCTAGGACTTGTCTCTCATTGTTCCTCATCCTTCCGCTTCATCCTCTGGACAAATTCCAAACTGTACGCAACAGGATGTTGACAGTGCTGACATCTCCAAGTGGGGAGACTGTTAGTAAAGACGCTGGAGGGGTGAACCCGAGCACCAGGAGATGAGGAGATGAGATGCCTTTTCCAAACTCTTCCCGATCAGACGGTATACCATCCTCTGGGTGTGACAGACATGTTTTAGCAGTAGGAAGAGTCCCATTCATGTAAGGAGAACACCAGGGCTTTTTCAAAATCAGTGTCTGCCCGAAACCCAAACTGGGGAATTTTTTAAGCTACGGCTACACATATGTTCATTAAGGGCCTGGGGAAGTAGGCAGAGTCCAAACTTTAGATGATTGAAGTCTTCAGGGTCAGAAGCACTCACCACCAGCTTCCCCTAGGTTACACTTTAACTGTCATTGATAGATGACAATGACAATAAAAATATCTATTCTTTTCCAGATTATTTCCCCTTATAGGTTATTGCAAAATGTTGAGTGTAGTTCCCTGTGCTATACAGTAGTTCCTTGTTGATGATCTATTTTATACATAGCAGTGTGTATGTGTTAATCCCAAACTGTTAATTTATCCCTCCTCCCACCTTTCCCCTTTGGTAATAATAAATTATAAGATTTTATACATCTCAGAAATGGGGGAGCTGAAAGAGAGGTATCATTTTCAATGGAAAAGCATTTAAAACAAGATTGAAGCTTTAACCAAGATTATTAGATGTACATCCTTGGAAAGAAATCACTTCGTTTCTCTAATATTGACCTGACAAATAAGACAAACCTTTTCACTGAACTTGCTTATAATAAAGTGATGGAAATATCAAATGGAAGTGTTAGAAACATCTTATTTTACCCGAGCCTTATACACTGTTCTATGTTAACTACAGTTTGGCTCACACATCTGTTCATTGAGGTTACAATAGTCTCAATTTCTGTTACTGATCCTCCAGAGTGGACCCCAACAAGTGTCCCCCTGCCCAGTGTCATTGGGGCCAACAGATCGAGACTGAGTTTGGTTCACAAGCAAAGGAAACTTTATATTTTGATCAGAGAATGGAGAGGTGAGAGCATGCACTACCTCGTGGGCTGTGGGCTGGGCTGTTGTGTAGAGATCCTGTCAGAGTCAGTGGGAGGGAGGGGGCGGAGCTCTCGAGGGCCGGGTTGGCTGCAGCTCAGGCTCTATATCGCGGAGTCTGCACTGGGCCCCAGGAGCTGAGGTGTCGTCCCAGCCATTCTGCACTAGGAAATCTGGTCTGAAGTGCCGGGTGTGGAACCTCTGCATGCGGGACCCTAGGAGCACATGAAATTAGACAAAGCACAAAGGATAAAAATGGTTAGACTTGACTTTATTGCCCAGATTCTATTTTTATCTCCCAGGGATTTTTAATGGGCTTTGCTGGGGACAAACCCCTCCTCTGCCTTTTGTCCCGTTCCTCATTCTTGGAGTGCTGAGGGTGCAGACCCTTCTTCTGTAACTGCTGAGTGCTGAGTTGGGAGCCCTCATACCCGGGGGCGAGGGTCAGAGCTTCTCCCCAGCAGCCTCCAGGTGACGTTGATTGTCCCCAGGCCCCCTGCCTCCCTGCTCGTCCACCTGAGCACCAGCATTGGAAGTGTTATAGATTCTAATGACCTTTAAGGGTCCAGGAAAGAGATGTGCAGAGACGCTGTGGGGGCCGGTTTCACCCCGCCCCACATTTGTTCGGCCACCTTAGGCTGACCGTTTCTGCCAGCCTAGATGCTCTGACCAGTAGTCTGCGCTTTCTTCAATTAGGCCCCTGAATTAACGTACAAACAGCACCAGGTGTCAGAGCCCTGCCTGCTCAACTCCCAGACAGTCCAGGGTCAGTGGTGATCAAGGACCATGATGGCCACTGAGTCAACAGCCTTTTGAAGTAAACAGGAGTCCAGCTGGTCTTATTGGCCACCATCATCACGGTGTCTGTAGGCTTTTCTATGGTGACAGTGTGATATACGGTTCCCCCGCCAAGATTATTAGCTCCCCTCTGGGTGCAGTAAGTCCTGCAAGCAGTAGTCTACTCTTTTGGGACACACTCTTGTTGTTTTATGAGAGAAACTCCAGGTCAAGTGATGTTCACACGAGTCGTCATGGTGCCCTGTTGCCCCCGGTTATCTCTCTGGATGTTGGAGTTGTAGGGCCTCCTCACTCGAGGTTGGTGTGCCCACGGAGCGAACCCTGCAACTTCAGGGCATGGTTGGTGGTTAGGATCACCACGTGGGGTCCTTTTCCCTTAGGAGGGAGGTGGCCTTTGGGGCTGCTGATTTCCAGGTTTTTAGATACCGCCAGTATCTTGGCCAGATGTGGCAGTGGGCCAAGCCCCTTGGTGACCGTAGTTTATCCTACCTGGATGGCATTCTTGCATTGTTCCATTTCAAGTGGTCCCAGTTTTTGCACTAATTCTCCAATGGCGATTCACCTTTCACCGGGAATGTAAAGGTCAAAGGGTTTAGCTAAATTAGGGAGTTCCAGGGCAAGGGTCTGAATTGACTGCTCTTTCCATTCTTGAAAGGCCACTTCTGGATTCTATTCAAAAGGATCATCATCTTTTCCTTTCAGTGTTTCATATAGAGGCCCAGCTAGTAGACTGTAGTTAGGGATCCAGAAGCAGCAAACCCTGGCCTCCCCAGGAACCCCTAAGCTGTCTTCTAGTTTTAGAAAGGGGTAAGGCTGAAAATGGTTTCTTCCCTTTCCTGGGATGGGCTTCTCCGACCTTCTGTGAGAACGAAGCCCAGGCAGGTCACCGCAGTCTGTGATATTTGAGCTTTTTCTTGGACAACTTCTATCCTTTATTGGCTTGGTAGTTCAGAGGCCTCCTTAGTAGGGCTGGCGATCAGAATGTCATCTGCGTACTGAAGGAGGGTTTCCTTTTCCAGAGGTAGAACTTTTAGGTCTTTAGCTAAGCTTTCCCCAAAGATGGTGTGGGAATTTTTGCACCCTTGGGGCAAGACGGCCCGGAAGTATTGTTTTAGTTGTATGTTGAGTCCTGCCACTCACAAGCCAAAATTTCTTGTGACTCTGGGACTAATGGAATACAAAAGAAGGCATCATTGAAGACTAATACAGAATACCATGTCCTGGTGGTTGGTAGAATGACCAGCAGGGTGTAGGAATTAGGAGCAGCTGGAGGTATATCCTCGGTGGCTTCACTGACTGTCCTGACATCCTTTACCAGGTCCCCAGCAGCCCATGGGGCTCTCGTGGTCAGACCAATCCCAGAATATGGAGCTCACCTGGGCAGGTACCCCACCCCCACCCCAGCCCACGGGGCTCTCGTGGTCAGGCCCCTCCCAGGATACAGAGCTACCCTTGCAGGTACCGTGGCAGGGCACACAGGAACCGTGCACATAGCCCTCATTGCAGAGCACCCCCAGCTCACCTGTCGCTCAGAGCTGACACAGAGCACCTCAGAGCAGGACTTGAACTAACAAACAGCAGCTGCGACAGGTCTGTGACCCTGGGCATCACTCTGTGCGGCCTCCCTCCACCTGGTCTTCCAGAGACTTCCACTGCACCCGGGGCACCAGGCCTCTGTCTCCAACCACCACCCACCCCTCCTCTCCCTGACTCCTGGGTTCCTCTCATTAGGAGAGGGTTTTCTTGAAGTTGTCTCCCACTCATGGGCCAGATAAAATGATTAGAAAACAAGCCAAAGCTGCAGCCCCTTGTCTATCCTGACTCTCAGGAGCCCACACCTGTTCCTTGGACCTGGCCGGTTCAGCAAGTTCCATTTTCTGCAACTGTGAGCCCCTGAGGGGTGATGATTGGCTGACCTGGGCAGCCTTACCGTGCCGGCCAGCCCTCCCCAGGTGTGCCTGGGTTGAGATCAATATAAATACCACTCCAGGCAGCAAGAGGCCCTGCAGCCGTGCCTGAGGCCATTTTCTCTGCCCTGTCAGCAGTCTCGGGGCTGGGCTGGTGGGAGGGAGTGAGAGGCCATGGCTTTGTGGGTGGCCCAGTGTGAGTGGGGCTCTGCTGGACTTTCTGCAGCAGTTGCCAGGCTGCCACCTGCTAAAGAAGAGGATGTGTCACCCATACCTGCTGCTGGAATTTCTCCCTGGGCAGAGGTGAGGAAGGAAAAAAGCAGTGGGGGCAGGGACAGGACGGGTATCTCAGGCAGGGAAATGGAAATCTTCCAGAAGAGCACCCAGGGCCAGGACCATCCTGGCTGGCCTGCAGGCACCAAACCGGCCGGTATGCTGTCACTCGTGTGGCTCTATGGCCCTTCCTCTAGGCTTTCAAGTCCTTGTATATATTCAGGTGTTTTACCTGGGACGGGTGGGAATAGTTCAGCAACAACTGGCCTGGGGCTCAGCTCACGTTTACTCACAGATGCCTCGGCACGGTGCCCCAGCTTTGCAATGAGGACGCTTGTTGCGTGGGGGCTGCTGGCTGAATGGGAGACGATTCCCCACCACTGACCAACTTCAGAATTGTTTACAACTGGAGCAAGTGCCCTGATACGGTTTTCCTCTGTGGAACTGGTGGGTTCTGTGTTTTTTTTCTCTTTTTCGTTTTTGGTTCAAGGTAGATTTTATTCCTCTTTTTTGTATTTACAGATATAAGCATGGAAATAATTTATTCATATAAATACATGTATGTGAAGGGAATAATTGTTTTTTCTGTTTTATTTTTTAAATTTTATTTCTTTTTAATTTTGAATTTTATTTTATATTTTTATACAGCAGGTTCTTATTGGTTATCTATTTTATACATATAAATGTATACATGCCAATCCCAGTCTCTCAACTCTTCCCACTACCAACCCCCCCAACAGCTTTCCCCCCTTGTTGTCCATACGTTTGTTGTCTACATCTGTTGCTCTATTTATGCCTTGCAAAATGGTTAACCTGTACAGTTTTTCTAGGTTCCACATATATGCATGAATATACAAGATTTGTTTTTCTCTTTCTGACTTACTTCACTCTGTATGACAGTCTCTAGATCCATCGACGTCTCTACAAATGACCTAATTTCATTCCTTTTCATGGCTTAGTAATATTCCATTTTATATATGTACCACAGCTTTATGCATTCGTCTGTCTGTGGGCATTTAGGTTGCTTCCATTACCTCGATATTGTAAAGAGTGATACAATGAACATTGCGGTGAATGTCTCTTTTTGATTTATGGTTTTGTCTGGGTATATGTCCAGAACTAGGATTGCTGTATCATATGGTAATTCTACTGTTAGTTTCTTAAGAAACTCCATATTGTTCTCCATAGTGACTGTATCAATTTATATTCCCAACAATAGTGGAAGAGGGTTCCTTTTCTCCACACATTTCCAGCATTTTTTGTTTGTAGATTTTCTGATGATGCCCATTCTACCAGGTGTGAGGTGATACCTCATTGTTGAGTCCATTTTGTTGAGCAAGGGGTAGGTCTTGTCTATTACATATTTAGCTTATGGAACGGTATCTGTGCTAATTTCAAACTCTGCTTTTATGCAGCACCACAACTCACCTTCCCCCTTAAGCAAGCATAAGTTGGTTTTCTAAACATGAGACCCTGTTCTGTTTTGTAATTCAGTTCATGTGTAGCCAAGTTCACATTCCGTGTATTAGTGATATCTTATGATGTTTCTTTTTCTGTGTGACTTATTTCAGTTAGAATCATCATACCTGAATCCACTCACTATGCTGCTACGGGCCTGATGACATAGATTTCATTGCTGAGTGATATTGCATTGTACATAAGTACCACAACTTCTTTATCCATTTTTCACTTTCTGTGATATTGAACTTGTCCCGTAAAGGAGTTTCTTGTAAACAGAGCCGTCCCAAACTTTGGGTCTGCTGTGTCTTTTTGATGTTAATTTCCCTAAGCTATAGGGCCATAAGTGAAAGTGCCCTAGGCTCTGTTGCTTTGTTTTTTAGATGTTTCAGGAAACACCATACACTTCTCCTGAGTGGCTGTTGGCAATATACATCCCGCCCATCAGCATAACAAGGCTCCCAGTTCTCCATGGCCTGTCCTGCCTTTCTGGATTTTACACTTTTTTCAGATGGCCCTTTTGACCGGGGGGAAGTGAGACTTCATTGTAGTGCAGATTTCCTTTGCAAGCTTGCTTGGTTGTCCAAAGAGGGCGTATGCGTTTTTTCCTGAATATATTCAGGAAAAAACGCATATGCCCTCTTTGGCCAAGTGCATCATTGTCGATGTTCTGCCTCTTTTCCTATGCTTTAAATGCAATTCCAGTCTACCTCCTGAAATCGGTTTCCTGCAATTCTGCCCCGCTTTCAAGTCCTCTTGGCAGCCTTACTTCAGTATATTTTTGGACGATAGCTGTCATTTATAACTCTGCAGGATTGTGAATTACAGTGCCCCTGAGCTCCTTTCTTCAACTCACTTTCTTGTGAGCTGCCCGCAACACCGCAGGATTGCTTCAGGCCCTAATCTGGTTCCGGCACGGCATGCTGAGCCTTTGGTTAATTCCTCTTCCTGGTGGGAAATGAGAGTTAAATTTGCACGTCCAGACACCTCCAGCTAGTCTCTCATTGGTTCTCCCTATTCCTGTTCATCTTCCACGGAATTTGCAAATTGGGCCAAACAGGAGGTTAAAGGCACTGACTCTACAAGTTGGGAGAGAGTTAGTAAAGCGTCTGGAATGTTGCACCCGAGTACCAGGGGACGAGAACTGAGACATATTGGAACACGTCTCCCGATCACATGGTTGATCATACTCTGGGTTCCACATGCATGTTTTAGCTTAAGGAAGAATCCCTTAAACCTGGAGAGTTGAGACCCGTGGAATGGGTACCATGCAATATGACTTCAAAGGGTCTTCATTTGCTCACCGAACCTCTCCAATCCTATCACTGCTGCGTTTATGCCCCTGTACACACGCTTGATTCTCTTTCGGAGACATAGTAATCCATAGCTTTTAAGATACTTTCTAGTCAGCTACATTCTTAGGCGTTTAATATGGGGTGTTGAGTCCATTTCGTTGAGCAAGGAGTAGCTCTTGTGTATTACATATTTGGCTTAAGGAACTTTATCTGTGCTCATTTCAATCTCTGGTTTTATGCAGCACCCCAACTCACCTTTCCCCTTAAGCAAGCATAAGTTGATTTTCTAAATTTGAGACACTGTTGTGTTTTGTAATCCAGTTCCTGTGTAGCCAAGTTTACATTCCATGTATTAGTGATATCTTATGATGTTTCTTTTTCTTGTGACTTATTTCAGTTAGAATCATCATACCTGAATCCACTCATTATGCTGCATGGGCCTGATGACATAGATTTCATTGCTGAGTGATATTGCATTGTACGTAAGTACCACAACTTCTTTATCCATTTTTCACTTTCTGTGATATTGAACTTGTCCCGTTAACGAGGTTCTTGTAAACAGAGCCGTCCCAAACTTTGGGGTGGCTGTGTCTTTTTGATTTTAATTTCCCTAAGCTATAGGACCATAAGTGGAAGTGCCCTAGGCTCTGTTGCTTTGTTTTTCAGATGTTTCAGGAAACACCATACACTTCTCCCGAGTGGCTGTTGGCAATTTACATCCCGCCCATCAGCATAACAAGGCTCCCAGTTCTCCATGGCCTGTCCTGCCTTTCTGGATTTTACACTTTTTTCAGATGGCCCTTTTGACGGGGGGAAAGTGAGACTTCATTGTAGTGCAGATTCCCTTTGCAAGCTTGCTTGGTTGGCCAAAAAGGGCGTATGCGTTTTTTCCTGAATATATTCAGGAAAAAACGCATACGCCCTTTTTGGCCAAGTGCATCATTGTCGACCTTCTGCCTCTTTTCCTATGCTTTAAATGCAATTCCAGTCTACCTCCTGAAATCGGTTTCCTGCAATTCTGGCCCGCTTTCAAGTCCTCTTGGCAGCCTTACTTCAGTATATTTTTGGATGATAGCTGTCATTTATAACTCTGCAGGTTTGTGAATTACAGTGCCCCTGAGCTCCTTTCTTCAACTCACTTTCTTGTGAGCTGGCCCTAACACCGATGGATTGCTTCAGGCCCTAATCTTGATCCGGCATGGCACGCTGAGCCTTTGGTTAATTCCTTTCCTGGTGGGAAATGAGAGTTAAATTTGCACGTCCAGACACCTCCAGCTAGTCTCTCATTGGTCCTCCCTATTCCTGTTCATCTTCCGCAGAAATTGCAAACTGGGCCAAACAGGAGGTTAAAGGCACTGACTCTCCAAGTCAGGAGAGTGTTAGTAAAGCGTCTGGAATGTTGCACCCGAGGACCAGGGGACGAAAACTGAGACATATTGGAACACGTCTCCCGATCACACGGTTGATCATACTCTGGGTTCCACATGCATGTTTCAGCTGAAGGAAGAATCCCTTAAACCTGGAGAGTTGAGACCCGTGGAATGGGTACCATGCAATATGACTTCAAAGGGTCTTCATTTGCTCACCGAACCTCTCCAATCCTATCACTGCTGCGTTTATGCCCCTGTACACACACTTGATTCTCTTTCGGAGACATAGCAATCCATAGGTTTTAAGATACTTACTAGTCAGGTACATTCTTAGGCGTTTAATATGAGGTGTTGAGTCCATTTCGTTGAGCAAGGAGTAGCTCTTGTCTATTACATATTTGGCTTAAGGAACTTTATGTGTGCTCATTTCAATCTCTGGTTTTATGCAGCACCCCAACTCACCTTTCCCCTTAAGCAAGCATAAGTTGGTTTTCTAAATTTGAGACCCTGTTCTGTTTTGTAATTCAGTTCCTGTGTAGCCAAGTTTACATTCCGTGCATTAGTGATATCTTATGATGTTTCTTTTTCTGTGTGACTTATTTCAGTTAGAATCATCATAGCTGAATCCACTCATTATGCTGCTATGGGCCTGATGACATAGATTTCATTGCTGAGTGATATTGCCTTGTACGTAAGTACCACAACTTCTTTATCCATTTTTCGCTTTATGCAATATTGAACTTGTACCGTAAACGAGGTTCTTGTAAACAGAGCCGTCCCAAACTTAGGGGTGGCTGTGTCTTTTTGATTTTAATTTCCCTAAGCTATAGGACCATATGTGGAAGTGCCCTAGGCTCTGTTGCTTTGTTTTTTAGATGTTTCAGGAAACACCATACATTTCGCCCCAGTGGCTGTTGGGAATTTACATCCCGCCCATCAGCATAACAAGGCTCCAGGTTCTCCATGGCCTGTCCTGCCTTTCTGGATTTTACACTTTTTTCAGATGGCCCTTTTGACCAGGGGGAAGTGAGACTTCATTGTAGTGCAGATTTCCTTTGCAAGCTTGCTTGGTTGGCCAAAAAGGGCGTATGCATTTTTTCCTGAATATATTCAGGAAAAAACGTATACGCACTTTTTGGCCAAGTGCATCATTGTCGACGTTCTGCCTCTTTTCCTATGCTTTAAGTGCAATTCCAGTCTACCTCCTGAAATCGGTTTCCTGAAATTCTGGCCCGCTTTCAAGTCCTCTTGGCAGCCTTACTTCAGTATATTTTTGGACGATAGCTGTCATTTATAACTCTGCAGCTTTGTGAATTACAGTGTCCCTGAGCTCCTTTCTTCAACTCGCTTTCTTGTGAGCTGGCCGCAACACCGCAGGATTGTTTCAGGCCCTAATCTGGTTCCGGCACGGCACGCTGAACGTTTGGTTAATTCCTCTTCCTGGTGGGAAATGAGAGTTAAATTTGCCCCTCCAGACACCTCCAGCTAGTCTCTCATTGGTTCTCCCTATTCCTGTTCATCTTCCGCAGAAATTGCAAACTGGGCCAAACAGGAGGTTAAAGGCACTGACTCTCGAAGTCGGGAGAGTGTTAGTAAAGTGTCTGGAATGTTGCACCCGAGTACCAGGGGACGAGAACTGAGACATATTGGAACACGTCTCCCAATCACACGGTTGATCATACTCTGGGTTCCACATGCATGATTTAGCTGAAGGAAGAATCCCTTAAACCTGGAGAGTTGAGACCCGTGGAATGGGTACCATGCAATATGACTTCAAAGGGTCTTTATTTGCTCACCGAACCTCTCCAATCCTATCACTGCTGCTTTTATGCCCCTGTACACACGCTTGATTCTCTTTCGGAGACATAGCAATCCATAGCTTTTAAGATACTTACTAGTCAGGTACATTCTTAGGCGTTTAATATGGGGTTTCAGTCCATTTCGTTGAGCAAGGAGTAGTTCTTGTCTATTATATATTTGGCTTAAGGAACTTTATCTGTGCTCATTTCAATCTCTGGTTTTATGCAGCACCCCAACTCACCTTTCCCCTTAAGCAAGCATAAGTTGGTTTTCTAAATTTGAGACCCTGTTCTGTTTTGTAATACAGTTCCTGTGTAGCCAAGTTTACATTCCGTGTATTAGTGATATCTTATGATGTTTCTTTTTCTGTGTATCTTATTTCACATAGAATCATCATACCTGAATCCACTCATTATGCTGCCATGGGCCTGATGACATAGATTTCATTGCTGAGTGATATTACATTGTACGTAAGTACCACAACTGCTTTATCCATTTTTCACTTTCTGCGATATTGAACTTGTCCCGTAAATGAGTTTCTTGTAAACAGAGCCGTCCCAAACATAGGGGTGGCTGTGTCTTTTTGATTTTAATTTCCCTAAGCTATAGGACCATATGTGGAAGTGCCCTAGGCTCTGTTGCTTTGTTTTTTAGATGTTTCAGGAAACACCATACACTTCTCCCCAGTGGCTGTTGGCAATTTCCATCCCGCCCATCAGCATAACAAGTCTCCCAGTTCTCCATGGCCTGTCCTGCCTTTCTGGATTTTGCACTTTTTTCAAATGGTCCTTTTGACCGGGGTAAGTGAGACTTCATTGTAGTGCAGATTTCCTTTGCAAGCTTGCTTGGTTGGCCAAAAAGGACGTATGCGTTTTTTCCTGAATATACTCAAAAAAAACGCATACGCACTTTTTGGCCAAGTGCATCATTGTCGACGTTTTGCCTCTTTTCCTATGCTTTAAATACAATTCCAGTTTACCTCCTGAAATCGGTTTCCTGCAATTCTGGCCCGCTTGCAAGTCCTCTTGGCAGACTTACTTCAGTATATTTTTGGACGATAGCTGTCATTTATAACTCTGCAGGTTTGTGAATTACAGTGCCCCTGAGCTCCTTTCTTCAACTCGCTTTCTTGTGAGCTGGCCGCAACACCGCAGAATTGCTTCAGGCCCTAATCTGGTTCCGGCACGGCACGCTGAGCCTTTGGTTAATTCCTCTTCCTGGTGGGAAATGAGAGTTAAATTTGCCAGTCCAGACACCTCCAGCTAGTCTCTCATTGGTTCTCCCTATTCCTGTTCATCTTCCGCAGAAATTGCAAACTGGGCCAAACAGGAGGTTAAAGGCACTGACTCTCCAAGTCGGGAGAGGGTTAGTAAAGCATCTGGAATGTTGCACCCGAGTTCCAGGGGCCGAGAACTGAGACATATTGGAACACGTCTCCCGATCACACGGTTGATCATACTCTGGGTTTCACATGCATGTTTTAGCTGAAGGAAGAATCCCTTAAACCTGGAGCGTTGAAACCCGTGGAATGGGTAACATGCAATATGACTTCAAAGGGTCTTCATTTGCTCACCGAACCTCTCCAATCCTATCACTGCTGCGTTTATGCCCCTGTACACACGCTTGATTCTCTTTCGGAGACATAGCAATCCATAGGTTTTAAGATACTTACTAGTCAGGTACATTCTTAGGCGTTTAATATGGGGTGTTGAGTCCATTTCGTTGAGCAAGGAGTAGCTCTTGTCTATTACATGTTTGGCTTAAGGAACTTTATCTGTGCTCATTTCAATCTCTGGTTTTATGCAGCACCCCAACTCACCTTTACCCTTAAGCAAGCATAAGTTGGTTTTCTAAGTTTGAGACCCTTTTCTGTTTTGTAATCCAGTTCCTGTGTAGCCAAGTTTACAATCCGTGTATTAGTGATATCTTGTGATGTTTCTTTTTCTGTGTGACTTATTTCAGTTAGAATCATCATACCTGAATCCACTCATTATGCTGCTACGGGCCTGATGACATAGATTTCATTGCTGAGTGATATTGCATTGTACGTAAGTACCACAACTTCTTTATCCATTTTTCACTTTCTGCGATATTGTACTTGTACCGTAAACAAGGTTCTTGTAAACAGAGCCGTCCCAAACTTTGGGGTGGCTGTGTCTTTTTGATTTTAATTTCCCTAAGCTATAGGACCATAAGTGGAAGTGCTCTAGGCTCTGTTGCTTTGTTTCTTAGATGTTTCAGGAAACACCATACACTTCTGTGGAGTGGCTGTTGGCAATATACATCCCGCCCATCAGCATAACAAGGCTCCCAGTTCTCCATGGCCTCTCCTGCCTTTCTGGATTTTACACTTTTTTCAGATGGCCCTTTTGACCGGGGGGAAGTGAGACTTCATTGTAGTGCAGATTTCCTTTGCAAGCTTGCTTGGTTGGCACAAAAGTGCGTATGCGTTTTTTCCTGAATATATTCATGAAAAAACGCATACGCCCTTTTTGGCCAAGTGCATCATTGTCGACGTTCTGCCTCTTTTCCTATGCTTTAAATGCAATTCCAGTCTACCTCCTGAAATCGGTTTCCTGCAATTCTGCCCTGCTTTCAAGTCCTCTTGGCAGCCTTATTTCAGTATATTTTTGGACGATAGCTGTCATTTATAACTCTGCAGGTTTGTGAATTACAGTGCCCCTGAGCTCCTTTCTTCAACTCGCTTTCTTGTGAGCTTGCCGCAACACCGCAGGATTGCTTCAGGCCCTAATCTTGTTCCGGCACGGCACGCTGAGCCTTCGGTTAATTCCTCTTCCTGGTGGGAAATGAGAGTTAAATTTGCACGTCCAGACAACTCCAGCTAGTCTCTCATTGGTTCTCCCTATTCCTGTTCATCTTCCGCAGAAATTGCAAACTGGGCCAAACAGGAGGTTAAAGGCAATGACTCTCCAAGTTCGGAGAGTTAGTAAAGCGCCTGGAATGTTGCACCCGAGTACCAGGAGACTAGAACTGAGACATATTGGAACATGTCTCCCAATCACACGGTTGATCATACTCTGGGTTCCACATGCATGTTTTAGCTGAAGGAAGAATCCCTTAAACCTGGAGAGTTGAGACCCGTGGAATGGGTACCATGCAATGTGACTTCAAAGGGTCTTCATTTGCTCACCGAACCGCTCCAATCCTATCACTGCTGCGTTTATGCCCCTGTATACACGCTTGATTCTCTTTCAGAGACATAGCAATCCATAGGTTTTAAGATACTTACTAGTCAGCTACATTCTTAGGCGTTTAATATGGGGTGCTGAGTCCATTTCATTGAGCAAGGAGTAGCTCTTGTGTATTACATATTTGGCTTAACGAAATTTATCTGTGCTCATTTCAATCTCTGGTTTTATGCAGCACCCCAACTCACCTTTCCCCTTAAGCAAGCATAAGTTGGTTTTCTAAATTTGAGACCCTGTTCTCTTTTGTAATCCAGTTCCTGTGTAGCCAAGTTTACATTCCGTGTATTAGTGATATCTTATGATGTTTCTTTTTCTGTGTGACTTATTTCAGTTAGAATCATCATACCAGAATCCACTCATTATGCTGCTACGGGCCTGATGACATAGATTTCATTGCTGAGTGATATTGCATTGTACGTAAGTACCACAACTTCTTTATGCATTTTTCACTTTCTGCGATATTGAACTTGTACCGTAAACGAGTTTCTTGTAAACAGAGCCGTCCCAAAGTTTGGGGTGGCTGTGTCTTTTTGATTTTAATTTCCCTAAGCTATAGGACCATAAGTGGAAGTGCACTAGGCTCTGTTGCTTTGTTTCTTAGATGTTTCAGGAAACACCATACACTTCTCCCAAGTGGCTGTTGGCAATTGACATCCCGCCCTTCAGCATAACAAGGCTCCCAGTTCTCCATGGCCTGTCCTGCCTTTCTGGATTTTACACTTTTTTCATATGGCCCTTTTGTCCGGGGGGAAGTGAGACTTCATTGTAGTGCAGATTTCCTTTACAAGCTTGCTTGCTTGGCCAAAAAGGGCGTATGCGTTTTTCCCTGAATATATTCAGGAAAAAACGCATAAGCCCTTTTTGGCCGAGTGCATCATTGTCGACGTTCTGCCTCTTTTCCTATGCTTTAAATGCAATTCCAGTCTACCTCCTGAAATCGGTTTCCTGCAATTCTGCCCCGCTTTCAAGTCCTCTTGGCAGCCTTACTTCAGTATATTTTTGGACGATAGCTGTCATTTATAACTCTGCAGGTTTGTGAATTACAGTGCCCCTGAGCTCCTTTCTTCAACTCGCTTTCTTGTGAGCTGGCCGCAACACCACAGGATTGCTTCAGGCCCTAATCTGGTTCCAGCATGGCACGCTGAGCCTTTGGATAATTCCTCTTCCTGGTGGGAAATGAGAGTTAAATTTGCCCGTCCAGACACCTCCAGCTAGTCTCTCATTGGTTCTCCCTATTCCTGTACATCTTCCGCGGAATTTGCAAACTGGGTCAAACAGGAAGTTAAAGGCATTGACTCTCCAAGTCAGGAGAGTGTTAGTATAGCGTCTAGAATATTGCACCCGAGTACCAGGGTACGAGAACTGAGAAATATTTGAACATGACTCCCGATCACACGGTTGATCATACTCTGGGTTCCACATGCATGTTTCAGCTGAAGGAACCATCCCTTAAACCTGGAGAGTTGAGACCCGTGGAATGGGTACCATGCAATATGACTTCAAAGGGTCTTCATTTGCTCACCGAACCTCTCCAATCCTATCACTCCTGCGTTTATGCCGCTGTACACACGCTTGATTCTCTTTTGGAGACATAGCAATCCATAGGTTTTACGATACTTACTAGTCAGGTACATTCTTAGGCGTTTAATATGGGGTGTTGAGTCCATTTCGTTGAGCAAGGAGTAGATCTTGTGTATTATATATTTGGCTTAAGGAACTTTATCTGTGCTCATTTCAGTCTCTGGTTTTATGCAGCACCCCAACTCACCTTTCCCCTTAAGCAAGCATAAGTTGGTTTTCTAAATTTGAGACCCTGTTCTGTTTTGTAATTCAGTTCCTGTGTAGCCAAGATTACATTCCGTGCATTAGTGATATCTTATGATGTTTCTTTTCCTGTGTGACTTATTTCAGTTAGAATCATCATACCTGTATCCACTCATTATGCTGCTACGGGCCTGATGACATACATTTCATTGCTGAGTTATATTGCCTTGTACGTAAGTACCACAACTTCTTTATCCATTTTTCGCTTTATGCAATATTGAACTTGTAACGTAAACGAGGTTCTTGTAAACAGAGCCTTCCCAAACTTTGGGGTGGCTGTGTCTTTTTGATTTTAATTTCCCTAAGCTATAGGACCATATGTGGAAGTGCCCTAGGCTCTGTTGCTTTGTTTCTTAGATGTTTCAGGAAACACCATACACTTCTCCCGAGTGGCTGTTGGCAATTTACATCCCGCCCATCAGCATAACAAGGCTCCCAGTTCTCCATGGCCTTCTGACTTTCTGGATTTTACACTTTTTTCAGATGGCCCTTTTGACCATGGGGAAGTGAGACTTCATTGTAGTGCAGATTTCCTTTGCAAGCTTGCTTGGTTGGCGAAAAAGGGCGTATGCGTTTTTTCCTGAATATATTCAGGAAAAAACGCAAACACCCTTTTTGGCCAAGTGCATCATTGTCGATGTTCTGACTCTTTTCTTATGCTTTAAGTGCAATTCCAGTCTACCTCCTGAAATCGGTTTCCTGCAATTCTGCCCCGCTTTCAAGTCCTCTTGGCAGCCTTACTTCAGTATATTTTTGGACGATAGCTGTCATTTATAACTCTGCAGGTTTGTGAATTACAGTGCCCCTGAGCTCCTTTCTTCAACTCGCTTTCTTGTGAGCTGGCCGCAACACCGCAGGATTGCTTCAGGCCCTAATCTGGTTCCGGCACGGCACGCTGAGCCTTTGGTTAATTCCTCTTCCTGGTGGGAAATGAGAGTTAAATTTCCCCGTCCAGACAACTCCAGCTAGTCTCTCATTGGTTCTCCCTATTCCTGTTCATCTTCCGCAGAAATTGCAAACTATCCCAAACAGGAGGTTAAAGGAACTGACTCTCCAAGTCGGGAGAGTGTTAGTAAAGCGTCTGGAATGTTGCACCCGAGTACCAGGGGACGAGAACTGAGACATATTGGAACACGTCTCCCGATCACACGGTTGGTCATACTCTGGGTTCCACATGCATGATTTAGCTGAAGGAAGAATCCCTTAAACGTGGAGCGTTGAGACCCGTGGAATGGGTACCATGTAATGTGACTTCAAAGGGTCTTCATTTGCTCACCGAACCTCTCCAATCCTATCACTGCTGCGTTTATGCCCCTGTACACACGCTTGATTCTCTTTTGGAGACATAGCATTCCATAGGTTTTAACATACTTACTAGTCAGGTACATTCTTAGGCGTTTAATATGGGATGTTGAGCCCATTTCGTTGAGCAAGGAGTAGCTCTTGTGTATTACATATTTTGCTTAAGAAACTTTATCTGTGCTCATTTCAATCTCTGGTTTTATGCAGCACCCCAACTCACCTTTCCCCTTAAGCAAGCATAAGTTGTTTTTCTAAATTTGAGACCCTGTTCTCTTTTGTAATCCAGTTCCTGTGTAGCCAAGTTTACATTCCGTGTATTAGTGATATCTTATGATGTTTCTTTTTCTGTGTGACTTATTTCAGTTAGAATCATCATACCTGAATCCACTCATTATGCTGCTACGGGCCTGATGACATAGATTTCATTGCTGAGTGATATTGCATTGTACGTAAGTACCACAACTGCTTTATCCATTTTTCACTTTCTGCGATATTGAACTTGTCCCTTAAACGAGTTTCTTGTAAACAGAGCCTTCTCAAACTTAGGGGTGGCTGTGTCTTTTTTATTTTAATTTCCCTAAGCTATAGGACCATATGTGGAAGTGCCCTAGGCTCTGTTGCTTTGTTTTTTAGATGTTTCAGGAAACACCATACACTTCTCCCGAGTGGCTGTTGGCAATTTACATCCCGCCCATCAGCATAACAAGGCTCCCAGTTCTCCATGGCCTGTCCTGCCTTTCTGGATTTTACACTTTTTTCAGATGGCCCTTTTCACCGGGGGGAAGTGAGACTTCATTGTAGTGCAGATTTCCTTTGCAAGCTTGCTTGGTTGGCCAAAAAGGGCGTATGCGTTTTTTCCTGAATATATTCAGGAAAAAACGCATACGCCCTTTTTGGCCAAGTGCATCATTGTCGACCTTCTGCCTCTTTTCCTATGCTTTAAATGCAATTCCAGTCTACCTCCTGAAATCGGTTTCCTGCAATTCTGCCCCGCTTTCAAGTCCTCTTGGCAGCCTTACTTCAGTATATTTTTGGACGATAGCTGTCATTTATAACTCTGCAGGTTTGTGAATTACAGTGCCCCTGAGCTCCTTTCTTCAACTCGCTTTCTTGTGAGCTGGCCGCAACACCGCAGGATTGTTTCAGGCCCTGATCTGGTTCCGGCACGGCACGCTAAACGTTTGGTTAATTCCTCTTCCTGGTGGGAAATGAGAGTTAAATTTGCCCGTCCAGACACCTCCAGCTAGTCTCTCATTGGTCCTCCCTATTCCTGTTCATCTTCCGCAGAAATTGCAAACTGGGCCAAACAGGAGGTTAAAGGCACTGACTCTCCAAGTCGGGAGAGTGTTAGTAAAGCGTCTGGAATGTTGCACCCGACTACCAGGGGACGAGAACTGAGACATATTGGAACACGTCTCCCGATCACACGGTTGATCATACTCTGGGTTCCACATGCATGATTTAGCTGAAGGAAGAATCCCTTAAACATGGAGCGTTGAGACCCGTGGAATGGGTACCATGAAATATGACTTCAAAGGGTCTTCATTTGCTCACCGAACCTCTCCAATCCTATCACTGCTGCGTTTATTCCCCCTGTACACACGCTTGATTCTCTTTCGGAGACATAGCGATCTATAGGTTTTAAGATACTTACTAGTCAGGTACATTCTTAGGCGTTTAATATGGGGTGTTGAGTACATTTCGTTGAGCAAGGAGTAGCTCTTGTCTGTTACATATTTGGCTTAAGGAACTTTATCTGTGCTCATTTCAATCTCTGGTTTTATGCAGCACCCCAACTCAACTTTCCCCTTAAGCAAGCATAAGTTGGTTTTCTAAATTTGAGACCCTGTTCTCTTTTGTAATCCAGTTCCTGTGTAGCCAAGTTTACATTCCGTGTATTAGTGATATCTTATGATGTTTCTTTTTCTGTGTGACTTATTTTAGTTAGAATCATCATACCTGAATCCACTCATTCTGCTGCTACGGGCCTGATGACATAGATTTCATTGCTGAGTGATATTGCATTGTACGTAAGTACCACAACTTCTTTATCCATTTTTCACTTTCTGCGATATTGTACTTGTACCGTAAACAAGGTTCTTGTAAACAGAGCCATCCCAAACTTTGGGGTGGCTGTGTCTTTTTTATTTTAGTTTCCCTAAACTATAGGACCATAAGTGGAAGTGCCCTAGGCTCTGTTGCTTTGTTTTTTAGATGTTTCAGGAAACACCATACACTTCTCCCGAGTGGCTGTTGGCAATTTACATCCTGCCGATCTGCATAACAAGGCTCCCAGTTCTCCATGGCCTGTCCTGCCTTTCTGGATTTTACACTTTTTTCAGATGGCCCTTTTGACCGGGGGGAAGTGAGACTTCATTGTAGTGCACATATCCTTTGCAAGCTTGCTTGGTTGGCCAAAAAGGGCGTATGCGTTTTTTCCTGAATATATTCAGGAAAAAACGCATACGCCCTTTTTGGCCAAGTGCATCATTGTCGACGTTTTGCCTCTTTTCCTATGCTTTAAATGCAATTCCAGTGTACCTCCTAAAATTGGTTTCCTGCAATTCTGCCCCGCTTTCAAGTCCTCTTGGCAGCCTTACTTCAGTATATTTTTGGACGATAGCTGTCATTTATAACTCTGCATGTTTGTGAATTACAGTGCCCCTGAGCTCCTTTCTTTAACTCGCTGTCTTGTGAGCTGGCCGCAACACCGCAGGATTGCTTCAGGCCCTAATCTGGTTCCAGCACGGCACGCTGAGCCTTTGTTTAATTCCTCTTCCTGGTGGGAAATGAGAGTTAAATTTGCCCATCCAGACACCTCCAGCTAGCCTCTCATTGGTTCTCCCTATTCCTGTTCATCTTCCGCAGAAATTGCAAACTAGCCCAAACAGGAGGTTAAAGGAACTGACTCTCCAAGTCGGGAGAGTGTTAGTAAAGCGTCTGGAATGTTGCACCCGAGTACCAGGGGACGAGAACTGAGACATATTGGAACACGTCTCCCGATCACACGGTTGATCATACTCTGGGTTCCACATGCATGCTTTAGCTGAAGGAAGAATCCCTTAAACGTGGAGAGTTGAGACCCGTGGAATGGGTACCATGCAATGTGACTTCAAAGGGTCTTCATTTGCTCACCGAACCTCTCCAATCCTATCACTGCTGCGTTTATGCCCCTGTACACACGCTTGATTCTCTTTTGGAGACATAGCAGTCCATAGGTTTTAAGATACTTATTAGTCAGGTACATTCTTAGGCGTTTAATATGGGATGTTGAGCCCATTTCGTTGAGCAAGGAGTAGCTCTTGTGTATTACATATTTTGCTTAAGAAACTTTATCTGTGCTCATTTCAATCTCTGGTTTTATGCAGCACCCCAACTCACCTTTCCCCTTAAGCAAGCATAAGTTGTTTTTCTAAATTTGAGACCCTGTTCTCTTTTGTAATCCAGTTCCTGTGTAGCCAAGTTTACATTCCGTGTATTAGTGATATCTTATGATGTTTCTTTTTCTGTGTGACTTATTTCAGTTAGAATCATCATACCTGAATCCACTCATTATGCTGCTACGGGCCTGATGACATAGATTTCATTGCTGAGTGATATTGCATTGTACGTAAGTACCACAACTGCTTTATCCATTTTTCACTTTCTGCGATATTGAACTTGTCCCTTAAACGAGTTTCTTGTAAACAGAGCCTTCTCAAACTTAGGGGTGGCTGTGTCTTTTTTATTTTAATTTCCCTAAGCTATAGGACCATATGTGGAAGTGCCCTAGGCTCTGTTGCTTTGTTTTTTAGATGTTTCAGGAAACACCATACACTTCTCCCGAGTGGCTGTTGGCAATTTACATCCCGCCCATCAGCATAACAAGGCTCCCAGTTCTCCATGGCCTGTCCTGCCTTTCTGGATTTTACACTTTTTTCAGATGGCCCTTTTTACCGGGGGGAAGTGAGACTTCATTGTAGTGCAGATTTCCTTTGCAAGCTTGCTTGGTTGGCCAAAAAGGGCGTATGCGTTTTTTCCTGAATATATTCAGGAAAAAATGCATACGCCCTTTTTGGCCAAGTGCATCATTGTCGACTTTCTGACTCTTTTCCAATGCTTTAAGTGCAATTCCAGTCTACCTCCTGAAATCGGTTTCCTGCAATTCTGCCCCGCTTTCAAGTCCTCTTGGCAGCCTTACTTCAGTATATTTTTGGACGATAGCTGTCATTTATAACTCTGCAGGTTTGTGAATTACAGTGCCCCTGAGCTCCTTTCTTCAACTCGCTTTCTTGTGAGCTGGCCGCAACACCGCAGGATTGTTTCAGGCCCTGATCTGGTTCCGGCACGGCACGCTAAACGTTTGGTTAATTCCTCTTCCTGGTGGGAAATGAGAGTTAAATTTGCCCGTCCAGACACCTCCAGCTAGTCTCTCATTGGTCCTCCCTATTCCTGTTCATCTTCCGCAGAAATTGCAAACTGGGCCAAACAGGAGGTTAAAGGCACTGACTCTCCAAGTCGGGAGAGTGTTAGTAAAGCGTCTGGAATGTTGCACCCGACTACCAGGGGACGAGAACTGAGACATATTGGAACACGTCTCCCGATCACACGGTTGATCATACTCTGGGTTCCACATGCATGATTTAGCTGAAGGAAGAATCCCTTAAACATGGAGCGTTGAGACCCGTGGAATGGGTACCATGAAATATGACTTCAAAGGGTCTTCATTTGCTCACCGAACCTCTCCAATCCTATCACTGCTGCGTTTATTCCCCCTGTACACACGCTTGATTCTCTTTCGGAGACATAGCGATCTATAGGTTTTAAGATACTTACTAGTCAGGTACATTCTTAGGCGTTTAATATGGGGTGTTGAGTACATTTCGTTGAGCAAGGAGTAGCTCTTGTCTGTTACATATTTGGCTTAAGGAACTTTATCTGTGCTCATTTCAATCTCTGGTTTTATGCAGCACCCCAACTCAACTTTCCCCTTAAGCAAGCATAAGTTGGTTTTCTAAATTTGAGACCCTGTTCTCTTTTGTAATCCAGTTCCTGTGTAGCCAAGTTTACATTCCGTGTATTAGTGATATCTTATGATGTTTCTTTTTCTGTGTGACTTATTTTAGTTAGAATCATCATACCTGAATCCACTCATTCTGCTGCTACGGGCCTGATGACATAGATTTCATTGCTGAGTGATATTGCATTGTACGTAAGTACCACAACTTCTTTATCCATTTTTCACTTTCTGCGATATTGTACTTGTACCGTAAACAAGGTTCTTGTAAACAGAGCCATCCCAAACTTTGGGGTGGCTGTGTCTTTTTTATTTTAGTTTCCCTAAACTATAGGACCATAAGTGGAAGTGCCCTAGGCTCTGTTGCTTTGTTTTTTAGATGTTTCAGGAAACACCATACACTTCTCCCGAGTGGCTGTTGGCAATTTACATCCTGCCGATCTGCATAACAAGGCTCCCAGTTCTCCATGGCCTGTCCTGCCTTTCTGGATTTTACACTTTTTTCAGATGGCCCTTTTGACCGGGGGGAAGTGAGACTTCATTGTAGTGCACATATCCTTTGCAAGCTTGCTTGGTTGGCCAAAAAGGGCGTATGCGTTTTTTCCTGAATATATTCAGGAAAAAACGCATACGCCCTTTTTGGCCAAGTGCATCATTGTCGACGTTTTGCCTCTTTTCCTATGCTTTAAATGCAATTCCAGTGTACCTCCTAAAATTGGTTTCCTGCAATTCTGCCCCGCTTTCAAGTCCTCTTGGCAGCCTTACTTCAGTATATTTTTGGACGATAGCTGTCATTTAAAACTCTGCAGGTTTGTGAATTACAGTGCCCCTGAGCTCCTTTCTTTAACTCGCTGTCTTGTGAGCTGGCCGCAACACCGCAGGATTGCTTCAGGCCCTAATCTGGTTCCAGCACGGCACGCTGAGCCTTTGTTTAATTCCTCTTCCTGGTGGGAAATGAGAGTTAAATTTGCCCATCCAGACACCTCCAGCTAGCCTCTCATTGGTTCTCCCTATTCCTGTTCATCTTCCGCAGAAATTGCAAACTAGCCCAAACAGGAGGTTAAAGGAACTGACTCTCCAAGTCGGGAGAGTGTTAGTAAAGCGTCTGGAATGTTGCACCCGAGTACCAGGGGACGAGAACTGAGACATATTGGAACACGTCTCCCGATCACACGGTTGATCATACTCTGGGTTCCACATGCATGCTTTAGCTGAAGGAAGAATCCCTTAAACGTGGAGAGTTGAGACCCGTGGAATGGGTACCATGCAATGTGACTTCAAAGGGTCTTCATTTGCTCACCGAACCTCTCCAATCCTATCACTGCTGCGTTTATGCCCCTGTACACACGCTTGATTCTCTTTTGGAGACATAGCAGTCCATAGGTTTTAAGATACTTATTAGTCAGGTACATTCTTAGGCGTTTAATATGGGATGTTGAGCCCATTTCGTTGAGCAAGGAGTAGCTCTTGTCTATTACATATTTTGCTTAAGAAACTTTATCTGTGCTCATTTCAATCTCTGTTTTTATGCAGCTCCCCAACTAACCTTTCCCCTTAAGCAAGCATAAGTTGGTTTTCTAAATTTGAGACCCTGTTCTCTTTTGTAATCCAGTTCCTGTGTAGCCAAGTTTACATTCCGTGTATTAGTGATATCTTATGATGTTTGTTTTTCTGTGTGACTTATTTCACATAGAATCATCATACCTGAATCCACTCATTATGCTGCTACGGGCCTGATGACATAGATTTCATTGCTGAGTGATATTGCATTGTACGTAAGTACCACAACTGCTTTATCCATTTTTCACTTTCTGCGATATTGAACTTGTCCCTTAAATGAGTTTCTTGTAAACAGAGCCTTCCCAAACTTAGGGGTGGCTGTGTATTTTTGATTTTAATTTCCCTAAGCTATAGGACCATATGTTTAAGTGCCCTAGGCTCTGTTGCTTTGTTTTTTAGATGTTTCAGGAAACACCATACACTTCTCCCCAGTGGCTGTTGACAATTTACATCCCGCCCATCAGCATAACAAGGCTCCCAGTTCTCCATGGCCTGTCCTGCCTTTCTGGATTTTACACTTTTTTCAGTTGGCCCTTTTGACCGGGGGGAAGTGAGACTTCATTGTAGTGCAGATTTCCTTTGAAAGCTTGCTTGGTTGGCCAAAAAGAGCGTATGCGTTTTTTCCTGAATATATTCAGGAAAAAACGCATACGCCCTTTTTGGCCAAGTGCATCATTGTCGACGTTCTGCCTCTTTTCCTATGCTTTAAATGCAATTTCAGTCTACCTCCTGAAATCGGTTTCCTGCAATTCTGCCCCGCTTTCAAGTCCTCTTGGCAGCCTTACTTCAGTATATTTTTGGACGATAGCTGTCATTTATAACTCTGCAGGTTTGTGAATTACAGTGCCCCTGAGCTCCTTTCTTCAACTCGCTTTCTTGTGAGCTGGCCGCAACACTGCAGGATTGCTTCAGGCCCTAATCTGGTTCCGGCACGGCACGCTGAGCCTTTGGTTAATTCCTCTTCCTGGTGGGAAATGAGAGTTAAATTTGCCCGTCCAGACACCTCCAGCTAGTCTCTCATTGGTTCTCCCTATTCCTGTTCATCTTCCGCAGAAATTGCAAACTGGGCCAAACAGGAGGTTAAAGGCACTGACTCTCCAAGTCGGGAGAGTGTTAGTAAAGCGTCTGGAATGTTGCACCCGAGTACCAGGGGACGAGAACTGAGACATATTGGAACAGGTCTCCCGATCACACGGTTGATCATACTCTGGGTTCCACATGCATGATTTAGCTGAAGGAAGAATCCCTTAAACCTGGAGAGTTGAGTCCCATGGAATGGGTACCATGCAATATGACTTCAAAGGGTCTTCATTTGCTCACCGAACCTCTCCAATCCTATCACTGCTGCGTTTATGCCCCTGTACACACGTTTGATTCTCTTTCGGAGACATAGCGATCCATAGGTTTTAAGATACTTACTAGTCAGGTACATTCTTAGGCGTCTAATATGGGGTGTTGAGTCCATTTCGTTGAGCAAGCAGTAGCTCTTGTCTATTACATATTTGGCTTAAGGAACTTTATCTGTGCTCATTTCAATCTCTGGTTTTATGCAGCACCACAACTCACCTTTCCCCTTAAGCAAGCATAAGTTGGTTTTCTAAATTTGAGACCATGTTCTCTTTTGTAATCCAGTTCCTGTGTAGCCAAGTTTACATTCCGTGTACTAGTGATATCTTATGATGTTTCTTTTTCTGTGTGACTTATTTCAGTTAGAATCATCATACCTGAATCCACTCATTATGCTGCTACGGGCCTGATGACATAGATTTCATTGCTGAGTGATATTGCATTGTACATAAGGACCAAAACTTCTTTATCCATTTTTCACTATCTGCGATATTGAACTTGTCCCGTAAACGAGGTTCTTGTAAACAGAGCCGTCCCAAACTTTGGGGTGGCTGTGTCTTTTTGATTTTAATTTCCCTAAGCTATAGGACCATATGTGGAAGTGCCCTAGGCTCTGTTGCTTTGTTTCTTAGATGTTTCCGGAAACACCATACACTTCTCCCGAGTGGCTGTTGGCAATTTACATCCCGCCCATCAGCATAACAAGGCTCCCAGTTCTCCATGGCCTGTCCTGCCTTTCTGGATTTTACACTTTTTTCAGATGGCCCTTTTTACCGGGGGGAAGTGAGACTTCATTGTAGTGCAGATTTCCTTTGCAAGCTTGCTTGGTTGGCCAAAAAGTGCGTATGTGTTTTTTCCTGAATATATTCAGGAAAAAACGCATACGCACTTTTTGCCCAAGTGCATCATTGTCGACGTTCTGCCTCTTTTCCTATGCTCTAAATGCAATTCCAGTCTACCTCCTGAAATCGGTTTCCTGCAATTCTGCCCCGCTTTCAAGTCCTCTTGGCAGCCTTACTTCAGTATATTTTTGGACGATAGCTGTCATTTATAACTCTGCAGGTTTGTGAATTACAGTGCCCCTGAGCTCCTTTCTTCAACTCGCTTTCTTGTGAGCTGGCCGCAACACCGCAGGATTGTTTCAGGCCCTGATCTGGTTCCGGCACGGCACGCTAAACGTTTGGTCAATTCCTCTTCCTGGTGGGAAATGAGAGTTAAATTTGCCCGTCCAGACACCTCCAGCTAGTCTCTCATTGGTCCTCCCTATTCCTGTTCATCTTCCGCAGAAATTGCAAACTGGGCCAAACAGGAGGTTAAAGGCACTGACTCTCCAAGTCGGGAAAGTGTTAGTAAAGCGTCTGGAATGTTGCACCCGACTACCAGGGGACGAGAACTGAGACATATTGGAACACGTCTCCCGATCACACGGTTGATCATACTCTGGGTTCCACATGCATGATTTAGCTGAAGGAAGAATCCCTTAAACCTGGAGCGTTGAGACCCGTGGAATGGGTACCATGAAATATGACTTCAAAGGGTCTTCATTTGCTCACCGAACCTCTCCAATCCTATCACTGCTGCGTTTATTCCCCCTGTACACACGCTTGATTCTCTTTCGGAGACATAGCGATCCATAGGTTTTAAGATACTTACTAGTCAGGTACATTCTTAGGCGTTTAATATGGGGTGTTGAGTACATTTCGTTGAGCAAGGAGTAGCTCTTGTCTGTTACATATTTGGCTTAAGGAACTTTATCTGTGCTCATTTCAATCTCTGGTTTTATGCAGCACCCCAACTCAACTTTCCCCTTAAGCAAGCATAAGTTGGTTTTCTAAATTTGAGACCCTGTTCTCTTTTGTAATCCAGTTCCTGTGTAGCCAAGTTTACATTCCGTGTATTAGTGATATCTTATGATGTTTCTTTTTCTGTGTGACTTATTTCAGTTAGAATCATCATACCTGAATCCACTCATTCTGCTGCCACGGGCCTGATGACATAGATTTCATTGCTGAGTGATATTGCATTGTACGTAAGTACCACAACTTCTTTATCCATTTTTCACTTTCTGCGATATTGTACTTGTACCGTAAATGAGTTTCTTGTAAACAGAGCCGTCCCAAACTTTGGGGTGGCTGTGTCTTTTTGATTTTAATTTCCCTAAGCTATAGGACCATATGTGGAAGTGCCCTAGGCTCTGTTGCTTTGTTTTTTAGATGTTTCAGGAAACACCATACACTTCTCCCCAGTGGCTGTTGGCAATTTCCATCCCGCCCATCAGCATAACAAGTCTCCCAGTTCTCCATGGCCTGTCCTGCCTTTCTGGATTTTGCACTTTTTTCAAATGGTCCTTTTGAACGGGGTAAGTGAGACTTCATTGTAGTGCAGATTTCCTTTGCAAGCTTGCTTGGTTGGCCAAAAAGGACGTATGCGTTTTTTCCTGAATATACTCAAGAAAAAACGCATACGCACTTTTTGGCCAAGTGCATCATTGTCGACGTTTTGCCTCTTTTCCTATGCTTTAAATACAATTCCAGTTTACCTCCTGAAATCGGTTTCCTGCAATTCTGGCCCGCTTGCAAGTCCTCTTGGCAGCCTTACTTCAGTATATTTTTGGACGATAGCTGTCATTTATAACTCTGCAGGTTTGTGAATTACAGTGCCCCTGAGCTCCTTTCTTCAACTCGCTTTCTTGTGAGCTGGCCGCAACACCGCAGAATTGCTTCAGGCCCTAATCTGGTTCCGGCACGGCACGCTGAGCCTTTGGTTAATTCCTCTTCCTGGTGGGAAATGAGAGTTAAATTTGCCAGTCCAGAGACCTCCAGCTAGTCTCTCATTGGTTCTCCCTATTCCTGTTCATCTTCCGCAGAAATTGCAAACTGGGCCAAACAGGAGGTTAAAGGCACTGACTCTCCAAGTCGGGAGAGGGTTAGTAAAGCATCTGGAATGTTGCACCCGAGTACCAGGGGACGAGAACTGAGACATATTGGAACACGTCTCCCGATCACATGGTTGATCATACTCTGGGTTTCACATGCATGTTTTAGCTGAAGGAAGAATCCCTTAAACCTGGAGCGTTGAAACCCGTGCAATGGGTAACATGCAATATGACTTCAAAGGGTCTTCATTTGCTCACCGAACCTCTCCAATCCTATCACTGCTGCGTTTATGCCCCTGTACACACGCTTGATTCTCTTTCGGAGACATAGCAATCCATAGGTTTTAAGATACTTACTAGTCAGGTACATTCTTAGGCGTTTAATATGGGGTGTTGAGTCCATTTCGTTGAGCAAGGAGTAGCTCTTGTCTATTACATGTTTGGCTTAAGGAACTTTATCTGTGCTCATTTCAATCTCTGGTTTTATGCAGCACCCCAACTCACCTTTACCCTTAAGCAAGCATAAGTTGGTTTTCTAAGTTTGAGACCCTTTTCTGTTTTGTAATCCAGTTCCTGTGTAGCCAAGTTTACAATCCGTGTATTAGTGATATCTTATGATGTTTCTTTTTCTGTGTGACTTATTTCAGTTAGAATCATCATACCTGAATCCACTCATTATGCTGCTACGGGCCTGATGACATAGATTTCATTGCTGAGTGATATTGCATTGTACGTAAGTACCACAACTTCTTTATCCATTTTTCACTTTCTGCGATATTGTACTTGTACCGTAAACAAGGTTCTTGTAAACAGACCCGTCCCAAACTTTGGGGTGGCTGTGTCTTTTTGATTTTAATTTCCCTAAGCTATAGGACCATAAGTGGAAGTGCTCTAGGCTCTGTTGCTTTGTTTCTTAGATGTTTCAGGAAACACCATACACTTCTCTGGAGTGGCTGTTGGCAATATACATCCCGCCCATCAGCATAACAAGGCTCCCAGTTCTCCATGGCCTCTCCTGCCTTTCTGGATTTTACACTTTTTTCAGATGGCCCTTTTGACCGGGGGGAAGTGAGACTTCATTGTAGTGCAGATTTCCTTTGCAAGCTTGCTTGGTTGGCCCAAAAGGGCGTATGCGTTTTTTCCTGAATATATTCAGGAAAAAACGCATACGCCCTTTTTGGCCAAGTGCATCATTGTCGACGTTCTGCCTCTTTTCCTATGCTTTAAATGCAATTCCAGTCTACCTCCTGAAATCGGTTTCCTGCAATTCTGCCCTGCTTTCAAGTCCTCTTGGCAGCCTTATTTCAGTATATTTTTGGACGATAGCTGTCATTTATAACTCTGCAGGTTTGTGAATTACAGTGCCCCTGAGCTCCTTTCTTCAATTCGCTTTCTTGTGAGCTTGCCGCAACACCGCAGGATTGCTTCAGGCCCTAATCTTGTTCCGGCACGGCACGCTGAGCCTTCGGTTAATTCCTCTTCCTGGTGGGAAATGAGAGTTAAATTTGCACGTCCAGACAACTCCAGCTAGTCACTCATTGGTTCTCCCTATTCCTGTTCATCTTCCGCAGAAATTGCAAACTGGGCCAAACAGGAGGTTAAAGGCAATGACTCTCCAAGTTCGGAGAGTTAGTAAAGCGCCTGGAATGTTGCACCCGAGTACCAGGAGGCTAGAACTGAGACATATTGGAACATGTCTCCCAATCACACGGTTGATCATACTCTGGGTTCCACATGCATGTTTTAGCTGAAGGAAGAATCCCTTAAACCTGGAGAGTTGAGACCCGTGGAATGGGTACCATGCAATGTGACTTCAAAGGGTCTTCATTTGCTCACCGAACCTCTCCAATCCTATCACTGCTGCGTTTATGCCCCTGTATACACGCTTGATTCTCTTTCAGAGACATAGCAATCCATAGGTTTTAAGATACTTACTAGTCAGCTACATTCTTAGGCGTTTAATATGGGGTGCTGAGTCCATTTCATTGAGCAAGGAGTAGCTCTTGTGTATTACATATTTGGCTTAACGAAATTTATCTGTGCTCATTTCAATCTCTGGTTTTATGCAGCACCCCAACTCACCTTTCCCCTTAAGCAAGCATAAGTTGGTTTTCTAAATTTGAGACCCTGTTCTCTTTTGTAATCCAGTTCCTGTGTAGCCAAGTTTACATTCCGTGTATTAGTGATATCTTATGATGTTTCTTTTTCTGTGTGACTTATTTCAGTTAGAATCATCATACCAGAATCCACTCATTATGCTGCTACGGGCCTGAAGACATAGATTTCATTGCTGAGTGATATTGCATTGTACGTAAGTACCACAACTTCTTTATGCATTTTTCACTTTCTGCGATATTGAACTTGTACCGTAAACGAGTTTCTTGTAAACAGAGCCGTCCCAAAGTATGGGGTGGCTGTGTCTTTTTGATTTTAATTTCCCTAAGCTATAGGACCATAAGTGGAAGTGCACTAGGCTCTGTTGCTTTGTTTCTTAGATGTTTCAGGAAACACCATACACTTCTCCCAAGTGGCTGTTGGCAATTGACATCCCGCCCTTCAGCATAACAAGGCTCCCAGTTCTCCATGGCCTGTCCTGCCTTTCTGGATTTTACACTTTTTTCAGATGGCCCTTTTGTCCGGGGGGAAGTGAGACTTCATTGTAGTGCAGATTTCCTTTACAAGCTTGCTTGCTTGGCCAAAAAGGGCGTATGCGTTTTTCCCTGAATATATTCAGGAAAAAACGCATAAGCCCTTTTTGGCCAAGTGCATCATTGTCGACGTTCTGCCTCTTTTCCTATGCTTTAAATGCAATTCCAGTCTACCTCCTGAAATCGGTTTCCTGCAATTCTGCCCCGCTTTCAAGTCCTCTTGGCAGCCTTACTTCAGTATATTTTTGGACGATAGCTGTCATTTATAACTCTGCAGGTTTGTGAATTACAGTGCCCCTGAGCTCCTTTCTTCAACTCGCTTTCTTGTGAGCTGGCCGCAACACCACAGGATTGCTTCAGGCCCTAATCTGGTTCCGGCATGGCACGCTGAGCCTTTGGATAATTCCTCTTCCTGGTGGGAAATGAGAGTTAAATTTGCCCGTCCAGACACCTCCAGCTAGTCTCTCATTGGTTCTCCCTATTCCTGTACATCTTCCGCGGAATTTGCAAACTGGGTCAAACAGGAAGTTAAAGGCATTGACTCTCCAAGTCAGGAGAGTGTTAGTATAGCGTCTAGAATATTGCACCCGAGTACCAGGGTACGAGAACTGAGAAATATTTGAACATGACTCCCGATCACACGGTTGATCATACTCTGGGTTCCACATGCATGTTTCAGCTGAAGGAACCATCCCTTAAACCTGGAGAGTTGAGACCCGTGGAATGGGTACCATGCAATATGACTTCAAAGGGTCTTCATTTGCTCACCGAACCTCTCCAATCCTATCACTCCTGCGTTTATGCCGCTGTACACACGCTTGATTCTCTTTTGGAGACATAGCAATCCATAGGTTTTACGATACTTACTAGTCAGGTACATTCTTAGGCGTTTAATATGGGGTGTTGAGTCCATTTCGTTGAGCAAGGAGTAGATCTTGTGTATTACATATTTGGCTTAAGGAACTTTATCTGTGCTCATTTCAGTCTCTGGTTTTATGCAGCACCCCAACTCACCTTTCCCCTTAAGCAAGCATAAGTTGGTTTTCTAAATTTGAGACCCTGTTCTGTTTTGTAATTCAGTTCCTGTGTAGCCAAGATTACATTCCGTGCATTAGTGATATCTTATGATGTTTCTTTTCCTGTGTGACTTATTTCAGTTAGAATCATCATACCTGTATCCACTCATTATGCTGCTACGGGCCTGATGACATACATTTCATTGCTGAGTGATATTGCCTTGTACGTAAGTACCACAACTTCTTTATCCATTTTTCGCTTTATGCAATATTGAACTTGTAACGTAAACGAGGTTCTTGTAAACAGAGCCTTCCCAAACTTTGGGGTGGCTGTGTCTTTTTGATTTTAATTTCCCTAAGCTATAGGACCATATGTGGAAGTGCCCTAGGCTCTGTTGCTTTGTTTCTTAGATGTTTCAGGAAACACCATACACTTCTCCCGAGTGGCTGTTGGCAATTTACATCCCTCCCATCAGCATAACAAGGCTCCCAGTTCTCCATGGCCTTCTGACTTTCTGGATTTTACACTTTTTTCAGATGGCCCTTTTGACCATGGGGAAGTGAGACTTCATTGTAGTGCAGATTTCCTTTGCAAGCTTGCTTGGTTGGCCAAAAAGGGCGTATGCGTTTTTTCCTGAATACATTCAGGAAAAAACGCAAACACCCTTTTTGGCCAAGTGCATCATTGTCGATGTTCTGACTCTTTTCTTATGCTTTAAGTGCAATTCCAGTCTACCTCCTGAAATCGGTTTCCTGCAATTCTGCCCCGCTTTCAAGTCCTCTTGGCAGCCTTACTTCAGTATATTTTTGGACGATAGCTGTCATTTATAACTCTGCAGGTTTGTGAATTACAGTGCCCCTGAGCTCCTTTCTTCAACTCGCTTTCTTGTGAGCTGGCCGCAACACCGCAGGATTGCTTCAGGCCCTAATCTGGTTCCGGCACGGCACGCTGAGCCTTTGGTTAATTCCTCTTCCTGGTGGGAAATGAGAGTTAAATTTGCCCGTCCAGACAACTCCAGCTAGTCTCTCATTGGTTCTCCCTATTCCTGTTCATCTTCCGCAGAAATTGCAAACTATCCCAAACAGGAGGTTAAAGGAACTGACTCTCCAAGTCGGGAGAGTGTTAGTAAAGCGTCTGGAATGTTGCACCCGAGTACCAGGGGACGAGAACTGAGACATATTGGAACACGTCTCCCGATCACACGGTTGATCATACTCTGGGTTCCACATGCATGATTTAGCTGAAGGAAGAATCCCTTAAACGTGGAGAGTTGAGACCCGTGGAATGGGTACCATGTAATGTGACTTCAAAGGGTCTTCATTTGCTCACCGAACCTCTCCAATCCTATCACTGCTGCGTTTATGCCCCTGTACACACGCTTGATTCTCTTTTGGAGACATAGCATTCCATAGGTTTTAACATACTTACTAGTCAGGTACATTCTTAGGCGTTTAATATGGGATGTTGAGCCCATTTCGTTGAGCAAGGAGTAGCTCTTGTGTATTACATATTTTGCTTAAGAAACTTTATCTGTGCTCATTTCAATCTCTGGTTTTATGCAGCACCCCAACTCACCTTTCCCCTTAAGCAAGCATAAGTTGGTTTTCTAAATTTGAGACCCTGTTCTCTTTTGTAATCCAGTTCCTGTGTAGCCAAGTTTACATTCCGTGTATTAGTGATATCTTATGATGTTTGTTTTTCTGTGTGACTTATTTCACATAGAATCATCATACCTGAATCCACTCATTATGCTGCTACGGGCCTGATGACATAGATTTCATTGCTGAGTGATATTGCATTGTACGTGAGTACCACAACTGCTTTATCCATTTTTCACTTTCTGCGATATTGAACTTGTCCCTTAAACGAGTTTCTTGTAAACAGAGCCTTCCCAAACTTAGGGGTGGCTGTGTCTTTTTTATTTTAATTTCCCTAAGCTATAGGACCATATGTGGAAGTGCCCTAGGCTCTGTTGCTTTGTTTTTTAGATGTTTCAGGAAACACCATACACTTCTCCCCAGTGGCTGTTGGCAATTTACATCCCGCCCATCAGCATAACAAGGCTCCCAGTTCTCCATGGCCTGTCCTGCCTTTCTGGATTTTACACTTTTTTCAGATGGCCCTTTTTACCGGGGGGAAGTGAGACTTCATTGTAGTGCAGATTTCCTTTGCAAGCTTGCTTGGTTGGCCAAAAAGGGCGTATGCGTTTTTTCCTGAATATATTCAGGAAAAAATGCATACGCCCTTTTTGGCCAAGTGCATCATTGTCGACTTTCTGACTCTTTTCCTATGCTTTAAGTGCAATTCCTGTCTACCTCCTGAAATCGGTTTCCTGCAATTCTGCCCCGCTTTCAAGTCCTCTTGGCAGCCTTACTTCAGTATATTTTTGGACGATAGCTGTCATTTATAACTCTGCAGGTTTGTGAATTACAGTGCCCCTGAGCTCCTTTCTTCAACTCGCTTTCTTGTGAGCTGGCCGCAACACCGCAGGATTGTTTCAGGCCCTGATCTGGTTCCGGCACGGCACGCTAAACGTTTGGTTAATTCCTCTTCCTGGTGGGAAATGAGAGTTAAATTTGCCCGTCCAGACACCTCCAGCTAGTCTCTCATTGGTCCTCCCTATTCCTGTTCATCTTCCGCAGAAATTGCAAACTGGGCCAAACAGGAGGTTAAAGGCACTGACTCTCCAAGTCGGGAGAGTGTTAGTAAAGCGTCTGGAATGTTGCACCCGAGTACCGGGGGACGAGAACTGAGACATATTGGAACACGTCTCCCGATCACACGGTTGATCATACTCTGGGTTCCACATGCATGATTTAGCTGAAGGAAGAATCCCTTAAACCTGGAGCGTTGAGACCCGTGGAATGGGTACCATGAAATATGACTTCAAAGGGTCTTCATTTGCTCACCGAACCTCTCCAATCCTATCACTGCTGCGTTTATTCCCCCTGTACACACGCTTGATTCTCTTTCGGAGACATAGCGATCCATAGGTTTTAAGATACTTACTAGTCAGGTACATTCTTAGGCGTTTAATATGGGGTGTTGAGTACATTTCGTTGAGCAAGGAGTAGCTCTTGTCTGTTACATATTTGGCTTAAGGAACTTTATCTGTGCTCATTTCAATCTCTGGTTTTATGCAGCACCCCAACTCAACTTTCCCCTTAAGCAAGCATAAGTTGGTTTTCTAAATTTGAGACCCTGTTCTCTTTTGTAATCCAGTTCCTGTGTAGCCAAGTTTACATTCCGTGTATTAGTGATATCTTATGATGTTTCTTTTTCTGTGTGACTTATTTCAGTTAGAATCATCATACCTGAATCCACTCATTCTGCTGCTACGGGCCTGATGACATAGATTTCATTGCTGAGTGATATTGCATTGTACGTAAGTACCACAACTTCTTTATCCATTTTTCACTTTCTGCGATATTGTACTTGTACCGTAAACAAGGTTCTTGTAAACAGAGCCATCCCAAACTTTGGGGTGGCTGTGTCTTTTTGATTTTAATTTCCCTAAGCTATAGGACCATAAGTGGAAGTGCCCTAGGCTCTGTTGCTTTGTTTTTTAGATGTTTCAGGAAACACCATACACTTCTCCCGAGTGGCTGTTGGCAATTTACATCCTGCCGATCTGCATAACAAGGCTCCCAGTTCTCCATGGCCTGTCCTGCCTTTCTGGATTTTACACTTTTTTCAGTTGGCCCTTTTGACCGGGGGGAAGTGAGACTTCATTGTAGTGCACATATCCTTTGCAAGCTTGCTTGGTTGGCCAAAAAGGGCGTATGCGTTTTTTCCTGAATATATTCAGGAAAAAACGCATACGCCCTTTTTGGCCAAGTGCATCATTGTCGACGTTTTGCCTCTTTTCCTATGCTTTAAATGCAATTCCAGTGTACCTCCTAAAATTGGTTTCCTGCAATTCTGCCCCGCTTTCAAGTCCTCTTGGCAGCCTTACTTCAGTATATTTTTGGATGATAGCTGTCATTTATAACTCTGCAGGTTTGTGAATTACAGTGCCCCTGAGCTCCTTTCTTTAACTCGCTTTCTTGTGAGCTGGCTGCAACACCGCAGGATTGCTTCAGGCCCTAATCTGGTTCCGGCACGGCACGCTGAGCCTTTGGTTAATTCCTCTTCCTGGTGGGAAATGAGAGTTAAATTTGCCCGTCCAGACACCTCCAGCTAGTCTCTCATTGGTTCTCCCTATTCCTGTTCATCTTCCGCAGAAATTGCAAACTGGGCCAAACAGGAGGTTAAAGGCACTGACTCCCCAAGTCGGGAGAGTGTTAGCAAAGCGTCTGGAATGTTGCACCCGAGTACCAGGGGCCGAGAACTGAGACATATTGGAACACGTCTCCCGATCACACGGTTGATCATACTCTGGGTTCCACATGCATGATTTAGCTGAAGGAAGAATCCCTTAAACCTGGAGAGTTGAGACCCGTGGAATGGGTACCATGCAATATGACTTCAAAGGGTCTTCATTTGCTCACCGAACGTCTCCAATCCTATCACTGCTGCGTTTATGCCCCTGTACACATGCTTGATTCTCTTTCGGAGACATAGCAATCCATAGGTTTTAAGATACTTACTAGTCAGGTACATTCTTAGGCGTTTAATATGGGGTGTTGAGTCCATTTCGTTGAGCAAGGAGTAGCTCTTGTCTATTACATATTTGGCTTAAGGAACTTTATCTGTGCTCATTTCAATCTCTGGTTTTATGCGGCACCCCAACTCACCTTTCCCCTTAAGCAAGCATAAGTTGGTTTTCTAAATTTGAGACCCTGTTCTCTTTTGTAATCCAGTTCCTGTGTAGCCAAGTTTACATTCCATGTATTAGTGATATCTTATGATGTTTCTTTTTCTGTGTGACTTATTTCAGTTAGAATCATCATACCTGAATCCACTCATTATGCTGCTATGGTCGTGATGACATAGATTTCATTGCTGAGTGATATTACATTGTACGTAAGTACCTCAACTTCTTTATCCATTTTTCACTTTCTGTGATATTGTACTTGTACCGTAAACAAGGTTCTTGTAAACAGAGCCATCCCAAACTTTGGGGTGGCTGTGTCTTTTTGATTTTAATTTCCCTAAGCTATAGGACCATAAGTGGAAGTGCCCTAGGCTCTGTTGCTTTGTTTTTTAGATGTTTCAGGAAACACCATACACTTCTCCCCAGTGGCTGTTGGCAATTTACATCCCGCCCATCAGCATAACAAGGCTCCCAGTTCTCCATGGCCTGTCCTGCCTTTCTGGATTTTACACTTTTTTCAGATGGCCCTTTTTACCGGGGGGAAGTGAGACTTCATTGTAGTGCAGATTTCCTTTGCAAGCTTGCTTGGTTGGCCAAAAAGGGCGTATGCGTTTTTTCCTGAATATATTCAGGAAAAAATGCATACGCCCTTTTTGGCCAAGTGCATCATTGTCGACTTTCTGACTCTTTTCCTATGCTTTAAGTGCAATTCCTGTCTACCTCCTGAAATCGGTTTCCTGCAATTCTGCCCCGCTTTCAAGTCCTCTTGGCAGCCTTACTTCAGTATATTTTTGGACGATAGCTGTCATTTATAACTCTGCAGGTTTGTGAATTACAGTGCCCCTGAGCTCCTTTCTTCAACTCGCTTTCTTGTGAGCTGGCCGCAACACCGCAGGATTGTTTCAGGCCCTGATCTGGTTCCGGCACGGCACGCTAAACGTTTGGTTAATTCCTCTTCCTGGTGGGAAATGAGAGTTAAATTTGCCCGTCCAGACACCTCCAGCTAGTCTCTCATTGGTCCTCCCTATTCCTGTTCATCTTCCGCAGAAATTGCAAACTGGGCCAAACAGGAGGTTAAAGGCACTGACTCTCCAAGTCGGGAGAGTGTTAGTAAAGCGTCTGGAATGTTGCACCCGAGTACCGGGGGACGAGAACTGAGACATATTGGAACACGTCTCCCGATCACACGGTTGATCATACTCTGGGTTCCACATGCATGATTTAGCTGAAGGAAGAATCCCTTAAACCTGGAGCGTTGAGACCCGTGGAATGGGTACCATGAAATATGACTTCAAAGGGTCTTCATTTGCTCACCGAACCTCTCCAATCCTATCACTGCTGCGTTTATTCCCCCTGTACACACGCTTGATTCTCTTTCGGAGACATAGCGATCCATAGGTTTTAAGATACTTACTAGTCAGGTACATTCTTAGGCGTTTAATATGGGGTGTTGAGTACATTTCGTTGAGCAAGGAGTAGCTCTTGTCTGTTACATATTTGGCTTAAGGAACTTTATCTGTGCTCATTTCAATCTCTGGTTTTATGCAGCACCCCAACTCAACTTTCCCCTTAAGCAAGCATAAGTTGGTTTTCTAAATTTGAGACCCTGTTCTCTTTTGTAATCCAGTTCCTGTGTAGCCAAGTTTACATTCCGTGTATTAGTGATATCTTATGATGTTTCTTTTTCTGTGTGACTTATTTCAGTTAGAATCATCATACCTGAATCCACTCATTCTGCTGCTACGGGCCTGATGACATAGATTTCATTGCTGAGTGATATTGCATTGTACGTAAGTACCACAACTTCTTTATCCATTTTTCACTTTCTGCGATATTGTACTTGTACCGTAAACAAGGTTCTTGTAAACAGAGCCATCCCAAACTTTGGGGTGGCTGTGTCTTTTTGATTTTAATTTCCCTAAGCTATAGGACCATAAGTGGAAGTGCCCTAGGCTCTGTTGCTTTGTTTTTTAGATGTTTCAGGAAACACCATACACTTCTCCCAAGTGGCTGTTGGCAATATACATACCGCCCATCAGCATAACAAGGCTCCCAGTTCTCCATGGCCTGTCCTGCCTTTCTGGATTTTACACTTTTTTCAGTTGGCCCTTTTGACCGGGGGGAAGTGAGACTTCATTGTAGTGCACATATCCTTTGCAAGCTTGCTTGGTTGGCCAAAAAGGGCGTATGCGTTTTTTCCTGAATATATTCAGGAAAAAACGCATACGCCCTTTTTGGCCAAGTGCATCATTGTCGACGTTTTGCCTCTTTTCCTATGCTTTAAATGCAATTCCAGTGTACCTCCTAAAATTGGTTTCCTGCAATTCTGCCCCGCTTTCAAGTCCTCTTGGCAGCCTTACTTCAGTATATTTTTGGATGATAGCTGTCATTTATAACTCTGCAGGTTTGTGAATTACAGTGCCCCTGAGCTCCTTTCTTTAACTCGCTTTCTTGTGAGCTGGCTGCAACACCGCAGGATTGCTTCAGGCCCTAATCTGGTTCCGGCACGGCACGCTGAGCCTTTGGTTAATTCCTCTTCCTGGTGGGAAATGAGAGTTAAATTTGCCCGTCCAGACACCTCCAGCTAGTCTCTCATTGGTTCTCCCTATTCCTGTTCATCTTCCGCAGAAATTGCAAACTGGGCCAAACAGGAGGTTAAAGGCACTGACTCCCCAAGTCGGGAGAGTGTTAGCAAAGCGTCTGGAATGTTGCACCCGAGTACCAGGGGCCGAGAACTGAGACATATTGGAACACGTCTCCCGATCACACGGTTGATCATACTCTGGGTTCCACATGCATGATTTAGCTGAAGGAAGAATCCCTTAAACCTGGAGAGTTGAGACCCGTGGAATGGGTACCATGCAATATGACTTCAAAGGGTCTTCATTTGCTCACCGAACGTCTCCAATCCTATCACTGCTGCGTTTATGCCCCTGTACACATGCTTGATTCTCTTTCGGAGACATAGCAATCCATAGGTTTTAAGATACTTACTAGTCAGGTACATTCTTAGGCGTTTAATATGGGGTGTTGAGTCCATTTCGTTGAGCAAGGAGTAGCTCTTGTCTATTACATATTTGGCTTAAGGAACTTTATCTGTGCTCATTTCAATCTCTGGTTTTATGCGGCACCCCAACTCACCTTTCCCCTTAAGCAAGCATAAGTTGGTTTTCTAAATTTGAGACCCTGTTCTCTTTTGTAATCCAGTTCCTGTGTAGCCAAGTTTACATTCCATGTATTAGTGATATCTTATGATGTTTCTTTTTCTGTGTGACTTATTTCAGTTAGAATCATCATACCTGAATCCACTCATTATGCTGCTATGGTCGTGATGACATAGATTTCATTGCTGAGTGATATTACATTGTACGTAAGTACCTCAACTTCTTTATCCATTTTTCACTTTCTGTGATATTGTACTTGTACCGTAAACAAGGTTCTTGTAAACAGAGCCATCCCAAACTTTGGGGTGGCTGTGTCTTTTTGATTTTAATTTCCCTAAGCTATAGGACCATAAGTGGAAGTGCCCTAGGCTCTGTTGCTTTGTTTTTTAGATGTTTCAGGAAACACCATACACTTCTCCCAAGTGGCTGTTGGCAATATACATACCGCCCATCAGCATAACAAGGCTCCCAGTTCTCCATGGCCTGTCCTGCCTTTCTGGATTTTACACTTTTTTCAGTTGGCCCTTTTGACCGGGGGGAAGTGAGACTTCATTGTAGTGCAGATTTCCTTTGCAAGCTTGCTTGGTTGGCCAAAAAGGGCCTATGCGTTTTTTCCTGAATATATTCAGGAAAAAACGCATACGCCGTTTTTGGCGAAGTGCATCATTGTCGACGTTCTGACTCTTTTCCTATGCTTTCAGTGCAATTCCAGTCTACCTCCTGAAATCGGTTTCCTGCAATTCTGCCCCGCTTTCAAGTCCTCTTGGCAGCCTTACTTCAGTATATTTTTGGACGATAGCTGTCATTTATAACTCTGCAGGTGTGTGAATTACAGTGCCCCTGAGCTCCTTTCTTTAACTCGCTGTCTTGTGAGCTGGCCGCAACACCGCAGGATTGCTTCAGGCCCTAATCTGGTTCCAGCACGGCACGCTGAGCCTTTGGTTAATTCTTCTTCCTGGTGGGAAATGAGAGTTAAATTTGCCCATCCAGACACCTCCAGCTAGCCTCTCATTGGTTCTCCCTATTCCTGTTCATCTTCCGCAGAAATTGCAAACTAGCCCAAACAGGAGGTTAAAGGCACTGACTCTCCAAGTCGGGAGAGTGTTAGTAAAGCGTCTGGAATGTTGCACCAGACTACCAGGGGACGAGAACTGAGACATATTGGAACACGTCTCCCGATCACACGGTTGATCATACTCTGGGTTCCACATGCATGATTTAGCTGAAGGAAGAATCCCTTAAACCTGGAGCGTTCAGACCCGTGGAATGGGTACCATGAAATATGACTTCAAAGGGTCTTCATTTGCTCACCGAACCTCTCCAATCCTATCACTGCTGCGTTTATTCCCCCTGTACACACGCTTGATTCTCTTTCGGAGACATAGCGATCCATAGGTTTTAAGATACTTACTAGTCAGGTACATTCTTAGGCGTTTAATATGGGGTGTTGAGTACATTTCGTTGAGCAAGGAGTAGCTCTTGTCTGTTACATATTTGGCTTAAGGAACTTTATCTGTGCTCATTTCAATCTCTGGTTTTATGCAGCACCCCAACTCAACTTTCCCCTTAAGCAAGCATAAGTTGGTTTTCTAAATTTGAGACCCTGTTCTCTTTTGTAATCCAGTTCCTGTGTAGCCAAGTTTACATTCCGTGTATTAGTGATATCTTATGATGTTTCTTTTTCTGTGTGACTTATTTCAGTTAGAATCATCATACCTGAATCCACTCATTCTGCTGCTACGGGCCTGATGACATAGATTTCATTGCTGAGTGATATTGCATTGTACGTAAGTACCACAACTTCTTTATCCATTTTTCACTTTCTGCGATATTGTACTTGTACCGTAAACAAGGTTCTTGTAAACAGAGCCATCCCAACTTTGGGGTGGCTGTGTCTTTTTTATTTTAGTTTCCCTAAACTATAGGACCATAAGTGGAAGTGCCCTAGGCTCTGTTGCTTTGTTTTTTAGATGTTTCAGGAAACACCATACACTTCTCCCCAGTGGCTGTTGGCAATTTACATCCTGCCGATCTGCATAACAAGGCTCCCAGTTCTCCATGGCCTGTCCTGCCTTTCTGGATTTTACACTTTTTTCAGATGGCCCTTTTGACCGGGCCGAAGTGAGACTTCATTGTAGTGCACATATCCTTTGCAAGCTTGCTTGGTTGGCCAAAAAGGGCGTATGCGTTTTTTCCTGAATATATTCAGGAAAAAACGCATACGCCCTTTTTGGCCAAGTGCATCATTGTCGACGTTTTGCCTCTTTTCCTATGCTTTAAATGAAATTCCAGTGTACCTCCTAAAATTGGTTTCCTGCAATTCTGCCCCGCTTTCAAGTCCTCTTGGCAGCCTTACTTCAGTATATTTTTGGACGATAGCTGTCATTTATAACTCTGCAGGTTTGTGAATTACAGTGCCCCTGAGCTCCTTTCTTTAACTCGCTTTCTTGTGAGCTGGCTGCAACACCGCAGGATTGCTTCAGGCCCTAATCTGGTTCCGGCACGGCACGCTGAGCCTTTGGTTAATTCCTCTTCCTGGTGGGAAATGAGAGTTAAATTTGCCCGTCCAGACACCTCCAGCTAGTCTCTCATTGGTTCTCCCTATTCCTGTTCATCTTCCGCAGAAATTGCAAACTGGGCCAAACAGGAGGTTAAAGGCACTGACTCCCCAAGTCGGGAGAGTGTTAGCAAAGCGTCTGGAATGTTGCACCCGAGTACCAGGGGCCGAGAACTGAGACATATTGGAACACGTCTCCCGATCACACGGTTGATCATACTCTGGGTTCCACATGCATGATTTAGCTGAAGGAAGAATCCCTTAAACCTGGAGAGTTGAGACCCGTGGAATGGGTACCATGCAATATGACTTCAAAGGGTCTTCATTTGCTCACCGAACCTCTCCAATCCTATCACTGCTGCGTTTATGCCTCTGTACACATGCTTGATTCTCTTTCGGAGACATAGCAATCCATAGGTTTTAAGATACTTACTAGTCAGGTACATTCTTAGGCGTTTAATATGGGGTGTTGAGTCCATTTCGTTGAGCAAGGAGTAGCTCTTGTCTATTACATATTTGGCTTAAGGAACTTTATCTGTGCTCATTTCAATCTCTGGTTTTATGCGGCACCCCAACTAACCTTTCCCCTTAAGCAAGCATAAGTTGGTTTTCTAAATTTGAGACCCTGTTCTCTTTTGTAATCCAGTTCCTGTGTAGCCAAGTTTATTTTCCGTGTATTAGTGATATCTTATGATGTTTCTTTTTCTGTGTGACTTATTTCACATAGAATCATCATACCTGAATCCACTCATTATGCTGCTACGGGCGTGATGACATAGATTTCATTGCTGAGTGATATTACATTGTACGTAAGTACCTCAACTTCTTTATCCATTTTTCACTTTCTGTGATATTGTACTTGTACCGTAAACAAGGTTCTTGTAAACAGAGCCATCCCAAACTTTGGGGTGGCTGTGTCTTTTTGATTTTAATTTCCCTAAGCTATAGGACCATAAGTGGAAGTGCCCTAGGCTCTGTTGCTTTGTTTTTTAGATGTTTCAGGAAACACCATACACTTCTCCCAAGTGGCTGTTGGCAATATACATACCGCCCATCAGCATAACAAGGCTCCCAGTTCTCCATGGCCTGTCCTGCCTTTCTGGATTTTACACTTTTTTCAGTTGGCCCTTTTGACCGGGGGGAAGTGAGACTTCATTGTAGTGCAGATTTCCTTTGCAAGCTTGCTTGGTTGGCCAAAAAGGGCCTATGCGTTTTTTCCTGAATATATTCAGGAAAAAACGCATACGCCGTTTTTGGCGAAGTGCATCATTGTCGACGTTCTGACTCTTTTCCTATGCTTTAAGTGCAATTCCAGTCTACCTCCTGAAATCGGTTTCCTGCAATTCTGCCCCGCATTCAAGTCCTCTTGGCAGCCTTACTTCAGTATATTTTTGGACGATAGCTGTCATTATAACTCTGCAGGTGTGTGAATTACAGTGCCCCTGAGCTCCTTTCTTTAACTCGCTGTCTTGTGAGCTGGCCGCAACACCGCAGGATTGCTTCAGGCCCTAATCTGGTTCCAGCACGGCACGCTGAGCCTTTGGTTAATTCCTCTTCCTGGTGGGAAATGAGAGTTAAATTTGCCCATCCAGACACCTCCAGCTAGCCTCTCATTGGTTCTCCCTATTCCTGTTCATCTTCCGCAGAAATTGCAAACTAGCCCAAACAGGAGGTTAAAGGAACTGACTCTCCAAGTCGGGAGAGTGTTAGTAAAGCGTCTGGAATGTTGCACCCGAGTACCAGGGGACGAGAACTGAGACATATTGGAACACGTCTCCCGATCACACGGTTGATCATACTCTGGGTTCCACATGCATGCTTTAGCTGAAGGAAGAATCCCTTAAACCTGGAGAGTTGAGTCCCATGGAATGGGTACCATGCAATATGACTTCAAAGGGTCTTCATTTGCTCACCGAACCTCTCCAATCCTATCACTGCTGCGTTTCTGCCCCTGTACACACGTTTGATTCTCTTTCGGAGACATAGCGATCCATAGGTTTTAAGATACTTACTAGTCAGGTACATTCTTAGGCGTCTAATATGGGGTGTTGAGTCCATTTCGTTGAGCAAGCAGTAGCTCTTGTCTATTACATATTTGGCTTAAGGAACTTTATCTGTGCTCATTTCAATCTCTGGTTTTATGCAGCACCACAACTCACCTTTCCCCTTAAGCAAGCATAAGTTGGTTTTCTAAATTTGAGACCATGTTCTCTTTTGTAATCCAGTTCCTGTGTAGCCAAGTTTACATTCCGTGTACTAGTGATATCTTATGATGTTTCTTTTTCTGTGTGACTTATTTCAGTTAGAATCATCATACCTGAATCCACTCATTATGCTGCTACGGGCCTGATGACATAGATTTCATTGCTGAGTGATATTGCATTGTACATAAGGACCAAAACTTCTTTATCCATTTTTCACTATCTGCGATATTGAACTTGTCCCGTAAACGAGGTTCTTGTAAACAGAGCCGTCCCAAACTTTGGGGTGGCTGTGTCTTTTTGATTTTAATTTCCCTAAGCTATAGGACCATATGTGGAACTGCCCTAGGCTCTGTTGCTTTGTTTCTTAGATGTTTCTGGAAACAACATACACTTCTCCCGAGTGGCTGTTGGCAATTTACATCCCGCCCATCAGCATAACAAGGCTCCCAGTTCTCCATGGCCTGTCCTGCCTTTCTGGATTTTACACTTTTTTCAGATGGCCCTTTTTACCGGGGGGAAGTGAGACTTCATTGTAGTGCAGATTTCCTTTGCAAGCTTGCTTGGTTGGCCAAAAAGTGCGTATGCGTTTTTTCCTGAATATATTCAGGAAAAAACGCATACGCACTTTTTGCCCAAGTGCATCATTGTCGACGTTCTGCCTCTTTTCCTATGCTCTAAATGCAATTACAGTCTACCTCCTGAAATCGGTTTCCTGCAATTCTGCCCCGCTTTCAAGTCCTCTTGGCAGCCTTACTTCAGTAGATTTTTGGACGATAGCTGTCATTTATAACTCTGCAGGTTTGTGAATTACAGTGCCCCTGAGCTCCTTTCTTCAACTCGCTTTCTTGTGAGCTGGCCGCAACACCGCAGGATTGCTTCAGGCCCTAATCTAGTTCCAGAACGGCACGCTGAGCTTTGGTTAATTCCTCTTCCTGGTGGGAAATGAGAGTTAAATTTGCCCGTCCAGACACCTCCAGCTAGTCTCTCATTGGTTCTCCCTATTCCTGTTCATCTTCCGCAGAAATTGTAAAGTGGGCCAAACAGGAGGTTAAAGGCACTGACTCTCCAAATCGGGAGAGTGTTAGTAAAGCGTCTGGAATGTTGCACCCGAGTACCAGGGGACGAGAACTGAGACATATTGGAACACGTCTCCCGATCACACAGTTGATCATACTCTGGGTTCCACATGCATGATTTAGCTGAAGGAAGAATCCCTTAAACCTGGAGAGTTGAGACCCTTGGAATGGGTACCATGCAATGTGACTTCAAAGGGTCTTCATTTGCTCACTGAACCTCTCCAATCCTATCACTGCTGCGTTTATGCTCCTGTACACACGCTTGATTCTCTTTCGGAGACATAGCAATCCATAGGTTTTAAGATACTTACTAGTCAGGTACATTATAAGTCGTTTAACATGGGGTATTGAGTCCATTTCGTTGAGCAAGGAGTAGCTCTTGTCTATTATATATTTGGCTTAAGGAACTTTATCTGTGTTCATTTCAGTCTCTGGTTTTATGCAGCACCCCAACTCACCTTTCCCCTTAAGCAAGCATAAGTTGGTTTTCTAAATTTGAGACCCTGTTTTGTTTTGTAATCCAGTTCCTGTGTAGCCAAGTTTACATTCCGTGTATTAGTGATATCTTATGATGTTTCTTTTTCTGTGTGACTTATTTCAGTTAGAATCATCATACCTGAATCCACTCATTATGCTGCAACGGGCCTGATGACATAGATTTCATTGCTGAGTGATATTGCATTGTACGTAAGTACCACAACTTCTTTATCCATTTTTCACTTTCTGCAATATTGAACTTGTACCGTAAATGCGGTTCTTGTAAACAGAGCCATCCCAAACTTTGGGGTGGCTGTGTCTCTTTGATTTTAATTTCCCTAAGCTATAGGACCATAAGTGGAAGTTCTCTAGGCTCTGTTCATCTGTTTTTTAGATGTTTCAGGAAACACCACACACTTCTCCCAAGTGGCTGTTGGCAATTTACATCCCGCCCATCAGCATAACAAGTCTTCCAATTCTCCATGGCCTGTCCTGCCTTTCTGGATTTTACACTTTTTTCAGATGGCCCTTTTGACGGGGGGGAAGTGAGACTTCATTGTAGTGCAGATTTCCTTTGCAAGCTTGCTTGGTTGGCCAAAAAGGGCGTATGCGTTTTTTCCTGAATATATTCAGGAAAAAACGCATACGCCCTTTTTGGCCAAGTGCATCATTGTCGACGTTCTACCTCTTTTCCTATGCTTTAAATGCAATTCCAGTGTACCTCCTAAAATTGGTTTCCTGCAATTCTGCCCCGCTTTCAAGTCCTCTTGGCAGCCTTACTTCAGTATATTTTTGGATGATAGCTATCATTTATAACTCTGCATGTTTGTGAATTACAGTGCCCCTGAGCTCCTTTCTTTAACTCGCTTTCTTGTGAGCTGGCTGCAACACCGCAGGATTGCTTCAGGCCCTAATCTGGTTCCGGCACGGCACGCTGAGCCTTTGGTTAATTCCTCTTCCTGGTGGGAAATGAGAGTTAAATTTGCCCGTCCAGACACCTCCAGCTAGTCTCTCATTGGTTCTCCCTATTCCTGTTCATCTTCCGCAGAAATTGCAAACTGGGCCAAACAGGAGGTTAAAGGCACTGACTCCCCAAGTCGGGAGAGTGTTAGCAAAGCGTCTGGAATGTTGCACCCGAGTACCAGGGGCCAAGAACTGAGACATATTGGAACACGTCTCCCGATCACACAGTTGATCATACTCTGGGTTCCACATGCATGATTTAGCTGAAGGAAGAATCCCTTAAACCTGGAGAGTTGAGACCCGTGGAATGGGTACCATGCAATATGACTTCAAAGGGTCTTCATTTGCTCACCGAACCTCTCCAATCCTATCACTGCTCCGTTTATGCCCCTGTACACATGCTTGATTCTCTTTCGGAGACATAGCAATCCATAGGTTTTAAGATACTTACTAGTCAGGTACATTCTTAGGCGTTTAATATGGGGTGTTGAGTCCATTTCGTTGAGCAAGGAGTAGCTCTTGTCTATTACATATTTGGCTTAAGGAACTTTATCTGTGCTCATTTCAATCTCTGGTTTTATGCGGCACCCCAACTAACCTTTCCCCTTAAGCAAGCATAAGTTGGTTTTCTAAATTTGAGACCCTGTTCTCTTTTGTAATCCAGTTCCTGTGTAGCCAAGTTTACATTCCATGTATTAGTGATATCTTATGATGTTTCTTTTTCTGTGTGACTTATTTCAGTTAGAATCATCATACCTGAATCCACTCATTATGCTGCTACGGGCGTGATGACATAGATTTCATTGCTGAGTGATATTACATTGTACGTAAGTACCTCAACTTCTTTATCCATTTTTCACTTTCTGTGATATTGTACTTGTACCGTAAACAAGGTTCTTGTAAACAGAGCCATCCCAAACTTTGGGGTGGCTGTGTCTTTTTGATTTTAATTTCCCTAAGCTATAGGAACATAAGTGGAAGTGCCCTAGGCTCTGTTGCTTTGTTTTTTAGATGTTTCAGGAAACACCATACACTTCTCCCAAGTGGCTGTTGGCTATATACATACCGCCCATCAGCATAACAAGGCTCCCAGTTCTCCATGGCCTGTCCTGCCTTTCTGGATTTTACACTTTTTTCAGTTGACCCTTTTGACGGGGGGAAGTGAGACTTCATTGTAGTGCAGATTTCCTTTGCAAGCTTGCTTGGTTGGCCAAAAAGGGCCTATGCGTTTTTTCCTGAATATATTCAGGAAAAAACGCATACGCCGTTTTTGGCGAAGTGCATCATTGTCGACGTTCTGACTCTTTTCCTATGCTTTAAGTGCAATTCCAGTCTACCTCCTGAAATCGGTTTCCTGCAATTCTGCCCCGCATTCAAGTCCTCTTGGCAGCCTTACTTCAGTATATTTTTGGACGATAGCTGTCATTTATAACTCTGCAGGTGTGTGAATTACAGTGCCCCTGAGCTCCTTTCTTTAACTCGCTGTCTTGTGAGCTGGCCGCAACACCGCAGGATTGCTTCAGGCCCTAATCTGGTTCCAGCACGGCACGCTGAGCCTTTGGTTAATTCCTCTTCCTGGTGGGAAATGAGAGTTAAATTTGCCCATCCAGACACCTCCAGCTAGCCTCTCATTGGTTCTCCCTATTCCTGTTCATCTTCCGCAGAAATTGCAAACTGGGCCAAACAGGAGGTTAAAGGCACTGACTCTCCAAGTCGGGAGAGTGTTAGTAAAGCGTCTGGAATGTTGCACCCGAGTACCAGGGGACGAGAACTGAGACATATTGGAACAGGTCTCCCGATCACACGGTTGATCATACTCTGGGTTCCACATGCATGATTTAGCTGAAGGAAGAATCCCTTAAACCTGGAGAGTTGAGTCCCATGGAATGGGTACCATGCAATATGACTTCAAAGGGTCTTCATTTGCTCACCGAACCTCTCCAATCCTATCACTGCTGCGTTTATGCCCCTGTACACACGTTTGATTCTCTTTCGGAGACATAGCGATCCATAGGTTTTAAGATACTTACTAGTCAGGTACATTCTTAGGCGTCTAATATGGGGTGTTGAGTCCATTTCGTTGAGCAAGCAGTAGCTCTTGTCTATTACATATTTGGCTTAAGGAACTTTATCTATGCTCATTTCAATCTCTGGTTTTATGCAGCACCACAACTCACCTTTCCCCTTAAGCAAGCATAAGTTGGTTTTCTAAATTTGAGACCATGTTCTCTTTTGTAATCCAGTTCCTGTGTAGCCAAGTTTACATTCCGTGTACTAGTGATATCTTATGATGTTTCTTTTTCTGTGTGACTTATTTCAGTTAGAATCATCATACCTGAATCCACTCATTATGCTGCTACGGGCCTGATGACATAGATTTCATTGCTGAGTGATATTGCATTGTACATAAGGACCAAAACTTCTTTATCCATTTTTCACTATCTGCGATATTGAACTTGTCCCGTAAACGAGGTTCTTGTAAACAGAGCCGTCCCAAACTTTGGGGTGGCTGTGTCTTTTTGATTTTAATTTCCCTAAGCTATAGGACCATATGTGGAACTGCCCTAGGCTCTGTTGCTTTGTTTCTTAGATGTTTCCGGAAACACCATACACTTCTCCCCAGTGGCTGTTGGCAATTTACATCCCGCCCATCAGCATAACAAGGCTCCCAGTTCTCCATGGCCTGTCCTGCCTTTCTGGATTTTACACTTTTTTCAGATGGCCCTTTTTACCGGGGGGAAGTGAGACTTCATTGTAGTGCAGATTTCCTTTGCAAGCTTGCTTGGTTGGCCAAAAAGGGCGTATGCGTTTTTTCCTGAATATATTCAGGAAAAAACGCATACGCACTTTTTGCCCAAGTGCATCATTGTCGACGTTTTGCCTCTTTTCCTATGCTCTAAATGCAATTACAGTCTACCTCCTGAAATCGGTTTCCTGCAATTCTGCCCCGCTTTCAAGTCCTCTGGGCAGCCTTACTTCAGTAGATTTTTGGACGATAGCTGTCATTTATAACTCTGCAGGTTTGTGAATTACAGTGCCCCTGAGCTCCTTTCTTCAACTCGCTTTCTTGTGAGCTGGCCGCAACACCGCAGGATTGCTTCAGGCCCTAATCTAGTTCCAGAACGGCACGCTGAGCCTTTGGTTAATTCCTCTTCCTGGTGGGAAATGAGAGTTAAATTTGCCCGTCCAGACACCTCCAGCTAGTCTCTCATTGGTTCTCCCTATTCCTGTTCATCTTCCGCAGAAATTGTAAAGTGGGCCAAACAGGAGGTTAAAGGCACTGACTCTCCAAATCGGGAGAGTGTTAGTAAAGCGTCTGGAATGTTGCACCCGAGTACCAGGGGACGAGAACTGAGACATATTGGAACACGTCTCCCGATCACACAGTTGATTATACTCTGGGTTCCACATGCATGATTTAGCTGAAGGAAGAATCCCTTAAACCTGGAGAGTTGAGACCCTTGGAATGGGTACCATGCAATGTGACTTCAAAGGGTCTTCATTTGCTCACTGAACCTCTCCAATCCTATCACTGCTGCGTTTATGCTCCTGTACACACGCTTGATTCTCTTTCGGAGACATAGCAATCCATAGGTTTTAAGATACTTACTAGTCAGGTACATTATAAGTCGTTTAACATGGGGTATTGAGTCCATTTCGTTGAGCAAGGAGTAGCTCTTGTCTATTATATATTTGGCTTAAGGAACTTTATCTGTGTTCATTTCAGTCTCTGGTTTTATGCAGCACCCCAACTCACCTTTCCCCTTAAGCAAGCATAAGTTGGTTTTCTAAATTTGAGACCCTGTTTTGTTTTGTAATCCAGTTCCTGTGTAGCCAAGTTTACATTCCGTGTATTAGTGATATCTTATGATGTTTCTTTTTCTGTGTGACTTATTTCAGTTAGAATCATCATACCTGAATCCACTCATTATGCTGCAACGGGCCTGATGACATAGATTTCATTGCTGAGTGATATTGCATTGTACGTAAGTACCACAACTTCTTTATCCATTTTTCACTTTCTGCAATATTGAACTTGTACCGTAAATGCGGTTCTTGTAAACAGAGCCATCCCAAACTTTGGGGTGGCTGTGTCTCTTTGATTTTAATTTCCCTAAGCTATAGGACCATAAGTGGAAGTTCTCTAGGCTCTGTTCATCTGTTTTTTAGATGTTTCAGGAAACACCACACACTTCTCCCAAGTGGCTGTTGGCAATTTACATCCCGCCCATCAGCATAACAAGTCTTCCAATTCTCCATGGCCTGTCCTGCCTTTCTGGATTTTACACTTTTTTCAGATGGCCCTTTTGACGGGGGGGAAGTGAGACTTCATTGTAGTGCAGATTTCCTTTGCAAGCTTGCTTGGTTGGCCAAAAAGGGCGTATGCGTTTTTTCCTGAATATATTCAGGAAAAAACGCATACGCCCTTTTTGGCCAAGTGCATCATTGTCGACGTTCTACCTCTTTTCCTATGCTTTAAATGCAATTCCAGTGTACCTCCTAAAATTGGTTTCCTGCAATTCTGCCCCGCTTTCAAGTCCTCTTGGCAGCCTTACTTCAGTATATTTTTGGATGATAGCTATCATTTATAACTCTGCATGTTTGTGAATTACAGTGCCCCTGAGCTCCTTTCTTTAACTCGCTTTCTTGTGAGCTGGCTGCAACACCGCAGGATTGCTTCAGGCCCTAATCTGGTTCCGGCACGGCACGCTGAGCCTTTGGTTAATTCCTCTTCCTGGTGGGAAATGAGAGTTAAATTTGCCCGTCCAGACACCTCCAGCTAGTCTCTCATTGGTTCTCCCTATTCCTGTTCATCTTCCGCAGAAATTGCAAACTGGGCCAAACAGGAGGTTAAAGGCACTGACTCCCCAAGTCGGGAGAGTGTTAGCAAAGCGTCTGGAATGTTGCACCCGAGTACCAGGGGCCAAGAACTGAGACATATTGGAACACGTCTCCCGATCACACAGTTGATCATACTCTGGGTTCCACATGCATGATTTAGCTGAAGGAAGAATCCCTTAAACCTGGAGAGTTGAGACCCGTGGAATGGGTACCATGCAATATGACTTCAAAGGGTCTTCATTTGCTCACCGAACCTCTCCAATCCTATCACTGCTCCGTTTATGCCCCTGTACACATGCTTGATTCTCTTTCGGAGACATAGCAATCCATAGGTTTTAAGATACTTACTAGTCAGGTACATTCTTAGGCGTTTAATATGGGGTGTTGAGTCCATTTCGTTGAGCAAGGAGTAGCTCTTGTCTATTACATATTTGGCTTAAGGAACTTTATCTGTGCTCATTTCAATCTCTGGTTTTATGCGGCACCCCAACTAACCTTTCCCCTTAAGCAAGCATAAGTTGGTTTTCTAAATTTGAGACCCTGTTCTCTTTTGTAATCCAGTTCCTGTGTAGCCAAGTTTACATTCCATGTATTAGTGATATCTTATGATGTTTCTTTTTCTGTGTGACTTATTTCAGTTAGAATCATCATACCTGAATCCACTCATTATGCTGCTACGGGCGTGATGACATAGATTTCATTGCTGAGTGATATTACATTGTACGTAAGTACCTCAACTTCTTTATCCATTTTTCACTTTCTGTGATATTGTACTTGTACCGTAAACAAGGTTCTTGTAAACAGAGCCATCCCAAACTTTGGGGTGGCTGTGTCTTTTTGATTTTAATTTCCCTAAGCTATAGGAACATAAGTGGAAGTGCCCTAGGCTCTGTTGCTTTGTTTTTTAGATGTTTCAGGAAACACCATACACTTCTCCCAAGTGGCTGTTGGCTATATACATACCGCCCATCAGCATAACAAGGCTCCCAGTTCTCCATGGCCTGTCCTGCCTTTCTGGATTTTACACTTTTTTCAGTTGACCCTTTTGACGGGGGGAAGTGAGACTTCATTGTAGTGCAGATTTCCTTTGCAAGCTTGCTTGGTTGGCCAAAAAGGGCCTATGCGTTTTTTCCTGAATATATTCAGGAAAAAACGCATACGCAGTTTTTGGCGAAGTGCATCATTGTCGACGTTCTGACTCTTTTCCTATGCTTTAAGTGCAATTCCAGTCTACCTCCTGAAATCGGTTTCCTGCAATTCTGCCCCGCATTCAAGTCCTCTTGGCAGCCTTACTTCAGTATATTTTTGGACGATAGCTGTCATTTATAACTCTGCAGGTGTGTGAATTACAGTGCCCCTGAGCTCCTTTCTTTAACTCGCTGTCTTGTGAGCTGGCCGCAACACCGCAGGATTGCTTCAGGCCCTAATCTGGTTCCAGCACGGCACGCTGAGCCTTTGGTTAATTCCTCTTCCTGGTGGGAAATGAGAGTTAAATTTGCCCATCCAGACACCTCCAGCTAGCCTCTCATTGGTTCTCCCTATTCCTGTTCATCTTCCGCAGAAATTGCAAACTGGGCCAAACAGGAGGTTAAAGGCACTGACTCTCCAAGTCGGGAGAGTGTTAGTAAAGCGTCTGGAATGTTGCACCCGAGTACCAGGGGACGAGAACTGAGACATATTGGAACAGGTCTCCCGATCACACGGTTGATCATACTCTGGGTTCCACATGCATGATTTAGCTGAAGGAAGAATCCCTTAAACCTGGAGAGTTGAGTCCCATGGAATGGGTACCATGCAATATGACTTCAAAGGGTCTTCATTTGCTCACCGAACCTCTCCAATCCTATCACTGCTGCGTTTATGCCCCTGTACACACGTTTGATTCTCTTTCGGAGACATAGCGATCCATAGGTTTTAAGATACTTACTAGTCAGGTACATTCTTAGGCGTCTAATATGGGGTGTTGAGTCCATTTCGTTGAGCAAGCAGTAGCTCTTGTCTATTACATATTTGGCTTAAGGAACTTTATCTATGCTCATTTCAATCTCTGGTTTTATGCAGCACCACAACTCACCTTTCCCCTTAAGCAAGCATAAGTTGGTTTTCTAAATTTGAGACCATGTTCTCTTTTGTAATCCAGTTCCTGTGTAGCCAAGTTTACATTCCGTGTACTAGTGATATCTTATGATGTTTCTTTTTCTGTGTGACTTATTTCAGTTAGAATCATCATACCTGAATCCACTCATTATGCTGCTACGGGCCTGATGACATAGATTTCATTGCTGAGTGATATTGCATTGTACATAAGGACCAAAACTTCTTTATCCATTTTTCACTATCTGCGATATTGAACTTGTCCCGTAAACGAGGTTCTTGTAAACAGAGCCGTCCCAAACTTTGGGGTGGCTGTGTCTTTTTGATTTTAATTTCCCTAAGCTATAGGACCATATGTGGAACTGCCCTAGGCTCTGTTGCTTTGTTTCTTAGATGTTTCCGGAAACACCATACACTTCTCCCCAGTGGCTGTTGGCAATTTACATCCCGCCCATCAGCATAACAAGGCTCCCAGTTCTCCATGGCCTGTCCTGCCTTTCTGGATTTTACACTTTTTTCAGATGGCCCTTTTTACCGGGGGGAAGTGAGACTTCATTGTAGTGCAGATTTCCTTTGCAAGCTTGCTTGGTTGGCCAAAAAGGGCGTATGCGTTTTTTCCTGAATATATTCAGGAAAAAACGCATACGCACTTTTTGCCCAAGTGCATCATTGTCGACGTTTTGCCTCTTTTCCTATGCTCTAAATGCAATTACAGTCTACCTCCTGAAATCGGTTTCCTGCAATTCTGCCCCGCTTTCAAGTCCTCTGGGCAGCCTTACTTCAGTAGATTTTTGGACGATAGCTGTCATTTATAACTCTGCAGGTTTGTGAATTACAGTGCCCCTGAGCTCCTTTCTTCAACTCGCTTTCTTGTGAGCTGGCCGCAACACCGCAGGATTGTTTCAGGCCCTAATCTAGTTCCAGAACGGCACGCTGAGCCTTTGGTTAATTCCTCTTCCTGGTGGGAAATGAGAGTTAAATTTGCCCGTCCAGACACCTCCAGCTAGTCTCTCATTGGTTCTCCCTATTCCTGTTCATCTTCCGCAGAAATTGTAAAGTGGGCCAAACAGGAGGTTAAAGGCACTGACTCTCCAAATCGGGAGAGTGTTAGTAAAGCGTCTGGAATGTTGCACCCGAGTACCAGGGGACGAGAACTGAGACATATTGGAACACGTCTCCCGATCACACAGTTGATTATACTCTGGGTTCCACATGCATGATTTAGCTGAAGGAAGAATCCCTTAAACCTGGAGAGTTGAGACCCTTGGAATGGGTACCATGCAATGTGACTTCAAAGGGTCTTCATTTGCTCACTGAACCTCTCCAATCCTATCACTGCTGCGTTTATGCCCCTGTACACACGCTTGATTCTCTTTCGGAGACATAGCAATCCATAGGTTTTAAGATACTTACTAGTCAGGTACATTATAAGTCGTTTAACATGGGGTATTGAGTCCATTTCGTTGAGCAAGGAGTAGCTCTTGTCTATTATATACTTGGCTTAAGGAACTTTATCTGTGTTCATTTCAGTCTCTGGTTTTATGCAGCACCCCAACTCACCTTTCCCCTCAAGCAAGCATAAGTTGGTTTTCTAAATTTGAGACCCTGTTTTGTTTTGTAATCCAGTTCCTGTGTAGCCAAGTTTACATTCCGTGTATTAGTGATATCTTATGATGTTTCTTTTTCTGTGTGACTTATTTCAGTTAGAATCATCATACCTGAATCCACTCATTATGCTGCAACGGGCCTGATGACATAGATTTCATTGCTGAGTGATATTGCATTGTACGTAAGTACCACAACTTCTTTATCCATTTTTCACTTTCTGCAATATTGAACTTGTACCGTAAATGCGGTTCTTGTAAACAGAGCCGTCCCAAACTTTGGGGTGTCTGTGTCTTTTTGATTTTAATTTCCCTAAGCTATAGGACCATAAGTGGAAGTGCCCTAGGCTCTGTTGCTTTGTTTTTTAGATGTTTCAGGAAACACCATACACTTCTCCCGAGTGGCTGTTGGGAATTTACATCCCACCCATCAGCATAACAAGGCTCCCAGTTCTCCATGGCCTGTCCTGCCTTTCTGGATTTTACACTTTTTTCAGATGGCCCTTTTGACCAGGGGGAAGTGAGACTTCATTTTAGTGCAGATTTCCTTTGCAAGCTTGCTTGGTTGGCCAAAAAGGACGTACGCCTTTTTTCCTGAATATATTCAGGAAAAAACGCATACGCCCTTTTTGGCCAAGTGCATCATTGTCAACGTTCTGCCTCTTTTCCTATGGTTTGAATGCAATTCCAGTCTACCTCCTGAAATCGTTTTCCTGCAATTCTGCCCCGCTTTCAAGTCCTCTTGGCAGCCTTACTTCAGTATATTTTTGGACGATAGCTGTCATTTATAACTCTGCAGGTTTGTGAATTACAGTGCCCCTGAGCTATTTTCTTCAACTCGCTTTCTTGTGAGCAGGCCGCAACACCGCAGGATTGATTCAGGCCCTAATCTGGTTCCGGCACAGCACGTTGAGCCTTTGGTTAATTCCTCTTCCTGGTGGGAAATGAGAGTTAAATTTGCCTGTGCAGACACCTCCAGCTAGTCTCTCATTGGTTCTCCCTATTCCTGTTCATCTTCTGCAGAAATTGCAAACTGGGCCAAACAGGAGGTTAAAGGCACTGACTATCCAAGTCGGGAGAGTGTTAGTAAAGTGTCTGGAATGTTGCACCCGAGTACCGGGGGACGAGAACTGAGACATATTGGAACACGTCTCCCGATCACACAGTTGATCATACTCTGGGTTCCACATGCATGTTTTAGCTGAAGGATGAATCCCTTAAACCTGGAGAGTTGAGACCCGTGGAATGGGTACCATGCAATATGACTTCAAAGGGTCTTCGTTTGCTCACCGAACCTCTCCAATCCTATCACTGCTGCGTTTATGCCCCTGTACACATGCTTGATTCTCTTTCGGAGACATAGCAATCCATAGGTTTTAAGGTACTTACTAGTCAGGTACATTCTTAGGCGTTTAATATCGGGTGTTGAGTCCATTTCGTTGAGCAAGGCTTAGCTCTTGTCTATTCCATATTTGGCTTAAGGAACTTTATCTGTGCTCATTTCAATCTCTGGTTTTATGCAGCACCCCAACTCACCTTTCCCCTTAAGCAAGCATAAGTTGGTTTTCTAAATTTGAGACCCTGTTCTGTTTTGTAATTCAGTTCCTGTGTAGCCAAGTTTACATTCCATGTATTAGTGATATCTTATGATGTTTTTCTTTCTGTGTGATTTATTTCAGTTAGAATCATCATACCTGAATCCACTCATTAGGCTGCTACGGGCCTGATGTCATAGATTTCATTGCTGAGTGATATTGTATTGTACATAACTACCACAACTTCTTTATCCATTTTTCACTTTCTGCGATATTGAACTTGTACCATACACGAGGTTCTTGTAAACAGAGCCGTCCAAAACTTTGAGGTGGCTGTGTCTTTTTTATTTTAATTTCCCTAAGCTATAGGACCATAAGTGGAAGTGCCCTAGGCTCTGTTGCTTTGTGTTTTAGATGTTTCAGGAAACACCATACACTTCTCCCGAGTGGCTGTTGGCAATTTACATCCTGCCCATCAGCATAACAAGTCTCCCAGTTCTCCATGGCCGGTCCTGCCTTTCTGGATTTTACAGTTTTTTCAGATGGCCCTTTTGACCAGGGAGAAGTGAGACTTCATTGTAGTGCAGATTTCCATATCAAGCTTGCTTGGTTGGCCAAAAAGGGCGTATGTGTTTTTTCCTGAATATATTCAGGAAAAAACGCATACGCCCTTTTTGACCAAGTGCATCACTGTCGACGTTCTGCCTCTTTTCCTATGCTTTAAATGCAATTCCAGTCTACCTCCTGAAATCGGTTTCCTGCAGTTCTGCCCCGCTTTCAAGTCCTCTTGGCAGCCTTACTTCAGTATATTTTTGGACGATAGCTGTCATTTATAACTCTGCAGGTTTGTGAATTACAGTGCCCCTGAGCTCCTTTCTTCAACTCGCTTTCTTGTGAGCTGGCCGCAACACCGCAGGATTGCTTCAGGCCCTAATCTTGTTCTGGCACGGCACGCTGAGCCTTTGGTTAATTCCTCTTCCTGGTGGGAAATGAGAGTTAAATTTGCCCATCCAGACACCTCCAGCTAGTCTCTCATTGGTTCTCCCTATTCCTGTTCATCTTCCGCAGAAATTGTAAACTGGGCCAAAGAGGAGGTTAAAGGCACTGACTCTCCAAGTTGGGAGAGTGTTAGTAAAGTGTCTGGAATGTTGCACCCGAGTACCAGGGGACGAGAACTGAGACAGATTGAACACGTCTCCTGATCACACGGTTGATCATACTCCGGGTTCCACATGCATGATTTAGCTGAAGGAAGAATCCCTTAAACCTGGAGAGGTGAGACCCGTGGAATGGGTACCATGTAATATGACTTCAAAGGGTCTTCATTTGCTCACCGAACCTCTCCAATCCTATCACTGCTGCGTTTATGCCCCTGTACACACGCTTCATTGTCTTTCCGAGACATAGAGATCCATTGGTTTAAGATACTTACTAGTCAGGTACATTCTTAGGCGTTTAATATGGGGTGTTGAGTCCATTTCGTTGAGCAACGAGTAGCTCTTGTCTGTTACATATTTGGCTTAAGGAACTTTATCTGTGCTCATTTCAATCTCTGGTTTTATGCAGCACCCCAACTCACCTTTCCCCTTGAGCAAGCATAAGTTGGTTTCCTAAATTTGAGACGCTCTTCTGTTTTGTAATCCAGTTCCTGTGTAGCCAAGTTTACATTCCGTGTATTAGTGATATCTTATGATGTTTCTTTTTCTGTGTGACTTATTTCAGTTAGAATCATCATACCTGAATCCACTCATTATGCTGCTATGGGCCTGATGACATAGATGTCATTGCTGAGTGATATTGCATTGTACGTAAGTACCACAACTTCTTTATCCATTTTTCACTTTCTGCGAAATTGAAATTGTAACGTAAAGGAGGTTCTTGTAAACAGAGCCGTCCCAAACTTTTGGGTGGCTGTGTCTTTTTGATTTTAATTTCCCTAAGCTATAGGACCATAAGTGGAAGTGCACTAGGCTCTGTTGCTTTGTTTTTTAGATGTTTCAGGAAACACCATACACTTCTCCCCAGTGACTTTTGGCGATTTACATGCCGCCCATCAGCATAACAAGGCTCCCAGTTCTCCATGGCCTGTCCTGCCTTTCTGGATTTTACACTTTTTTCAGATGGTCCTTTTGACCGGGGGGGAAGTGAGACTTCAATGTAGTCCACATTTCCTTTGCAAGCTTGCTTGGTTGGCCAAAAAGGGCGTATGTGTTTTGTCCTGAATATATTCAGGAAAAAACGCATACGCCCTTTTTGGCCAAGTGCATCATTGTGGATGTTCTGCCTCTTTTCCTATGCTTTAAATGCAATTCCAGTCTACCTCCTGAAATCGGTTTCCTGCAATTCTGCCCCGCTTTCAAATCCTCTTGGCAGCCTTACTTCAGTATATTTTTGGACGATAGCTGTCATTTATAACTCTGCAGGTTTGTGAATTACAGTGTCCCGAGCTCCTTTCTTCAACTCGCTTTCTTGTGAGCTGGCCGCAACACCGCAGGATTGCTTCAGGCCCTAATCTGGTTCCGGCACAGCACGCTGAGCCTTTGGTTAATTCCTCTTCCTGGTGGGAAATGAGAGTTAAATTTGCCCGTCCAGACACCTCCAGCTAGTCTCTCATTGGTTCTCCCTATTCCTTTTCATCTTCCGCAGAAATTGCAAACTGGGCCAAACAGGAGGTTAAAGGCACTGTCTCTGGAAGTCGGGAGAATGTTAGTAAAGCATCTGCAATGTTGCACCCGAGTACCAGGGGATGAGAACTGAGACATATTAGAACACGTCTCCCGATCACACGGTTGATCACACTCTGTGTTCCACATGCATGTTTTAGCTGAAGGAAGAATCCCTTAAACTTGGAGAGTTGAGACCCTTGGAATGGGTACCATGCAATATGACTTCAAAGGGTCTTCATTTGCTCACCGAACCTCTCCAATCCTATCACTGCTGCGTTTATGCCCCTGTACTCACGCTTGATTCTCTTTCAGAGACATAGCAATCCATAAGTTTTAAGATACTTACTAGTCAGGGACATTATTAGGCGTTTAATATGGGGTTTTGAGTCCATTTCGTTGAGCAAGGAGTAGCCCTTGTCTATTACATATTTGGCTTAAGGAACTTTATCTGTGCTCATTTCAATCTCTGGTTTTATGCAGCACCCCAACTCACCTTTCCCCTTAAGCAAGCATAAGTTGGTTTTCTAAATTTGAGACCCTGTTCTGTTTTGTAATCCAGTTCCTGTGTAGCCAAGTTTACATTCCGTGTATGAGGGATATCTTATGACGTTTCTTTTTCTGTGTGACTTATTTCAGTTAGAATCATCATACCTGAATCCACTCATTATGCTGCTACGGGCCTGATGACATAGATTTCATTGCTGAGTGATATTGCATTGTACGTAAGTACCACAACTGCTTTATCCATTTTTTACTTTCTGTGATATTGAACTTGTACCATAAACGAGGTTCTTGTAAACAGAGCCATCCCAAATTTTGGGGTGGCTGTGTCTTTTTGATTTTAATTTCCCTAAGCTATAGGACCATAAGTGGAAGTGCCCTAGGCTCTGTTGCTTTGTTTTTTAGATGTTTCAGGAAACACCATACACTTCTCCCGAGTGGCTGTTGGCAATTTACATCCCGCCCATCAGCATAACAAGGCTCCCAGTTCTCCATGGCCTGTCCTGCCTTTCTGGATTTTACACATTTTTCAGATGGCCCTTTTGCCCGGGGGGATGTGAGACTTCATTGTAGTGCAGATTTCCTTTGCAAGCTTGCTTGGTTGCCCAAAAAGTGCGTATGCGTTTTGTCCTGAATATATTCAGGAAAAAACGCATACGCCCTTTTTGGCCAAGTGCATCATTGTCGACGTTCTGCCTCTTTTCCTATGCTTTAAATGCAATTCCAGTCTACCTCCTGAAATCGGTTTCCTGCAATTCTGCCCTGCTTTCAAATCCTCTTGGCAGCCTTACTTCAGTAGATTTTTGGACGATAGCTGTCATTTATAACTCTGCAGGTTTGTGAATTACAGTGTCCCTGAGCTCCTTTCTTCAAATCGCTTTCTTGTGAGCTGGCCGCAACACCGCACTATTGCTTCAGGCCCTAATCTGGTTCCGGCACGGCACGCTGAGCCTTTGCTTAATTCCTCTTCCTGGTGGGAAATGAGAGTTAAATTTGCCCGTCCAGACACCTCCAGCTAGTCTCTCATTGGTTCTCCCTATTCCTGTTCATCTTCCGTGGAATTTGCAAACTGGGCCAAACAGGAGGTTAAAGGCACTGACTCTCCAAGTCGGGAGAGTGTTAGTAAAGCGTCTAGAATGTTGCAACCGAGTACCAAGGGATGAGAACTGAGACATATTTGAACATGACTCACGATCACATGGTTGATCATAGTCTGGGTTCCACATGCATGTTTAGCTGAAGGAAGAATCCCTTAAACCTGGAGAGTTGAGACCCGTGGAATGGGTACCATGCAATATGACTTCAAAGGGTCTTCATTTGCTCACCGAACCTCTCCAATCCTATCACTGCTGCGTTTATGCCCCTGTACTCACGCTTGATTCTCTTTCAGAGACATAGCAATCCATAGGTTTTAAGTTACTTACTAGTCAGGTACATTATTAGGCATTTAATATGGGGTTTTGAGTCCATTTGGTTGAGCAAGGAGTAGCTCTTGTCTATTCCATATTTGGCTTAAGGAACTTTATCTGTGCTCATTTCAATCTCTGGTTTTATGCAGCACCCCAACTCACCTTTCCCCTTAAGCAAGCATAAGTTGGTTTTCTAAATTTGAGACCCTCTTCTGTTTTGTAATCCAGTTCCTGTGTAGCCAAGTTTACATTCCATGTATTAGTGATATCTTATGATGTTTCTTTTTCTGTGTGACTTATTTCAGTTAGAATCATCATACCTGAATCCACTCATTATGCTGCTATGGGCCTGATGACATAGATTTCATTGCTGAGTGATATTGCATTGTACGTGAGTACCACAACTTCTTTATCCATTTTTCACTTTCTGCGATATTGAACTTCTACCGTAAATGAGGTTCTTGTAAACAGAGAGGTCCCAAACTTTGGGGTGGCTGTGTCTTTTTGATTTTAATTTCCCTAAGCTATAGTACCATAAGTGGAAGTGCCCTAGGCTCTGTTGCTTTGTTTTTTAGATGTTTCAGGAAACACCATACACTTCTCCCGAGTGGCTGTTGGCAATTTACATCCCGCCCATCAGCATAACAAGGCTCCCAGTTCTCCATGGCCTGTCCTGCCTTTCTGGATTTTACACTTTTTTCACATGGCCCTTGTGACCGGGGGGAAGTGATACTTCATTGTAGTGCAGATTTCCTTTGCAAGCTTGCTTGGTTGGCCAAAAAGGGCGTATGCGTTTTTTCCTGAATATATCCAGGAAAAAACGCATACGCCCTTTTTGGCCAAGTGCATCATTGTCGACGTTCTGCCTCTTTTCCTATGCTTTAAATGCAATTCCAGTCTACCTCCTGAAATCGGTTTCCTGCAATTCTGCCCCGCTTTCAAGTCCTCGTGGCAGCCTTACTTCAGTATATTTTTGGACGATAGCTGTCATTTATAACTCTGCAGGTTTGTGAATTACAGTGCCCCTGAGCTCCTTTCTTCAACTCGCTTTCTTGTGAGCTGGCCGCAACACCGCAGGATTGCTTCAGGCCCTAATCTTGTTCTGGCACGGCACGCTGAGCCTTTGGTTAATTCCTCTTCCTGGTGGGAAATGAGAGTTAAATTTGCCCATCCAGACACCTCCAGCTAGTCTCTCATTGGTTCTCCCTATTCCTGTTCATCTTCTGCAGAAATTGTAAACTGGGCCAAAGAGGAGGTTAAAGGCACTGACTCTCCAAGTTGGGAGAGTGTTAGTAAAGTGTCTGGAATGTTGCACCCGAGTACCAGGGGACGAGAACTGAGACAGATTGAACACGTCTCCTGATCACACGGTTGATCATACTCCAGGTTCCACATGCATGATTTAGCTGAAGGAAGAATCCCTTAAACCTGGAGAGGTGAGACCCGTGGAATGGGTACCATGTAATATGACTTCAAAGGGTCTTCATTTGCTCACCGAACCTCTCCAATCCTATCACTGCTGCGTTTATGCCCCTGTACACACGCTTCATTGTCTTTCCGAGACATAGAGATCCATTGGTTTAAGATACTTACTAGTCAGGTACATTCTTAGGCGTTTAATATGGGGTGTTGAGTCCATTTCGTTGAGCAACGAGTAGCTCTTGTCTGTTACATATTTGGCTTAAGGAACTTTATCTGTGCTCATTTCAATCTCTGGTTTTATGCAGCACCCCAACTCACCTTTCCCCTTGAGCAAGCATAAGTTGGTTTCCTAAATTTGAGACGCTCTTCTGTTTTGTAATCCAGTTCCTGTGTAGCCAAGTTTACATTCCGTGTATTAGTGATATCTTATGATGTTTCTTTTTCTGTGTGACTTATTTCAGTTAGAATCATCATACCTGAATCCACTCATTATGCTGCTATGGGCCTGATGACATAGATGTCATTGCTGAGTGATATTGCATTGTACGTAAGTACCACAACTTCTTTATCCATTTTTCACTTTCTGCGAAATTGAAATTGTAACGTAAAGGAGGTTCTTGTAAACAGAGCCATCCCAAACTTTTGGGTGGCTGTGTCTTTTTGATTTTAATTTCCCTAAGCTATAGGACCATAAGTGGAAGTGCACTAGGCTCTGTTGCTTTGTTTTTTAGATGTTTCAGGAAACACCATACACTTCTCCCCAGTGACTTTTGGCGATTTACATGCCGCCCGTCAGCATAACAAGGCTCCCAGTTCTCCATGGCCTGTCCTGCCTTTCTGGATTTTACACTTTTTTCAGATGGTCCTTTTGACCGGGGGGGAAGTGAGACTTCAATGTAGTCCACATTTCCTTTGCAAGCTTGCTTGGTTGGCCAAAAAGGGCGTATGTGTTTTGTCCTGAATATATTCAGGAAAAAACGCATACGCCCTTTTTGGCCAAGTGCATCATTGTGGATGTTCTGCCTCTTTTCCTATGCTTTAAATGCAATTCCAGTCTCCCTCCTGAAATCGGTTTCCTGCAATTCTGCCCCGCTTTCAAATCCTCTTGGCAGCCTTACTTCAGTATATTTTTGGACGATAGCTGTCATTTATAACTCTGCAGGTTTGTGAATTACAGTGTCCCGAGCTCCTTTCTTCAACTCGCTTTCTTGTGAGCTGGCCGCAACACCGCAGGATTGCTTCAGGCCCTAATCTGGTTCCGGCACAGCACTCTGAGCCTTTGGTTAATTCCTCTTCCTGGTGGGAAATGAGAGTTAAATTTGCCCGTCCAGACACCTCCAGCTAGTCTCTCATTGGTTCTCCCTATTCCTTTTCATCTTCCGCAGAAATTGCAAACTGGGCCAAACAGGAGGTTAAAGGCACTGTCTCTGCAAGTCGGGAGAATGTTAGTAAAGCATCTGCAATGTTGCACCCGAGTACCAGGGGATGAGAACTGAGACATATTAGAACACGTCTCCCGATCACACGGTTGATCACACTCTGTGTTCCACATGCATGTTTTAGCTGAAGGAAGAATCCCTTAAACTTGGAGAGTTGAGACCCTTGGAATGGGTACCATGCAATATGACTTCAAAGGGTCTTCATTTGCTCACCGAACCTCTCCAATCCTATCACTGCTGCGTTTATGCCCCTGTACTCACGCTTGATTCTCTTTCAGAGACATAGCAATCCATAAGTTTTAAGATACTTACTAGTCAGGGACATTATTAGGCGTTTAATATGGGGTTTTGAGTCCATTTCGTTGAGCAAGGAGTAGCCCTTGTCTATTACATATTTGGCTTAAGGAACTTTATCTGTGCTCATTTCAATCTCTGGTTTTATGCAGCACCCCAACTCACCTTTCCCCTTAAGCAAGCATAAGTTGGTTTTCTAAATTTGAGACCCTGTTCTGTTTTGTAATCCAGTTCCTGTGTAGCCAAGTTTACATTCCGTGTATGAGGGATATCTTATGACGTTTCTTTTTCTGTGTGACTTATTTCAGTTAGAATCATCATACCTGAATCCACTCATTATGCTGCTACGGGCCTGATGACATAGATTTCATTGCTGAGTGATATTGCATTGTACGTAAGTACCACAACTGCTTTATCCATTTTTTACTTTCTGTGATATTGAACTTGTACCATAAACGAGGTTCTTGTAAACAGAGCCATCCCAAATTTTGGGGTGGCTGTGTCTTTTTGATTTTAATTTCCCTAAGCTATAGGACCATAAGTGGAAGTGCCCTAGGCTCTGTTGCTTTGTTTTTTAGATGTTTCAGGAAACACCATACACTTCTCCCGAGTGGCTGTTGGCAATTTACATCCCGCCCATCAGCATAACAAGGCTCCCAGTTCTCCATGGCCTGTCCTGCCTTTCTGGATTTTACACATTTTTCAGATGGCCCTTTTGCCCGGGGGATGTGAGACTTCATTGTAGTGCAGATTTCCTTTGCAAGCTTGCTTGGTTGCCCAAAAAGTGCGTATGCGTTTTGTCCTGAATATATTCAGGAAAAAACGCATACGCCCTTTTTGGCCAAGTGCATCATTGTCGACGTTCTGCCTCTTTTCCTATGCTTTAAATGCAATTCCAGTCTACCTCCTGAAATCGGTTTCCTGCAATTCTGCCCTGCTTTCAAATCCTCTTGGCAGCCTTACTTCAGTAGATTTTTGGACGATAGCTGTCATTTATAACTCTGCAGGTTTGTGAATTACAGTGTCCCTGAGCTCCTTTCTTCAAATCGCTTTCTTGTGAGCTGGCCGCAACACCGCACTATTGCTTCAGGCCCTAATCTGGTTCCGGCACGGCACGCTGAGCCTTTGCTTAATTCCTCTTCCTGGTGGGAAATGAGAGTTAAATTTGCCCGTCCAGACACCTCCAGCTAGTCTCTCATTGGTTCTCCCTATTCCTGTTCATCTTCCGTGGAATTTGCAAACTGGGCCAAACAGGAGGTTAAAGGCACTGACTCTCCAAGTCGGGAGAGTGTTAGTAAAGCGTCTAGAATGTTGCAACCGAGTACCAAGGGATGAGAACTGAGACATATTTGAACATGACTCACGATCACATGGTTGATCATAGTCTGGGTTCCACATGCATGTTTAGCTGAAGGAAGAATCCCTTAAACCTGGAGAGTTGAGACCCGTGGAATGGGTACCATGCAATATGACTTCAAAGGGTCTTCATTTGCTCACCGAACCTCTCCAATCCTATCACTGCTGCGTTTATGCCCCTGTACTCACGCTTGATTCTCTTTCAGAGACATAGCAATCCATAGGTTTTAAGTTACTTACTAGTCAGGTACATTATTAGGCATTTAATATGGGGTTTTGAGTCCATTTGGTTCAGCAAGGAGTAGCTCTTGTCTATATATTTGGCTTAAGGAACTTTATCTGTGCTCATTTCAATCTCTGGTTTTATGCAGCACCCCAACTCCCCTTTCCCCTTAAGCAAGCATAAGTTGGTTTCCTAAATTTGAGACGCTCTTCTGTTTTGTAATCCAGTTCCTGTGTAGCCAAGTTTACATTCCGTGTATTAGTGATATCTTATGATGTTTCTTTTTCTGTGTGACTTATTTCAGTTAGAATCATCATACCTGAATCCACTCATTATGCTGCTATGGGCCTGATGACATAGATGTCATTGCTGAGTTATATTGCATTGTACGTAAGTACCACAACTTCTTTATCCATTTTTTACTTTCTGCGAAATTGAAATTGTACCGTAAAGGAGGTTCTTGTAAACAGAGCCGACCCAAACTTTGGGGTGGCTGTGTCTTTTTGATTTTAATTTCCCTAAGGTATAGGACCATAAGTGGAAGTGCCCTAGGCTCTGTTGCTTTGTTTTTTAGATATTTCAGGAAACACCATACACTTCTCCCCAGTGACTTTTGGCGATTTACATGCCGCCCATCAGCATAACAAGGCTCCCAGTTCTCCATGGCCTGTCCTGCCTTTCTGGATTTTACACTTTTTTCAGATGGTCCTTTTGACCGGGGGGGAAGTGAGACTTCAATGTAGTCCACATTTCCTTTGCAAGCTTGCTTGGTTGGCCAAAAAGGGCGTATGTGTTTTGTCCTGAATATATTCAGGAAAAAACGCATACGCCCTTTTTGGCCAAGTGCATCATTGTGGATGTTCTGCCTCTTTTCCTATGCTTTAAATGCAATTCCAGTCTACCTCCTGAAATCGGTTTCCTGCAATTCTGCCCCGCTTTCAAATCCTCTTGGCAGCCTTACTTCAGTAGATTTTTGGACGATAGCTGTCATTTATAACTCTGCAGGTTTGTGAATTACAGTGCCCCTGAGCTCCTTTCTTCAACTCGCTTTCTTGTGAGCTGGCCGCAACACCGCAGGATTGCTTCAGGCCCTAATCTTGTTCTGGCACGGCACTCTGAGCCTTTGGTTAATTCCTCTTCCTGGTGGGAAATGAGAGTTAAATTTGCCCGTCCAGACACCTCCAGCTAGTCTCTCATTGGTCCTCCCTATCCCTGTTCATCTTCCGCAGAAATTGCAAACTGGGCGAAGCAGGAGGTTAAAGGCACTGACTCTCCAAGTTGGGAGAGTGTTAGTAAAGCGTCTGGAATGTTGCACCTGAGTACCAGCGGTCGAAAACTGAGACATATTTGAACACGTCTCCCAATCACATGGTTGATCATACTCTGGGTTCCACATGCATGTTTCAGCTGAAGGAAGAATCCCTTAAACCTGGAGAGTTGAGACCCGTTGAATGGGTACCATGCAATATGACTTCAAAGGGTCTTCATTTGCTCACCGAACCTCTCCAATCCTATCACTGCTGCGTTTATGCTCCTGTACACATGCTTGATTCTCTTTTAGAGACATAGCAATCCATAGGTTTTAAGATACTTACTAGTCAGGTACATTCTTAGGCGTTTAATATGGGATGTTGAGTCCATTTCGTTGAGCAAGGAGTAGCTCTTGTCTATTACATATTTGGCTTAAGGAAATTTATCTGTGCTCATTTCAATCTCTGGTTTTATGTAGCACCCCAACTCACCTTTCCCCTTAAGCAAGCATAAGTTGGTTTTCTAAATTTGAGACCCTCTTCTGTTTTGTAATCCAGTTCCTGTGTAGCCAAGTTTATATTCCGTGTATTAGTGATATCTTATGATGTTTCTTTTTCTGTGTGACTTATTTCAGTGAGAATCATCATACCTGAATCCAGTCTATGCTGCTACGGGCCTGATGACATAGATTTCATTGCTGAGTGATATTGCATTGTACGTGAGTACCACAACTTCTTTATCCATTTTTCACTTTCTGCGATATTGAACTTCTACCGTAAATGAGGTTCTTGTAAACAGAGAGGTCCCAAACTTTGGGGTGGCTGTGTCTTTTTGATTTTAATTTCCCTAAGCTATAGGACCATAAGTGGAAGTGCCCTAGGCTCTGTTGCTTTGTTTTTTAGATGTTTCAGGAAACACCATACACTTCTCCCGAGTGGCTGTTGGCAATTTACATCCCGCCCATCAGCATAACAAGGCTGCCAGTTCTCCATGGCCTGTCCTGCCTTTCTGGATTTTACACTTTTTTCACATGGCCCTTGTGACCGGGGGGAAGTGAGACTTCATTGTAGTGCAGATTTCCTTTGCAAGCTTGCTTGGTTGGCCAAAAAGGGCGTATGCGTTTTTTCCTGAATATATGCAGGAAAAAACGCATACGCCCTTTTTGGCCAAGTGCATCATTGTCGACGTTCTGCCTCTTTTCCTATGCTTTAAATGCAATTCCAGTCTACCTCCTGAAATCGGTTTCCTGCAATTCTGCCCCGCTTTCAAGTCCTCGTGGCAGCCTTACTTCAGTATATTTTTGGACGATAGCTGTCATTTATAACTCTGCAGGTTTGTGAATTACAGTGCCCCTGAACTCCTTTCTTCAACTTGCTTTCTTGTGAGCTGGCCGCAACACCGCAGGATTGCTTCAGGCCCTAATCTGGTTCCGGCACGGCACGCTGAGCCTTTGCTTAATTCCTCTTCCTGGTGGGAAATGAGAGTTAAATTTGCCCGTCCAGACACCTCCAGCTAGTCTCTCATTGGTTCTCCCTATTCCTGTTCATCTTCTGCGGAATTTGCAAACTGGGCCAAACAGGAGGTTAAAGGCACTGACTCTCCAAGTCGGGAGAGTGTTAGTAAAGCATCTGGAATGTTGCACCCGAGTACCAGGGGATGGGAACTGAGACATATTTGAACACGTCTCCCGATCACATGGTTGATCATACTCTGGGTTCCACATGCATGTTTTAGCTGAAGGAAGAATCCCTTAAACCTGGAGAGTTGAGACCCGTGGAATGGGTACCATGCAATATGACTTCAAAGGGTCTTCATTTGCTCACCGAACTTCTCCAATCCTATCACTGCTGCGTTTATGCCCCTGTACACACGCTTGATTATCTTTCGGAGACATTGCAATCCATAGGTTTTAAGATACTTACTAGTCAGTTACATTTTTACGCCTTTAATATAGGGTGTTGAGTCCATTTCGTTGAGCAAGGAGTAGCTCTTCTCTGTTACATATTTGGCTTAAGGAAATTTATCTGTGCTCATTTCAATCTCTGGTTTTATGCAGCACCCCAACTCACCTTTCCCCTTAAGCAAGCATAAGTTGGTTTTCTAAATTTGAGACCCTGTTCTGTTTTGTAATCCAGTTCCTCTGTAGCCAAGTTTACATTCCGTGTATTAGTGATATCTTATGATGTTTCTTTTTCTGTGTGACTTATTTCAGTTAGAATCATCATATCTGAACCCAGTCATTTTCTGCTACAGGCCTGATGACATAGATTTCATTGCTGAGTGATATTGCATTGTATGTAAGTACCACAACTTCTTTATCCATTTTTCACTTTCTGTGATATTGAACTTGTACCATAAACGAGGTTCTTGTAAACAGAGCCGTCCCAAACTTTGGGGTGGCTGTGTGTTTTTGATTTTAATTTCCCTAAGCTATAGGACCATAAGTGTAAGTGCCCTAGGCTGTGTTGCTGTTTTTTAGATGTTTCAGGAAACACCATACACTTCTCCCGAGTGGCTGTTGGCAATTTACATCCCGCCCATCAGCATAAGAAGGCTCCCAGTTCTCCATTGCCTTTCCTGCCTTTCTGGATTTTACACTTTTTTCAGATGGTCCTTTTGACCAGGGGGGAAGTGAGACTTCAATGTAGTGCAGATTTCCTTTGCAAGCTTGCTTGGTTGCCCAAAAAGTGCGTATGCGTTGTTTCCTAAATATATTCACGAAACAACGCATACGCCCTTTTTGGCCAAGTGCATCATTGTCGACGTTCTGCCTCTTTTCCTATGCTTTAAATGCAATTCCAGTGTACCTCCTGAAATCGGTTTCCTGCAATTCTGCCCCGCTTTCAAGTCCTCTTGGCAGCCTTACTTCAGTATATTTTTGGACGATAGCTGTCATTTATAACTCTGCAGGTTTGTGAATTACAGTGCCACTGAGCTCCTATCTTCAACTCGCTTTCTTGTGAGCTGGCCGCAACACCGCAGGATTGCTTCAGGCTCTAATCTGGTTCCGGCACGGCATGCTGAGCCTTTGGTTAATTCCTCTTCCTGGTTGGAAATGAGAGTTAAATTTGCCCGTCCAGACACCTCCCGCTAGTCTCTCATCGGTTCTCCCTATTCCTGTTCATCTTTTGCAGAAATTTCAAACTGGGCCGAACAGGAGGTTAAAGGCACTGACTCTCCACGTCGGGAGAGTGTTAGTAAAGCGTCTGGAATGTTGCACCCGAGTACCAGGGGACGAGAACGGAGACATATTGGAACACGTCTCCCGATCACACGGTTGATCATACTCTGGGTTCCACATGCATGATTTAGCTGAAGGAAGAATCCCTTAAACCTGGAGAGTTGAGACCCGTGGAATGGGTACCATGCAATATTCCTTCAAAGGGTCTTCATTTGCTCACCGAACCTCTCCAATCCTATCACTGCTGCGTTTATGCCCCTGTACACATGCTTGATTCTCTTTCGGAGACATAGCAATCCATAGGTTTTAAGATACTTACTAGTCAGGTACATTCTTAGGCGTTTAATATGGGGTGTTGAGTCCATTTCGTTGAGCAAGGAGTAGCTCTTGTCTATTACATATTTGCCTTAAGGAACTTTATCTGTGCTCATTTCAATCTCTGGTTTTATGCAGCACCCCAACTCACCTTTCCCCTTAAGAAAGCATAAGTTGATTTTCTAAATTTGAGACCCTGTTCTGTTTTGTAATCCAGTTCCTGTGTAGCCAAGTTTACATTCCGTGTATTAGTGATATCTTATGATGTTTCTTTTTCTGTGTGACTTATTTCAGTTAGAATCATCATACCTGAATCCACTCATTATGCTGCTACGGGCCTGATGACATAGATTTCATTGCTGAGTGATATTGCATTGTACGTAAGTACCACAACTTCTTTATCCATTTTTCGCTTTCTGCGATATTGAACTTGTACCGTAAACGAGGTTCTTGTAAACAGAGCCATCCCAAATTTTGCGGTGGCTGTGTCTTTTCGATTTTAATATCCCTAAGCTATAGGACCATAAGTAGAAGTGCCCTAAGCTCTGTTGCTTTGTTTTTTAGAACTTTCTGGAAACAGCATACACTTCTCCCCAGTGGCTGTTGGCAATATTCATCCCGCCCATCAGCGTAACAAGGCTCCCAGTTCTCGATGGCCTGTCCTGCCTTTCTGGATTTTACACTTTTTTCAGATGGCCCTTTTGACCAGGGGGAAGTGAGACTTCATTGTAGTGCAGATTTCCTTTGCAAGCTTGCTTGGTTGGCCAAAAAGTGCGTATGCGTTTTGTCCTGAATATATTCAGGAAAAAACGCATACGCCCTTTTTTGCCAAGTGTATCATGGTCGACGTTCTGCCTCTTTTCCTATGCTTTAAATGCAATTCCAGTCTACCTCCTGAAATCGGTTTCCTGCAATTCTGCCCCGCTTTCAAGTCCTCTTGGCAGCCTTACTTCACTATATTTTTGGACGATAGCTGTCATTTATAACTCTGCAGGTTTGTGAATTACAGTGCCCCTGAGCTCCTTTCTTCAACTTGCTTTCTAGTGAGCTGACCGCAACACCGCAGGATTGCTTCAGGCCCTAATCTGGTTCCAGCACGGCACGCTGAGCCTTCGGTTAATTCCTCTTCCTGGTGGGAAATGAGAGTTAAATGTGCCCGTCCAGACAGCTCCAGCTAGTCTCTCATCGGTTCTCCCTATTCCTGTTCATCTTCCGCAGAAATTGCAAACTGGGCCAAACAGGAGGTTAAAGGCACTGACTGTCCAAGTCGGGAGAGTGTTAGTAAAGCGTCTGGAATGTTGCACACGAGCACCAGGGGTTGAAAACTGAGAGATATTTGAACACGTCTTCCGATCACACGGTTGATCATACTCTGGTTTCCACATGCATGTTTTAGCTGAAGTAAGAATCCCTTAAACCTGGAGAGTTGAGACCCGTGGAATGGGTACCATGCAATATGACTTCAAAGGGTCTTCATTTGTTCACCAAAGCTCTCCAATCCTATCACTGCTGCGTTTATGCCCCTGTACACATGTTTGATTCTCTTTTGGAGACATAGCAATCCATAGGTTTTAAGATACTTACAAGTCAGCTACATTCTTAGGCGTTTATTATGGGGTGTTGAGCCCATTTCTTTGAGCAAGGAGTAGCTCTTGTCTATTACATGTTTGGCTTAAGGAACTTTATCTGTGCTCATTTCAATCTCTGATTTTATGCAGCACCCCAACTCACCTTTCCCCTTAAGCAAGCATAAGTTGTTTTCTAAATTTGAGACCCTGTTCTGTTTTGTAATCCAGTTCCTGTGTAGCCAAGTTTACATTCCTTGTATTAGTGATATCTTATGATGTTTCTTTTTCTGTGTGACATATTTCAGTTAGAATCATCATACCTGAATCCACTCATTATGCTGCTACGGGCCTGATGACATAGATTTCATTGCTGAGTGATATTGCATTGTACGTAAGTACCACAACTTCTTTGTCCATTTTTCACTTTCTGCGATATTGGACTTGTAGCGTAAATGAGGTTCTTGTAAACAGAGCCATCCCAAATTTTGGGGTAGCTGTGTCTTTTTGATTTTAATTTCCCTAAGCTATAGGACCATAAGTTGAAGTGCCCTAGGCTCTGTTGCTTTGTTTTTTAGATGTTTCAGGAAACACCATACACTTCTCCCAAGTGGCTGTTGGCAATTTACATCCCGCCCATCAGCATAACAAGGCTCCCAGTTCTCCATGGCCTGTCCTGCCTTTCTGGATTTTACACTTTTTTCAGATGGCCCTTTTGACAGGGGGGAAGTGAGACTTCATTGTAGTGCAGATTTCCTTTGCAAGCTTGCTTGGTTGGCCAAAAAGGGCATATGCGTTTTTTCCTGAATATATTCAGGAAAAAACGCATATGCCCGTTTTGACTAAGTGCATCATTGTCGACGTTCTGCCTCTTTTCCTATGCTTTAAATGCAATTCCAGTCTATCTCCTGAAATCGGGTTCCTGCAATTCTGCCGTGCTTTCAAGTTGTCTTGGCAGGCTTACTTCAGTATATTTTTGGACGATAGCTGTCATTTATAACTCTGCAGGTTTGTGAATTACAGTGCCCCTGAGCTCCTTCCTTCAACTCGCTTTCTTGTGAGCTGGCCGCAACACCGCAGGATTGCTTCAGGCCCTAATCTGGTTCCGGCACGGCACGCTGAGCCTTTGGTTAATTCCTCTTCCTGGTGGGAAATAAGAGTTAAATTTGCCCGTCCAGACACCTCCAGCTAGTCTCTCATTGTTCCTCCCTATTCCTGTTCATCTTCCACAGAAATTGCAAACTGGGCCAAACAGGAGGTTAAAGGCAGTGACTCTCCAAGTTGGGAGAGTGTTAGTTAAGCATCTAGAATGTTGCACCCGAGTTCCAGGGGTCGAAAACTGAGAAATATTCGAACACGTCTCCTGATCACACGGTTGATCATACTCTGGGTTCCACGCGCATGTTTTAGCTGAAGGAAGAATCCCTTAAACCTGGAGAGTTGAGACCCGTGGAATGGGTACCATGCAATATGACTTCAAAGGGTCTTTATTTGCTCACCGAACTTCTCCAATCCTATCACTGCTGCGTTTATGCCCCTGTACACACGCTTGATTCTCTTTCGGAGACATAGCAATCCATAGGTTTTAAGATACTTACAAGTCAGCTACATTCTTAGTCGTTTATTATGGGGTGTTGAGCCCACTTCTTTGAGCAAGGAGTAGCTCTTGTCTATTACATGTTTGGCTTAAGGAACTTTATCTGTGCTCATTTCAATCTCTGGTTTTATGCAGCACCCCAACTCACCTTTCCCCTTAAGCAAGCATAAGTTGTTTTCTAAATTTGAGACCCTGTTCTGCTTTGTAATCCAGTTCCTGTGTAGCCAAGTTTACATTCCGTGTATTAGTGATATCTTATGATGTTTCTTTTTCTGTGTGACTTATTTCACTTAGAATCATCATACCTGAATCCACTCATTATGCTGCTATGGGCCTGATGACATAGATTTCATTGCTGAGTGATATTGCATTGTACATAAGTACCACAACTTCTTTATCCATTTTTCGCTTTCTGCGATATTGAACTTGTACCGTAAATGACATTATTGTAAACAGAGCTATCCCAAACTTTGGGGTGGCTGTGTCTTTTTGATTTTAATTTCCCTAAGCTATAGGACCATAAGTGGAAGTGCCTTAGGCTCTGTTGCTTTGTTTTTTAGATGTTTCAGGAAACACCATACACTTCTAACCAGTGGCTGTTGGCAATTTACATCCGGCCCATCAGCATAACAAGTCTCCCAGTTCTCCATGGCCTGTCCTGCCTTTCTGGATTTTACACTTTTTTCACATGGCCCTTTTGACCGGGGGAAAGTGAGATTTCATTGTAGTGCAGATTTCCTTTTCAAGCTTGCTTGGTTGGCCAAAAAGTGCGTAGACGTTTTTTCCTGAATACATTCAGGAAAAAACGCATACGCCCTTTTTTGCCAAGTGTATCATTGTCGACGTTCTGCCTCTTTTCCTATGCTTTAAATGCAATTCCAGTCTACCTCCTGAAATTGGTTTCCTACAATTCAGCCCTGCTTTCAAGTACTCTTGGCAGGCTTACTTCAGTATATTTTTGGACGATAGCTGTCATTTATAACTCTGCAGGTTTGTGAATTACAGTGCCCCTGAGCTCCTTTTTTCAACTCGCTTTCTTGTGAGCTGGCCGCAACACCGCAGGATTGCTTCAGGCCCTAATCTGGTTCCGGCACGGCACACTGAGCCTTTGGTTAATTCCTCTTCCTGGTGGGAAATGAGAGTTAAATTTGCCCGTCCAGACACCTCCAGCTGGTCTCTCATTGATTCTCCCTATTCCTGTTCATCTTCCGCAGAAATTGCAAACTGGGCCAAACAGGAGGTTAAAGGCACTGACTCTCCAAGTCGGGAGAGTGTTAGTAAAGCATCTGGAATGTTGCACACGAGAACCAGGGTTTGAAAACTGAGACATATTTGAACACGTCTACTGATCACACGGTTGATCATACTCTGGATTCCACATGCATGTTTTAGCTGAAGGAAGAATCCCTTAAACCTGGAGAGTTGAGACCCGTGGAATGGGTACCATGCAATATGACTTCAAAGGGTCTTCATTTGCTCACCGAACCTCTCCAATCCTATCACTGCTGCGTTTATGCCCCTGTACACACGCTTGATTCTCTTTTGGAGACATAGCAATCCATAGGTTTTAAGATACTTACAAGTCAGCTACATTCTTAGTCGTTTATTATGGGGTGTTCAGCCCATTTCTTTGAGCAAGGAGTAACTCTTGTCTATTACATGTTTGGCTTAAGGAACTTTATCTGTGCTCATTTCAATCTCTGGTTTTATGCAGCACCCCAACTCACCTTTCCCCTTAAGCAAGCATAAGTTGTTTTCTAAATTTGAGACCCTGTTCTGTTTTGTAATCCAGTTCCTGTGTAGCCAAGTTTACATTCCGTGTATTAGTGATATCTTATGATGTTTCTTTTTCTGTGTGACTTATTTCAGTTAGAATCATCATACCTGAATCCACTCATTATGCTGCTACGGGCCTGATGACATAGATTTCATTGCTGAGTGATATTGCATTGTACGTAAGTACCACAACTTCTTTATCCATTTTTCACTTTCTGCGATATTGAACTTGTACTGTAAACGAGGTTCTTGTAAACAGAGCTGTCCCAAACTTTGGGGTGGCTGTGTGTTTTTGATTTTAATTTCCCTAAGCTATAGGACCATAAGTGGAAGTGCCCTAGGCTCTGTTCCTCTGTTTTTTAGATGTTTCAGGAAACACCATACACTTCTAACGAGTGGCTGTTGGCAATTTACATCCCGCCCATCAGCATAACAAGGCTCCCAGTTCTCCATGGCCTGTCCTGCCTTTCTGGATTTTACACTATTTTCAGATGGCCCTTTTGACCGGGGGGAAGTGAGACTTCATTGTAGTGCAGATTTCCTTTGCAGGCTTGCTTGGTTGGCCAAAAAGGGCGTATGCGTTTTTTCCTGAATATATTCAGGAAAAAACGCATACGCCCTTTTTGGCCAAGTGCATCATTGTGGACGTTCTGCCTCTTTTCCTATGCTTTAAATGCAATTCCAGTCTACCTCCTGAAATTGGTTTCCTCCAATTCTGCCCCGCTTTCAAGTCCTCTTGGCAGCCTTACTTCAGTATATTTTTGGACGATAGCTGTCATTTATAACTCTGCAGGTTTTTGAATTACAGTGCCCCTGAGCTCCTTTCTTCAACTCGCTTTCTTGTGAGCTGGCCGCAACACCGCAGGATTGCTTCAGGCCCTAATCTAGTTCCGCCACGGCACGCTGAGCCTTTGGTTAATTCCTCTTCCTGGTGGGAAATGAGAGTTAAATTTGCCCGTCCAGACACCTCCAGCTAGTCTCTCATTGGTTCTCCATATTCCTGTTCATCTTACGCAGAAATTGCAAACTGGGCCAAACAGGAGGTTAAAGGCACTGACTCTCCAAGTCGGGAGAGTGTTAATAAAGCGTCTGGAATGTTGCACCCGAGTACCAGGGGACGAGAACTGAGACATATTTCAACACTTCTCCCGATCACACGGTTGATCATACTCTGGGTTCCACATGCATGTTTTAGCTGAAGGAAGAATCCCTTAAACCTGGAGAGTTGAGACCCGTGGAATGGTTACCATGCAATATGACATCAAAGGGTCTTCATTTGCTCACCAAACCTCTCCAATCCTATAACTGCTGCGTTTATGCCCCTGCACACATGCTTGATTCTCTTTCAGAGACATAGCAATCCATAGGTTTTAAGATACTTACTTGTCAGGTACATTCTTAGGTGTTTAATATGGGGTGTTGAGTCCATTTCGTTGAGCAAGGAGTAGCTCTTGTCTATTACATATTTGGCTTAAGGAACTTTATCTGTGCTCATTTCAATCTGTGGTTTTATGCAGCACCCCAACTCACCTTTCCCCTTAAGCAAGCATAAGTTGGTTTTCTAAATTTGAGACCCTCTTCGTGTTTGTAAACCAGTTCCTGTGTAGCCAAGTTTACATTCCGTGTATTAGTGATATCTTATGATGTTTCTTTTTCTGTGTGACTTATTTCAGTTAGAATCATCATACCTGAATCCACTCATTATGCTGCTATTGGCCTGATGACATAGATTTAATTGCTGAGTGATATTGCATTGTACATAAGAACCACAACTTCTTTATCCATTTTCCACTTTCTGCGATATTGAACTTGTACCATAAACGCGGTTCTTGTAAACAGAGTTGTCCCAAACTTTGGGGTGGCTGTGTCTTTTTGATTTTAATTTCCCTAAGCTATAGGACCATAAGTGGATGTGCCCTAGGCTCTGTTGCTTTGTTTTTTAGATGTTTCAGGAAACACCATACACTTCTCCCGAGTGGCTGTTGGCAATTTACATCCCGCCCATCAGCATAACAAGGCTCCCAGTTCTCCATGGCCTGTCCTGCCTTTCTGGATTTTACACTTTTTTCAGATGGCCCCTTTGACCAGGGGGAAGTGAGACTTCATTGTAGTGCAGATTTCCTTTGCAAGCTTGCTTGGTTGGCCAAAAAGGGCGTATGCGTTTTTTCCTGAATATATTCAGGAAAAAACGCATACGCCCTTTTTGGCCAAGTGCATCATTGTCGACGTTCTGCCTCTTTTCCTATGCTTTAAATGCAATTCCAGTCTACCTCCTGAAATCGGTTTCCTGCAATTCTGCCTTGCCTCCAATGCCTCTTCATAGCCTTACCTCAATATATTTTTTGAAAATAGTTGGCCTTTATAACTCTGCAGGTTTTTGAATTGCAGTGGCCCTTAGCTGCATTTTTCTGCTCTTATTTTTGTGATCTTGCCTCATAACCACAGGATTCCTTCAGGCCCTATTCTTCTTCTGGGGCACCTTGCTGTTCCTTTGGTTTATTCTTCTTACTGATGTGAAATTAGAGTGACATGTGCCCATTGAAACTGCTACAGCTAGTTTCTCACTGGTTCCCCCTATTCCCATTCATCCTCCGCACTAACTGCAGACTGTGCGATACCAGAACTTAAAGGCATTGACTCTCCATGTGGGGATATTGTTAGTAAAGTGGCTGGAATGTCGATCCGGAGTCCCAGGAGAGGAAAAATGAGGTGCATTTTAGAAACCTTTCCCGATCATATGGTATACCAGTCGCTGGGTTTCCCAAGCATGGTTTAGCTGTAGGAAGATTCCCTTCAACCTGGAGTTTTGGGACCCTTGGAATGAGTAGCATGAAGTATTGCATTAAACTTTTGGCAGTTGCTCACCAAAGCTCACCAATCCTCTCAGCCCCAAGTGTGCAGCCTTATGTCTTATCCAGCTGTGGGTTTATATGTGGTCAATCCAGGTTGCATCACAGCCCCTGAGCAAATTTTGTAAGAATTTTTCTCTCTTTCATTGTTTCTGCATTTTGTTTTTAAAATTTATTTCTATAATGGGGTTTAGCTCATTTTCACTGCTGTGTTTGTGCCACTCTGCACACACTTGATTCCCTTATGGAGATATATCAATACATGGGTTTTAAGATTCTTATTACTCAGATATATTTCTCTGTGGTGTATAGGGTGTGTTGAGGCCAGTTCATTGAGCAAGGTGTAGATCTTGTCTAATATCTATTTGGTTTATTGAACGGTATCTGTGCTAATTTCAAACTCTGGTTTAATGCATCACCCCACCTCTCCTTTCCCCTTAAGCTGACATAAGTGTGTTTTCTAAATATGAGACACTGTCCTGTTCTGTAATTCATTTCTTGTGCAGCCATATTTACCCTCCCTCTATAAGTGATATCTTATGATATGTTTCTTTTTCTGTTTGACTTATTTCAAGTAGTATTATCGGACCTAAATCCACTCTTTATCCTTCTACTAGCCTTATTACCTTGATTTCATGGTGAAGAGATATTCCATTGTACATAAGTACCACATCTTCTTTATCCATTTTTCTCTTTCCTGGGATATTTAAGGTGTACTGAAGTTGAGGTTCTTGTAAACAGAGTAGCCCTAAACTGTGGTGTGCTTGTGTCTTGTTGATTTTTAGACTTCCCTAGATATACTCCCATGATTGTAAGTGTCCTATGCTCTGTAGCTCTGTTTTTTAGATGATTTAGGAACCACCATACACTTCTCCAGAGTGGCTCTCAGCAGTTCACACACTGCCCATCAGTGTATAAAGGCTCCCTGTTCTCCATGGCCTGTCCTGCATTTCTGGTTTTTACAATTTTTTAGGATGGCCCTTTTGACCGGTGGGAAATGAGACTTCTTTGTTGTGCACATTTGCATTGCTTGCTTGCTTCGTTGCCCATAAAGTGCGTATGCGTTTTTTCCTGGATATAATCAGGAAAAAACGCATACGTCCTTTTGGGCCAACTGCATCATTGTCGAAATTCTGCCGCTTTTCATGTGCTTTAAAGACGAGTCCAATCTATCTCTTGAAATCTGTTTCTTGCAATTCTGTCTTGCATTCAGATCCTCTTCTTTGCCTTACCTCAACATATTTTTGGACGTTAGTTTTCATTTATAACTCTGCAGGTTTGTGAATTGCAGTGACCCTGAGCTCCATTTTTTAAGTTGCTCTTTTGTGAGCTGGCCTCAAACCCACAGGATTGCTTCAGGCCCTATTTTGGTTCTGGCGAGGCGGGCTGAGCCTTTTTTCAATTCTTATTCTTAATGGGAAATTAGAGTGATATGTGCCCGTCCAAACCCCTACAACTATTCTCTCATTGGTTCCCCCTCTTCCCGTTCATCCTCCTCACAATTTGCAAAATGTGTGAAACAGAAGTTGAAATGTGCTGATTCTCCAAGTGGGGAGATTCTAAGTAACGTGGCTGGAATGGTGAACAGGAGCACCAGGAGAGGATAAATGAGCTGCATTTTAGACACATCTCCCGATCACATGGTGTACAGTCCTCTGGGTTTTCCATGCATGTTTTAGCTGTAGGAAGATCCCTTGAACCTGCAGATTTGGGACCCATTGAATGGGTACCAGGTAGTATTACTTTAAAGGGTGTGCATTTCCTCACCCAACCTCACATTTCTCTTAGTGCAAACAGTTTCCAGCCTTATGTCTCATCCTGCTGTGGGTCTAGATGTGTTCAATCCATGTTGCATCACCGTCCCTGAGGAAAAGTTGTAAGAGGTTTTCTCTGTCTCTCTGTCGTTTATTTTTTTCAATTTGTTACTATATTGGTTACAGCTGATTTTCAAAGCTCTGTTTCTTGCTGCTGTACATCCACTTGATTCACGTACAGAGAGACATCAGTAAATTCTTTTTCAGATTCTTACCAGTTGTATATATTCTTTTCCGGTGACTTGAGTGTGCTGAGTGCAGTTCTTTTAGCTACCGTGTGGGCTTTGTTGATTATCAGTTTGGTATTTGGAATGGTATCTTTGCTAATTTCAACCTCCTGGATGATGCCTCACCCCTCCCCACCTTTCCCGTTTAGCAGCCTTATGCGTGTTTTCTACATATTTGACTATGTTTTTGTTTTGTAATTTATTTCATGTGTAGCCATTTTGGATTCCACCTTTAAGTGATATCTTATGATATGTGTCTTTTTCTTTTTGAATTATGTCACTTAGAAAGATCATACGTAACTCCTCCGGAGTTGTTACAACTGGCCATATTTCATTGATTTCCAGGCTGAATAATATTCCACTCTACCTAAGTACCACATCTCTATCCATTTTTTCCCTCCAGAGACATTTAAGTTATATCCTAATCGAGGATCTTTTAAACAGAGAGGGGGTAAACATTGGGGTGCCTGTGTCCTCTCAATTTTTGTTTTTCCCAAGATATACGCCCATGAGTACAAGTGCCCTATGCTCTGTAGCTCATTTTTTAGATGCTTTAGTAAACACAATACACTTCTCCAGAATGGCCGTTGGCAATATACATTTCCACTATAAGTCTCACAGGGCTCCCTCTTCTCCTTGCCCTGTCCTGCATTTCTGTTGTTTACGCTTTATGAGGATGGCTCTTCTGACTGATGCGAAGTGATATCTTTTGTAGTATTGACTTCCAGTGCCCACCTGTTTGCTTGGCTAAAAAAGTGTATGCTCTTTTCTTGAATATATACAGAAAAAAACGCATACACACTTTTTGGCCAACTGCAATGTTGGCAATGTTCAGCTCCTTTTCTTGTGCTTAATGGCGAGTCTTTTCTACCTCCTCAAATCCCTTTCCTGCCATTCTCCCTTGCTTACAAGTCCTTTTCTCTGACTTTCCTCAAGACATTTTTCAGTGATGGATATTTTCAACTCTGCAGTTTCGTGAATTTTACTGCCCCTGAGTTCCATTGTTCAACTTGTGTTTATGGGAACTGGCCACAAAGCAGCGGGATTTCCTCAAGCCCTATACTGTTTCCATGGGCAACCCTAGCCTTTGGTCAGTTCGTCTTCCTGATTGGAAATTAGAGTGACATGTGCCTGTCTGAACACCTAGGACTTGTCTCTCATTGTTCTTCATCCTTCCGCTTCATCCTCTGGACAAATTCCAAACTGTACACAACAGGATGTTGACAGTGCTGACATCTCCAAGTGGGGAGACTGTTAGTAAAGACGCTGGAGGGGTGAACCCGAGCACCAGGAGATGAGGAGATGAGATGCCTTTTCCAAACTCTTCCCGATCAGACGGTATACCATCCTCTGGGTGTGACAGACATGTTTTAGCAGTAGGAAGAGTCCCATTCATGTAAGGAGAACATCAGGGCTTTTTCAAAATCAGTGTCTCCCCGAAACACAAACTGGGGAATTTTTTAAGCTACGGCTACACATATGTTCATTAAGGGCCTTGGGAAGTAGGCAGAGTCCAAACTTTAGATGATTGAAGTCTTCAGGGTCAGAAGCACTCACCACCAGCTTCCCTTAGGTTACACTTTAACTGTCATTGATAGATGATGTCAATAAAAATATCTATTCTTTTTCAGATTATTTCCCCTTATAGCTTATTGCAAAATGTTGAGTGTAGTTCCCTGTGCTATACAGTAGTTCCTTGTTGATGATCTATTTTATACATAGCAGTGTGTATGTGTTAATCCCAAACTGTTAATTTATCCCTCCTCCCACCTTTCCCCTTTGGTAATAATAAATTATAAGATTTTATACTTCTCAGAAATGGGGGAGCTGAAAGAGAGGTATCATTTTCAATGGAAAAGCATTTGAAACAAGATTGAAGTTTTAACCAAGATTATTAGATGTACATCCTTGGAAAGAAATCACTTCGTTTCTCTAATATTGACCTGACAAATAAGACAAACCTTTTCACTGAACTTGCTTATAATAAAGTGATGGAAATATCAAATGGAAGTGTTAGAAACATCTTATTTTACCCGAGCCTTATACACTGTTCTATGTTAACTACAGTTTGGCTCACACATCTGTTCATTGAGGTTACAATAGTCTCAATTTCTGTTACTGATCCTCCAGAGTGGACCCCAACAAGTGTCCCCCTGCCCAGTGTCATTGGGGCCAACAGATCGAGACTGAGTTTGGTTCACAAGCAAAGGAAATTTTATATTTTGATCAGAGAATGGAGAGGTGAGAGCATGCACTACCCCCTGGGCTGTGGGCTGGGCTGTTGTGTAGAGATCCTGTCAGAGTCAGTGGGAGGGAGGGGGCGGAGCTCTCGAGGGCCGGGTTGGCTGCAGCTCAGGCTCTGTATCGCGGAGTCTGCACTGGGCCCCAGGAGCTGAGGTGTCGTCCCAGCCATTCTGCACTAGGAAATCTGGTCTGAAGTGCCGGGTGTGGAACCTCTGCATGCGGGACCCTAGGAGCACATGAAATTAGACAAAGCACAAAGGATAAAAACGGTTAGACTTGACTTTATTGCCCAGATTCTATTTTTATCTCCCAGGGATTTTTAATGGGCTTTGCTGGGGACAAACCCCTCCTCTGCCTTTTGTCCCGTTCCTCATTCTTGGAGTGCTGAAGGTGCAGACCCTTCTTCTGTAACTGCTGAGTGCTGAGTTGGGAGCCCTCATACCCGGGGGCGAGAGTCAGAGCTTCTCCCCAGCAGCCTCCAGGTGACGTTGATTGTCCCCAGGCCCCCTGTCTCCCTGCTCGTCCACCTGAGCACCAGCATTGGAAGTGTTATAGATTCTAATGACCTTTAAGGGTCCAGGAAAGAGATGTGCAGAGACGCTGTGGGGGCCGGTTTCACCCCGCCCCACATTTGTTCAGCCACCTTAGGCTGACCGTTTCTGCCAGCCTAGATGCTCTGACCAGTAGTCTGCGCTTTCTTCAATTAGGCCCCTGAATTAACGTACAAACAGCACCAGGTGTCAGAGCCCTGCCTGCTCAACTCCCAGACAGTCCAGGGTCAGTGGTGATCAAGGACCATGATGGCCACTGAGTCAACAGCCTTTTGAAGTAAACAGGAGTCCAGCCAGTCTTATTGGCCACCATCATCACGGTGTCTGTAGGCTTTTCTATGGTGACAGTGTGATATACGGTTCCCCCGCCAAGATTATTAGCTCCCCTCTGGGTGCAGAAAGTCCTGCAAGCAGTAGTCTACTCTTTTGGGACACACTCTTGTTGTTTTATGAGAGAAACTCCAGGTCAAGTGATGTTCACATGAGTCGTCATGGTGCCCGGTTGCCCCCGGTTATCTCTCTGGATGTTGAAGTTGGAAGGCCTCCTCACTCGAGGTTGGTGTGCCCACAGAGCGAACCCTGAAACTTCAGGGCATGGTTGGTGGTTAGGATCACCACGTGGGGTCCTTTTCCCTTAGGAGGGAGGTGGCCTTTGGGGCTGCTGATTTCCAGGTTTTTAGATACCGCCAGTATCTTGGCCAGATGTGGCAGTGGGCCAAGCCCCTTGGTGCCCGTAGTTTATCCTACCTGGATGGCATTCTTGCATTGTTCCATTTCAAGTGGTCCCAGTTTTTGCACTAATTCTCCAATGGCAATTCACTTTTCACCGGGAATGTAAAGGTCAAAGGGTTTAGCTAAATTAGGGAGTTCCAGGGCAAGGGTCTGAATTGACTGCTCTTCCCATTCTTGAAAGGCCACTTCTGGATTCTATTCAACAGGATCATCATCTTTTCCTTTCAATGTTTCATATAGAGGCCCAGCTAGTAGACTGTAGTTAGGGATCCAGAAGCAGCAAACCCTGGCCTCCCCAAGAACCCCTAAGCTGTCTTCTAGTTTTAGAAAGGGGTAAGGCTGAAAATGGTTTCTTTCCTTTCCTGGGATGGGCTTCTCCGACCTTCTGTGAGAATGAAGCCCAGGCAGGTCACCGCAGTCTGTGATATTTGAGCTTTTTCTTGGACAACTTCTATCCTTTATTGGCTTGGTAGTTCAGAGGCCTCCTTAGTAGGGCTGGTGATCAGAATGTCGTCTGTGTACTGAAGGAGGGTTTCCTTTCCCAGAGGTAGAACTTTTAGGTCTTTAGCTAAGCTTTCCCCAAAGATGGTGTGGGAATTTTTGCACCCTTGGGGCAAGACGGCCCGGAAGTATTGTTTTAGTTGTATGTTGAGTCCTGCCACTCACAAGCCAAAATTTCTTGTGACTCTGGGACTAATGGAATACAAAAGAAGGCATCATTGAAGACTAATACAGAATACCATGTCCTGGTGGTTGGTAGAATGACCAGCAGGGTGTAGGAATTAGGAGCAGCTGGAGGTATATCCTCGGTGGCTTCACTGACTGTCCTGACATCCTTTACCAGGTCCCCAGCAGCCCATGGGGCTCTCGTGGTCAGACCAATCCCAGAATATGGAGCTCACTTGGGCAGGTACCCCACCCCCACCCCAGCCCACGGGGCTCTCGTGGTCAGGCCCCTCCCAGGATACAGAGCTACCCTTGCAGGTACCGTGGCAGGGCTGGGCACACAGGAACCGTGCACATAGCCCTCATTGCAGAGCACCCCCAGCTCACCTGTCGCTCAGAGCTGACACAGAGCACCTCAGAGCAGGACTTGAACTAACAAACAGCAGCTGCGACAGGTCTGTGACCCTGGGCATCACTCTGTGCGGCCTCCCTCCACCTGGTCTTCCAGAGACTTCCACTGCACCCAGGGCACCAGGCCTCTGTCTCCAACCACCACCCACCCCACCTCTCCCTGACTCCTGGGTTCCTCTCATTAGGAGAGGGTTTTCTTGAAGTTGTCTCCCACTCATGGGCCAGATAAAATGATTAGAAAACAAGCCAAAGCTGCAGCCCCTTGTCTATCCTGACTCTCAGGAGCCCACACCTGTTCCTTGGACCTGGCCGGTTCAGCAAGTTCCATTTTCTGCAACTGTGAGCCCCTGAGGGGTGATGATTGGCTGACCTGGGCAGCCTTACCGTGCCGGCCAGCCCTCCCCAGGTGTGCCTGGGTTGAGATCAATATAAATACCACTCCAGGCAGCAAGAGCCCCTGCAGCCGTGCCTGACGCCATTTTCTCTGCCCTGTCAGCAGTCTCGGGGCTGGGCTGGTGGGAGGGAGTGAGAGGCCACGGCTTTGTGGGTGGCCCAGTGTGAGTGGGGCTCTGCTGGACTTTCTGCAGCAGTTGCCAGGCTGCCACCTGCTAAAGAAGAGGATGTGTCACCTATACCTGCTGCTGGAATTTCTCCCTGGGCAGAGGTGAGGAAGGAAAGAAGCAGTGGGGGCAGGGACAGGACGGGTATCTCAGGCAGGGAAATGGAAATCTTCCAGAAGAGCACCCAGGGCCAGGACCATCCTGGCTGGCCTGCAGGCACCAAGTCGGCTGGCATGCTGTCACTCGTGTGGCTCTATGGCCCTTCCTCTAGGCTTTCAAGTCCTTGTATATATTCAGGTGTTTTACCTGGGACGGGTGGGAATAGTTCAGCAGCAACTGGCCTGGGGCTCAGCTCACGTTTACTCACAGATGCCTCGGCACGGTGCCCCAGCTTTGCAATGAGGACGCTTGTTGTGTGGGGGCTGCTGGCTGAATGGGAGACGATTCCCCACCACTGACCAACTTCAGAATTGTTTACAACTGGAGCAAGTGCCCTGATACGGTTTTCCTCTGTGGAACTGGTGGGTTCTGTGTTTTTTTTCTCTTTTTCGTTTTTGGTTCAAGGTAGATTTTATTCCTCTTTTTTGTATTTACAGATATAAGCATGGAAATAATTTATTCATATAAATACATGTATGTGAAGGGAATAATTGTTTTTTCTGTTTTATTTTTTAAATTTTATCTCTTTTTAATTTTGAATTTTATTTTATATTTTTATACAGCAGGTTCTTATTGGTTACCTATTTTATACGTATAAATGTATACATGCCAATCCCAGTCTCTCAACTCCTCCCACCACCACCCCCCCAACAGCCTTCCACCCTTGTTGTCCATACGTTTGTTGTCTACATCTGTTGCTCTATTTATGCCTTGCAAAATGGTTAACCTGTACAGTTTTTCTAGGTTCCACATATATGCATGAATATACAAGATTTGTTTTTCTCTTTCTGACTTACTTCACTCTGTATGACACTCTCTAGATCCATCGACGTCTTGACAAATGACCCAATTTCATTCCTTTTCATGGCTTAGTAATATTCCATTTTATATATGTACCACAGCTTTATGCATTCGTCTGTCTGTGGGCATTTAGGTTGCTTCCATTACCTCGATATTGTAAAGAGTGAGGCAATGAACATTGCGGTGAATGTCTCTTTTTGATTTATGGTTTTGTCTGGGTATATGTCCAGAACTGGGATTGCTGTATCATATGGTAATTCTACTGTTAGTTTCTTAAGAAACTCCATATTGTTCTCCATAGTGACTGTATCAATTTATATTCCCAACAATAGTGGAAGAGGGTTCCTTTTCTCCACACCCTTTCCAGCATTTTTTGTTTGTAGATTTTCTGATGATGCCCATTCTACCAGGTGTGAGGTGATACCTCATTGTTGAGTCCATTTCCTTGAGCAAGGGGTAGGTCTTGTCTATTAAATATTTGGCTTATGGAACGGTATCTGTGCTAATTTCAAACTCTGGTTTTATGCAGCACCCCAACTCACCTTCCCACTTAAGCAAGCATAAGTTGGTTTTCTAAATTTGAGACCGTGTTCTGTTTTGTAAATCAGTTCATGTGTAGCCAAGTTCTCATTCCACGTATTAGTGGTACCTTATGATGTTTCTTTTTCTGTGTGACTTTTTTCACTTAGAATCACCGTGCCTCAATCCACTCATTATGCTGGTACGGGCCTGGTGACATAGTTTTCATTGCTGAGAGGTATTCTGTTGTACGTAAGTACCGCAACTTCTTTATCCATTATTTGTTCTCTGGCATATTTAACTTGTGCTGCAGAAGAGGTTCCTGTAAACAGAGCCGTCCCAAACTTTGAGGTGGCTGTGTCTTTTTGATTTTAATCTCCCTTATCTATAGGACCATAAGTGGAAGTGCCCTAGGCTCTGTTGCTTTGTTTCTTAGATGTTTCAGGAAACACCATACACTTCTCCCGAGTGGCTGTTGGCAATTTACATCCCACCCATCAGCATAACAAGGCTCCCAGTTCTCCATGGCCTGTCCTGCCTTTCTGGATTTTACACTTTTTTCAGATGGCCCTTTTGACCAGGGGAAAGTGAGACTTCATTGTAGTGCAGATTTGCTTTGCAAGCTTGCTTGGTTGGCCAAAAAGGGCGTATGCGTTTTTTCCTGAATATATTCAGGATAAAACGCATACGCCCTTTTTGGCCAAGTGCATCATTGTGGACGTTCTGCCTCTTTTCCTATGCTTTAAATGCAATTCCAGTCTACCTCCTGAAATCGGTTTCCTGCAATTCTGCCCTGCTTTCAAGTCCTCTTGGCAGCCTTACTTCAGTACATTTTTGGACGATAGCTGTCATTTATAACTCTGCAGGATTGTGAATTACAGTGCCCCTGAGCTCCTTTCTTCAACTCGCTTTCTTGTGAGCTGGCCGCAACACCGCAGGATTGCTTCAGGCCCTAAACTGGTTCTGGCACGGCACGCTGAGCCTTTGGTTAATTCCTCTTCCTGGTGGGAAATGAGAGTTAAATTTGCCCGTCCAGACACCTCCAGCTAGTCTCTCATTGGTTCTCCCTATTCCTGTTCATCTTCCGCAGAAATTGCAAACTGGGCCAAACAGGAGGTTAAAGGCACTGACTCTCCAAGTCGGGAGAGTGTTAGTAAAGCGTCTGGAATGTTGCACCCGAGTACCAGGGGACGAGAACTGAGACATATTGGAACACGTCTCCCGATCACATGGTTGATCATACTCTGGGTTCCACATGCATGTTTTAGCTGAAGGAAGAAACCCTTAAACCTGGAGAGTTGTGACCCGTGGAATGGGTACCATGCAATATTCCTTCAAAGGGTCTTCATTTGCTCACCGAACCTCTCCAATCCTATCACTGCTGCATTTATGCCACTGTACACATGCTTGATTCTCTTTCAGAGACATAGCAATCCATAGGTTTTAAGATACTTACTAGTCAGGTACATTCTTAGGCGTTTAATATGGGGTGTTGAGTCCATTTCGTTGAGCAAGGAGTAGCTCTTGTGTATTACATATTTGGCTTAAGGAACTTTATCTGTGCTCATTTCAGTCTCTGGTTTTATGCAGCACCCCAAGTCACCTTTCCCCTTAAGCAAGCATAAGTTGGTTTTCTGAATTTGAGACCCTGTTGTGTTTTGTAATCCAGTTCCTGTGTAGCCATGTTTACATTCCGTGTATTAGTGATATCTTATGATGTTTTTTTTTCTGTGTGACTTATTTCAGTTAGAATCATCATACCTGAATCCACTCATTATACTGCTACGGGCCTGATGACATAGATTTCATTGCTGAGTGATATTGCATTGTACATAAGTACCACAACTTCTTTATCCATTTTTCACTTTCTGCGATATTAAACTTGCCCCGTAAACGAGTTTCTTGTAAACAGAGCCGTCCCAAATTTTGGGGTGGCTGTGCCTTTTTGATTTTAATTTCCCTAAGCTATAGGACCATAAGTGAAAGTGCCCTAGGCTCTGTTGTTTTGTTTTTTAGATGTTTCAGGAAACACCATACACTTCTCCCGAGTGGCTGTTGGCAATTTACATCCCGCCCATCAGCATAACAAGATTCCCATTTCTCCATGGCCTGTCCTGCCTTTCTGGATTTTACACTCTTTTCAGATGGCACTTTTGACCGGGGGGAAGTGAGACTTCATTGTAGTGCAGATTTCCTTTGCAAGCTTGCTTGGTTGGCCAAAAAGGGCGTATGCGTTTTTTCCTGAATATATTCAGGAAAAAACGCATACGCCCTTTTTGGCCAAGTGCATCATTGTCGACCTTCTGCCTCTTTTCCTATGCTTTAAATGCAATTCCAGTCTACCTCCTGAAATCGGTTTCCTGCAATTCTGCCACGCTTTCAAGTCCTCTTGGCAGGCTTAATTCAGTATATTTTTAGACGATAGCTGTCATTTATAACTCTGCAGGTTTGTGAATTACAGTGCCCCTGAGCTCCATTCTTCAACTTGCTTTCTTATGAGCTGGCCGCAACACCGCAGGATTGCTTTATGCCCTAATCTGATTCCGGCATGGCATGCTGAGCCTTTGGTAATTCCTCTAACTGGTGGGAAATGAGAGTTAAATTTGCCCGTCCAGGCACCTCCAGCTAGTCTCTCATCGGTTCTCCCTATTCCTCTTCATCTTCCGCACAAATTGCCAACTGGGCCAAACAGGAGGTTAAAGGCACTGACTCTCCAAGTCGGGAGAGTGTTAATAAAGCATCTGGAATGTTGCACCCGAGTACCAGGGGACGAGAACTGAGACATATTGGAACACGTCTCCCGATCACACGGTTGATCATACTCTGGGTTCCACATGCATGCTTTAGCTGAAGGAAGAATCCCTTAAACCTGGAGAGTTGAGACCCGTGGAATGGGTACCATGCAATATGACTTCAAAGGGTCTTCATTTCTCACCAAAACTCTCCAATCCTATCACTGCTGCGTTTTTGCCCCTGTACTCACGATTGATTCACTTTCAGAGACATAGCAATCCATAGGTTTTAAGAAACTTACTAGTCAGGTACATTATTAGGCGTTTAATATGGGGTTTTGAGTCCATTTCGTTGAGCAAGGAGTAGCTCTTGTGTATTACATATTTGGCTTAAGGAACTTTATCTGTGCTCATTTCAATCTCTGGTTTTATGCAGCACCCCAACTCACCTTTCCCCTTAAGCAAGCATAAGTTGATTTTCTAAATTTGGGACCATGTTCTGTTTTGAAATTCAGTTCCTGTGTAGCCAAGTTTACATTCCGTGTATTAGTGATATCTTATGATGTTTCTTTTTCTGTGTGACTTATTTCAGTTAGAATCATCATACCTGAATCCACTCATTATGCTGCTATGGGCCTGATGACATAGATGTCATTGCTGAGTGATATTGCATTGTACGTAAGTACCACAACTTCTTTATCCATTTTTCGCTTTATGCGATATTGAACTTGTACCGTAAACGAGTTTCTTGTAAACAGAGCCATCCCAAACTTTGGGGTGGCTGTGTCTTTTTGATTTTAATTTCCCTAAGCTATAGGACCATAAGTGGAAGTGCCCTAGGCTCTGTTGCTTTGTTTTTTAGATGTTTCAGGAAACACCATACACTTCTCCCGAGTGGCTGTTGGCAATTTACATCCCGCCCATCAGCATAACAAGGCTCCCAGTTCTCCATGGCCTGTCCTGCCTTTCTGGATTTTACACTTTTTTCAGATGGCCCTTGTGACCGGGGGGAAGTGAGACTTCATTGTAGTGCAGATTTCCTTTGCAAGCTTGCTTGGTTGGCCAAAAAGGGCGTATGCGTTTTTTCCTGAATATATTCAGGAAAAAACGCATACGCCCTTTTTGGCCAAGTGCATCATTGTCGACCTTCTGCGTCTTTTCCTATGCTTTAAATGCAATTCCAGTCTACCTCCTGAAATCGGTTTCCTGCAGTTCTGCCCCGCTTTCAAGTCCTCTTGGCAGCCTTACTTCAGTATATTTTTGGACGATAGCTGTCATTTATAACTCTGCAGGTTTGTGAATTATAGTGCCCCTGAGCTCCTTTCTTCAACTCGCTTTCTTGTGAGCTCGCCACAACACCGCAGGATTGCTTCAGGCCCTAATCTGGTTCCGGCACGGCACGCTGAGCCTTTGGTTAATTCCTCTTCCTGGTGGGAAATGAGAGTTAAATTTGCCCGTCCAGACACCTCCAGCTAGTCTCTCATTGGTTCTCCCTATTCCTGTTCATCTTCCGCAGAAATTGCAAACTGGGCCAAACAGGAGGTTAAAGGCACTGACTCTCCAAGTCGGGAGAGTGTTAATAAAGCGTCTGGAATGTTGCACCCGAGTACCAGGGGAGGAAAACTGAGACATATTTGAACAAGTCTCCCGATCACACGGTTGATCATACTCTGGGTTCCACATGCATGTTTTAGCTGAAGGAAGAATCCCTTAAACCTGGAGAGTTGAGACCCGTGGAATGGGTACCATTCAATATGACTTCAAAGGGTCTTCGTTTGCTCACCGAACCTCTCCAATCCTATCACTGCTGCGTTTATGCCCCTCTACACATGCTTGATTCTCTTTCGGAGACATAGCAATCCATAGATTTTAAGATATTACTAGTCAGGTACATTCTTAGGCGTTTAATATGGGGTTTTGAGTCCATTTCGTTGAGCAAGGAGTAGCTCTTGTCTATTACATATTTGGCTTAAGGAACTTTATTTGTGCTCATTTCAATCTCTGGTTTTATGCAGCACCCCAACTCTCCTTTCCCCTTAAGCAAGCATAAGTTGATTTTCTAAATTTGGGACCATGTTCTGTTTTGAAATTCAGTTCCTGTGTAGCCAAGTTTACATTCCGTGTATTAGTGATATCTTATGATGTTTCTTTTTCTGTGTGACTTATTTCAGTTAGAATCATCATACCTGAATCCACTCATTATGCTGCTATGGGCCTGATGACATAGATGTCATTGCTGAGTGATATTGCATTGTACGTAAGTACCACAACTTCTTTATCCATTTTTCGCTTTATGCGATATTGAACTTGTACCGTAAACGAGTTTCTTGTAAACAGAGCCATCCCAAACTTTGGGGTGGCTGTGTCTTTTTGATTTTAATTTCCCTAAGCTATAGGACCATAAGTGGAAGTGCCCTAGGCTCTGTTGCTTTGTTTTTTAGATGTTTCAGGAAACACCATACACTTCTCCCAAGTGGCTGTTGGCAATTTACATCCCGCCCATCAGCATAACAAGGCTCCCAGTTCTCCATGGCCAGTCCTGCCTTTCTGGATTTTACACTTTTTTCAGATGGCCCTTGTGACCGGGGGGAAGTGAGACTTCATTGTAGTGCAGATTTCCTTTGCAAGCTTGCTTGGTTGGCCAAAAAGGGCGTATGCGTTTTTTCCTGAATATATTCAGGAAAAAACACATACGCCCTTTTTGGCCAAGTGCATCATTGTTGACCTTCTGCCTCTTTTCCTATGCTTTAAATGCAATTCCAGTCTACCTCCTGAAATCGGTTTCCTGCAGTTCTGCCCCGCTTTCAAGTCCTCTTGGCAGCCTTACTTCAGTATATTTTTGGACGATAGCTGTCATTTATAACTCTGCAGGTTTGTGAATTATAGTGCCCCTGAGCTCCTTTCTTCAACTCGCTTTCTTGTGAGCTGGCCGCAACACCGCAGGATTGCTTCAGGCCCTAATCTGGTTCCGGCACGGCACGCTGAGCCTTTGGTTAATTCCTCTTCCTGGTGGGAAATGAGAGTTAAATTTGCCCGTCCAGACACCTCCAGCTAGTCTCTCATTGGTTCTCCCTATTCCTGTTCATCTTCCGCAGAAATTGCAAACTGGGCCAAACAGGAGGTTAAAGGCACTGACTCTCCAAGTCGGGAGAGTGTTAATAAAGCGTCTGGAATATTGCACCCGAGTACCAGGGGAGGAAAACTGAGACATATTTGAACAAGTCTCCCGATCACACGGTTGATCAAACTCTGGGTTCCACATGCATGTTTTAGCTGAAGGAAGAATCCCTTAAACCTGGAGAGTTGAGACCCGTGGAATGGGTACCATTCAATATGACTTCAAAGGGTCTTCGTTTGCTCACCGAACCTCTCCAATCCTATCACTGCTGCGTTTATGCCCCTCTACACATGCTTGATTCTCTTTCGGAGACATAGCAATCCATAGATTTTAAGATATTACTAGTCAGGTACATACTTCGGCGTTTAATATGGGGTTTTGAGTCCATTTCGTTGAGCAAGGAGTAGCTCTTGTCTATTACATATTTGGCTTAAGGAACTTTATTTGTGCTCATTTCAATCTCTGGTTTTATGCAGCACCCCAACTCACCTTTCCCCTTAAGCAAGCATAAGTTGATTTTCTAAATTTGGGACCATGTTCTGTTTTGAAATTCAGTTCCTGTGTAGCCAAGTTTACATTCCGTGTATTAGTGATATCTTATGATGTTTCTTTTTCTGTGTGACTTATTTCAGTTAGAATCATCATACCTGAATCCACTCATTATGCTGCTATGGGCCTGATGACATAGATGTCATTGCTGAGTGATATTGCATTGTACGTAAGTACCACAACTTCTTTATCCATTTTTCGCTTTATGCGATATTGAACTTGTACCGTAAACGAGTTTCTTGTAAACAGAGCCATCCCAAACTTTGGGGTGGCTGTGTCTTTTTGATTTTAATTTCCCTAAGCTATAGGACCATAAGTGGAAGTGCCCTAGGCTCTGTTGCTTTGTTTTTTAGATGTTTCAGGAAACACCATACACTTCTCCCGAGTGGCTGTTGGCAATTTACATCCCGCCCATCAGCATAACAAGGCTCCCAGTTCTCCATGGCCTGTCCTGACTTTCTGGATTTTACACTTTTTTCAGATGGCCCTTTTGACCGGGGGGAAGTGAGACTTCATTGTAGTGCAGATTTCCTTTGCAAGCTTGCTTGGTTGGCCAAAAAGGGCGTATGCGTTTTTTCCTGAATATATTCAGGAAAAAACGCATACGCCCTTTTTGGCCAAGTGCATCATTGTCGACCTTCTGCCTCTTTTCCTATGCTTTAAATGCAATTCCAGTCTACCTCCTGAAATCGGTTTCCTGCAATTCTGCCCGGCTTTCAAGTCCTCTTGGCAGCCTTACTTCAGTATATTTTTGGATGATAGCTGTCATTTATAACTCTGCAGTTTTGTGAATTACAGTGCCCCTGAGCTCCTTTCTTCAACTCGCTTTCTTGTGAGCTGGCCGCAACACCGCAGGATTGCTTCAGGCCCTAAACTGGTTCCGGCATGGCACGCTGAGCCTTTGGTTAATTCCTCTTCCTGGTGGGAAATGAGAGTTAAATTTTCCCGTCCAGACACCTCCAGCTAGTCTCTCATTGGTTCTCCCTATTCCTGTTCATCTTCCGCGGAATTTGCAAACTGGGCCAAACAGGAGGTTAAAGGCACTGACTCTCCAAGTCGGGAGAGTGTTAGTAAAGCATCTGGAATGTTGCACCCGAGTACCAGGGGACGAGAACTGAGACATATTTCAACACGTCTCCCGATCACACGGTTGATCATACTCTGGGTTCCACATGCATGTTTTAGCTGAAGGAAGAATCCCTTACACCTGGAGAATTGAGACCCGTGGAATGGGTACCATGCAATATGACTTCAAAGGGTCTTCATTTGCTCACCAAAACTCTCCAATCCTATCACTGCTGCGTTTTTGCCCCTGTACTCACGATTGATTCACTTTCAGAGACATAGCAATCCATAGGTTTTAAGATACTTACTAGTCAGGTACATTATTAGGCGTTTAATATGGGGTTTTGAGTCCATTTCGTTGAGCAAGGAGTAGCTCTTGTCTATTACATATTTGGCTTAAGGAACTTTATCTGTGCTCATTTCAATCTCTGGTTTTATGCAGCACCCCAACTCACCTTTCCCCTTAAGCAAGCATAAGTTGATTTTCTAAATTTGGGACCATGTTCTGTTTTGAAATTCAGTTCCTGTGTAGCCAAGTTTACATTCCGTGTATTAGTGATATCTTATGATGTTTCTTTTTCTGTGTGACTTATTTCAGTTAGAATCATCATACCTGAATCCACTCATTATGCTGCTATGGGCCTGATGACATAGATGTCATTGCTGAGTGATATTGCATTGTACGTAAGTACCACAACTTCTTTATCCATTTTTCGCTTTATGCGATATTGAACTTGTACCGTAAACGAGTTTCTTGTAAACAGAGCCATCCCAAACTTTGGGGTGGCTGTGTCTTTTGGATTTTAATTTCCCTAAGCTGCAGGACCATAAGTGGAAGTGCCCTAGGCTCTGTTGCTTTGTTTTTTAGATGTTTCAGGAAACACCATACACTTCTCCCGAGTGGCTGTTGGCAATTTACATCCCGCCCATCAGCATAACAAGGCTCCCAGTTCTCCATGGCCTGTCCTGCCTTTCTGGATTTTACACTTTTTTCAGATGGCCCTTTTGACTGGGGGGAAGTGAGACTTCATTGTAGTGCAGATTTCCTTTGCAAGCTTGCTTGGTTGGCCAAAAAGGTCGTATGCACTTTTTCCTGAATATATTCAGGAAAAAACGCATACGCCCTTTTTGGCCAAGTGCATCATTGTCAACGTTCTGCCTCTTTTCCTATGTTTTAAATGCAATTCCAGTCTACCTCCTGAAATCGGTTTCCTGCAATTCTGCCCCGCTTTCAAGTCCTCTTGGCAGCCTTACTTCAGTATATTTTTGGACGATAGCTGTCATTTATAACTCTGCAGGTTTGTGAATTACAGTGCCCCTGAGCTCCTTTCTTCAACTCGCTTTCTTGTGAGCTGGCCGCAACACCGCAGGATTGCTTCAGGCCCTAATCTGGTTCCGGCACGGCACGCTGAGCCTTTGGTTAATTCCTCTCCCTGGTGGGAAATGAGAGTTAAATTTTCCCGTCCAGACACCTCCAGCTAGTCTCTCATTGGTTCTCCCTATTCCTGTTCATCTTCCCCAGAAATTGCAAACTGGGCCAAACAGGAGGTTAAAGGCACTGACTCTCCAAGTCGGGAGAGTGTTAGTAAAGCATCTGGAATGTTGCACCCGAGTACCAGGGGAGGAAAACTGAGACATATTTGAACAAGTCTCCCGATCACACGGTTGATCATACCCTGGGTTCCACATGCATGTTTTAGCTGAAGGAAGAATCCCTTAAACCTGGAGAGTTGAGACCCGTGGAATGGGTACCATTCAATATGACTTCAAAGGGTCTTCGTTTGCTCACCGAACCTCTCCAATCCTATCACTGCTGCGTTTATGCCCCTCTACACATGCTTGATTCTCTTTCGGAGACATAGCAATCCATAGATTTTAAGATATTACAAGTCAGGTACATTCTTAGGCGTTTAATATGGGGTTTTGAGTCCATTTCGTTGAGCAAGGAGTAGCTCTTGTCTATTACATATTTGGCTTAAGGAACTTTATCTCTGCTCATTTCAATCTCTGGTTTTATGCAGCACCCCAACTCACCTTTCCCCTTAAGCAAGCATAAGTTGATTTTCTAAATTTGGGACCATGTTCTGTTTTGAAATTCAGTTCCTGTGTAGCCAAGTTTACATTCCGTGTATTAGTGATATCTTAAGATGTTTCTTTTTCTGTGTGACTTATTTCAGTTAGAATCATCATACCTGAATCCACTCATTATGCTGCTATGGGCCTGATGACATAGATGTCATTGCTGAGTGATATTGCATTGTACGTAAGTACCACAACTTCTTTATCCATTTTTCGCTTTATGCGATATTGAACTTGTACCGTAAAGGAGTTTCTTGTAAACAGAGCCATCCCAAACTTTGGGGTGGCTGTGTCTTTTTGATTTTAATTTCCCTAAGCTATAGGACCATAAGTGGAAGTGCCCTAGGCTCTGTTGCTTTGTTTTTTAGATGTTTCAGGAAACACCATACACTTCTCCCGAGTGGCTGTTGGCAATTTACATCCCGCCCATCAGCATAACAAGGCTCCCAGTTTTCCATGGCCTGTCCTGCCTTTCTGGATTTTACACTTTTTTCAGATGGCCCTTGTGACCGGGGGGAAGTGAGACTTCATTATAGTGCAGATTTCCTTTGCAAGCTTGCTTGGTTGGCCAAAAAGGGCGTATGCGTTTTTTCCTGAATATATTCAGGAAAAAACACATACGCCCTTTTTGGCCAAGTGCATCATTGTCGACCTTCTGCCTCTTTTCCTATGCTTTAAATGCAATTCCAGTCTACCTCCTGAAATTGGTTTCCTGCAATTCTGCCCCGCTTTCAAGTCCTCTTGGCAGCCTTACTTCAGTATATTTTTGGACGATAGCTGTCATTTATAACTCTGCAGGTTTGTGAATTATAGTGCCCCTGAGCTCCTTTCTTCAACTCGCTTTCTTGTGAGCTGGCCGCAACACCGCAGGATTGCTTCAGGCCCTAATCTGGTTCCGGCACGGCACGCTGAGCCTTTGGTTAATTCCTCTTCCTGGTGGGAAATGAGAGTTAAATTTGCCCGTCCAGACACCTCCAGCTAGTCTCTCATTGGTTCTCCCTATTCCTGTTCATCTTCCGCAGAAATTGCAAACTGGGCCAAACAGGAGGTTAAAGGCACTGACTCTCCAAGTCGGGAGAGTGTTAATAAAGCGTCTGGAATGTTGCACCCGAGTACCAGGGGAGGAAAACTGAGACATATTTGAACAAGTCTCCCGATCACACGGTTGATCAAACTCTGGGTTCCACATGCATGTTTTAGCTGAAGGAAGAATCCCTTAAACCTGGAGAGTTGAGACCCGTGGAATGGGTACCATTCAATATGACTTCAAAGGGTCTTCGTTTGCTCACCGAACCTCTCCAATCCTATCACTGCTGCGTTTATGCCCCTCTACACATGCTTGATTCTCTTTCGGAGACATAGCAATCCATAGATTTTAAGATATTACTAGTCAGGTACATTCTTAGGCATTTAATATGGGGTTTTGAGTCCATTTCGTTGAGCAAGGAGTAGCTCTTGTCTATTACATATTTGGCTTAAGGAACTTTATTTGTGCTCATTTCAATCTCTGGTTTTATGCAGCACCCCAACTCTCCTTTCCCCTTAAGCAAGCATAAGTTGATTTTCTAAATTTGGGACCATGTTCTGTTTTGAAATTCAGTTCCTGTGTAGCCAAGTTTACATTCCGTGTATTAGTGATATCTTATGATGTTTCTTTTTCTGTGTGACTTATTTCAGTTAGAATCATCATACCTGAATCCACTCATTATGCTGCTATGGGCCTGATGACATAGATGTCATTGCTGAGTGATATTGCATTGTACGTAAGTACCACAACTTCTTTATCCATTTTTCGCTTTATGCGATATTGAACTTGTACCGTAAACGAGTTTCTTGTAAACAGAGCCATCCCAAACTTTGGGGTGGCTGTGTCTTTTTGATTTTAATTTCCCTAAGCTATAGGACCATAAGTGGAAGTTCCCTAGGCTCTGTTGCTTTGTTTTTTAGATGTTTCAGGAAACACCATACATTTCTCCCGAGTGGCTGTTGGCAATTTACATCCCGCCCATCAGCATAACAAGGCTCCCAGTTCTCCATGGCCTGTCCTGCCTTTCTGGATTTTACACTTTTTTCAGATGGCCCTTTTGACGGGGGGGAAGTGAGACTTCATTGTAGTGCAGATTTCCTTTGCAAGCTTGCTTGGTTGGCCAAAAAGGGCGTATGCGTTTTTTCCTGAATATATTCAGGAAAAAACGCATACGCCCTTTTTGGCCAAGTGCATCATTGTCGACCTTCTGCCTCTTTTCCTATGCTTTAAATGCAATTCCAGTCTACCTCCTGAAATCGGTTTCCTGCAATTCTGCCCGGCTTTCAAGTCCTCTTGGCAACCTTACTTCAGTATATTTTTGGATGATAGCTGTCATTTATAACTCTGCAGGTTTGTGAATTACAGTGCCCCTGAGCTCCTTTCTTCAACTCGCTTTCTTGTGAGCTGGCCGCAACATCGCAGGATTGCTTCAGGCCCTAATCTGGTTCCGGCATGGCACGCTGAGCCTTTGGTTAATTCCTCTTCCTGGTGGGAAATGAGAGTTAAATTTTCCCGTCCAGACCTCCAGCTAGTCTCTCATTGGTTCTCCCTATTCCTGTTCATCTTCCGCGGAATTTGCAAACTGGGCCAAACAGGAGGTTAAAGGCACTGACTCTCCAAGTCGGGAGAGTGTTAGTAAAGCATCTGGAATGTTGCACCCGAGTACCAGGGGACGAAAACTGAGACATATTTCAACACGTCTCCCGATAACACGGTTGATCATACTCTGGGTTCCACATGCATGTTTTAGTTGAAGGAAGAATCCCTTAAACCTGGAGAGTTGAGACCCGTGGAATGGGTACCATGCAATATGACTTCAAAGGGTCTTCATTTGCTCACCAAAACTCTCCAATCCTATCACTGCTGCGTTTTTGCCCCTGTACTCACGATTGATTCACTTTCAGAGACATAGCAATCCATAGGTTTTAAGATACTTACTAGTCAGTTACATTATTAGGCGTTTAATATGGGGTTTTGAGTCCATTTCGTTGAGCAAGGAGTAGCTCTTGTCTATTACATATTTGGCTTAAGGAACTTTATTTGTGCTCATTTCAATCTCTGGTTTTAAGCAGCACCCCAACTCACCTTTCCCCTTAAGCAAGCATAAGTTGATTTTCTAAATTTGGGACCATGTTCTGTTTTGAAATTCAGTTCCTGTGTAGCCAAGTTTACATTCCGTGTATTAGTGATATCTTATGATGTTTCTTTTTCTGTGTGACTTATTTCAGTTAGAATCATCATACCTGAATCCACTCATTATGCTGCTATGGGCCTGATGACATAGATGTCATTGCTGAGTGATATTGCATTGTACGTAAGTACCACAACTTCTTTATCCATTTTTCGCTTTATGCGATATTGAACTTGTACCGTAAACGAGTTTCTTGTAAACAGAGCCATCCCAAACTTTGGGGTGGCTGTGTCTTTTTGATTTTAATTTCCCTAAGCTATAGGACCATAAGTGGAAGTGCCCTAGGCTCTGTTGCTTTGTTTTTTAGATGTTTCAGGAAACACCATACACTTCTCCCGAGTGGCTGTTGGCAATTTACATCCCGCCCATCAGCATAACAAGGCTCCCAGTTCTCCATGGCCTGTCCTGCCTTTCTGGATTTTACACTTTTTTCAGATAGCCCTTTTGACCGGGGGGAAGTGAGACTTCATTGTAGTGCAGATTTCCTTTGCAAGCTTGCTTGGTTGGCCAAAAAGGGCGTATGCGTTTTTTCCTGAATATATTCAGGAAAAAACGCATACGCCCTTTTTGGCCAAGTGCATCATTGTCGACCTTCTGCCTCTTTTCCTATGCTTTAAATGCAATTCCAGTCTACCTCCTGAAATCGGTTTCCTGCAATTCTGCCCGGCTTTCAAGTCCTCTTGGCAGCCTTACTTCAGTATATTTTTGGATGATAGCTGTCATTTATAACTCTGCAGGTTTGTGAATTACAGTGCCCCTGAGCTCCTTTCTTCAACTCGCTTTCTTGTGAGCTGGCCGCAACACCGCAGGATTGCTTCAGGCCCTAATCTGGTTCCGGCATGGCACGCTGAGCCTTTGGTTAATTCCTCTTCCTGGTGGGAAATGAGAGTTAAATTTTCCCGTCCAGACACCTCCAGCTAGTCTCTCATTGGTTCTCCCTATTCCTGTTCATCTTCCGCGGAATTTGCAAACTGGGCCAAACAGGAGGTTAAAGGCACTGACTCTCCAAGTCGGGAGAGTGTTAGTAAAGCATCTGGAATGTTGCACCCGAGTCCCAGGGGACGAGAACTGAGACATATTTCAACACGTCTCCCGATCACACGGTTGATCATACTCTGGGTTCCACATGCATGTTTTAGCTGAAGGAAGAATCCCTTACACCTGGAGAGTTGAGACCCGTGGAATGGGTACCATGCAATATGACTTCAAAGGGTCTTCATTTGCTCACCAAAACTCTCCAATCCTATCACTGCTGCGTTTTTGCCCCTGTACTCACGATTGATTCACTTTCAGAGACATAGCAATCCATAGGTTTTAAGATACTTACTAGTCAGGTACATTATTAGGCGTTTAATATGGGGTTTTGAGTCCATTTCGTTGAGCAAGGAGTAGCTCTTGTCTATTACATATTTGGCTTAAGGAACTTTATCTGTGCTCATTTCAATCTCTGGTTTTATGCAGCACCCCAACTCACCTTTCCCCTTAAGCAAGCATAAGTTGATTTTCTAAATTTGGGACCATGTTCTGTTTTGAAATTCAGTTCCTGTGTAGCCAAGTTTACATTCCGTGTATTAGTGATATCTTATGATGTTTCTTTTTCTGTGTGACTTATTTCAGTTAGAATCATCATACCTGAATCCACTCATTATGCTGCTATGGGCCTGATGACATAGATGTCATTGCTGAGTGATATTGCATTGTACGTAAGTACCACAACTTCTTTATCCATTTTTCGCTTTATGCGATATTGAACTTGTACCGTAAAGGAGTTTCTTGTAAACAGAGCCATCCCAAACTTTGGGGTGGCTGTGTCTTTTTGATTTTAATTTCCCTAAGCTATAGGACCATAAGTGGAAGTGCCCTAGGCTCTGTTGCTTTGTTTTTTAGACGTTTCAGGAAACACCATACACTTCTCCCGAGTGGCTGTTGGCAATTTACATCCCGCCCATCAGCATAACAAGGCTCCCAGTTCTCCATGGCCTGTCCTGCCTTTCTGGATTTTACACTTTTTTCAGATAGCCCTTGTGACCGGGGGGAAGTGAGACTTCATTGTAGTGCAGATTTCCTTTGCAAGCTTGCTTGGTTGGCCAAAAAGGGCGTATGCGTTTTTTCCTGAATATATTCAGGAAAAAACACATACGCCCTTTTTGGCCAAGTGCATCATTGTCGACCTTCTGCCTCTTTTCCTATGCTTTAAATGCAATTCCAGTCTACCTCCTGAAATCGGTTTCCTGCAATTCTGCCCCGCTTTCAAGTCCTCTTGGCAGCCTTACTTCAGTATATTTTTGGACGATAGCTGTCATTTATAACTCTGCAGGTTTGTGAATTACAGTGCCCCTGAGCTCCTTTCTTCAACTCGCTTTCTTGTGAGCTGGCCGCAACACCGCAGGATTGCTTCAGGCCCTAATCTGGTTCCGGCACGGCACGCTGAGCCTTTGGTTAATTCCTCTTCCTGGTGGGAAATGAGAGTTAAATTTGCCCGTCCAGACACCTCCAGCTAGTCTCTCATTGGTTCTCCCTATTCCTGTTCATCTTCCGCAGAAATTGCAAACTGGGCCAAACAGGAGGTTAAAGGCACTGACTCTCCAAGTCGGGAGAGTGTTAATAAAGCGTCTGGAATGTTGCACCCGAGTACCAGGGGAGGAAAACTGAGACATATTTGAACAAGTCTCCCGATCACACGGTTGATCAAACTCTGGGTTCCACATGCATGTTTTAGCTGAAGGAAGAATCCCTTAAACCTGGAGAGTTGAGACCCGTGGAATGGGTACCATTCAATATGACTTCAAAGGGTCTTCGTTTGCTCACCGAACCTCTCCAATCCTATCACTGCTGCGTTTATGCCCCTCTACACATGCTTGATTCTCTTTCGGAGACATAGCAATCCATAGATTTTAAGATATTACTAGTCAGGTACATTCTTAGGCATTTAATATGGGGTTTTGAGTCCATTTCGTTGAGCAAGGAGTAGCTCTTGTGTATTACATATTTGGCTTAAGGAACTTTATTTGTGCTCATTTCAATCTCTGGTTTTATGCAGCACCCCAACTCTCCTTTCCCCTTAAGCAAGCATAAGTTGATTTTCTAAATTTGGGACCATGTTCTGTTTTGAAATTCAGTTCCTGTGTAGCCAAGTTTACATTCCGTGTATTAGTGATATCTTATGATGTTTCTTTTTCTGTGTGACTTATTTCAGTTAGAATCATCATACCTGAATCCACTCATTATGCTGCTATGGGCCTGATGACATAGATGTCATTGCTGAGTGATATTGCATTGTACGTAAGTACCACAACTTCTTTATCCATTTTTCGCTTTATGCGATATTGAACTTGTACTGTAAACGAGTTTCTTGTAAACAGAGCCATCCCAAACTTTGGGGTGGCTGTGTCTTTTTGATTTTAATTTCCCTAAGCTATAGGACCATAAGTGGAAGTTCCCTAGGCTCTGTTGCTTTGTTTTTTAGATGTTTCAGGAAACACCATACATTTCTCCCGAGTGGCTGTTGGCAATTTACATCCCGCCCATCAGCATAACAAGGCTCCCAGTTCTCCATGGCCTGTCCTGCCTTTCTGGATTTTACACTTTTTTCAGATGGCCCTTTTGACGGGGGGGAAGTGAGACTTCATTGTAGTGCAGATTTCCTTTGCAAGCTTGCTTGGTTGGCCAAAAAGGGCGTATGCGTTTTTTCCTGAATATATTCAGGAAAAAACGCATACGCCCTTTTTGGCCAAGTGCATCATTGTCGACCTTCTGCCTCTTTTCCTATGCTTTAAATGCAATTCCAGTCTACCTCCTGAAATCGGTTTCCTGCAATTCTGCCCGGCTTTCAAGTCCTCTTGGCAACCTTACTTCAGTATATTTTTGGATGATAGCTGTCATTTATAACTCTGCAGGTTTGTGAATTACAGTGCCCCTGAGCTCCTTTCTTCAACTCGCTTTCTTGTGAGCTGGCCGCAACATCGCAGGATTGCTTCAGGCCCTAATCTGGTTCCGGCATGGCACGCTGAGCCTTTGGTTAATTCCTCTTCCTGGTGGGAAATGAGAGTTAAATTTTCCCGTCCAGACCTCCAGCTAGTCTCTCATTGGTTCTCCCTATTCCTGTTCATCTTCCGCGGAATTTGCAAACTGGGCCAAACAGGAGGTTAAAGGCACTGACTCTCCAAGTCGGGAGAGTGTTAGTAAAGCATCTGGAATGTTGCACCCGAGTCCCAGGGGACGAGAACTGAGACATATTTCAACACGTCTCCCGATCACACGGTTGATCATACTCTGGGTTCCACATGCATGTTTTAGCTGAAGGAAGAATCCCTTACACCTGGAGAGTTGAGACCCGTGGAATGGGTACCATGCAATATGACTTCAAAGGGTCTTCATTTGCTCACCAAAACTCTCCAATCCTATCACTGCTGCGTTTTTGCCCCTGTACTCACGATTGATTCACTTTCAGAGACATAGCAATCCATAGGTTTTAAGATACTTACTAGTCAGGTACATTATTAGGCGTTTAATATGGGGTTTTGAGTCCATTTCGTTGAGCAAGGAGTAGCTCTTGTCTATTCCATATTTGGCTTAAGGAACTTTATCTGTGCTCATTTCAATCTCTGGTTTTATGCAGCACCCCAACTCACCTTTCCCCTTAAGCAAGCATAAGTTGATTTTCTAAATTTGGGACCATGTTCTGTTTTGAAATTCAGTTCCTGTGTAGCCAAGTTTACATTCCGTGTATTAGTGATATCTTATGATGTTTCTTTTTCTGTGTGACTTATTTCAGTTAGAATCATCATACCTGAATCCACTCATTATGCTGCTATGGGCCTGATGACATAGATGTCATTGCTGAGTGATATTGCATTGTACGTAAGTACCACAACTTCTTTATCCATTTTTCGCTTTATGCGATATTGAACTTGTACCGTAAACGAGTTTCTTGTAAACAGAGCCATCCCAAACTTTGGGGTGGCTGTGTCTTTTTGATTTTAATTTCGCTAAGCTGCAGGACCATAAGTGGAAGTGCCCTAGGCTCTGTTGCTTTGTTTTTTAGATGTTTCAGTAAAAACCATACACTTCTCCCGAGTGGCTGTTGGCAATTTACATCCCGCCCATCAGCATAACAAGGCTCCCAGTTCTCCATGGCCTGTCCTGCCTTTCTGGATTTTACACTTTTTTCAGATGGCCCTTTTGACGGGGGGGAAGTGAGACTTCATTGTAGTGCAGATTTCCTTTGCAAGCTTGCTTGGTTGGCCAAAAAGGGCGTATGCGTTTTTTCCTGAATATATTCAGGAAAAAACGCATACGCCCTTTTTGGCCAAGTGCATCATTGTCGACCTTCTGCCTCTTTTCCTATGCTTTAAATGCAATTCCAGTCTACCTCCTGAAATCGGTTTCCTGCAATTCTGCCCGGCTTTCAAGTCCTCTTGGCAACCTTACTTCAGTATATTTTTGGATGATAGCTGTCATTTATAACTCTGCAGGTTTGTGAATTACAGTGCCCCTGAGCTCCTTTCTTCAACTCGCTTTCTTGTGAGCTGGCCGCAACATCGCAGGATTGCTTCAGGCCCTAATCTGGTTCCGGCATGGCACGCTGAGCCTTTGGTTAATTCCTCTTCCTGGTGGGAAATGAGAGTTAAATTTTCCCGTCCAGACCTCCAGCTAGTCTCTCATTGGTTCTCCCTATTCCTGTTCATCTTCCGCGGAATTTGCAAACTGGGCCAAACAGGAGGTTAAAGGCACTGACTCTCCAAGTCGGGAGAGTGTTAGTAAAGCATCTGGAATGTTGCACCCGAGTACCAGGGGACGAAAACTGAGACATATTTCAACACGTCTCCCGATAACACGGTTGATCATACTCTGGGTTCCACATGCATGTTTTAGTTGAAGGAAGAATCCCTTAAACCTGGAGAGTTGAGACCCGTGGAATGGGTACCATGCAATATGACTTCAAAGGGTCTTCATTTGCTCACCAAAACTCTCCAATCCTATCACTGCTGCGTTTTTGCCCCTGTACTCACGATTGATTCACTTTCAGAGACATAGCAATCCATAGGTTTTAAGATACTTACTAGTCAGTTACATTATTAGGCGTTTAATATGGGGTTTTGAGTCCATTTCGTTGAGCAAGGAGTAGCTCTTGTCTATTACATATTTGGCTTAAGGAACTTTATTTGTGCTCATTTCAATCTCTGGTTTTATGCAGCACCCCAACTCACCTTTCCCCTTAAGCAAGCATAAGTTGATTTTCTAAATTTGGGACCATGTTCTGTTTTGAAATTCAGTTCCTGTGTAGCCAAGTTTACATTCCGTGTATTAGTGATATCTTATGATGTTTCTTTTTCTGTGTGACTTATTTCAGTTAGAATCATCATACCTGAATCCACTCATTATGCTGCTATGGGCCTGATGACATAGATGTCATTGCTGAGTGATATTGCATTGTACGTAAGTACCACAACTTCTTTATCCATTTTTCGCTTTATGCGATATTGAACTTGTACCGTAAACGAGTTTCTTGTAAACAGAGCCATCCCAAACTTTGGGGTGGCTGTGTCTTTTTTATTTTAATTTCCCTAAGCTATAGGACCATAAGTGGAAGTGCCCTAGGCTCTGTTGCTTTGTTTTTTAGATGTTTCAGGAAACACCATACACTTCTCCCGAGTGGCTGTTGGCAATTTACATCCCGCCCATCAGCATAACAAGGCTCCCAGTTCTCCATGGCCTGTCCTGCCTTTCTGGATTTTACACTTTTTTCAGATGGCCCTTTTGACCGGGGGGAAGTGAGACTTCATTGTAGTGCAGATTTCCTTTGCAAGCTTGCTTGGTTGGCCAAAAAGGGCGTATGCGTTTTTTCCTGAATATATTCAGGAAAAAACGCATACGCCCTTTTTGGCCAAGTGCATCAGTGTCGACCTTCTGCCTCTTTTCCTATGCTTTAAATGCAATTCCAGTCTACCTCCTGAAATCGGTTTCCTGCAATTCTGCCCGGCTTTCAAGTCCTCTTGGCAGCCTTACTTCAGTATATTTTTGGATGATAGCTGTCATTTATAACTCTGCAGGTTTGTGAATTACAGTGCCCCTGAGCTCCTTTCTTCAACTCGCTTTCTTGTGAGCTGGCCGCAACACCGCAGGATTGCTTCAGGCCCTAATCTGGTTCCGGCATGGCACGCTGAGCCTTTGGTTAATTCCTCTTCCTGGTGGGAAATGAGAGTTAAATTTTCCCGTCCAGACACCTCCAGCTAGTCTCTCATTGGTTCTCCCTATTCCTGTTCATCTTCCGCGGAATTTGCAAACTGGGCCAAACAGGAGGTTAAAGGCACTGACTCTCCAAGTCGGGAGAGTGTTAGTAAAGCATCTGGAATGTTGCACCCGAGTCCCAGGGGACGAGAACTGAGACATATTTCAACACGTCTCCCGATCACACGGTTGATCATACTCTGGGTTCCACATGCATGTTTTAGCTGAAGGAAGAATCCCTTACACCTGGAGAGTTGAGACCCGTGGAATGGGTACCATGCAATATGACTTCAAAGGGTCTTCATTTGCTCACCAAAACTCTCCAATCCTATCACTGCTGCGTTTTTGCCCCTGTACTCACGATTGATTCACTTTCAGAGACATAGCAATCCATAGGTTTTAAGATACTTACTAGTCAGGTACATTATTAGGCGTTTAATATGGGGTTTTGAGTCCATTTCGTTGAGCAAGGAGTAGCTCTTGTCTATTACATATTTGGCTTAAGGAACTTTATCTGTGCTCATTTCAATCTCTGGTTTTATGCAGCACCCCAACTCACCTTTCCCCTTAAGCAAGCATAAGTTGATTTTCTAAATTTGGGACCATGTTCTGTTTTGAAATTCAGTTCCTGTGTAGCCAAGTTTACATTCCGTGTATTAGTGATATCTTATGATGTTTCTTTTTCTGTGTGACTTATTTCAGTTAGAATCATCATACCTGAATCCACTCATTATGCTGCTATGGGCCTGATGACATAGATGTCATTGCTGAGTGATATTGCATTGTACGTAAGTACCACAACTTCTTTATCCATTTTTCGCTTTATGCGATATTGAACTTGTACTGTAAACGAGTTTCTTGTAAACAGAGCCATCCCAAACTTTGGGGTGGCTGTGTCTTTTTGATTTTAATTTCCCTAAGCTATAGGACCATAAGTGGAAGTGCCCTAGGCTCTGTTGCTTTGTTTTTTAGATGTTTCAGGAAACACCATACACTTCTCCCAAGTGGCTGTTGGCAATTTACATCCCGCCCATCAGCATAACAAGGCTCCCAGTTCTCCATGGCCTGTCCTGCCTTTCTGGATTTTACACTTTTTTCAGATGGCCCTTTTGACGGGGGGAGGGAAGTGAGACTTCATTGTAGTGCAGATATCCTTTGCAAGCTTGCTTGGTTGTCCAAAAAGGGCGTATGCGTTTTTTCCTGAATATATTCAGGAAAAAACGCATACGCCCTTTTTGGCCAAGTGCATCATTGTCGACCTTCTGCCTCTTTTCCTATGCTTTAAATGCAATTCCAGTCTACCTCCTGAAATCGGTTTCCTGCAATTCTGCCCGGCTTTCAAGTCCTCTTGGCAGCCTTACTTCAGTATATTTTTGGATGATAGCTGTCATTTATAACTCTGCAGGTTTGTGAATTACAGTGCCCCTGAGCTCCTTTCTTCAACTCGCTTTCTTGTGAGCTGGCCGCAACACCGCAGGATTGCTTCAGGCCCTAATCTGGTTCCGGCATGGCACGCTGAGCCTTTGGTTAATTCCTCTTCCTGGTGGGAAATGAGAGTTAAATTTTCCCGTCCAGACACCTCCAGCTAGTCTCTCATTGGTTCTCCCTATTCCTGTTCATCTTCCGCGGAATTTGCAAACTGGGCCAAACAGGAGGTTAAAGGCACTGACTCTCCAAGTCGGGAGAGTGTTAGTAAAGCATCTGGAATGTTGCACCCGAGTACCAGGGGACGAGAACTGAGACATATTTCAACACGTCTCCCGATCACACGGTTGATCATACTCTGGGTTCCACATGCATGTTTTAGCTGAAGGAAGAATCCCTTACACCTGGAGAGTTGAGACCCGTGGAATGGGTACCATGCAATATGACTTCAAAGGGTCTTCATTTGCTCACCAAAACTCTCCAATCCTATCACTGCTGCGTTTTTGCCCCTGTACTCACGATTGATTCACTTTCAGAGAGATAGCAATCCATAGGTTTTAAGATACTTACTAGTCAGGTACATTATTAGGCGTTTAATATGGGGTTTTGAGTCCATTTCGTTGAGCAAGGAGTAGCTCTTGTCTATTACATATTTGGCTTAAGGAACTTTATCTGTGCTCATTTCAATCTCTGGTTTTATGCAGCACCCCAACTCACCTTTCCCCTTAAGCAAGCATAAGTTGATTTTCTAAATTTGGGACCATGTTCTGTTTTGAAATTCAGTTCCTGTGTAGCCAAGTTTACATTCCGTGTATTAGTGATATCTTATGATGTTTCTTTTTCTGTGTGACTTATTTCAGTTAGAATCATCATACCTGAATCCACTCATTATGCTGCTATGGGCCTGATGACATAGATGTCATAGCTGAGTGATATTGCATTGTACGTAAGTACCACAACTTCTTTATCCATTTTTCGCTTTATGCGATATTGAACTTGTACCGTAAACGAGTTTCTTGTAAACAGAGCCATCCCAAACTTTGGGGTGGCTGTGTCTTTTTGATTTTAATTTCCCTAAGGTATAGGACCATAAGTGGAAGTGCCCTAGGCTCTGTTGCTTTGTTTTTTAGATGTTTCAGGAAACACCATACACTTCTCCCAAGTGGCTGTTGGCAATTTACATCCCGCCCATCAGCATAACAAGGCTCCCAGTTCTCCATGGCCTGTCCTGCCTTTCTGGATTTTACACTTTTTTCAGATGGCCCTTTTGACGGGGGGGGGGGGGGGGGGAAGTGAGACTTCATTGTAGTGCAGATTTCCTTTGCAAGCTTGCTTGGTTGTCCAAAAAGGGCGTATGCGTTTTTTCCTGAATATATTCAGGAAAAAACGCATACGCCCTTTTTGGCCAAGTGCATCATTGTCGACCTTCTGCCTCTTTTCCTATGCTTTAAATGCAATTCCAGTCTACCTCCTGAAATCGGTTTCCTGCAATTCTGCCCGGCTTTCAAGTCCTCTTGGCAGCCTTACTTCAGTATATTTTTGGATGATAGCTGTCATTTATAACTCTGCAGGTTTGTGAATTACAGTGCCCCTGAGCTCCTTTCTTCAACTCGCTTTCTTGTGAGCTGGCCGCAACACCACAGGATTGCTTCAGGCCCTAATGTGGTTCCGGCATGGCACGCTGAGCCTTTGGTTAATTCCTCTTCCTGGTGGGAAATGAGAGTTAAATTTTCCCGTCCAGACACCTCCAGCTAGTCTCTCATTGGTTCTCCCTATTCCTGTTCATCTTCTGCGGAATTTGCAAACTGGGCCAAACAGGAGGTTAAAGGCACTGACTCTCCAAGTCAGGAGAGTGTTAGTAAAGCATCTGGAATGTTGCACCCGAGTACCAGGGGACGAGAACTGAGACATATTTCAACACGTCTCCCGATCACACGGTTGATCATACTCTGGGTTCCACATGCATGTTTTAGCTGAAGGAAGAATCCCTTAAACTTGGAGAGTTGAGACCCGTGGAATGGGTACCATGCAATATGACTTCAAAGGGTCTTCATTTGCTCACCAAAACTCTCCAATCCTATCACTGCTGCGTTTTTGCCCCTGTACTCACGATTGATTCACTTTCAGAGAGATAGCAATCCATAGGTTTTAAGATACTTACTAGTCAGGTACATTATTAGGCGTTTAATATGGGGTTTTGAGTCCATTTCGTTGAGCAAGGAGTAGCTCTTGTCTATTACATATTTGGCTTAAGGAACTTTATCTGTGCTCATTTCAATCTCTGGTTTTATGCAGCACCCCAACTCACCTTTCCACTTAAGCAAGCATAAGTTGATTTTCTAAATTTGGGACCATGTTCTGTTTTGAAATTCAGTTCCTGTGTAGCCAAGTTTACATTCCGTGTATTAGTGATATCTTATGATGTTTCTTTTTCTGTGTGACTTATTTCAGTTAGAATCATCATACCTGAATCCACTCATTATGCTGCTATGGGCCTGATGACATAGATGTCATTGCTGAGTGATATTGCATTGTACGTAAGTACCACACCTTCTTTATCCATTTTTCGCTTTATGCGATATTGAACTTGTACCGTAAACGAGTTTCTTGTAAACAGAGCCATCCCAAACTTTGGGGTGGCTGTGTCTTTTTGATTTTAATTTCCCTAAGCTATAGGACCATAAGTGGAAGTGCCCTAGGCTCTGTTGCTTTGTTTTTTAGATGTTTCAGGAAACACCATACACTTCTCCCGAGTGGCTGTTGGCAATTTACATCCCGCCCATCAGCATAACAAGGCTCCCAGTTCTCCATGGCCTGTCCTGCCTTTCTGGATTTTACACTTTTTTCAGATGGCCCTTTTGACGGGGGGGAAGTGAGACTTCATTGTAGTGCAGATTTCCTTTGCAAGCTTGCTTGGTTGGCCAAAAAGTGTGTATGCGTTTTTTCCTGAATATATTCAGGAAAAAACGCATACGCCCTTTTTGGCCAAGTGCATCATTGTCGACCTTCTGCCTCTTTTCCTATGCTTTAAATGCAATTCCAGTCTACCTCCTGAAATCGGTTTCCTGCAATTCTGCCCGGCTTTCAAGTCCTCTTGGCAGCCTTACTTCAGTATATTTTTGGATGATAGCTGTCATTTATAACTCTGCAGGTTTGTGAATTACAGTGCCCCTGAGCTCCTTTCTTCAACTCGCTTTCTTGTGAGCTGGCCGCAACATCGCAGGATTGCTTCAGGCCCTAATCTGGTTCCGGCATGGCACGCTGAGCCTTTGGTTAATTCCTCTTCCTGGTGGGAAATGAGAGTTAAATTTTCCCGTCCAGACACCTCCAGCTAGTCTCTCATTGGTTCTCCCTATTCCTGTTCATCTTCCGCGGAATTTGCAAACTGGGCCAAACAGGAGGTTAAAGGCACTGACTCTCCAAGTCGGGAGAGTGTTAGTAAAGCATCTGGAATGTTGCACCCGAGTACCAGGGGACGAGAACTGAGACATATTTCAACACGTCTCCCGATCACACGGTTGATCATACTCTGGGTTCCACATGCATGTTTTAGCTGAAGGAAGAATCCCTTAAACTTGGAGAGTTGAGACCCGTGGAATGGGTACCATGAAATATGACTTCAAAGGGTCTTCATTTGCTCACCAAAACTCTCCAATCCTATCACTGCTGCGTTTTTGCCCCTGTACTCACGATTGATTCACTTTCAGAGACATAGCAATCCATAGGTTTTAAGATACTTACTAGTCAGGTACATTATTAGGCGTTTAATATGGGGTTTTGAGTCCATTTCGTTGAGCAAGGAGTAGCTCTTGTCTATTACATATTTGGCTTAAGGAACTTTATCTGTGCTCATTTCAATCTCTGGTTTTATGCAGCACCCCAACTCACCTTTCCCCTTAAGCAAGCATAAGTTGATTTTCTAAATTTGGGACCATGTTCTGTTTTGAAATTCAGTTCCTGTGTAGCCAAGTTTACATTCCGTGTATTAGTGATATCTTATGATGTTTCTTTTTCTGTGTGACTTATTTCAGTTAGAATCATCATACCTGAATCCACTCATTATGCTGCTATGGGCCTGATGACATAGATGTCATTGCTGAGTGATATTGCATTGTACGTAAGTACCACAACTTCTTTATCCATTTTTCGCTTTATGCGATATTGAACTTGTACCGTAAACGAGTTTCTTGTAAACAGAGCCATCCCAAACTTTGGGGTGGCTGTGTCTTTTTGATTTTAATTTCCCTAAGCTATAGGACCATAAGTGGAAGTGCCCTAGGCTCTGTTGCTTGGTTTTTTAGATGTTTCAGGAAACACCATACACTTCTCCCGAGTGGCTGTTGGCAATTTACATCTCGCCCATCAGCATAACAAGGCTCCCAGTTCTCCATGGCCTGTCCTGCCTTTCTGGATTTTACACTTTTTTCACATGGCCCTTGTGACCGGGGGGAAGTGAGACTTCATTGTAGTGCAGATTTCCTTTGCAAGCTTGCTTGGTTGGCCAAAAAGGGCGTATGCGTTTTTTCCTGAATATATGCAGGAAAAAACGCATACGCCCTTTTTGGCCAAGTGCATCATTGTCGACGTTCTGCCTCTTTTCCTATGCTTTAAATGCAATTCCAGTCTACCTCCTGAAATCGGTTTCCTGCAATTCTGCCCGGCTTTCAAGTCCTCTTGGCAGCCTTACTTCAGTATATTTTTGGATGATAGCTGTCATTTATAACTCTGCAGGTTTGTGAATTACAGTGCCCCTGAGCTCCTTTCTTCAACTCGCTTTCTTGTGAGCTGGCCGCAACACCGCAGGATTGCTTCAGGCCCTAATCTGGTTCCGGCATGGCACGCTGAGCCTTTGGTTAATTCCTCTTCCTGGTGGGAAATGAGAGTTAAATTTTCCCGTCCAGACACCTCCAGCTAGTCTCTCATTGGTTCTCCCTATTCCTGTTCATCTTCCGCGGAATTTGCAAACTGGGCCAAACAGGAGGTTAAAGGCACTGACTCTCCAAGTCGGGAGAGTGTTAGTAAAGCATCTGGAATGTTGCACCCGAGTACCAGGGGATGAGAACTGAGACATATTTCAACACGTCTCCCGATCACACGGTTGATCATACTCTGGGTTCCACATGCATGTTTTAGCTGAAGGAAGAATCCCTTAAACTTGGAGAGTTGAGACCCGTGGAATGGGTACCATGCAATATGACTTCAAAGGGTCTTCATTTGCTCACCAAAACTCTCCAATCCTATCACTGCTGCGTTTTTGCCCCTGTACTCACGATTGATTCACTTTCAGAGACATAGCAATCCATAGGTTTTAAGATACTTACTAGTCAGGTACATTATTAGGCGTTTAATATGGGGTTTTGAGTCCATTTCGTTGAGGAAGGAGTAGCTCTTGTCTATCACATATTTGGCTTAAGGAACTTTATCTGTGCTCATTTCAATCTCTGGTTTTATGCAGCACCCCAACTCACCTTTCCCCTTAAGCAAGCATAAGTTGATTTTCTAAATTTGGGACCATGTTCTGTTTTGAAATTCAGTTCCTGTGTAGCCAAGTTTACATTCCGTGTATTAGTGATATCTTATGATGTTTCTTTTTCTGTGTGACTTATTTCAGTTAGAATCATCATACCTGAATCCACTCATTATGCTGCTATGGGCCTGATGACATAGATGTCATTGCTGAGTGATATTGCATTGTACGTAATTACCACAACTTCTTTATCCATTTTTCGCTTTATGCGATATTGAACTTGTACCGTAAATGAGTTTCTTGTAAACAGAGCCATCCCAAACTTTGGGGTGGCTGTGTCTTTTTGATTTTAATTTCCCTAAGCTATAGGACCATAAGTGGAAGTGCCCTAGGCTCTGTTGCTTTGTTTTTTAGATGTTTCAGGAAACACCATACACTTCTCCCAAGTGGCTGTTGGCAATTTACATCCCGCCCATCAGCATAACAAGGCTCCCAGTTCTCCATGGCCTGTCCTGCCTTTCTGGATTTTACACTTTTTTCAGATGGCCCTTTTGACCGGGGGGAAGTGAGACTTCATTGTAGTGCAGATTTCCTTTGCAAGCTTGCTTGGTTGGCCAAAAAGGGCGTATGCGTTTTTTCCTGAATATATTCAGGTAAAAACGCATACGCCCTTTTTGGCCAAGTGCATCATTGTCGACCTTCTGCCTCTTTTCCTATGCTTTAAATGCAATTCCAGTCTACCTCCTGAAATCGGTTTCCTGCAATTCTGCCCGGCTTTCAAGTCCTCTTGGCAGCCTTACTTCAGTATATTTTTGGATGATAGCTGTCATTTATAACTCTGCAGGTTTGTGAATTACAGTGCCCCTGAGCTCCTTTCTTCAACTCGCTTTCTTGTGAGCTGGCCGCAACACCGCAGGATTGCTTCAGGCCCTAATGTGGTTCCGGCATGGCACGCTGAGCCTTTGGTTAATTCCTCTTCCTGGTGGGAAATGAGAGTTAAATTTTCCCGTCCAGACACCTCCAGCTAGTCTCTCATTGGTTCTCCCTATTCCTGTTCATCTTCCGCGGAATTTGCAAACTGGGCCAAACAGGAGGTTAAAGGCACTGACTCTCCAAGTCGGGAGAGTGTTAGTAAAGCATCTGGAATGTTGCACCCGAGTCCCAGGGGACGAGAACTGAGACATATTTCAACACGTCTCCCGATCACACGGTTGATCATACTCTGGGTTCCACATGCATGTTTTAGCTGAAGGAAGAATCCCTTACACCTGGAGAATTGAGACCCGTGGAATGGGTACCATGCAATATGACTTCAAAGGGTCTTCATTTGCTCACCAAAACTCTCCAATCCTATCACTGCTGCGTTTTTGCCCCTGTACTCACGATTGATTCACTTTCAGAGACATAGCAATCCATAGGTTTTAAGATACTTACTAGTCAGGTACATTATTAGGCGTTTAATATGGGGTTTTGAGTCCATTTCGTTGAGCAAGGAGTAGCTCTTGTCTATTACATATTTGGCTTAAGGAACTTTATCTGTGCTCATTTCAGTCTCTGGTTTTATGCAGCACCCCAACTCACCTTTCCCCTTAAGCAAGCATAAGTTGATTTTCTAAATTTGGGACCATGTTCTGTTTTGAAATTCAGTTCCTGTGTAGCCAAGTTTACATTCCGTGTATTAGTGATATCTTATGATGTTTCTTTTTCTGTGTGACTTATTTCAGTTAGAATCATCATACCTGAATCCACTCATTATGCTGCTATGGGCCTGATGACATAGATGTCATTGCTGAGTGATATTGCATTGTACGTAAGTACCACAACTTCTTTATCCATTTTTCGCTTTATGCGATATTGAACTTGTACCGTAAACGAGTTTCTTGTAAACAGAGCCATCCCAAACTTTGGGGTGGCTGTGTCTTTTTGATTTTAATTTCCCTAAGCTATAGGACCATAAGTGGAAGTGCCCTAGGCTCTGTTGCTTGGTTTTTTAGATGTTTCAGGAAACACCATACACTTCTCCCAAGTGGCTGTTGGCAATTTACATCCCGCCCATCAGCATAACAAGGCTCCCAGTTCTCCATGGCCTGTCCTGCCTTTCTGGATTTTACACTTTTTTCAGATGGCCCTTTTGACGGGGGGGGGGGGGGGGAAGTGAGACTTCATTGTAGTGCAGATTTCCTTTGCAAGCTTGCTTGGTTGGCCGAAAAGGGTGTATGCGTTTTTTCCTGAATATATTCAGGAAAAAACGCATACGCCCTTTTTGGCCAAGTGCATCATTGTCGACCTTCTGCCTCTTTTCCTATGCTTTAAATGCAATTCCAGTCTACCTCCTGAAATCGGTTTCCTGCAATTCTGCCCGGCTTTCAAGTCCTCTTGGCAGCCTTACTTCAGTATATTTTTGGATGATAGCTGTCATTTATAACTCTGCAGGTTTGTGAATTACAGTGCCCCTGAGCTCCTTTCTTCAACTCGCTTTCTTGTGAGCTGGCCGCAACACCGCAGGATTGCTTCAGGCCCTAATGTGGTTCCGGCATGGCACGCTGAGCCTTTGGTTAATTCCTCTTCCTGGTGGGAAATGAGAGTTAAATTTTCCCGTCCAGACACCTCCAGCTAGTCTCTCATTGGTTCTCCCTATTCCTGTTCATCTTCTGCGGAATTTGCAAACTGGGCCAAACAGGAGGTTAAAGGCACTGACTCTCCAAGTCGGGAGAGTGTTAGTAAAGCATCTGGAATGTTGCACCCGAGTACCAGGGGACGAGAACTGAGACATATTTCAACACGTCTCCCGATCACACGGTTGATCATACTCTGGGTTCCACATGCATGTTTTAGCTGAAGGAAGAATCCGTGAAACTTGGAGAGTTGAGACCCGTGGACTGGGTACCATGCAATATGACTTCAAAGGGTCTTCATTTGCTCACCAAAACTCTCCAATCCTATCACTGCTGCGTTTTTGCCCCTGTACTCACGATTGATTCACTTTCAGAGAGATAGCAATCCATAGGTTTTAAGATACTTACTAGTCAGGTACATTATTAGGCGTTTAATATGGGGTTTTGAGTCCATTTCGTTGAGCAAGGAGTAGCTCTTGTCTATTACATATTTGGCTTAAGGAACTTTATCTGTGCTCATTTCAATCTCTGGTTTTATGCAGCACCCCAACTCACCTTTCCCCTTAAGCAAGCATAAGTTGATATTCTAAATTTGGGACCATGTTCTGTTTTGAAATTCAGTTCCTGTGTAGCCAAGTTTACATTCCGTGTATTAGTGATATCTTATGATGTTTCTTTTTCTGTGTGACTTATTTCAGTTAGAATCATCATACCTGAATCCACTCATTATGCTGCTATGGGCCTGATGACATAGATGTCATTGCTGAGTGATATTGCATTGTACGTAAGTACCACACCTTCTTTATCCATTTTTCGCTTTATGCGATATTGAACTTGTACCGTAAACGAGTTTCTTGTAAACAGAGCCATCCCAAACTTTGGGGTGGCTGTGTCTTTTTGATTTTAATTTCCCTAAGCTATAGGACCATAAGTGGAAGTGCCCTAGGCTCTGTTGCTTTGTTTTTTAGATGTTTCAGGAAACACCATACACTTCTCCCGAGTGGCTGTTGGCAATTTACATCCCGCCCATCAGCATAACAAGGCTCCCAGTTCTCCATGGCCTGTCCTGCCTTTCTGGATTTTACACTTTTTTCAGATGGCCCTTTTGACGGGGGGGGGGGGGGGAAGTGAGACTTCATTGTAGTGCAGATTTCCTTTGCAAGCTTGCTTGGTTGGCCAAAAAGTGTGTATGCGTTTTTTCCTGAATATATTCAGGAAAAAACGCATACGCCCTTTTTGGCCAAGTGCATCATTGTCGACCTTCTGCCTCTTTTCCTATGCTTTAAATGCAATTCCAGTCTACCTCCTGAAATCGGTTTCCTGCAATTCTGCCCGGCTTTCAAGTCCTCTTGGCAGCCTTACTTCAGTATATTTTTGGATGATAGCTGTCATTTATAACTCTGCAGGTTTGTGAATTACAGTGCCCCTGAGCTCCTTTCTTCAACTCGCTTTCTTGTGAGCTGGCCGCAACATCGCAGGATTGCTTCAGGCCCTAATCTGGTTCCGGCATGGCACGCTGAGCCTTTGGTTAATTCCTCTTCCTGGTGGGAAATGAGAGTTAAATTTTCCCGTCCAGACACCTCCAGCTAGTCTCTCATTGGTTCTCCCTATTCCTGTTCATCTTCCGCGGAATTTGCAAACTGGGCCAAACAGGAGGTTAAAGGCACTGACTCTCCAAGTCGGGAGAGTGTTAGTAAAGCATCTGGAATGTTGCACCCGAGTACCAGGGGACGAGAACTGAGACATATTTCAACACGTCTCCCGATCACACGGTTGATCATACTCTGGGTTCCACATGCATGTTTTAGCTGAAGGAAGAATCCCTTAAACTTGGAGAGTTGAGACCCGTGGAATGGGTACCATGAAATATGACTTCAAAGGGTCTTCATTTGCTCACCAAAACTCTCCAATCCTATCACTGCTGCGTTTTTGCCCCTGTACTCACGATTGATTCACTTTCAGAGACATAGCAATCCATAGGTTTTAAGATACTTACTAGTCAGGTACATTATTAGGCGTTTAATATGGGGTTTTGAGTCCATTTCGTTGAGCAAGGAGTAGCTCTTGTCTATTACATATTTGGCTTAAGGAACTTTATCTGTGCTCATTTCAATCTCTGGTTTTATGCAGCACCCCAACTCACCTTTCCCCTTAAGCAAGCATAAGTTGATTTTCTAAATTTGGGACCATGTTCTGTTTTGAAATTCAGTTCCTGTGTAGCCAAGTTTACATTCCGTGTATTAGTGATATCTTATGATGTTTCTTTTTCTGTGTGACTTATTTCAGTTAGAATCATCATACCTGAATCCACTCATTATGCTGCTATGGGCCTGATGACATAGATGTCATTGCTGAGTGATATTGCATTGTACGTAAGTACCACAACTTCTTTATCCATTTTTCGCTTTATGCGATATTGAACTTGTACCGTAAACGAGTTTCTTGTAAACAGAGCCATCCCAAACTTTGGGGTGGCTGTGTCTTTTTGATTTTAATTTCCCTAAGCTATAGGACCATAAGTGGAAGTGCCCTAGGCTCTGTTGCTTGGTTTTTTAGATGTTTCAGGAAACACCATACACTTCTCCCGAGTGGCTGTTGGCAATTTACATCTCGCCCATCAGCATAACAAGGCTCCCAGTTCTCCATGGCCTGTCCTGCCTTTCTGGATTTTACACTTTTTTCACATGGCCCTTGTGACCGGGGGGAAGTGAGACTTCATTGTAGTGCAGATTTCCTTTGCAAGCTTGCTTGGTTGGCCAAAAAGGGCGTATGCGTTTTTTCCTGAATATATGCAGGAAAAAACGCATACGCCCTTTTTGGCCAAGTGCATCATTGTCGACGTTCTGCCTCTTTTCCTATGCTTTAAATGCAATTCCAGTCTACCTCCTGAAATCGGTTTCCTGCAATTCTGCCCGGCTTTCAAGTCCTCTTGGCAGCCTTACTTCAGTATATTTTTGGATGATAGCTGTCATTTATAACTCTGCAGGTTTGTGAATTACAGTGCCCCTGAGCTCCTTTCTTCAACTCGCTTTCTTGTGAGCTGGCCGCAACACCGCAGGATTGCTTCAGGCCCTAATCTGGTTCCGGCATGGCACGCTGAGCCTTTGGTTAATTCCTCTTCCTGGTGGGAAATGAGAGTTAAATTTTCCCGTCCAGACACCTCCAGCTAGTCTCTCATTGGTTCTCCCTATTCCTGTTCATCTTCCGCGGAATTTGCAAACTGGGCCAAACAGGAGGTTAAAGGCACTGACTCTCCAAGTCGGGAGAGTGTTAGTAAAGCATCTGGAATGTTGCACCCGAGTACCAGGGGACGAGAACTGAGACATATTTCAACACGTCTCCCGATCACACGGTTGATCATACTCTGGGTTCCACATGCATGTTTTAGCTGAAGGAAGAATCCCTTAAACTTGGAGAGTTGAGACCCGTGGAATGGGTACCATGCAATATGACTTCAAAGGGTCTTCATTTGCTCACCAAAACTCTCCAATCCTATCACTGCTGCGTTTTTGCCCCTGTACTCACGATTGATTCACTTTCAGAGACATAGCAATCCATAGGTTTTAAGATACTTACTAGTCAGGTACATTATTAGGCGTTTAATATGGGGTTTTGAGTCCATTTCGTTGAGCAAGGAGTAGCTCTTGTCTATCACATATTTGGCTTAAGGAACTTTATCTGTGCTCATTTCAATCTCTGGTTTTATGCAGCACCCCAACTCACCTTTCCCCTTAAGCAAGCATAAGTTGATTTTCTAAATTTGGGACCATGTTCTGTTTTGAAATTCAGTTCCTGTGTAGCCAAGTTTACATTCCGTGTATTAGTGATATCTTATGATGTTTCTTTTTCTGTGTGACTTATTTCAGTTAGAATCATCATACCTGAATCCACTCATTATGCTGCTATGGGCCTGATGACATAGATGTCATTGCTGAGTGATATTGCATTGTACGTAATTACCACAACTTCTTTATCCATTTTTCGCTTTATGCGATATTGAACTTGTACCGTAAATGAGTTTCTTGTAAACAGAGCCATCCCAAACTTTGGGGTGGCTGTGTCTTTTTGATTTTAATTTCCCTAAGCTATAGGACCATAAGTGGAAGTGCCCTAGGCTCTGTTGCTTTGTTTTTTAGATGTTTCAGGAAACACCATACACTTCTCCCAAGTGGCTGTTGGCAATTTACATCCCGCCCATCAGCATAACAAGGCTCCCAGTTCTCCATGGCCTGTCCTGCCTTTCTGGATTTTACACTTTTTTCAGATGGCCCTTTTGACCGGGGGGAAGTGAGACTTCATTGTAGTGCAGATTTCCTTTGCAAGCTTGCTTGGTTGTCCAAAAAGGGCGTATGCGTTTTTTCCTGAATATATTCAGGTAAAAACGCATACGCCCTTTTTGGCCAAGTGCATCATTGTCGACCTTCTGCCTCTTTTCCTATGCTTTAAATGCAATTCCAGTCTACCTCCTGAAATCGGTTTCCTGCAATTCTGCCCGGCTTTCAAGTCCTCTTGGCAGCCTTACTTCAGTATATTTTTGGATGATAGCTGTCATTTATAACTCTGCAGGTTTGTGAATTACAGTGCCCCTGAGCTCCTTTCTTCAACTCGCTTTCTTGTGAGCTGGCCGCAACACCGCAGGATTGCTTCAGGCCCTAATGTGGTTCCGGCATGGCACGCTGAGCCTTTGCTTAATTCCTCTTCCTGGTGGGAAATGAGAGTTAAATTTTCCCGTCCAGACACCTCCAGCTAGTCTCTCATTGGTTCTCCCTATTCCTGTTCATCTTCCGCGGAATTTGCAAACTGGGCCAAACAGGAGGTTAAAGGCACTGACTCTCCAAGTCGGGAGAGTGTTAGTAAAGCATCTGGAATGTTGCACCCGAGTCCCAGGGGACGAGAACTGAGACATATTTCAACACGTCTCCCGATCACACGGTTGATCATACTCTGGGTTCCACATGCATGTTTTAGCTGAAGGAAGAATCCCTTACACCTGGAGAATTGAGACCCGTGGAATGGGTACCATGCAATATGACTTCAAAGGGTCTTCATTTGCTCACCAAAACTCTCCAATCCTATCACTGCTGCGTTTTTGCCCCTGTACTCACGATTGATTCACTTTCAGAGACATAGCAATCCATAGGTTTTAAGATACTTACTAGTCAGGTACATTATTAGGCGTTTAATATGGGGTTTTGAGTCCATTTCGTTGAGCAAGGAGTAGCTCTTGTCTATTACATATTTGGCTTAAGGAACTTTATCTGTGCTCATTTCAATCTCTGGTTTTATGCAGCACCCCAACTCACCTTTCCCCTTAAGCAAGCATAAGTTGATTTTCTAAATTTGGGACCATGTTCTGTTTTGAAATTCAGTTCCTGTGTAGCCAAGTTTACATTCCGTGTATTAGTGATATCTTATGATGTTTCTTTTTCTGTGTGACTTATTTCAGTTAGAATCATCATACCTGAATCCACTCATTATGCTGCTATGGGCCTGATGACATAGATGTCATTGCTGAGTGATATTGCATTGTACGTAAGTACCACAACTTCTTTATCCATTTTTCGCTTTATGCGATATTGAACTTGTACCGTAAACGAGTTTCTTGTAAACAGAGCCATCCCAAACTTTGGGGTGGCTGTGTCTTTTTGATTTTAATTTCCCTAAGCTATAGGACCATAAGTGGAAGTGCCCTAGGCTCTGTTGCTTGGTTTTTTAGATGTTTCAGGAAACACCATACACTTCTCCCAAGTGGCTGTTGGCAATTTACATCCCGCCCATCAGCATAACAAGGCTCCCAGTTCTCCATGGCCTGTCCTGCCTTTCTGGATTTTACACTTTCTTCAGATGGCCCTTTTGACGGGGGGGGGGGGGGGGGGAAGTGAGACTTCATTGTAGTGCAGATTTCCTTTGCAAGCTTGCTTGGTTGGCCGAAAAGGGTGTATGCGTTTTTTCCTGAATATATTCAGGAAAAAACGCATACGCCCTTTTTGGCCAAGTGCATCATTGTCGACCTTCTGCCTCTTTTCCTATGCTTTAAATGCAATTCCAGTCTACCTCCTGAAATCGGTTTCCTGCAATTCTGCCCGGCTTTCAAGTCCTCTTGGCAGCCTTACTTCAGTATATTTTTGGATGATAGCTGTCATTTATAACTCTGCAGGTTTGTGAATTACAGTGCCCCTGAGCTCCTTTCTTCAACTCGCTTTCTTGTGAGCTGGCCGCAACACCGCAGGATTGCTTCAGGCCCTAAACTGGTTCCGGCATGGCACGCTGAGCCTTTGGTTAATTCCTCTTCCTGGTGGGAAATGAGAGTTAAATTTTCCCGTCCAGACACCTCCAGCTAGTCTCTCATTGGTTCTCCCTATTCCTGTTCATCTTCCGTGGAATTTGCAAACTGGGCCAAACAGGAGGTTAAAGGCACTGACTCTCCAAGTCGGGAGAGTGTTAGTAAAGCATCTGGAATGTTGCACCCGAGTCCCAGGGGACGAGAACTGAGACATATTTCAACACGTCTCCCGATCACACGGTTGATCATACTCTGGGTTCCACATGCATGTTTTAGCTGAAGGAAGAATCCCTTACACCTGGAGAGTTGAGACCCGTGGAATGGGTACCATGCAATATGACTTCAAAGGGTCTTCATTTGCTCACCAAAACTCTCCAATCCTATCACTGCTGCGTTTTTGCCCCTGTACTCACGATTGATTCACTTTCAGAGACATAGCAATCCATAGGTTTTAAGATACTTACTAGTCAGGTACATTATTAGGCGTTTAATATGGGGTTTTGAGTCCATTTCGTTGAGCAAGGAGTAGCTCTTGTCTATTACATATTTGGCTTAAGGAACTTTATCTGTGCTCATTTCAATCTCTGGTTTTATGCAGCACCCCAACTCACCTTTCCCCTTAAGCAAGCATAAGTTGATTTTCTAAATTTGGGACCATGTTCTGTTTTGAAATTCAGTTCCTGTGTAGTCAAGTTTACATTCCGTGTATTAGTGATATCTTATGATGTTTCTTTTTCTGTGTGACTTATTTCAGTTAGAATCATCATACCTGAATCCACTCATTATGCTGCTATGGGCCTGATGACATAGATGTCATAGCTGAGTGATATTGCATTGTACGTAAGTACCACAACTTCTTTATCCATTTTTCGCTTTATGCGATATTGAACTTGTACCGTAAACGAGTTTCTTGTAAACAGAGCCATCCCAAACTTTGGGGTGGCTGTGTCTTTTTGATTTTAATTTCCCTAAGCTATAGGACCATAAGTGGAAGTGCCCTAGGCTCTGTTGCTTTGTTTTTTAGATGTTTCAGGAAACACCATACACTTCTCCCAAGTGGCTGTTGGCAATTTACATCCCGCCCATCAGCATAACAAGGCTCCCAGTTCTCCATGGCCTATCCTGCCTTTCTGGATTTTACACTTTTTTCAGATGGCCCTTTTGACGGGGGGGGGGGGGGAAGTGAGACTTCATTGTAGTGCAGATATCCTTTGCAAGCTTGCTTGGTTGTCCAAAAAGGGCGTATGCGTTTTTTCCTGAATATATTCAGGAAAAAACGCATACGCCCTTTTTGGCCAAGTGCATCATTGTGGACGTTCTGCCTCTTTTCCTATGCTTTAAATGCAATTCCAGTCTACCTCCTGAAATCGGTTTCCTGCAATTCTGCCCGGCTTTCAAGTCCTCTTGGCAGCCTTACTTCAGTATATTTTTGGATGATAGCTGTCATTTATAACTCTGCAGGTTTGTGAATTACAGTGCCCCTGAGCTCCTTTCTTCAACTCGCTTTCTTGTGAGCTGGCCGCAACACCGCAGGATTGCTTCAGGCCCTAATGTGGTTCCGGCATGGCACGCTGAGCCTTTGGTTAATTCCTCTTCCTGGTGGGAAATGAGAGTTAAATTTTCCCGTCCAGACACCTCCAGCTAGTCTCTCATTGGTTCTCCCTATTCCTGTTCATCTTCTGCGGAATTTGCAAACTGGGCCAAACAGGAGGTTAAAGGCACTGACTCTCCAAGTCGGGAGAGTGTTAGTAAAGCATCTGGAATGTTGCACCCGAGTACCAGGGGACGAGAACTGAGACATATTTCAACACGTCTCCCGATCACACGGTTGATCATACTCTGGGTTCCACATGCATGTTTTAGCTGAAGGAAGAATCCGTTAAACTTGGAGAGTTGAGACCCGTGGACTGGGTACCATGCAATATGACTTCAAAGGGTCTTCATTTGCTCACCAAAACTCTCCAATCCTATCACTGCTGCGTTTTTGCCCCTGTACTCACGATTGATTCACTTTCAGAGAGATAGCAATCCATAGGTTTTAAGATACTTACTAGTCAGGTACATTATTAGGCGTTTAATATGGGGTTTTGAGTCCATTTCGTTGAGCAAGGAGTAGCTCTTGTCTATTACATATTTGGCTTAAGGAACTTTATCTGTGCTCATTTCAATCTCTGGTTTTATGCAGCACCCCAACTCACCTTTCCCCTTAAGCAAGCATAAGTTGATTTTCTAAATTTGGGACCATGTTCTGTTTTGAAATTCAGTTCCTGTGTAGCCAAGTTTATATTCCGTGTATTAGTGATATCTTATGATGTTTCTTTTTCTGTGTGACTTATTTCAGTTAGAATCATCATACCTGAATCCACTCATTATGCTGCTATGGGCCTGATGACATAGATGTCATAGCTGAGTGATATTGCATTGTACGTAAGTACCACAACTTCTTTATCCATTTTTCGCTTTATGCGATATTGAACTTGTACCGTAAACGAGTTTCTTGTAAACAGAGCCATCCCAAACTTTGGGGTGGCTGTGTCTTTTTGATTTTAATTTCCCTAAGCTATAGGACCATAAGTGGAAGTGCCCTAGGCTCTGTTGCTTTGTTTTTTAGATGTTTCAGGAAACACCATACACTTCTCCCAAGTGGCTGTTGGCAATTTACATCCCGCCCATCAGCATAACAAGGCTCCCAGTTCTCCATGGCCTGTCCTGCCTTTCTGGATTTTACACTTTTTTCAGATGGCCCTTTTGACGGGGGGGGGGGGGAAGTGAGACATCATTGTAGTGCAGATTTCCTTTGCAAGCTTGCTTGGTTGTCCAAAAAGGGCGTATGCGTTTTTTCCTGAATATATTCAGGAAAAAACGCATACGCCCTTTTTGGCCAAGTGCATCATTGTCGACCTTCTGCCTCTTTTCCTATGCTTTAAATGCAATTCCAGTCTACCTCCTGAAATCGGTTTCCTGCAATTCTGCCCGGCTTTCAAGTCCTCTTGGCAGCCTTACTTCAGTATATTTTTGGATGATAGCTGTCATTTATAACTCTGCAGGTTTGTGAATTACAGTGCCCCTGAGCTCCTTTCTTCAACTCGCTTTCTTGTGAGCTGGCCGCAACACCGCAGGATTGCTTCAGGCCCTAATCTGGTTCCGGCATGGCACGCTGAGCCTTTGGTTAATTCCTCTTCCTGGTGGGAAATGAGAGTTAAATTTTCCCGTCCAGACACCTCCAGCTAGTCTCTCATTGGTTCTCCCTATTCCTGTTCATCTTCTGCGGTATTTGCAAACTGGGCCAAACAGGAGGTTAAAGGCACTGACTCTCCAAGTCGGGAGAGTGTTAGTAAAGCATCTGGAATGTTGCACCCGAGTACCAGGGGACGAGAACTGAGACATATTTCAACACGTCTCCCGATCACACGGTTGATCATACTCTGGGTTCCACATGCATGTTTTAGCTGAAGGAAGAATCCCTTAAACTTGGAGAGTTGAGACCCGTGGAATGGGTACCATGCAATATGACTTCAAAGGGTCTTCATTTGCTCACCAAAACTCTCCAATCCTATCACTGCTGCGTTTTTGCCCCTGTACTCACGATTGATTCACTTTCAGAGAGATAGCAATCCATAGGTTTTAAGATACTTACTAGTCAGGTACATTATTAGGCGTTTAATATGGGGTTTTGAGTCCATTTCGTTGAGCAAAGAGTAGCTCTTGTCTATTACATATTTGGCTTAAGGAACTTTATCTGTGCTCATTTCAATCTCTGATTTTATGCAGCACCCCAACCCACCTTTCCACTTAAGCAAGCATAAGTTGATTTTCTAAATTTGGGACCATGTTCTGTTTTGAAATTCAGTTCCTGTGTAGCCAAGTTTACATTCCGTGTATTAGTGATATCTTATGATGTTTCTTTTTCTGTGTGACTTATTTCAGTTAGAATCATCATACCTGAATCCACTCATTATGCTGCTATGGGCCTGATGACATAGATGTCATTGCTGAGTGATATTGCATTGTACGTAAGTACCACAACTTCTTTATCCATTTTTCGCTTTATGCGATATTGAACTTGTACCGTAAACGAGTTTCTTGTAAACAGAGCCATCCCAAACTTTGGGGTGGCTGTGTCTTTTTGATTTTAATTTCGCTAAGCTGCAGGACCATAAGTGGAAGTGCCCTAGGCTCTGTTGCTTTGTTTTTTAGATGTTTCAGTAAAAACCATACACTTCTCCCGAGTGGCTGTTGGCAATTTACATCCCGCCCATCAGCATAACAAGGCTCCCAGTTCTCCATGGCCTGTCCTGCCTTTCTGGATTTTACACTTTTTTCAGATGGCCCTTTTGACGGGGGGGAAGTAAGACTTCATTGTAGTGCAGATTTCCTTTGCAAGCTTGCTTGGTTGGCCAAAAAGGGTGTATGCCTTTTTTCCTGAATATATTCAGGAAAAAACGCATACGCCCGTTTTGGCCAAGTGCATCATTGTCGACCTTCTGCCTCTTTTCCTATGCTTTAAATGCAATTCCAGTCTACCTCCTGAAATCGGTTTCCTGCAATTCTGCCCGGCTTTCAAGTCCTCTTGGCAGCCTTACTTCAGTATATTTTTGGATGATAGCTGTCATTTATAACTCTGCAGGTTTGTGAATTACAGTGCCCCTGAGCTCCTTTCTTCAACTCGCTTTCTTGAGAGCTGGCCGCAACACCGCAGGATTGCTTCAGGCCCTAATCTGGTTCCGGCATGGCACGCTGAGCCTTTGGTTAATTCCTCTTCCTGCTGGGAAATGAGAGTTAAATTTTCCCGTCCAGACACCTCCAGCTAGTCTCTCATTGGTTCTCCCTATTCCTGTTCATCTTCCGCGGAATTTGCAAACTGGGCCAAACAGGAGGTTAAAGGCACTGACTCTCCAAGTCGGGAGAGTGTTAGTAAAGCATCTGGAATGTTGCACCCGAGTACCAGGGGACGAGAACTGAGACATATTTCAACACGTCTCCCGATCACACGGTTGATCATACTCTGGGTTCCACATGCATGTTTTAGCTGAAGGAAGAATCCCTTAAACTTGGAGAGTTGAGACCCGTGGAATGGGTACCATGCAATATGACTTCAAAGGGTCTTCATTTGCTCACCAAAACTCTCCAATCCTATCACTGCTGCGTTTTTGCCCCTGTACTCACGATTGATTCACTTTCAGAGACATAGCAATCCATAGGTTTTAAGATACTTACTAGTGAGGTACATTATTAGGCGTTTAATATGGGGTTTTGAGTCCATTTCGTTGAGCAAGGAGTAGCTCTTGTCTATTACATATTTGGCTTAAGGAACTTTATTTGTGCTCATTTCAATCTCTGGTTTTATGCAGCACCCCAACTCACCTTTCCCCTTAAGCAAGCATAAGTTGGTTTTCTAAATTTGGGACCATGTTCTGTTTTGAAATTCAGTTCCTGTGTAGCCAAGTTTACATTCCGTGTATTAGTGATATCTTATGATGTTTCTTTTTCTGTGTGACTTATTTCAGTTAGAATCATCATACCTGAATCCACTCATTATGCTGCTATGGGCCTGATGACATAGATGTCATTGCTGAGTGATATTGCATTGTACGTAAGTACCACAACTTCTTTATCCATTTTTCGCTTTATGCAATATTGAACTTGTACCGTAAACGAGTTTCTTGTAAACAGAGCCATCCCAAACTTTGGGGTGGCTGTGTCTTTTTGATTTTAATTTCGCTAAGCTGCAGGACCATAAGTGGAAGTGCCCTAGGCTCTGTTGCTTTGTTTTTTAGATGTTTCAGGAAACACCATACACTTCTCCCGAGTGGCTGTTGGCAATTTACATCCCGCCCATCAGCATAACAAGGCTCCCAGTTCTCCATGGCCTGTCCTGCCTTTCTGGATTTTACACTTTTTTCAGATGGCCCTTTTGACGGGGGGGAAGTGAGACTTCATTGTAGTGCAGATTTCCTTTGCAAGCTTGCTTGGTTGGCCAAAAAGGGGCGTATGCGTTTTTTCCTGAATATATTCAGGAAAAAACGCATACGCCCTTTTTGGCCAAGTGCATCATTGTCGACCTTCTGCCTCTTTTCCTATGCTTTAAATGCAATTCCAGTCTACCTCCTGAAATCGGTTTCCTGCAATTCTGCCCGGCTTTCAAGTCCTCTTGGCAGCCTTACTTCAGTATATTTTTGGATGATAGCTGTCATTTATAACTCTGCATGTTTGTGAATTACAGTGCCCCTGAGCTCCTTTCTTCAACTCGCTTTCTTGTGAGCTGGCCGCAACACCGCAGGATTGCTTCAGACCCTAATCTGGTTCCGGCATGGCTTTGGTTAATTCCTCTTCCTGGTGGGAAATGAGAGTTAAATTTTCCCGTCCAGACACCTCCAGCTAGTCTCTCATTGGTTCTCCCTATTCCTGTTCATCTTCCGCGGAATTTGCAAACTGGGCCAAACAGGAGGTTAAAGGCACTGACTCTCCAAGTCGGGAGAGTGTTAGTAAAGCATCTGGAATGTTGCACCCGAGTCCCAGGGGACGAGAACTGAGACATATTTCAACACGTCTCCCGATCACACGGTTGATCATACTCTGGGTTCCACATGCATGTTTTAGCTGAAGGAATAATCCCTTACACCTGGAGAGTTGAGACCCGTGGAATGGGTACCATGCAATATGACTTCAAAGGGTCTTCATTTGCTCACCAAAACTCTCCAATCCTATCACTGCTGCGTTTTTGCCCCTGTACTCACGATTGATTCACTTTCAGAGACATAGCAATCCATAGGTTTTAAGATACTTACTAGTCAGGTACATGATTAGGCATTTAATATGGGGTTTTGAGTCCATTTCGTTGAGCAAGGAGTAGCTCTTGTCTATTACATATTTGGCTTAAGGAACTTTATCTGTGCTCATTTCAATCTCTGGTTTTATGCAGCACCCCAACTCACCTTTCCCCTTAAGCAAGCATAAGTTGATTTTCTAAATTTGGGACCATGTTCTGTTTTGAAATTCAGTTCCTGTGTAGCCAAGTTTACATTCCGTGTATTAGTGATATCTTATGATGTTTCTTTTTCTGTGTGACTTATTTCAGTTAGAATCATCATACCTGAATCCACTCATTATGCTGCTATGGGCCTGATGACATAGATGTCATTGCTGAGTGATATTGCATTGTACGTAAGTACCACAACTTCTTTATCCATTTTTCGCTTTATGCGATATTGAACTTGTACCGTAAACGAGTTTCTTGTAAACAGAGCCATCCGAAACTTTGGGGTGGCTGTGTCTTTTTGATTTTAATTTCCCTAAGCTATAGGACCATAAGTGGAAGTGCCCTAGGCTCTGTTGCTTTGTTTTTTAGATGTTTCAGGAAACACCATACACTTCTCCCAAGTGGCTGTTGGCAATTTACATCCCGCCCATCAGCATAACAAGGCTCCCAGTTCTCCATGGCCTGTCCTGCCTTTCTGGATTTTACACTTTTTTCAGATGGCCCTTTTGACGGGGGGGGGGGGGGGGAAGTGAGACTTCATTGTAGTGCAGATATCCTTTGCAAGCTTGCTTGGTTGTCCAAAAAGGGCGTATGCGTTTTTTCCTGAATATATTCAGGAAAAAACGCATACGCCCTTTTTGGCCAAGTGCATCATTGTCGACCTTCTGCCTCTTTTCCTATGCTTTAAATGCAATTCCAGTCTACCTCCTGAAATCGGTTTCCTGCAATTCTGCCCGGCTTTCAAGTCCTCTTGGCAGCCTTACTTCAGTATATTTTTGGATGATAGCTGTCATTTATAACTCTGCAGGTTTGTGAATTACAGTGCCCCTGAGCTCCTTTCTTCAACTCGCTTTCTTGTGAGCTGGCCGCAACACCGCAGGATTGCTTCAGGCCCTAATCTGGTTCCGGCATGGCACGCTGAGCCTTTGGTTAATTCCTCTTCCTGGTGGGAAATGAGAGTTAAATTTTCCCGTCCAGACACCTCCAGCTAGTCTCTCATTGGTTCTCCCTATTCCTGTTCATCTTCTGCAGAATTTGCAAACTGGGCCAAACAGGAGGTTAAAGGCACTGACTCTCCAAGTCGGGAGAGTGTTAGTAAAGCATCTGGAATGTTGCACCCGAGTACCAGGGGACGAGAACTGAGACATATTTCAACACGTCTCCCGATCACACGGTTGATCATACTCTGGGTTCCACATGCATGTTTTAGCTGAAGGAAGAATCCCTTAAACTTGGAGAGTTGAGACCCGTGGAATGGGTACCATGCAATATGACTTCAAAGGGTCTTCATTTGCTCACCAAAACTCTCCAATCCTATCACTGCTGCGTTTTTGCCCCTGTACTCACGATTGATTCACTTTCAGAGACATAGCAATCCATAGGTTTTAAGATACTTACTAGTCAGGTACATGATTAGGCGTTTAATATGGGGTTTTGAGTCCATTTCGTTGAGCAAGGAGTAGCTCTTGTCTATTACATATTTGGCTTAAGGAACTTTATCTGTGCTCATTTCAATCTCTGGTTTTATGCAGCACCCCAACTCACCTTTCCCCTTAAGCAAGCATAAGTTGATTTTCTAAATTTGGGACCATGTTCTGTTTTGAAATTCAGTTCCTGTGTAGCCAAGTTTACATTCCGTGTATTAGTGATATCTTATGATGTTTCTTTTTCTGTGTGACTTATTTCAGTTAGAATCATCATACCTGAATCCACTCATTATGCTGCTATGGGCCTGATGACATAGATGTCATTGCTGAGTGATATTGCATTGTACGTAAGTACCACAACTTCTTTATCCATTTTTCGCTTTATGCGATATTGAACTTGTACCGTAAACGAGTTTCTTGTAAACAGAGCCATCCCAATCTTTGGGGTGGCTGTGTCTTTTTGATTTTAATTTCGCTAAGCTGCAGGACCATAAGTGGAAGTGCCCTAGGCTCTGTTGCTTTGTTTTTTAGATGTTTCAGTAAAAACCATACACTTCACCCGAGTGGCTGTTGGCAATTTACATCCCGCCCATCAGCATAACAAGGCTCCCAGTTCTCCATGGCCTGTCCTGCCTTTCTGGATTTTACACTTTTTTCAGATGGCCCTTTTGACGGGGGGGAAGTAAGACTTCATTGTAGTGCAGATTTCCTTTGCAAGCTTGCTTGGTTGGCCAAAAAGGGCGTATGCGTTTTTTCCTGAATATATTCAGGAAAAAACGCATACGCCCGTTTTGGCCAAGTGCATCATTGTCGACCTTCTGCCTCTTTTCCTATGCTTTAAATGCAATTCCAGTCTACCTCCTGAAATCGGTTTCCTGCAATTCTGCCCGGCTTTCAAGTCCTCTTGGCAGCCTTACTTCAGTATATTTTTGGATGATAGCTGTCATTTATAACTCTGCAGGTTTGTGAATTACAGTGCCCCTGAGCTCCTTTCTTCAACTCGCTTTCTTGTGAGCTGGCCGCAACACCGCAGGATTGCTTCAGGCCCTAATCTGGTTCCGGCATGGCACGCTGAGCCTTTGGTTAATTCCTCTTCCTGGTGGGAAATGAGAGTTAAATTTTCCCGTCCAGACACCTCCAGCTAGTCTCTCATTGGTTCTCCCTATTCCTGTTCATCTTCCGCGGAATTTGCAAACTGGGCCAAACAGGAGGTTAAAGGCACTGACTCTCCAAGTCGGGAGAGTGTTAGTAAAGCATCTGGAATGTTGCACCCGAGTACCAGGGGACGAGAACTGAGACATATTTCAACACGTCTCCCGATCACACGGTTGATCATACTCTGGGTTCCACATGCATGTTTTAGCTGAAGGAAGTATCCCTTAAACCTGGAGAGTTGAGACCCGTGGAATGGGTACCACGCAATATGACTTCAAAGGGTCTTCATTTGCTCACCAAAACTCTCCAATCCTATCACTGCTGCGTTTTTGCCCCTGTACTCACGATTGATTCACTTTCAGAGACATAGCAATCCATAGGTTTTAAGATACTTACTAGTCAGGTACATTATTAGGCGTTTAATATGGGGTTTTGAGTCCATTTCGTTGAGCAAGGAGTAGCTCTTGTCTATTACATATTTGGCTTAAGGAACTTTATCTGTGCTCATTTCAATCTCTGGTTTTATGCAGCACCCCAACTCACCTTTCCCCTTAAGCAAGCATAAGTTGATTTTCTAAATTTGGGACCATGTTCTGTTTTGAAATTCAGTTCCTGTGTAGCCAAGTTTACATTCCGTGTATTAGTGATATCTTATGATGTTTCTTTTTCTGTGTGACTTATTTCAGTTAGAATCATCATACCTGAATCCACTCATTATGCTGCTATGGGCCTGATGACATAGATGTCATTGCTGAGTGATATTGCATTGTACGTAAGTACCACACCTCCTTTATCCATTTTTCGCTTTATGCGATATTGAACTTGTACCGTAAACGAGTTTCTTGTAAACAGAGCCATCCCAAACTTTGGGGTGGCTGTGTCTTTTTGATTTTAATTTCCCTAAGCTATAGGACCATGAGTGGAAGTGCCCTAGGCTCTGTTGCTTTGTTTTTTAGATGTTTCAGGAAACACCATACACTTCTCCCGAGTGGCTGTTGGCAATTTACATCCCGCCCATCAGCATAACAAGGCTCCCAGTTCTCCATGGCCTGTCCTGCCTTTCTGGATTTTACACTTTTTTCAGATGGCCCTTTTGACGGGGGGGAAGTGAGACTTCATTGTAGTGCAGATTTCCTTTGCAAGCTTGCTTGGTTGGCCAAAAAGGGCGTATGCGTTTTTTCCTGAATATATTCAGGAAAAAACGCATACGCCCTTTTTGGCCAAGTGCATCATTGTCGACCTTCTGCCTCTTTTCCTATGCTTTAAATGCAATTCCAGTCTACCTCCTGAAATCGGTTTCCTGCAATTCTGCCCGGCTTTCAAGTCCTCTTGGCAGCCTTACTTCAGTATATTTTTGGATGATAGCTGTCATTTATAACTCTGCAGGTTTGTGAATTACAGTGCCCCTGAGCTCCTTTCTTCAACTCGCTTTCTTGTGAGCTGGCCGCAACACCGCAGGATTGCTTCAGGCCCTAATCTGGTTCCGGCATGGCACGCTGAGCCTTTGGTTAATTCCTCTTCCTGGTGGGAAATGAGAGTTAACTTTTCCCGTCCAGACACCTCCAGCTAGTCTCTCATTGGTTCTCCCTATTCCTGTTCATCTTCCGCGGAATTTGCAAACTGGGCCAAACAGGAGGTTAAAGGCACTGACTCTCCAAGTCGGGAGAGTGTTAGTAAAGCATCTGGAATGTTGCACCCGAGTCCCAGGGGACGAGAACTGAGACATATTTCAACACGTCTCCCGATCACACGGTTGATCATACTCTGGGTTCCACATGCATGTTTTAGCTGAAGGAAGAATCCCTTAAACTTGGAGAGTTGAGACCCGTGGAATGGATACCATGCAATATGACTTCAAAGGGTCTTCATTTGCTCACCAAAACTCTCCAATCCTATCACTGCTGCGTTTTTGCCCCTGTACTCACGATTGATTCACTTTCAGAGACATAGCAATCCATAGGTTTTAAGATACTTACTAGTCAGGTACATGATTAGGCGTTTAATATGGGGTTTTGAGTCCATTTCGTTGAGCAAGGAGTAGCTCTTGTCTATTACATATTTGGCTTAAGGAACTTTATCTGTGCTCATTTCAATCTCTGGTTTTATGCAGCACCCCAACTCACCTTTCCCCTTAAGCAAGCATAAGTTGATTTTCTAAATTTGGGACCCTGTTCTGTTTTGAAATTCAGTTCCTGTGTAGCCAAGTTTACATTCCGTGTATTAGTGATATCTTATGATGTTTCTTTTTCTGTGTGACTTATTTCAGTTAGAATCATCATACCTGAATCCACTCATTATGCTGCTATGGGCCTGATGACATAGATGTCATTGCTGAGTGATTTTGCATTGTACGTAAGTACCACAACTTCTTTATCCATTTTTCGCTTTATGCGATATTGAACTTGTACCGTAAACGAGTTTCTTGTAAACAGAGCCATCCCAAACTTTGGGGTGGCTGTGTCTTTTTGATTTTAATTTCGCTAAGCTGCAGGACCATGAGTGGAAGTGCCCTAGGCTCTGTTGCTTTGTTTTTTAGATGTTTCAGGAAACACCATACACTTCTCCCGAGTGGCTGTTGGCAATTTACATCCCGCCCATCAGCATAACAAGGCTCCTAGTTCTCCATGGCCAGTCCTGCCTTTCTGGATTTTACACTTTTTCAGATGGCCCTTTTGACGGGGGGGAAATGAGACTTCATTGTAGTGCAGATTTCCTTTGCAAGCTTGCTTGGTTGGCCGAAAAGGGCATATGCGTTTTTTCCTGAATATATTCAGGAAAAAACGCATACGCCCTTTTTGGCCAAGTGCATCATTGTCGACCTTCTGCCTCTTTTCCTATGCTTTAAATGCAATTCCAGTCTACCTCCTGAAATCGGTTTCCTGCAATTCTGCCCGGCTTTCAAGTCCTCTTGGCAGCCTTACTTCAGTATATTTTTGGATGATAGCTGTCATTTATAACTCTGCAGGTTTGTGAATTACAGTGCCCCTGAGCTCCTTTCTTCAACTCGCTTTCTTGTGAGCTGGCCGCAACACCGCAGGATTGCTTCAGGCCCTAATCTGGTTCCGGCATGGCACGCTGAGCCTTTGGTTAATTCCTCTTCCTGGTGGGAAATGAGAGTTAAATTTTCCCGTCCAGACACCTCCAGCTAGTCTCTCATTGGTTCTCCCTATTCCTGTTCATCTTCCGCGGAATTTGCAAACTGGGCCAAACAGGAGGTTAAAGGCACTGACTCTCCAAGTCGGGAGAGTGTTAGTAAAGCATCTGGAATGTTGCACCCGAGTACCAGGGGACGAGAACTGAGACATATTTCAACACGTCTCCCGATCACACGGTTGATCATACTCTGGGTTCCACATGCATGTTTTAGCTGAAGGAAGAATCCCTTAAACCTGGAGAGTTGAGACCCGTGGAATGGGTACCACGCAATATGACTTCAAAGGGTTTTCATTTGCTCACGAAAACTCTCCAATCCTATCACTGCTGCGTTTTTGCCCCTGTACTCACGATTGATTCACTTTCAGAGACATAGCAATCCATAGGTTTTAAGATACTTACTAGTCAGGTACATGATTAGGCGTTTAATATGGGGTTTTGAGTCCATTTCGTTGAGCAAGGAGTAGCTCTTGTCTATTACATATTTGGCTTAAGGAACTTTATCTGTGCTCATTTCAATCTCTGGTTTTATGCAGCACCCCAACTCACCTTTCCCCTTAAGCAAGCATAAGTTGATTTTCTAAATTTGGGACCCTGTTCTGTTTTGAAATTCAGTTCCTGTGTAGCCAAGTTTACATTCCGTGTATTAGTGATATCTTATGATGTTTCTTTTTCTGTGTGACTTATTTCAGTTAGAATCATCATACCTGAATCCACTCATTATGCTGCTATGGGCCTGATGACATAGATGTCATTGCTGAGTGATATTGCATTGTACGTAAGTACCACAACTTCTTTATCCATTTTTCGCTTTATGCGATATTGAACTTGTACCGTAAACGAGTTTCTTGTAAACAGAGCCATCCCAAACTTTGGGGTGGCTGTGTCTTTTTGATTTTAATTTCCCTAAGCTATAGGACCATAAGTGGAAGTGCCCTAGGCTCTGTTGCTTTGTTTTTTAGATGTTTCAGGAAACACCATACACTTCTCCCGAGTGGCTGTTGGCAATTTACATCCCGCCCATCAGCATAACAAGGCTCCCAGTTCTCCATGGCCTGTCCTGCCTTTCTGGATTTTACACTTTTTTCAGATGGCCCTTTTGACGGGGGGGAAGTGAGACTTCATTGTAGTGCAGATTTCCTTTGCAAGCTTGCTTGGTTGGCCAAAAAGGGCGTATGCGTTTTTTCCTGAATATATTCAGGAAAAAACGCATACGCCCTTTTTGGCCAAGTGCATCATTGTCGGCCTTCTGCCTCTTTTCCTATGCTTTAAATGCAATTCCAGTCTACCTCCTGAAATCGGTTTCCTGCAATTCTGCCCGGCTTTCAAGTCCTCTTGGCAGCCTTACTTCAGTATATTTTTGGATGATAGCTGTCATTTATAACTCTGCAGGTTTGTGAATTACAGTGCCCCTGAGCTCCTTTCTTCAACTCGCTTTCTTGTGAGCTGGCCGCAACACCGCAGGATTGCTTCAGGCCCTAATCTGGTTCCGGCATGGCACGCTGAGCCTTTGGTTAATTCCTCTTCCTGGTGGGAAATGAGAGTTAAATTTTCCCGTCCAGACACCTCCAGCTAGTCTCTCATTGGTTCTCCCTATTCCTGTTCATCTTCCGCGGAATTTGCAAACTGGGCCAAACAGGAGGTTAAAGGCACTGACTCTCCAAGTCGGGAGAGTGTTAGTAAAGCATCTGGAATGTTGCACCCGAGTACCAGGGGACGAGAACTGAGACATATTTCAACACGTCTCCCGATCACACGGTTGATCATACTCTGGGTTCCACATGCATGTTTTAGCTGAAGGAAGAATCCCTTAAACCTGGAGAGTTGAGACCCGTGGAATGGGTACCATGCAATATGACTTCAAAGGGTCTTCATTTGCTCACCAAAACTCTCCAATCCTATCACTGCTGCGTTTTTGCCCCTGTACTCACGATTGATTCACTTTCAGAGACATAGCAATCCATAGGTTTTAAGATACTTACTAGTCAGGTACATTATTAGGCGTTTAATATGGGGTTTTCAGTCCATTTCGTTGAGCAAGGAGTAGCTCTTGTCTATTACATATTTGGCTTAAGGAACTTTATCTGTGCTCATTTCAATCTCTGGTTTTATGCAGCACCCCAACTCACCTTTCCCCTTAAGCAAGCATAAGATGATTTTCTAAATTTGGGACCCTGTTCTGTTTTGAAATTCAGTTCCTGTGTAGCCAAGTTTACATTCCGTGTATTAGTGATATCTTATGATGTTACTTTTTCTGTGTGACTTATTTCAGTTAGAATCATCATACCTGAATCCACTCATTATGCTGCTATGGGCCTGATGACATAGATGTCATTGCTGAGTGATATTGCATTGTACGTAAGTACCACAACTTCTTTATCCATTTTTAGCTTTATGCGATATTGAAGTTGTACCGTAAACGAGGTTCTTGTAAAGAGAGCCGTCCCAAACTTTGGGGTGGCTGTGTCTTTTTTATTTTAATTTCCCTAAGCTATAGGACCATAAGTGGAAGTGCCCTAGGCTCTGTTGCTTTGTTTTTTAGATGTTTCAGGAAACACCATACACTTCTCCCGAGTGGCTGTTGGCAATTTACATCCCGCCCATCAGCATAACAAGGCTCCCAGTCCTCCATGGCCTGTCCTGCCTTTCTGGATTTTACACTTTTTTCAGTTGGCCCTTTTGACCGGGGGGAAGTGAGACTTCATTGTAGTGAAGATTTCCTTTGCAAGCTTGCTTGGTTGGCCAAAAAGGGCGTATGCGTTTTTTCCTGAATACATTCAGGAAAAAACGCATACGCCCTTTTTGGACAAGTGCATCATTGTCGACGTTTTGCCTCTTTTCCTATGCTTTAAATGCAATTCCAGTGTACCTCCTGAAATTGGTTTCCTGCAATTCTGCCCCGCTTTCAAGTCCTCTTGGCAGCCTTACTTCAGTATATTTTTGGACGATAGCTGTCATTTATAACTCTGCAGGTTTGTGAATTACAGTGCCCCTGAGCTCCTTTCTTCAACTCGCTTTCTTGTGAGCTGGCCGCAACACCGCAGGATTGCTTCAGGCCCTAATCTGGTTCCGGCATGGTACGATGAGCCTTTGGTTAATTCCTCTTCCTGGTGGGAAATGAGAGTTAAATTTAGCCGTCCAGACACCTCCAGCTATCTCTCATTGGTTCTCCCTATTCCTGTTCATCTTCCGCAGAAATTGCAAACTGGGCCAAACAGGAGGTTAAAGGCACTGACTCTCCAAGTCGGGAGAGTGTTAGTAAAGCATCTGGAATGTTGCACCCGAGTACCAGGGGACGAGAACTGAGACATATTGGAACACGTCTCCTGATCACACGGTTGATCATACTCTGGGTTCCACATGCATGTTTTAGCTGAAGGAAGAATCCCTTAAACCTGGAGAGTTGAGACCTGTGGAATGGGTACCATGCAATATGACTTCAAAGGGTCTTCATTTGCTCACCGAACCTCTCCAATCCTATCGTTGCTGCATTTATGCCCCTGTACACACGCTTGATTCTCTTTCGGAGACATAGCAATCCGTACGTTTAAAATACTTACAAGTCAGGTACATTCTTAGGCGTTTAATATGGGGTGTTGAGTCCATTTCGTTGAGCAAGGAGTAGCTCTTGTCTATTACATATTTGGCTTAAGGAACTTTATCTGTGCTCATTTCAATCTCTGGTTTTATGCAGCACCCCAACTCACCTTTCCCCTTAAGCAAGCATAAGTTGGTTTTCTAAATTTGAGACCCTGTTCTCTTTTGTAATCCAGTTTATGTATAGCCAAGTTTACATTCCGTGTATTAGTGATATCTTATGATCTTTCTTTTTCTGTGTGACTTATTTCAGTTAGAATCATCATACCTGAATCCACTCATTATGCTGCTACGGGCCTGATGACATAGATATCATTGCTGAGTGATATTGCATTGTACGTAAGTACCACAACTTCTTTATCCATTTTTCACTTTCTGCGATATTGTACTTGTACCGTAAACAAGGTTCTTGTAAACTGAGCCGTCCCAAATTTTGGGGTGGCTGTGTCTTTTTGATTTTAATTTCCCTAAGCTATAGGACCATAAGTGGAAGTGCCCTAGGCTCTGTTGCTTTGTTTTTTAGATGTTTCAGGAAACACCATACACTTCTCCGGAGTGGCTGTTGGCAATTTACATCCCGCCCATCAGCATAACAAGGCTCCCAGTTCTCCATGGCCTGTCCTGCCTTTCTGGATTTTACACTTTTTTCAGTTTGCCCTTTTGACCGGGGGGAAGTGAGACTTCATTGTAGTGCAGATTTCCTTTGCAAGCTTGCTTGGTTGGCCAAAAAGGGCGTATGCGTTTTTTCCTGAATATATTCAGGAGAAAAAGCATACGCCCTTTTTGGCCAAGTGCATCATTGTCGACGTTCTACCTCTTTTCCTATGCTTTAAATGCAATTCCAGTCTACCTCCTGAAATTGGTTTCCTGCAATTCTGCCCCGCTTTCAAGTCCTCTTGGCAGCCTTACTTCAGTATATTTTTGGACGATAGCTGTCATTTATAACTCTGCAGGTTTGTGAATTACAGTGCCCCTGAGCTCCTTTCTTCAACTCGCTTTCTTGTGAGCTGGCCGCAACACCGCAGGATTGCTTCAGGCCCTAATCTGGTTCCGGCACAGCACGATGAGCCTTTGGTTAATTCCTCTTCCTGGTGGGAAATGAGAGTTAAATTTGCCCGTCCAGACACCTCCAGCTAGTCTCTCATTGGTTCTCCCTATTCCTGTTCATCTTCCACAGAAATTGCAAACTGGGCCAAACAGGAGGTTAAAGGCACTGACTCTCCAAGTCGGGAGAGTGTTAGTAAAGCATCTGGAATGTTGCACCCGAGTACCAGGGGACGAGAACTGAGACATATTGGAACACATCTCCCAATCACACGTTTGATCATACTCTGGGTTCCACATGCATCTTGTAGCTGAAGGAAGAATCCCTTAAACCTGGAGAGTTGAGACCCGTGGAATGGGTACCATGCAATATGACTTCAAAGGGACTTCATTTGCTCACCGAACCTCTCCAATCCTATCACTGCTGCGTTTATGCCCCTGTACACATGCTTGATTCTCTTTTGGAGACATAGCTATCCATAGCTTTTAAGATACTTACTAGTCAGGTACATTCTTAGGTGTTTAATATGGGGTGTTGAGTCCATTTCGTTGAGCAAGGAGTAGCTCTTGTCTATTACATATTTGGCTTAAGGAACTTTATCTGTGCTCATTTCAATCTCTGGTTTTATGCAGCACCCAAACTCACCTTTCCCCTTAAGCAAGCATAAGTTGGTTTTCTAAATTTGAGACCCTGTTCTGTTTTGTAATCCAGTTCCTGTGTAGCCAAGTTTACATTCCGTGTATTAGTGATATCTTATGATGTTTCTTTTTCTGTGTGACTTATTTCAGTTAGAATCATCATACCTGAATCCACTCATTATGCTGCTACGGGCCTGATGACATAGATTTCATTGCTGAGTGATATTGCATTGTACGTAAGTACCACAACTTCTTTATCCATTTTTCACTTTCTGCGATATTGTACTTGTACCGTAAACATGGTTCTTGTAAACTGAGCCGTCCCAAATTTTGGGGTGGCTGTGTCTTTTTGATTTTAATTTCCCTAAGCTATAGGACCATAAGTGGAGGTGCCCTAGGCTCTGTTGCTTTGTTTTTTAGATGTTTCAGGAAACACCATACACTTCTCCCGAGTGGCTGTTGGCAATTTACATCCCGCCCATCAGCATAACAAGGCTCCCAGTTCTCCATGGCCTGTCCTGCCTTTCTGGATTTTACACTTTTTTCAGTTTGCCCTTTTGACCGGGGGGAAGTGAGACTTCATTGTAGTGCAGATTTCCATTGCAAGCTTGCTTGGTTGGCCAAAAAGGGCGTATGCGTTTTTTCCTGAATATATTCAGGATAAAACGCATACGCCCTTTTTGGCCAAGTGCATCATTGTCGACCTTCTGCCTCTTTTCCTATGCATTAAATGCAATTCCAGTGTACCTCCTGAAATTGGTTTCCTGCAATTCTGCCCCGCTTTCAAGTCCTCTTGGCAGCCTTACTTCAGTATATTTTTGGACGATAGCTGTCATTTATAACTCTGCAGGTTTGTGAATTACAGTGCCCCTGAGCTCCTTTCTTCAACTCGCTTTCTTGTGAGCTGGCCGCAACACCGCAGGATTGCTTCAGGCCCTAATCTGGTTCCGGCACAGCACGATGAGCCTTTGGTTAATTCCTCTTCCTGGTGGGAAATGAGAGTTAAATTTGCCTGTCCAGACACCTCCAGCTAGTCTCTCATTGGTTCTCCCTATTCCTGTTCATCTTCCGCAGAAATTGCAAACTGGGCCAAACAGGAGGTTAAAGGCACTGACTCTCCAAGTCGGGAGAGTGTTAGTAAAGCATCTGGAATGTTGCACCCGAGTACCAGGGGACGAGAACTGAGACATATTGGAACACATCTCCCAATCACACGTTTGATCATACTCTGGGTTCCACATGCATCTTGTAGCTGAAGGAAGAATCCCTTAAACCTGGAGAGTTGAGACCCGTGGAATGGGTACCATGCAATATGACTTCAAAGGGTCTTCGTTTGCTCAGCGAACCTCTCCAATCCGATCACTGCTGCGTTTATGCCCCTGTACACACGCTTGATTCTCTATCGGAGACATAGCAATCCATAGGTTTTAAGATGCTTACTAGTGAGGTACATTCTTAGGCGTTTAATATGGGGTTTTGAGTCCATTTCGTTGAGCAAGGAGTAGCTCTTGTCTATTACATATTTGGCTTAAGGAACTTTATCTGTGCTCATTTCAATCTCTGGTTTTATGCAGCACCCCAACTCACCTTTCCCCTTAAGCAAGCATAAGTTGGTTTTCTAAATTTGAGACCCTGTTCTCTTTTGTAATCCAGTTTATGTATAGCCAAGTTTACATTCCGTGTATTAGTGATATCTTATGATGTTTCTTTTTCTGTGTGACTTATTTCAGTTAGAATCATCATACCTGAGTCCACTCATTATGCTGCTACGGGCCTGATGACATAGATTTCATTGCTGAGTGATATTGCATTGTACGTAAGTACCACAACTTCTTTATCCATTTTTCGCTTTATGCGATATTGAACTTGTACCGTAAACGAGGTTCTTGTAAACAGAGCCGTCCCAAACTTTGGGGTGGCTGTGTCTTTTTGATTTTAATTTCCCTAAGCTATAGGACCATAAGTGGAAGTGCCCTAGGCTCTGTTGCTTTGTTTTTTAGATGTTTCAGGAAACACCGTACACTTCTCCCGAGTGGCTGATGGCAATATACATGCCGCCCATCAGCATAACAAGGCTCCCAGTCCTCCATGGCCTGTCCTGCGTTTCTGGATTTTACACTTTTTTCAGTTGGCCCTTTTGACCGGGGGGAAGTGAGACGTCATTGTAGTGCAGATTTCCTTTGCAAGCTTGCTTAGTTGGCCAAAAAGGGCGTATGCGTTTTTTCCTGAATATAGTCAGTAAAAAACGTATATGCCCTTTTTGGGCAAGTGCATAATTGTCGACGTTCTGCCTCTTTTCCTATGTTTTAAATGCAATTCCAGTCTACCTCCTGAAATCGGTTTCCTGCAATTCTGCCCCGCTTTCAAGTCCTCTTGGAAGCCTTACTTCAGTATATTTTTGGATGATAGCTGTCATTTATAACTCTGCAGGTTTGTGAATTACAGTGCCCCTGAGCTCCTTTCTTCAACTCGCTTTCTTGTGAGATGGCCGCAACACCGCAGGATTGCTTCAGGCCCAAATCTGGTTCCGGCACGGCACGCAGAGCCTTTGGTTAATTCCTCTTCCTGGTGGGAAATGAGAGTTAAATTTGCCCGTCCAGACACCTCCAGCTAGTCTCTCATTGGTTCTCCTTATTCCTGTTCATCTTCCGCAGAAATTGCAAACTGGGCCAAACAGGAGGTTAAAGGCACTGACTCTCCAAGTTCGGAGAGAGTTAGTAAAGCGCCTGGAATGTTGCACCCGAGTACCACGGGACGAGAACTGAGACATATTGGAACATGTCTCCCAATCACACGGTTGATCATACTCTGGGTTCCACATGCATGTTTTAGCTGAAGGAAGAATCCCTTAAACCTGGAGAGTTGAGACCCGTGGAATGGGAACCATGCAATATGACTTCAAAGGGTCTTCATTTGCTCACTGAACCTCTCCAATCCTATCACTGCTGCGTTTATGCCCCTGTACACACGCTTGATTCTCTTTTGGAGACATAGCAATCCATAGGTTTTAAGATACTTACTAGTCAGCTACATTCTTAGGCGTTTTAATATGGGGTGTTGAGTCCTTTTCGTTGAGCAAGGAGTAGCTCTTGTGTATTACATATTTGGCTTAACGAAATTTATCTGTGCTCATTTCAATCTCTGGTTTTATGCAGCACCCCAACTCACCTTTCCCCTTAAGCAAGCATAAGTTGGTTTTCTAAATTTGAGACCCTGTTCTCTTTTGTAATCCAGTTCCTGTGTAGCCAAGTTAACATTCCGTGTATTAGTGATATCTTATGATGTTTCTTTTTCTGTGTGACTTATTTCAGTTAGAATCATCATACCTGAATCCACTCATTATGCTGCTACGGGCCTGATGACATAGATTTCATTGCTGAGTGATATTGCATTGTACATAAGTACCACAACTTCTTTATCCATTTTTCACTTTCTGCGATATTGAACTTGTCCCGTAAACGAGTTTCTTTTAAGCAGAGTCGTCCCAAACTTTGGGGTGGCTGTGTCTTTTTGATTTTAATTTCCCTAAGCTATAGGACCATAAGTGGAAGTGCCCTAGGCTCTGTTGCTTTGTTTCTTAGATGATTCAGGAAACACCATACACTTCTCCCAAGTGGCTGTTGGCAATTTATATCCCGCCCATCAGCATAACAAGGCTCCCAGTTCTCCATGGCCTGTCCTGCCTTTCTGGATTTTACACTTTATTCAGATGGCCCTTTTGACCGGGGGGAAGTGAGACTTCATTGTAGTGCAGATTTCCTTTGCAAGCTTGCTTGTTTGGCCAAAAAGGGCGTATGCGTTTTTTCCTGAATATATTCAGGAAAAAACGCATACGCCCTTTTTGGCCAAGTGCGTCATTGTCGACGTTCTGCCTCTTTTCCTATGCTTTAAATGCAATTCCAGTCTACCTCCTGAAATCTGTTTCCTGCAATTCTGCCCCGCTTTCAAGTCCTCTTGGCAGCCTTACTTCAGTATATTTTTGGACGATAGCTGTCATTTATAACTCTGCAGGTTCGTGAATTACAGTGCCCCTGAGCTCCTTTCTTCAACTCGCTTTCTTGTGAGCTGGCCGCAACACCGCAGGATTGCTTCAGCCCCTAATCTGGTTCCGGCACGGCACGCTGAGCCTTTGGTTAATTCCTCTCCCTGGTGGGAAATGAGAGTTAAATTTGCCCGTCCAGACACCTACAGCTAGTCTCTCATTGGTTCTCCCTATTCCTATTCATCTTCCGCAGAAATTGCAAACTGGGCCAAACAGGAGGTTAAAGGCACTGACTCTCCAAGTCGGGAGAGTGTTAGTAAAGCGCCTGGAATGTTGCACCCGAGTACCAGGGGACGAGAACTGAGACATATTGGAACACGTCTCCCGATCACACGGTTGATCATACTCTGGGTTCCACATGCATGATTTAGCTGAAGGAAGAATCCCTTAAACCTGGAGCATTGAGACCCTTGGAATGGGTACCATGCAATATGACTTCAAAGGGTCTTCATTTGCTCACCGAACCTCTCCAATCCTATCACTGCTACGTTTATGCCCCTGTACACGCACTTGATTCTCTTTCGGAGACATAGCAATCCATACGTTTTAAGATACTTACTAGTCAGGTACATTCTTAGGCGTTTAATATGGGGTGTTGAGTCCATTTCGTTGAGCAAGGAGTAGCTCTTGTCTATTACATATTTGGCTTAAGGAACTTTATCTGTGCTCATTTCAGTCTCTGGTTTTATGCAGCACCCCAACTCACCTTTCCCCTTAAGCAAGCATAAGTTGGTTTTCTAAATTTGATACCCTGTTCTGTTTTGTAATTCAGTTCCTGTGTAGCCAAGTTTACATTCCGTGTATTAGTGATATCTTATGATGTTTGTTTTTCTGTGTGACTTATTTCAGTTAGAATCATCATACCTGAATCCACTCATTATGCTGCTACGGGCCTGATGACATAGATTTCATTGCTGAGTGATATTGCCTTGTATGTAAGTACCACAACTTCTTTATCCATTTTTCGTTTTCTGCAATATTGAACTTGTACCGTAAACGAGGTTCTTGTAAACAGAGACGTCCCAAACTTTGGGGTGGCTGTGTCTTTTTGATTTTAATTTCCCTAAGCTATAGGACCATAAGTGGAAGTGCCCTAGGCTCTGTTGCTTTGTTTTTCAGATGTTTCAGGAAACACCATACACTTCTCCCGAGTGGCTGTTGGCAATTTTTATCCCACCCATCAGCATAACAAGGCTCCCAGTTCTCCATGGCCTGTCCTGCCTTTCTGGATTTTACACTTTATTCAGATGGCCCTTTTGACCGGGGGGAAGTGAGACTTCATTGTAGTGCAGATTTCCTTTGCAAGCTTGCTTGGTTGGCCAAAGAGGGCGTATGCGTTTTTTCCTGAATATATTCAGGAGAAAACGCATATGCCCTCTTTGGCCAAGTGCATCATTGTCGATGTTCTGCCTCTTTTCCTATGCTTTAAATGCAATTCCAGTCTACCTCCTGAAATCGGTTTCCTGCAATTCTGCCCCGCTTTCAAGTCCTCTTGGCAGCCTTACTTCAGTATATTTTTGGACGATAGCTGTCATTTATAACTCTGCAGGTTTTTGAATTACAGTGCCCCTGAGCTCCTTTCTTCAACTCACTTTCTTGTGAGCTGCCCGCAACACCGCAGGATTGCTTCAGGCCCTAATCTGGTTCCGGCACGGCATGCTGAGCCTTTGGTTAATTCCTCTTCCTGGTGGGAAATGAGAGTTAAATTTGCCCGTCCAGACACCTCCAGCTAGTCTCTCATTGGTTCTCCCTATTCCTGTTCATCTTCCGCGGAATTTGCAAACTGGGCCAAACAGGAGGTTAAAGGCACTGACTCTCCAAGTTCGGAGAGAGTTAGTAAAGCGTCTGGAATGTTGCACCCGAGTACCAGGGGACGAGAACTGAGACATATTGGAACACGTCTCCCGATCACACGGTTGATCATACTCTGGGTTCCACATGCATGTTTTAGCTGAAGGAAGAATCCCTTAAACCTGGATAGTTGAGACCCGTGGAATGGGTACCATGCAATATGACTTCAAAGGGTCTTCATTTGCTCACCGAACCTCTCCAATCCTATCACTGCTGCGTTTATGCCCCTGTACACACGCTTGATTCTCTTTTGGAGACATAGCAAGCCATAGGTTTTAAGATACTTTCTAGTCAGGTACATTCTTAGGCGTTTAATATGGGGTGTTGAGTCCATTTCGTTGAGCAAGGAGTAGCTCTTGTCTATTACATATTTGGCTTAAGGAACTTTATCTGTGCTCATTTCAATCTCTGGTTTTATGCAGCACCCCAACTCACCTTTCCCCTTAAGCAAGCATAAGTTGGTTTTCTAAATTTGAGACCCTGTTCTCTTTTGTAATCCAGTTCCTGTGTAGCCAATTTTACATTCCGTGTATTAGTGATATCTTATGATGTTTCTTTTTCTTGTGACTTATTTCAGTTAGAATCATCATACCTGAATCCACTCATTATGCTGCATGGGCCTGATGACATAGATTTCATTGCTGAGTGATATTGCATTGTACGTAAGTACCACAACTTCTTTATCCATTTTTCTCTTTCTGCGATATTGAACTTGTCCCGTAAACGAGGTTCTTGTAAACAGAGCCATCCCAAACTTTGGGGTGGCTGTGTCTTTTTGATTTTAATTTCCCTAAGCAATGGGACCATAAGGGGAATTAACCTAGGCTCTGTTGCTTTGTTTTTTAGATGTTTCAGGAAACACCATACACTTCTCCCGAGTGGCTGTTGGCAATTTACATCCCGCCCATCAACATAACAAGGCTCCCAGTTCTACATGGCCTGTCCTGCCTTTCTGGATTTTACACTTTTTTCAGATGGCCCTTTTGACCGGGGGGAAGTGAGACTTCATTGTAGTGCAGATTCCCTTTGCAAGCTTGCTTGGTTGGCTAAAAAGGGCATATGCGTTTTTTCCTGAATATATTCAGGAAAAAACGCATACGCCCTTTTTGGGCAAGTGCATCATTGTGGACGTTCTGCCTCTTTTCCTATGCTTTAAATGCAATTCCAGTCTACCTCCTGAAATCGGTTTCCTGCAATTCTGCCCCGCTGTCAAGTCCTCTTGGCAGCCTTACTTCAGTATATTTTTGGACGATAGCTGTCATTTATAACTCTGCAGTTTTGTGAATTACAGTGCCCCTGAGCTCCTTTCTTCAACTCGCTTTCTTGTGAGCTGGCCGCAACACCGCAGGATTGCTTCAGGCCCTAATCTGGTTCCGGCACGGCACGCTGAGCCTTTGGTTAATTCCTCTTCCTGGTGGGAAATGAGAGTTAAATTTGCCCGTCCAGACACTTCCAGCTAGTCTCTCATTGGTTCTCCCTATTCCTGTTCATCTTCCGCAGAAATTGCAAACTGGGCCAAACAGGAGGTTAAAGGCACTGACTCTCCAAGTCGGGAGAGTGTTAGTAAAGCGTCTGGAATGTTGCACCCGAGTACCAGGGGACGAGAACTGAGACATATTGGAATACGTCTCCCGATCACACGGTTGATCATACTCTGGGTTCCACATGCAGGATTTAGCTGAAGGAAGAATCCCTTAAACCTGGAGAGTTGAGACCCGTGGAATGGGTACCATGCAATATGACTTCAAAGGGTCTTCATTTGCTCACCGAACCTCTCCAATCCTATCACTGCTGCGTTTATGCCCCCGTACACACGCTTGATTCTCTTTTGGAGACATAGCGATCCATAGGTTTTAAGATACTTACTAGTCAGGTACATTCTTAGGCGTTTAATATGGGGTGTTGAGTCCATTTCGTTGAGCAAGGAGTAGCTCTTGTGTATTACATATTTGGCTTAAGGAACTTTATCTGTGCTCATTTCAATCTCTGGTTTTATGCAGCACCCCAACTCACCTTTCCCCTTAAGCAAGCATAAGTTGTTTTTCTAAATTTGAGACCCTGTTGTGTTTTGTAATCCAGTTCCTGTGTAGCCAAGTTTACATTCCGTGTATTAATGATATCTTATGATGTTTCATTTTCTTGTGACTTATTTCAGTTAGAATCATCATACCTGAATCCACTCATTATGCTGCATGGGCCTGATGACATAGATTTCATTGCTGAGTGATATTGCATTGTACGTAAGTACCAAAACTTCTTTATCCATTTTTCACTTTCTGCGTTATTGAACTTGTCCCGTAAATGAGTTTCTTGTAAACAGAGCCGTCCCAAACTTTGGGGTGGCTGTGTCTTTTTGATTTTAATTTCCCTAAGCTATAGGACCATAAGTGGAAGTGCCCTAGGCTCTGTTGCTTTGTTTCTTAGATGTTTCAGGAAACACCATACACTTCTCCCAAGTGGCTGTTGGCAATTGACATCCCGCCCATCAGCATAACAAGGCTCCCAGTTCTCCATGGCCTGTCCTGCCTTTCTGGATTTTACACTTTTTTCAGTTTGCCCTTTTGTCCGCGGGGAAGTGAGACTTCATTGTACTGCAGATTTCCTTTGCAAGCTTGCTTGCTTGGCCAAAAAGGGCGTATGCGTTTTTCCCTGAATATATTCAGGGAAAAACGCATACGCCCTTTTTGGCCAAGTGCATCATTGTCGACGTTCTGCCTCTTTTCCTATGCTTTAAATGCAATTCCTGTCTACCTCTTGAAATCGGTTTCCTGCAATTCTGCCCCGCTTTCAAGTCCTCTTGGCAGCCTTACTTCAGTATATTTTTGGACGATAGCTGTCATTTATAACTCTGCAGGTTTGTGAATTACAGTGCCCCTGAGCTCCTTTCTTCAACTCGCTTTCTTGTGAGCTGGCCGCAACACCACATGATTGCTTCAGGCCCTAATCTGGTTCCGGCATGGCACGCTGAGCCTTTGGATAATTCCTCTTCCTGGTGGGAAATGAGAGTTAAATTTGCCCGTCCAGACACCTCCAGCTAGTCTCTCATTGGTTCTCCCTATTCCTGTACATCTTCCGCGGAATTTGCAAACTGGGTCAAACAGGAAGTTAAAGGCATTGACTCTCCAAGTCAGGAGAGTGTTAGTATAGCATCTAGAATATTGCACCCGAGTACCAGGGTATGAGAACTGAGAAATATTTGAACATGACTCCCGATCACACGGTTGATCATACTCTGGGTTCCACATGCATGTTTCAGCTGAAGGAACAATCCCTTAAACCTGGAGAGTTGAGACCCGTGGAATGGGTACCATGCAATATGACTTCAAAGGGTCTTCATTTGCTCACCGAACCTCTCCAATCCTATCACTCCTGCGTTTATGCCGCTGTACACACGCTTGATTCTCTTTTGGAGACATAGCAATCCATAGGTTTTACGATACTTACTAGTCAGGTACATTCGTAGGTGTTTAATATGGGGTGTTGGGTCCATTTCGTTGAGCAAGGAGTAGCTCTTGTCTATTCCATATTTGGCTTAAGGAACTTTCTGTGTGCTCATTTCAATCTCTGGTTTTATGCAGCACCCGAACTCACCTTTCCCCTTAAGCAAGCATAAGTTGGTTTTCTAAATTTGAGACCCTGTTCTGTTTTGTAATTCACTTCCTGTGTAGCCAAGTTTACATTCCGTGTATTAGTGATATCTTATGATGTTTCTTTTTCTGTGTCACTTATTTCAGATAGAATCATCATACCTGAATCCACTCATTATGCTGCTATGGGCCTGATGACATAGATTTCATTGCTGAGTGATATTGCATTGTACGTAAGTACCACAACTTCTTTATCCATTTTTCATTTTCTGCTATATTGAACTTGTACCGTAAACGAGGTTCTTGTAAACAGAGCCGTCCCAAACTTTGGGGTGGCTGTGTCTTTTTGATTTTAATTTCCCTAAGCTATAGGACCATAAGGGGAATTGACCTAGGCTCTGTTGCTTTGTTTTTTAGATTTTTCAGGAAACACCATACACTTCTCCAGAGTGGCTGTTGGCAATTTACATCCCGCCCATCAGCATAACAAGGCTCCCAGTTCTCCATTGCCTGTCGTGCCTTTCTGGATTTTACACTTTTTTCAGATAGCCCTTTTGACTGGCGATAAGTGAGACTTCATTGTAGTGCAGATTTCCTTTGCAAGCTTGCTTGGTTGGCCAAAAATGGCATATGCGTTTTCTCCTGAATATACTCAGGAAAGAACACATACGCCCTTTTTGGCCAAGTGCATCATTGTGGACGTTCTGCCTCTTTTCCTATGCTTTAAATGCAATTCCAGTCTACCTCCTGAAATCGGTTTCCTGCAATTCTGCCCCGCTTTCAAGTCCTCTTGGCAGCCTTACTTCAGTATATTTTTGGATGATAGCTGTCATTTATAACTCTGCAGGTTTGTGAATTACAGAGCCCCTGAGCTCCTTTCTTCAACTCACTTTTTGTGAGCTGGCCGCAACACCACAGGATTGCTTCAGGCCCTAATCTGTTTCCGGCATGGCACGCTGAGCCTTTGGTTAATTCCTCTTCCTGGTGGGAAATGAGAGTTAAATTTGCCCGTCCAGACACCTCCAGCTAGTCTCTCATTGGTTCTCCCTATTCCTGTTCATCTTCCGCGGAATTTGCAAACTGGGCCAAACAGGAGGTTAAAGGCACTGACTCTCCAAGTTGGGAGAGAGTTAGTAAAGCGTCTGGAATGTTGCACCCGAGTACCAGGGGACGAGAACCGAGACATATTGGAACACGTCTCCCGATCACACGGTTGATCATACTCTGGGTTCCACATGCATGTTTTAGCTGAAGGAAGAATCCCTTAAACCTGGATAGTTGAGACCCGTGGAATGGGTACCATGCAATATGACTTCAAAGGTTCTTCATTTGCTCACCGAATCTCTCCAATCCTATCACTGCTGCGTTTATGCCCCTGTACACACGCTTGATTCTCTTTCGGAGACATAGTAATCCATAGCTTTTAAGATACTTTCTAGTCAGCTACATTCTTAGGCGTTTAATATGGGGTGTTGAGTCCATTTCGTTTAGCAAGGAGTAGCTCTTGTGTATTACATATTTGGCTTAAGGAACTTTATCTGTGCTCATTTCAATCTCTGGTTTTATGCAGCACCCCAACTCACCTTTCCCCTTAAGCAAGCATAAGTTGATTTTCTAAATTTGAGACCCTGTTGTGTTTTATAATCCAGTTCCTGTGTAGCCAAGTTTACATTCCGTGTATTAGTGATATCTTATGATGTTTCTTTTTCTTGTGACTTATTTCAGTTAGAATCATCATACCTGAATCCACTCATTATGCTGCACGGGCCTGATGACATAGATTTCATTGCTGAGTGATATTGCATTGTACGTAAGTACCACAACTTCTTTATCCATTTTTCACTTTCTGCGATATTGAACTTGTCCCGTAAACGAGGTTCTTGTAAACAGAGCCGTCCCAAACTTTGGGGTGGCTGTGTCTTTTTTATTTTAATTTCCTAAGCTATGGGACCATAAGGGGAATTAACCTAAGCTCTGTTGCTTTGTTTTTTAGATGTTTCAGGAAACACCATACACTTCTCCCGAGTGGCTGTTGGCAATTTACATCCCGCCCATCAGTATAACAAGGCTCCCAGTTCTCCATGGCCTGTCCTGCCTTTCTGGATTTTACACTTTTTTCAGATGGCCCTTTTGACCGGGGGAAGTGAGACTTCATTGTAGTGCAGATTCCCTTTGCAAGCTTGCTTGGTTGGCCAAAAAGGGCGTATGCGTTTTTTCCTGAATATATTAAGGAAAAAACGCATACACCCTTTTTGGCCAAGTGCATCATTGTGGACGTTCTGCCTCTTTTCCTATGCTTTAAATGCAATTCCAGTCTACCTCCTGAAATCGGATTCCTGCAATTCTGCCCCGCTTTCAAGTCCTCTTGGCAGCCTTACTTCAGTATATTTTTGGACGATAGCTGCCATTTATAACTCTGCAGCTTTTTGAATTACAGTGCCCCTGAGCTCCTTTCTTCAACTCGCTTTCTTGTGAGCTGGCCGCAACACCGCAGGATTGTTTCAGGCCCTAATCTGGTTCCGGCACGGCACGCTGAACGTTTGGTTAATTCCTCTTCCTGGTGGGAAATGAGAGTTAAATTTGCCCGTCCAGACAACTCCAGCTAGTCTGTCATTGGTCCTCCCTATTCCTGTTCATCTTCCGCAGAAATTGCAAACTGGGCAAAACAGGAGGTTAAAGGCACTGACTCTCCAAGTCGGGAGAGTGTTAGTAAAGGGTCTGAAATGTTGCACCCGAGTACCAGGGGACGAGAACTGAGACATATTGGAACACGTCTCCCGATCACACGGTTGATCATACTCTGGGTTCCACATGCATGATTTAGCTGAAGGAAGAATCCCTTAAACCTGGAGCGTTGAGACCCGTGGAATGGGTACCATGCAATATGACTTCAAAGGGTCTTCATTTGCTCACCGAACCTCTCCAATCCTATCACTGCTGTGTTTATTCCCCCTGTCCACACGCTTGATTCTCTTTCGGAGACATAGCGATCCATAGGTTTTAAGATACTTACTAGTCAAGTACATTCTTACGCGTTTAATATGGGGTGTTGAGTCCATTTCGTTGAGCAAGGAGTAGCTCTTGTGTATTACATATTTGGCTTAAGGAACTTTATCTGTGCTCATTTCAGTCTCTGGTTTTATGCAGCACCCCAACTCACCTTTCCCCTTAAGCAAGGATAAGTTGGTTTTCTAAATTTGATACCCTGTTCTGTTTTGTAATTCAGTTCCTGTGTAGCCAAGTTTACATTCCGTGTATTACTGATATCTTATGATGTGTGTTTTTCTGTGTGACTTATTTCAGTTAGAATCATCATACCTGAATCCACTCATTATGCTGCTACGGGCCTGATGACATAGATTTCATTGCTGAGTGATATTGCCTTGTACGTAAGTACCACAACTTCTTTATCCATTTTTCGCTTTCTGCAATATTGAACTTGTACCGTAAACGAGGTTCTTGTAAACAGAGCCGTCCCAAACTTTGGGGTGGCTGTGTCTTTTTTATTTTAATTTCCCTAAGCTATAGGACCATATGTGGAAGTGCCCTAGCTCTGTTGCTTTGTTTTTTAGATGTTTCAGGAAACACCATACACTTCGCCAGAATGGCTGTTGTGAATTTACATCCCGCCCATCAGCATAACAAGGCTCCCAGTTCTCCATGGCCTGTCCTGCCTTTTTGGATTTTACACTTTTTTCAGATGGCCCTTTTGACCAGGGGGAAGTGAGACTTCATTGTAGTGCAGATTTCCTTTGCAAGCTTGCTTGGTTGGCCAAAAAGGGCGTATGCATTTTTTCCTGAATATATTCAGGAAAAAACGTATACGCACTTTTTGGCCAAGTGCATCATTGTCGACGTTCTGCCTCTTTTCCTATGCTTTAAGTGCAATTCCAGTCTACCTCCTGAAATCGGTTTCCTGAAATTCTGCCCCGGTTTCAAGTCCTCTTGGCAGCCTTACTTCAGTATATTTTTGGACGATAGCTGCCATTTATAACTCTGCAGCTTTTTGAATTACAGTGCCTCTGAGCTCCTTTCTTCAACTCGCTTTCTTGTGAGCTGGCCGCAACACCGCAGGATTGTTTCAGGCCCTAATCTGGTTCCGGCACGGCACGCTGAACGTTTGGTTAATTCCTCTTCCTGGTGGGAAATGAGAGTTAAATTTGCCCGTCCAGACAACTCCAGCTAGTCTCTCATTGGTCCTCCCTATTCCTGTTCATCTTCCGCAGAAATTGCAAACTGGGCCAAACAGGAGGTTAAAGGCACTGACTCTCCAAGTCGGGAGAGTGTTAGTAAAGCGTCTGAAATGTTGCACCCGAGTACCAGGGGACGAGAACTGAGACATATTGGAACACGTCTCCCGATCATACGGTTGATCATACTCTGGGTTCCACATGCATGATTTAGCTGAAGGAAGAATCCCTTAAACCTGGAGCGTTGAAACCAGTGGAATGGGTACCATGCAATATGACTTCAAAGGGTCTTCATTTGCTCACCGAACCTCTCCAATCCTATCACTGCTGTGTTTATTCCCCCTGTCCACACGCTTGATTCTCTTTCGGAGACATAGCGATCCATAGGTTTTAAGATACTTACTAGTCAAGTACATTCTTAGGCGTTTAATATGCGGTATTGAGTCCATTTCGTTGAGCAAGGAGTAGCTCTTGTGTATTACATATTTGGCTTAAGGAACTTTATCTGTGCTCATTTCAGTCTCTGGTTTTATGCAGCACCCCAACTCACCTTTCCCCTTAAGCAAGCATAAGTTGGTTTTCTAAATTTGATACCCTGTTCTGTTTTGTAATTCAGTTCCTGTGTAGCCAAGTTTACATTCCTTGTGTTACTGATATCTTATGATGTGTGTTTTTCTGTGTGACTTATTTTAGTTAGAATCATCATACCTGAATCCACTCATTATGCTGCTACGGGCCTGATGACATAGATTTCATTGCTGAGTGATATTGCATTGTACGTAAGTACCACAACTTATTTATCCATTTTTCACTTTCTGCGATATTGAACTAGTCCCGTAAACGAGTTTCTTGTAAACGGAGCCGTCCCAAACTTAGGGGTGGCTGTGTCTTTTTGATTTTAATTTCCCTAAGCTATAGGGCCATAAGTGGAAGTGTCCTAGGCTCTGTTTCTTTTTTTTTAGATGTTTCAGGAAACACCATACACTTCTCCCGAGTGTCTGTTGGCAATATACATCCCGCCCATCAGCATAACAAGGCTCACAGTTCTCCATGGCCTGTCCTGCCTTTTTGGATTTTACACTTTTTTCAGATGGCCCTTTTGACCGGGGGCAAGTGAGACTTCATTGTAGTGCAGATTTCATTTGCAAGCTTGCTTGGTTGGCCAAAAAGGGCGTATGCGTTTTTTCCTGAATATCTTCAGGAAAAAACGCATACGCCCTTTTTGGCCAAGTGCATCATTGTCGACGTTTTGCCTCTTTTCCTATGCTTTAAATGCAATTCCAGTGTACCTCCTAAAATTGGTTTCCTGCAATTCTGCCCCGCTTTCAAGTCCTCTTGGCAGCCTTACTTCAGTATATTTTTGGACAATAGCTGTCATTTATAACTGTGCAGGTTTGTGAATTACAGTGCCCCTGAGCTCATTTCTTTAACTCGCTTTCTTGTGAGCTGGCTGCAACACCGCAGCATTGCTTCAGGCCCTAATTTGGTTCCAGCACGGCACGCTGAGCCTTTGGTTAATTCCTCTTCCTGGTGGGAAATGAGAGTTAAATTTGCCCGTCCAGACACCTCCAGCTAGTCTCTCATTGGTTCTCCCTATTCCTGTTCATCTTCCGCAGAAATTGCAAAATGGGCCAAACAGGAGGTTAAAGGCACTGACTCCCCAAGTCGGGAGAGTGTTAGCAAAGCATCTGGAATGTTGCACCCGAGTACCAGGGGACGAGAACTGAGACATATTGGAACACGTCTCCCGATCACACGGTTGATCATACTCTGGGTTCCACATGCATGATTTAGCTGAAGGAAGAATCCCTTAAACCTGGAGAGTTGAGACCCGTGGAATGGGTACGATGCAATATGACTTCAAAGGGTCTTCATTTGCTCACCGAACCTCTCCAATCCTATCACTGCGGCGTTTATGCCCCTGTACACATGCTTGATTCTCTTTCAGAGACATAGCAATCCATAGGTTTTAAGATACTTACTAGTCAGGTAAATTCTTAGGCGTTTAATATGGGGTGTTGAGTCCATTTCGTTGAGCAAGGAGTAGCTCTTGTCTATTACATATTTGGCTTAAGGAACTTTATCTGTGCTCATTTCAATCTCTGGTTTTATGCGGCACCCCAACTCACCTTTCCCCTTAAGCAAGCATAAGTTGGTTTTCTAAATTTGAGACCCTGTTGTGTTTTGTAATCCAGTTCCTGTGTAGCCAAGTTTACATTCCGTGTATTAGTGATATCTTATGATGTTTCTTTTTCTGTGTGACTTATTTCAGTTAGAATCATCATACCTGAATCCACTCATTATGCTGCTACGGGCGTGATGACATAGATTTCATTGCTGATTGATATTACATTGTACGTAAGTACCTCAACTTCTTTATCCATTTTTCACTTTCTGCGATATTGTACTTGTACCGTAAACAAGGTTCTTGTAAACAGAGTCATCCCAAACTTTGGGGTGGCTGTGTCTTTTTCATTTTAATTTCCCTAAGCTATAGGACCATAAGTGGAAGTGCCCTAGGCTCTGTTGCTTTGTTTCTTAGATGTTTCAGGAAACACCATACACTTCTCCCGAGTGGCTGTTGGCAATTTACATCCCGCCCATCAGCATAACAAGGCTCCCAGTTCTCCATGGCCTGTTCTGCCTTTCTGGATTTTACACTTTTTTCAGATGGCCCTTTTGACCGGGGGGAAGTGAGACTTCATTGTAGTGCAGATTTCCTTTGCAAGCTTGCTTGGTTGGCCAAAAATTGCGTATGCGTTTTTTCCTGAATATATTCAGGAAAAAACGCATACGCACTTTTTCCCCAAGTGCATCATTGTCGACGTTCTGACTATTTTCCTATGCTTTAAGTTCAATTCCAGTCTACCTCCTGAAATCGGTTTCCTGCAATTCTGCCCCGCTTTCAAGTCCTCTTGGCAGCCTTACTTCAGTATATTTTTGGACGATAGCTGTCATTTATAACTCTGCATGTTTGTGAATTACAGTGCCCCTGAGCTCCTTTCTTCAACTCGCTTTCTTGTGAGCTGGCCGCAACACCGCAGGATTGCTTCAGGCCCTAATCTAGTTCCAGAACGGCATGCTGAGCCTTTGGTTAATTCCTCTTCCTAGTGGGAAATGAGAGTTAAATTTGCCCGTCCAGACACCTCCAGCTAGTCTCTCATTCGTTCTCTCTATTCCTGTTCATCTTCCGCAGAAATTGTAAAGTGGGCCAAACAGGAGGTTAAAGGCACTGACTCTCCAAATCGGGAGAGTGTTAGTAAAGCGTCTGGAATGTTGCACCCGAGTACCAGGGGACGAGAACTGAGACATACTGGAACACGTCTCCCGATCACACAGTTGATCATACTCTGGGTTCCACATGCATGATTTAGCTGAAGGAAGAATCCCTTACACCTGGAGAGTTGAGACCCTTGGAATGGGTACCATGCAATGTGACTTCAAAGGGTCTTCATTTGCTCACTGAACCTCTCCAATCCTATCACTGCTGCGTTTATGCCCCTGTACACACGCTTGATTCTCTTTCGGAGACATAGCGATCCATAGGTTTTAAGATACTTACTAGTCAGGTACATTCTTAGGCATTTAATATGGGGTGTTGAATCCATTTCATTGAGCAAGGAGTAGCTCTTGTCTATTCCATATTTGGCTTAAGGAACTTTATCTGTGCTCATTTCAATCTCTGGTTTTATGCAGCACCCCAACTCACCTTTCCCCTTAAGCAAGCATAAGTTGGTTTTCTATATTTGAGACCCTGTTCTGTTTTGTAATCCAGTTCCTGTGTAGCCAAGTTTATATTCCGTGTATTAATGATATCTTATGATGTTTCTTTTTCTTGTGACTTATTTCAGTTAGAATCATCATACCTGAATCCACTCATTATGCTGCTACGGGCCTGATGACATAGATTTCATTGCTGAGAGATATTGCATTGTACGTAAGTACCAAAACTTCTTTATCCATTTTTCACTATCTGCGATATTGAACTTGTCCCGTAAATGAGGTTCTTGTAAACAGAGCCATCCCAAATTTTGGGGTGGCTGTGTCTTTTTGATTTTAATTTCCCTAAGCAATGGGACCATAAGGGGAATTAACCTAGGCTCTGTTGCTTTGTTTTTTAGATGTTTCAGGAAACACCATACACTTCTCCCAAGTGGCTGTTGGCAATTTACATCCCGCCCATCAGCATAACAAGGCTCCCAGTTCTCCATGGCCTGTCCTGCCTTTCTTGATTTTACACTTTTTTCAGATGGCCCTTTTGACTGGGGGGAAGTGACACTTCATTGTAGTGCAGATTTCCTTTGCAAGCTTGCTTGGTTGGCCAAAAAGGGCGTATGCGTTTTTTCCTGAATATATTCAGGAAAAAACGCATACGCCCTTTTTGGCCAAGTGCATCATTGTCGACGTTCTGACTATTTTCCTATGCTTTAAGTGCAATTCCAGTCTACCTCCTGAAATCGGTTTCCTGCAATTCTGCCCCGCTTTCAAGTCCTCTTGGCAGCCTTACTTCAGTATATTTTTGGACGCTAGATGTCATTTATAACTCTGCAGGTTTGTGAATTACAGTGCCCCTGAGCTCCTTTCTTCAACTCGCTTTCTTGTGAGCTGGCCGCAACACCGCAGGATTGCTTCAGGCCCTAATCTGGTTCCGGCAGGGCACGTTGAGCCTTTGGTTAATTCCTCTTCCTGGTCGGAAATGAGAGTTAAATTTGCCCGTCCAGACACCTCCAGCTAGTCTCTCATTGGTTCTCTCTATTCCTGTTCATCTTCCGCAGAAATTGTAAACTGGGCCAAACAGGAGGTTAAAGGCACTGACTCTCCAAGTCGGGAGAGTGTTAGTAAAGTGTCTGGAATGTTGCACCCGAGTACCAGGGGACGAGAACTGAGACATATTGGAACACGTCTTCCAATCACATGGTTGATCATACTCTGGGTTCCACATGCATTTTTTAGCTGTAGGAAGAATCCCTTAAACCTGGAGAGTTGAGACCCGTGGAATGGGTACCATGCAATAAGACTTCAAAGGGTCTTCATTTGCTCACCAAACCTCTCCAATCCTATCACTGCTGCATTTATGCCCCTGTACACACGCTTGATTCTCTTTCAGAGACATAGCAATCCTAAGGTTTTAAGATACTTACTAGTCAGGTACATTCTTAGGCGTTTAATATGGGGTGTTGAGTCCATTTCGTTGAACAAGGACTAGCTCTTTTCTATTCCATATTTGGCTTAAGGAACTTTATCTGTGCTCATTTCAATCTCTGGTTTTATGCAGCACCCCAACTCAACTTTCCCCTTAAGCAAGCATAATTTGGTTTTCTAAATTTGAGACCCTGTTCTGTTTTGTAATCCAGTTCCTGTGTAGCCAAGATTACATTCCGTGTATTAGTGATATCTTATGATGTTTCTTTTTCTGTGTGACTTATTTCAGTTAGATTCATCATAGCTGAATCCACTCATTATGCTGCTACGGGCCTGATGACATAGATTTCATTGCTGAGTGATATTGCATTGTACGTAAGTAGCACAAATTCTTTATCCATTTTTCACTTTCTGCGATATTGAACTTGTACCATAAACGAAGTTCTTGTAAACAGAGCTGTCCCAAACATTGGCGTGGCTGTGGCTTTTTTATTTTAATTTCCCTAAGCTATAGGACCATAAGTGGAAGTGCCCTAGGCTCTGATGCTTTGTTTTTTAGATGTTTCAGGAAACACCATACCTTTCTCCCCAGTGGCTGTTGGCAATTTACATCCCACCCATCAGCATAACAAGGCTCCCAGTTCTCCATGGCCTGTCCTGACTTTCTGGATTTTACACTTTTTTCAGATGGCCCTTTTGAGCAGGGTTAAGTGAGACTTCATTGTAGTGCAGATTTCCATTGTAAGCTTGCTTGGTTGGCCAAAAAGGGCGTATGCGTTTTTTCCTGAATATATTCAGGAAAAAAAGCATACGCCCTTTTTGGCCAAGTGCATCATTGTCCACGTTCTGCCTCTTTTCCTATGCTTTAAATGCTATTCCAGTCTACCTCCTGAAATCGGTTTCCTGCAATTCTGCCCCGCTTTCAAGTCCTCTTCGCAGCCTTACTTCAGTATATTTTTGGACGATAGCTGTCATTTATAACTCTGCAGGTTTGTGAATTACAGTGCCCCTGAGCTCCTTTCTTCAACTCGCTTTCTTGTGAGCTGGCCGCAACACCGCAGGATTGCTTCAGGCCCTAATCTGGTTCCGGCACGGCACGCTGAGCCTTTGGTTAATTCCTCTTCCTGGTGGGAAATGGGAGTTAAATTTGCCCGTCCAGACACCTCCAGCTAGTCTCTCATTGGTTCTCCCTATTCCTGTTAATCTTCCGCGGAATTTGCAAACTGGGCCAAACAGGACGTTAAAGGCACAGACTCTCCAAGTCGGGAGAGTGTTAGTAAAGCGTCTGGAATGTTGCACCCGAGTACCAGGGGACGAGAACTGAGACATATTTCAACACGTCTCCCGATCACACGGTTGATCATACTCTGGGTTCCACATGCATGTTTTAGCTGAAGGAAGAATCCCTTAAACTTGGAGAGTTGAGACCCGTGGAATGGGTACCATGCAATATGACTTCAAAGGGTCTTCATTTGGTCACCCAACCTCTCCAATCCTATCACTGCTGCGTTTATGGCCCTGTACTCATGCTTGGTTCTCTTTCAGAGACATAGCAATCCATAGGTTTTAAGATACTTACTAGTCAGGTACATTATAAGGCGTTTAACATGGGGTTTTGAGTCCATTTCGTTGAGCAAGGAGTAGCTCTTGTCTATTACATATTTGGCTTAAGGAACTTTATCTGTGCTCATTTCAATCTCTGGTTTTATGCAGCACCCCAACTCACCTTTCCCCTTAAGCAAGCATAAGTTGGTTTTCTAAATTTGAGACCCTGTTCTGTTTTGTAATCCAGTTCCTGTGTAACCAAGGTTACATTCCGTGTATTAGTGATATCTTATGATGTTTCTTTTTCTGTGTGACTTATTTCAGTTAGAATCATCATACCTGAATCCACTCATTATGCTGTTACGGGCATGATGACATAGATTTCATTGCTGAGTGATATTGCATTGTACGTAAGTACCACAACATCTTTATCCATTTTTCACTTTCTGTGATATTGAACTTGTACCGTAAACGAGGTTCTTGTAATTAGAGCCGAACCAAATTTTGGGGTGGCTGTGTCTTTTTGATTTTAATTTCCCTAAGCTATAGGACCATAAGAGGATGTGCACTAGGCTCTGTTGCTTTGTTTTTTAGATGTTTCAGGAAACACCATACACTTCTCCCGAGTGGCTGTTGGCAATTTACATCCCGCCCATCAGCATAACAAGGCTCCCAGTTCTCCAACGCCTGTCCTGCCTTTCTGGATTTTAAACTTTTTTCAGATGGCCCTTTTGACTGCGGGGAAGTGAGACTTCATTGTAGTGCAGATTTCCTTTGCAAGCTTGCTTGGTTGGCCAAAAAGGGCGTATGCGTTTTTTCCTGAATATATTCAGGAAAAAACGCATACGCCCTTTTTGGCCAAGTGCATCATTGTGCAAGTTCTGCCTCTTTTCCTATGCTTTAAATGCAATTCCAGTCTACCTCCTGAAATCGGTTTCCTGCAATTCTGCCCCGCTTTCAAGTCCTCTTGGCAGCCTTACCTCAGTATATTTTTGAACGATAACTGTCATTTATACCTCTGCAGGTTTGTGAATTACAGTGCCCCTGAGCTCCTTTCTTCAACTCGCTTTCTTTTCAGCTGTCCGCCAACACCGCAGGATTGCTTCAGGCCCTAATCTGGTTCTGGCATGGCACGCTGAGCCTTTGCTTAATTCCTCTTCCTGGTGGGAATAGGGAGTTAAATTTGCCCGTCCAGACACCTCCAGCTAGTCTCTTATTGGTTCTCCCTATTCCTGTTCATCTTCCACAGAAATTGCAAACTGGGCCAAACAGGAGGTTAAAGGCACTGACTCTCCAAGTGGGGAGAGTGTTAGTAAAGCGTCTGGAATGTTGCACCCGAGTACCAGGGGACGAAAACTGAGACATATTAGAACACGTCTCCCGATCACACGGTTGATCATACTCTGGGCTCCACATGCATGTTTTACTGAAGGAAGAATCCCTTAAACCTGGAGAGTTGAGACCCGTGGATTGGGTACCACACAATGTGATTTCAAAGGGTCTTCATTTGCTCACCGAAACTCTCCAATCCTATCACTGCTGCGTTTATGCCCCTGTACACACGCTTGATGCTCTTTCGGAGACATAGCAATCCATAGGTTTTAAGATACTTACTAGTCAGGTACATTCTTAGGCGTTTAATATGGGGTGTTGAGTCCATTTCGTTGAGCAAGGAGTAGCTCTTGTCTATTACATATTTGGCTTAAGGAACTTTATCTGTGCTCATTTCAATCTCTGGTTTTATGTGGCAACCCAACTCACCTTTCCCCTTAAGCAAGCATAAGTTGGTTTTCTAAATTTGAGACCCTGTTCTCTTTTGTAATTCAGTTCCTGTGTAGCCAAGTTTACATTCCGTGTATTAGTGATATCTTATGATGTTTCTTTTTCTGTGTGACTTATTTCAGTTAGAATCATCATACCTGAACCCACTCATTATGCTGCTACGGGCCTGATGACATAGATTTCATTGCTGAGTGATATTGCCTTGTACGTAAATACCACAAATTCTTTATCCATTTTTCGCTTTCTGCGATATTGAACTTGTCCCGTAAACGAGGTTCTTGTAAGCAGAGCCGTCCCAAACTTTGGGGTGGCTGTGTCTTTTTGATTTTAATTTCCCTAAGCTATAGGACCATAAGTGGAAGTGCCCTAGGCTCTGTTGCTTTGTTTTTTAGATGTTTCAGGAAACACCATACACTTCTCCCGAGTGGCTGTTGGCAATTTACATCCCGCCCATCAGCATAACAAGTCTCCCAGTTGTCCATGGCCTGTCCTGCCTTTCTGGATTTTACACTTTTTTCAGATGGCCCTTTTGTCCAGGGGGAAGTGAGAATTCATTGTAGTGCAGATTTCCTTTGCAAGCTTGCTTGGTTGGCCAAAAAGGGCGTATGCGTTTTTTCCTGAATATATTCAGGAAAAAACGCATACGCCCTTTTTGGCCAAATGCAACGTTGTCGACGTTCTGCCTCTTTTCCTATGATTTAAATGCAATTCCAGTCTACCTCCTGAAATCAGTTTCCTGCAATTCTGCCCCGCTTTCAAGTCCCCTTGGCAGCCTTACTTCAGTATATTTTTGGACGATAGCTGTCATTTATAACTCTGCAGCTTTCTGAATTACAGTGCCCCTGAGCTCCTTTCTTCAACTCGCTTTCTTGTGAGCTGGCCGCAACACCGCAGGATTGCTTCAGGCCCTAATCTGGTTCCGGCACGGCACGCTGAGCCTTTGGTTAATTCCTCTTCCTGGTGGGAAATGAGAGTTAAATTTGCCCGTCCAGACAACTCCAGCTAGTCTCTCATTGGTTCTCCCTATTCCTGTTCATCTTCCGCAAAAACTGCACACTGGGCCAAACAGGAGATTAAAGTCACTGACTCTCCAAGTCGGGAGAGTGTTATTAAAGCATCTGGAATGTTTCACCCGAGTACCAGGGGACGAGAATTGAGACATATTTAAACACATCTCCCGATCACACAATTAATCATACTCTGGGTTCCACATGCATGTTTTAGCTGAAGGAAGAATCCCTTAAACCTGGAGAGTTGAGACCTGTGGAATGGGTACCATGCAATATGACTTCAAAGGGTCTTCATTTGCTCACCGAACCTCTCCAATACTATCACTGCTGCGTTTATGCCCCTGTACTCACGCTGGATTCTCTTTCAGAGACATAGCAATCCATAGGATTTAAGATACTTACTAGTCAGGTACATTCTTAGGCGTTTAATATGGGGTGTTGAGTCCATTTCGTTGAGCAAGGAGTAGCTCTTGTCTATTACATATTTGGCTTAAGGAACTTTATCTGTGCTCATTTCAATCTCTGGTGTTATGCAGCACCCCAACTCACCTTTCCCCTTAAGCAAGCATAAGTTGGTTTTCTAAATTTGAGACTCTGTATTGTTTTGTAATCCAGTTCCTGTGTAGCCAAGATTACATTCCGTGTATTAGTGATATCTTATGATGTTTCTTTTTCTGTGTGACTTATTTCAGTTAGAATCATCATACCTGAACACACTCATTTTCTGCTATAGGCCTGTTGAGATAGATTTCATTGCTGAGTGATATTGCATTGTACGTAAGTACCACAACTTCTTTATCCATTTTTCACTTTCTGCGATATTGAACTTGTCCCGTAAACGAGGTTCTTGTAAACAGAGCCATCCGAAACATTTGGGTGGCTGTGTCTTTTTGATTTTAATTTCCCTAATCTATAGGACCATAAGTGGAAGTGCTCTAGGCTCTGTTGCTTTGTTTTTTAGATGTTTCAGGAAACACCATACACTTCTCCCAAGTGGCTGTTGGCAATTTACATCCCGCCCATCAGTATAACAAGGCTCCCAGTTCTCCATGGCCTGTCCTGCCTTTCTAGATTTTACACTTTTTTCAGATGGCCCTTTTGACCGGGGGGAAGTGAGACTTCATTGTAGTGCAGATTTCCTTTGCAAGCTTGCTTGGTTGGCCAAAAAGGGCGTATGCGTTTTTTCCTGAATATATTCAGAAAAAAACGCATACGCCCTTTTTGGCCAAGTGCATCAGTGTCGACGTTCTACCTCTTTTCCTATGCTTTAAATGCAATTCCTGTCTACCTCCTGAAATCAGTTTCCTGCAATTCTGCCCCGCTTTCAAGTCCTCTTGACAGCCTTACTTCAGTATATTTTTGGACGTTAGCTGTCATTTATAACTCTGCAGGTTTGTGAATTACAGTGCCCCTGAGCTCCTTTCTTCAACTCGCTTTCTTGTGAGCTGGCCGCAACACCACAGGATTGCTTCAGGCCCTAATCTGGTGCTGGCACGGCACGCTGAGCCTTTGGTTAATTCCTCTACCTGGTGGGAAATGAGAGTTAAATTTGCCCGTCCAGACACCTCCAGCTAGTCTCTTATTGTTTCTCCCTATTCCTGGAAATCTTCCACAGACATTGCAAACTGGGCCAAACAGGAGGTGAAAGGCACTGACTCTCCAAGTCGGGAGAGTGTTAGTAAAGCATCTGGAATGTTGCACCCGAGTACCAGGGGACGAAAACTGAGACATATTTGAACACATCTCCCGATCACACGGTTGATCATACTCTGGGTTCCACATGCATGTTTTAGCTGAAGGAAGAATCTCTTAATACTGGAGAGTTCAGACCCATGGAATGGGTTCCATGCAATATGATTTCAAAGGGTCTTCATTTGCTCACCGAACCTCTCCAGTCCTATCACTGCTGCGTTTATGCCCCTGTACACACGCTTGATTCTCTTTCAGAGACATAGCAATCCATAGGTTTTAAGATACTTACTAGTTAGGTACATTCTTAGGTGTTTAATATATGGTGTTGAGTCCATTTCGTTGAACAAGGAGTAGCTCTTGTCTATTACATATTTGGCTTAAGGAACTTTATTTGTGCTCATTTCAATCTCTGGTTTTATGCAGCACCCCAACTCACCTTTCCCCTTAAGCAAGCATAAGTTGGTTTTCTAAATTTGAGACCCTGTTCTGTTTTTCAATTCAGTTCCTGTGTAGCCATGTTTACATTCCGTGTATTAGGGATATCTTAAAATGTTTCTTTCTCTGTGTGACTTATTTCAGTTAGAATCATCATACCTGAATCCACTGTATGCTGCTATGGGCCTGATGACATAGATTTCATTGCTGAGTGATATTGCATTGTACGTAAGTACCACAACTTCTTTATCCATTCTTCACTTTCTGCGATATTGAACTTGTACCATAAACGAGGTTCTAGTAAACAGAGCCGTCCCAAAGTTTGGGGTGGCTGTGTCTTTATGATTTTAATTTCCCTAAGCTATAGGACCATAAGTGGAAGTGCCCTAGGCTCTGTTGCTTTGTTTTTTAGATGTTTCAGGAAACACCATAGATTTCTCCCGAGTTGCTGTTGTCAATTTACATCCCGCCCATCAGCATAACAAGGCTCCCCGTTCTCCATGGCCTGTCCTGCCTTTCTGGACTTTAGACATTTTTCAGATGGCCTTTTTGACTGGGGGGAAGTGAGACTTCATTGTAGCGCAGATTTCCTTTGCAAGCTTGCTTGGTTGGCCAAAAAGGGCGTATGCGTTTTTTCCTGAATATATTCAGGAAAAAACCCATACGCCCCTTTTGGCCAAGTGCATCATTGTCGACGTTTTGCCTCTTTCCTATGCTTTAAATGCAATTCCAGTCTACCTCCTGAAATCGGTTTCCTGCAATTCTGCCCCGCTTTCAAGTCCTCTTGGCAGCCTTACTTCAGTATATTTTTGGACGATAGCTGTCATTTATAACTCTGCAGGTTTGTGAATTACAGTGCCCCTGAGCTCCTTTCTTCAACTCGCTTTCTTGTGAGCTGGCTGCAATACCACAGGATTGCTTCAGGCCCTAAACTGGTTCCGGCACGGCACGCTGAGCCTTTGGTTAATTCCTCTTCCTGGTGGGAAATGAGAGTTAAATTTGCCCGTCCAGACACCTCCAGCTAGTCTCTCATTGGTTCTCCCTATTCCTGTTCATCTTCCGCAGAAATTGCAAACTGGGCCAAACAGGAGGTTAAAGGCACTGACTTTCCAAGTCGGGAGAGTGTTAGTAAAGCATCTGGAATACTGCACCCGAGTACCAGGGGACGAGAACTGAGATATATTGGAACATGTCTCCCGATCACACGGTTGATCATACTCTGGGTTCCACATGCGTGTTTTAGCTGAAGGAAGAATCCCTTAAACCTGGAGTGTTGAGACCTGTGGAATGGGTACCATGCAATATGACTTCAAAGGGTCTTCATTTGCTCACCGAACCTCTCCAATTCTATCACTGCTGCGTTTATGCCCCTGTACACACGCTTGATTCTCTTTTGGAGACATAGCAATCCATAGGTTTTAAGATACTTACTAGTCAGGTATATTCTTAGGCGTTTAATATGGGGTGTTGAGTCCATTTCGTTGAGCAAGGAGTAGCTCTTGTCTATTACATATTTGGCTTAAGGAACTTTATCTGTGCTCATTTCAATCTCTGGTTTTATGCAGCACCCCAACTCACCTTTCCCCGTAAGCAATCATAAGTTGGTTTTCTAAATTGGAGACCCTGTTCTGTTTTGTAATCCAGTTCCTCTGTAGCCAAGTTTACATTCCGTGTATTAGTGATATCTTATGATGTTTCTTTTTCTGTGTGACTTATTTCAGTTAGAATCATCATACCTGAATCCACTCATTATGCTGCTACGGGCCTGATGACATAGATTTCATTGCTGAGTGATATGGCATTGTACATAAGTACCACAACTTCTTTATCCATTTTTTGCTTTCTGCGATATTTAACTTGTCCCATAAATGAGTTTCTTGTAAACAGAGCCGTCCCAAACGTTGGGGTGGCTGTGTCTTTTCGACTTAATTTCCCTAAGCTATACGACCATAAGTGGAAGTGCCCTAGGCTCTGTTGCTTTGTTTTTTAGATGTTTCAGGAAACACCATACACTTCTCCCGAGTGGCTGTTGGCAATTTACATCCCGCCCATCAGCATAACAAGGCTCCTAGTTCTCCATGGCCTGTCCTGCCTTTCTGGATTTTACACTTTTTTCAGATGGCCCTTTTGACCAGGGGGAAGTGAGACTTCATTGTAGTGCAGATTTCCTTTGCAAGCTTGCTTGGTTGGCCAAAAAGGGCGTATGCGTTTTTTCCTGAATATATTCAGGAAAAAACGCATACGCCCTTTTTGGCCAAGTGCATCATTGTCGACGTTCTGCCTCTTTTCCTATGCTTTAAATGCAATTCCAGTCTACCTCCTGAAATCGGTTTCCTGCAATTCTGCCCCGCTTTCAAGTCCTCTTGGCAGCCTTAGTTCAGTATATTTTTGGACGATAGCTGTCATTTATAACTCTGCAGGTTTGTGAATTACAGTGCCCCTGAGCTCCTTTCTTCAACTCGCTTTCTTGTGAGCTGGCCGCAACACCGCAGGATTGCTTCAGGCCCTAATCTTGTTCTGGCACGGCACGCTGAGCCTTTGGTTAATTCCTCTTCCTGGTGGGAAATGAGAGTTAAATTTGCCCGTCCAGACACCTCCAGCTAGTCTCTCATTGGTTCTCCCTATTCCTGTTCATCTTCCGCAGAAATTGCAAACTGGGCCAAACAGGAGGTTAAAGGCACTGACTCTCCAAGTCGGGAGAGTGTTAGTAAAGCATCTGGAATGTTTCACCCGAGTACCAGGGGACGAGAACTGAGACATATTGGATCACGTCTCCCGATCACACGGTTGATCATACTCTGGGTTCCACATGCATGCTTTAGCTGAAGGAAGAATCCCTTAAACCTGGAGAGTTGAGACCCGTGGAATGGGTACCATGCAATATGAATTCAAAGGGTCTTCTTTTGCTCACCGAACCTGTCCAATCCTATCACTGCTGCGTTTATGCCCGTGTACACATGCTTGATTCTCTTTCAGAGACATAGCAATCCATAGGTTTTAAGATACTTACTAGTCAGGTACATTTTTAGGCGTTTAATATGGGGTGTTGAGTCCATTTTGTTGAGCAAGGAGTAGCTCTTGTCTATTACATATTAGGCTTAAGGAACTTTATCTGTGCTCATTTCAATCTCTGGTTTTATGCAGCACCCCAACTCACCTTTCCCCTTAAGCAAGCATAAGTTGGTTTTCTAAATTTGAGACCGTGTTCTGTTTTGTAATCCAGGTCCTGTGTAGCCAAGTTTATATTCCATGTATTAGTGATATCTTATGATGTTTCTTTTTCTGTGTGACTTATTTCAGTTAGAATCATCATACCTGAATCCACTCATTATGCTGCTATGGGCCTGATGACATAGATTTCATTGCTGAGTGATATTGCATTGTACGTAAGTACCACAACTTCTTTATCCATTTTTCACTTTCTGCGAAATTGAACTTGTACCGTAAATGAGGTTCTTGTCAACAGAGCCATCCAAACCTTGGGGTGGCTGTGTCTTTTTGATTTAATTTCCCTAAGCTATACGACCATAAGTGGAAGTGCCCTAGGCTCTGTTGCTTTGTTTTTTATATGTTTCAGGAAACACCATACACTTCTCCCGAGTGGCTGTTGGCAATTTATATCCCGCCCATCAGCATAACAAGGCTCCCAGTTCTCCATGGCCTGTCCTGCCTTTCTGGATTTTACACTTTTTTCAGATGGCCCTTTTGACCAGGGGGAAGTGAGACTTCATTGTAGTGCAGATTTCCTTTGCAAGCTTGCTTGGTTGGCCAAAAAGGGCGTATGAGTTTTTTCCTGAATATATTCAGGAAAAAACGCATACGCCCTTTTTGGCCAAGTGCATCATTGTCGACGTTCTGCCTCTTTTCCTATGCTTTAAATGCAATTCCAGTCTACCTCCTGAAATTGGTTTCCTGCAATTCTGCCCCGCTTTCAAGTCCTCTTTTCAGGCTTCCTTCAGTATATTTTTGGACGATAGCTGTCATTTATAACTCTGCAGGTTTGTGAATAACAGTGCCCCTGAGCTCCTTTCTTCAACTCGCTTTCTTGTGAGCTGGCCGCAACACCGCAGGATTGCTTCAGGCCATAATCTTGTTCTGGAACGGCAGGCTGAGCCTTTGGTTAATTCCTCTTCTTGGTGGGAAATGAGAGTTAAATTTGCCCGTCCAGACACCTCCAGCTAGTCTCTCATTGGTTCTCCGTATTCCTGTTCATCTTCCTCAGAAATTGCAAATTGGGACAAACAGGAGGTTAAAGGCACTGACTCTCCAAGTTGGGAGAATGTTAGTAAAGCGTCTGCAATGTTGCACCCGAGTACCAGGGGTCAAAACCTGAGACATATTGGAACACATCTCCCGATCACACGGTTGATCATACTGTGGGTTCCACATGCATGTTTTAGCTGAAGGAAGAATCCCTTAAACCAGGAGAGTTGAGACCCGTTGAATGGGTACCATGCAATATGACTTCAAAGGGTTTTGTTTGCTCACCGAACCTCTCCAATCCTATCACTGCTGCGTTTATGCCCCTGTACACACGCTTGATTCTCTTTCGGAGACATAGCAATCCATAGGTTTTAAGATACTTACTAGTCAGGTACATTCTTAGGCGTTTAGTATGGGGTGTTGAGTCCATTTCTTTGAGCAAGGAGTAGCTCTTGTCTATTACATATTTGGCTTAAGCAAATTTATCTGTGCTCATTTCAATCTCTGGTTTTATGCAGCACCCCAACTCACCTTTCCCCTTAAGCAAGCATAAGTTGGTTTTCTAAATTTGAGACGCTCTTCTGTTTTGTAATCCAGTTCCTGTGTAGCCAAGTTTACATTCCGTGTATTAGTGATATCTTATGAAGTTTCTTTTTCTGTGTGACTTATTTCAGTTAGAATCATCATACCTGAATCCACTCATTATGCTGCTACGGGCCTGATGACGTTGATTTCATTGCTGAGTGATATTGCATTGTACGTAAGTACCACAACTTCTTTATCCATTTTTCGCTTTCTGCGATATTGAACTTGTCCCGTAAATGAGGTTCTTGTTAACAGAGCCGTCCCAAACTTTGGGGTGGCTGTGTCTTTTTGATTTTAATTTCCCTAAGCTATAGGACCATAAGTGGAAGTGCCCTACGCTCTGTTGCTTTGTTTTTTAGATGTTTCAGGAAACACTACACACTTCTCCCGAGTGGCTGTTGGCAATTTACATCCCACCCATCAGCATAACAAGTCTTCCAGTTCTCCATGGCCTGTCCTGCCTTTCTGGATTTTACACTTTTTTCAGATGGCCCTTTTGACGGGGGGGAAGTGAGACTTCATTGTAGTGCAGATTTCCTTTGCAAGCTTGCTTTGTTGTCCAAAAAGGGCGTATGCGTTTTTTCCTGAATATATTCAGGAAAAAACGCATACGCCCTTTTTGGCCAAGTGCATCATTGTCGATGTTCTGCCTCTTTTCCTATGCTTTAAATGCAATTCCAGTCTACCTCCTGAAATCGGTTTCCTGCAATTCTGCCCCGCATTCAAGTCCTCTTGGCAGCCTTACTTCAGTATATTTTTGGATGATAGCTGTCATTTATAACTCTGCAGGTTTGTGAATTACAGTGCCCCTGAGCTCCTGTCTTCAACTCACTTTCTTGTGAGCTGGCCGCAACACCGCAGGATTGCTTCAAGCCCTAATCTGCTTCCGGCACGGCACGCTGAGCCTTTGCTTAATTCCTCTTCCTGGTGGGAAATGAGAGTCAAATTTGCCCGTCCATACATCTCCAGCTAGTCTCTCATTGGTTCCACCTATTCGTGTTCATCTTCTGCAGAAATTGCAAACTGGACCAAACAGGAGGTTAAAGGCACTGACTCTCCAAGTCGGGAGAGTGTTAGTAAAGCGTCTGGAATGTTGCACCCGAGTACCAGGGGACGAGAACTGAGACATATTTCAACACGTCTCCCGATCACACGGTTGATCATACTCTGGGTTCCACATGCATGCTTTAGCTGAAGGAAGAATCCCTTAAATCTGGAGAGTTGAGACCCGTGGAATGGGTACCATGCAATATGACTTCAAAGGGTCTTCATTTGCTCACCGAACCTCTCCAATCCTATCACTGCTGTGTTTATGCCCCTGTACACACGCTTGATTCTCTTTCAGAGACATAGAAAACCATACGTTTTAAGATACTTACTAGTCAGATACATTCTTAGGCGTTTAATATGGGGTGTTGAGTCCATTTCGTTGAGCAAGGAGTACCTCTTGTCTATTACATATTTGGCTTCAGGAACTTTATCTGTGCTCATTTCAACCTCTGCTTTTATGCAGCACCCCAACTCACCTTTCCCCTTAAGAAAGTATAAGTTGGTTTTCTAAATTTGAGACGCTCTTCTGTTTTGTAATCCAGGTCCTGTGTAGCCAAGTTTACATTCCGTGTATTAGTGATATCTTATGATGTTTCTTTTTCTGTGTGACTTATTTCAGTTAGAATCATCATACCTGAATCCACTCATTATGCTGCTACGGGCCTGATGACATAGATTTCATTGCTGAGTGATATTGCATTGTACGTAAGTACCACAACTTCTTTATCCATTTTTCACTTTCTGCGAAATTGAAATTGTACCGTAAAGGAGGTTCTTGTAAACAGAGCCATCCAAACCTTGGGGTGGCTGTGTCTTTTTGATTTAATTTCCCTAAGCTATAGGGCCATAAGTGGAAGTGCCCTAGGCTCTGTTGCTTTGTTTTTTATATGTTTCAGGAAACACCATACACTTCTCCCGAGTGGCTGTTGGCAATTTACATCCCGCCCATCAGCATAACAAGGCTCCCAGTTCTCCATGGCCTGTCCTGCCTTTCTGGATTTTACACTTTTTTCAGATGGCCCTTTTGACCAGGGGGAAGTGAGACTTCATTGTAGTGCAGATTTCCTTTGCAAGCTTGCTTGGTTGGTCAAAAAGGGTGTATGCGTTTTTTCCTGAATATATTCAGGAAAAAACGCATACGCCCTTTTTGGCCAAGTGCATCATTGTCGACGTTCTGCCTCTTTTCCTATGCTTTAAATGCAATTCCAGTCTACCTCCTGAAATTGGTTTCCTGCAATTCTGCCCCGCTTTCAAGTCCTCTTTTCAGGCATCCTTCAGTATATTTTTGGACGATAGCTGTCATTTATAACTCTGCAGTTTTGTGAATTACAGTGCCCCTGAGCTCCTTTCTTCAACTCGCTTTCTTGTGAGCTGGCCGCAACACCGCAGGATTGCTTCAGGCCATAATCTTGTTCTGGAACGGCAGGCTGAGCCTTTGGTTAATTCCTCTTCTTGGTGGGAAATGAGAGTTAAATTTGCCCGTCCAGACACCTCCAGCTAGTCTCTCATTGGTTCTCCGTATTCCTGTTCATCTTCCTCAGAAATTGCAAATTGGGACAAACAGGAGGTTAAAGGCACTGACTCTCCAAGTTGGGAGAATGTTAGTAAAGCGTCTGCAATGTTGCACCCGAGTACCAGGGGTCAAAACCTGAGACATATTGGAACACGTCTCCCGATCACACGGTTGATCATACTCTGGGTTCCACATGCATGTTTTAGCTGAAGGAAGAATCCCTTAAACCAGGAGAGTTGAGACCCGTTGAATGGGTACCATGCAATATGACTTCAAAGGGTCTTCATTTGCTCACCGAACCTCTCCAATCCTATCACTGCTGCATTTATGCCCCTGTACACACGCTTGATTCTCTTTCGGAGACATAGCAATCCATAGGTTTTAAGATACTTACTAGTCAGGTACATTCTAAGGCATTTAATATGGGGTGTTGAGTCCATTTCGTTGAGCAAGGAGTAGCTCTTGTCTGTTACATATTTGGCTTAAGGAAATTTATCTGTGCTCATTTCAATATCTGGTATTATGCAGCACCCCAACTCACCTTTCCCCTTAAGCAAGCATAAGTTGGTTTTCTACATTTGAGACCCTGTACTGTTTTGTAATCCAGTTCCTGTGTAACCATGTTTACATTCAGTGTATTAGTGATATCTTATGATGTTTCTTTTTCTGTGTGACTTATTTCAGTTAGAATCATCATACCTGAATCCACTCTAGGCTGCTACTGACCTGATGACATAGATTTCATTGCTGAGTGATATTGCATTGTACGTAAGTACCACACCTTCTTTATCCATTTTTCGCTTTCTGCGATATTGAACTTGTACCGTAAATGCGGTTCTTGTAAACAGAGCCGTCCCAAACTTTGGGGTGGCTGTGTCTTTTTGATTTTAATTTCCCTAAGCTACAGGATCATAAGTGGAAGTGCCCTAGGCTCTGTTGCTTTGTTTTTTAGATGTTTCAGGAAACACCATACACTTCTCCCGAGTGGCTGTTGGCAATTTACATCCCGCCCATCAGCATAACAAGGCTCCCAGTTCTCCATGGCCTGTCCTGCCTTTCTTGATTTTACACTTTTTTCAGATGGCCCTTTTGACCAGGGTGAAGTGAGACTTCATTGTAGTGCAGATTTCCTTTGCAAGCTTGCTTGGTTGGCCAAAAAGGGCGTATGCGTTTTTTCCTGAATATATTCAGGAAAAAACGCATACGCCCTTTTTGGCCAAGTGCATCATTGTGGACGTTCTGCCTCTTTTCCTATGCTTTAAATGCAATTCCAGTCTACCTCCTGAAATCGGTTTCCTGCAATTCTGCCCCGCTTTCAAGTCCTCTTGGCAGACTTACTTCAGTATATTTTTGGACGATAGCTGTCATTTATAACTCTGCAGGTTTGTGAATTACAGTGCCCCTGAGCTCCTTTCTTCAACTCGCTTTCTTGTGAGCTGGCCGCAACACCGCAGGATTGCTTCAGGCCCTAATCTGGTTCCGGCACGGCACGCTGAGCCTTTGCTTAATTCCTCTTCCTGGTGGGAAATGAGAGTTAAATTTGCCCGTCCAGAAACCTCCAGCTAGTCTCTCATTGGTTCTCCCTATTCCTGTTCATCTTCCGCAGAAATTGCAAACTGGGCCAAACAGGAGGTTAAAGGCACTGACTCTCCAAGTCGGGAGAGTGTTAGTAAAGCGTCTGGAATGTTGCACCCGAGTACCAGGGGACGGAACTGAGACATTGGAAAACGTCTCCCGATCACACGGTTGATCATACTGTGGGTTCCACATGCATGTTTTAGCTGAAGGAAGAATCCCTTAAACCTGGAGAGTTGAGACCCGTGGAATGGGTACCATGCAATATGACTTCAAAGGGTCTTCATTTTCTCACCGAACCTCTCCAATCCTATCACTGCTGCGTTTATACCCCTGTACACACGCTTGATTCTCTTTCGCAGACATAGCAATCCATAAGTTTTATGATACTTACTAGTCAGGTACATTCTCAGGCGTTTAATATGGGGTGTTGAGTACATTTCGTTGAGCAAGGAGTAGCTCTTGTCTATTCCATATTTGGCTTAAGGAACTTTATCTGTGCTCATTTCAATCTCTGGTTTTATGCAGCACCCCAACTCACCTTTCCCCTTAAGCAAGCATAAGTTGGTTTTCTAAATTTGAGACCCTGTTCTGTTTTGTAATCCAGTTCCTGTGTAGCCAAGTTTACATTCCGTGTATTAGTGATATCTTATGATGTTTCTTTTTCTGTGTGACTTATTTCAGTTAGAATCATCATACCTGAATCCACTCATTATGCTGCTATGGGCCTGATGACATAGATTTCATTGCTGAGTGATATTGTATTGTACGTAAGTACCACAACTTCTTTATACATTTTTCACTGTCTGCGATATTGAACTTGTACCATAAACGAGGTTCTTGTAAACAGAGCCATCCGAAACTTTTGGGTGGCTGTGTCTTTTTGATTTTAATTTCCCTAAGCTATAGGACCATAAGTGGAAGTGCCCTAGGCTCTGTTCCTCTGTTTTTTAGATGTTTCAGGAAACACCATACACTTCTCCCGAGTGGCTGTTGGCAATTTACATCCCGCCCATCAGCATAACAAGGCTCCCAGTTCTCCATGACCTGTCCTGCCTTTCTGGATTTTACACTTTTTTCAGATGGCCCTTTTGACCGGGGAGAAGTGAGACTTCATTGTAGTGCAGATTTCCTTTGCAAGCTTGTTTGGTTGGCCAAAAAGGACCTATGCCTTTTTTCCTGAATATATTCAGGAAAAAACGAATACGCCCTTTTTGGCCAAGTGCATCATTGTCGACATTCTTCCTCTTTTCCTATGCTTTAAATGCAATTCCAGTCTACCTCCTGAAATCGGTTTCGTGCAATTCTGCCCCGCTTTCAAGTCCTCTTGGCAGCCTTACTTCAGTATATTTTTGGACGATAGCTGTCATTTATAACTCTGCAGGTTTGTGAATTACAGTGCCCCTGAGCTCCTTTCTTCAACTCGCTTTCTTGTGAGCTGGCCGCAACACCACAGGATTGCTTCAGGCCCTAATCTGGTTCCGGCACGGCACGCTGAGCCTTTGCTTAATTCGTCTTCCTGGTGGGAAATGAGAGTTAAATTTGCCCGTCCAGACACCTCCAGCTAGTCTCTCATTGGTTCTCCCTATTCCTGTTCATCTTCCGCAGAAATTGCAAACTGGGCCAAACAGGAGGTTAAAGGAACTGACTGTCCAAGTCGGGAGAGTGTTAGTAAAGCGTATGGAATGTTGCACCTGAGTACCAGGGGTGAGAACTGAGACATATTGGAACATGTCTCCCAATCTAACGGTTGATCATACTCTGAGTTCCACATGCATGTTTTAGCTGAAGGAAGAATCCCTTAAACCTGGAGAGTTGAGACCCGTGGAATGGGTACCATGCAATATGACTTCAAAGGGTCTTTGTTTGCTCACCGAACCTCTCCAATCCTATCACTGCTGCGTTTATGCCCCGGTACACATGCTTGATTCTCTTTCAGAGACATAGCAATCCATAGGTTTTAAGATACTTACTAGTCAGGTACATTCTTAGACGTTTAATATGGGGTGTTGAGTCCATTTCGTTGAACAAGGAGTAGCTCTTGTCTATTATATATTTGGCTTAAGGAACTTTATCTGTGCTCATTTCAATCTCTGATTTTATGCAGCACCCCATCTCACCTTTCCCCTTAAGCAAGCATAAGTTGGTTTTCTAAATTTGAGACCCTGTTCTGTTTTGTAATCCAGTTCCTCTGTAGCCAAGTTTACATTCCATGTATTAGTGATATCTTATGATGTTTCTTTTTCTGTGTGACTTATTTCAGTTAGAATCATCATACCTGAATCCACTCATTATGCTGCTACGGGCCTGATGACATAGATTTCATTGCTGAGTGATATTGCATTGTACGTAAGTACCACAACTTCTTTATCTATTTTTCACTTTCTGCGATATTGAACTTGTACCATAAACGAGGTTCTTGTAAACAGAGCCATCCGAAACTTTTGGGTGGCTGTGTCTTTTTGATTTTAATTTCCCTAAGCTATAGGACCATAAGTGGAAGTGCCCTAGGCTCTGTTCCTCTGTTTTTTAGATGTTTCAGGAAACACCATACACTTCTCCCGAGTGGCTGTTGGCAATTTACATCCCGCCCATCAGCATAACAAGGCTCCCAGTTCTCCATGACCTGTCCTGCCTTTCTGGATTTTACACTTTTTTTCAGATGGCCCTTTTGACCGGGGAGAAGTGAGACTTCATTGTAGTGCAGATTTCCTTTGCAAGCTTGTTTGGTTGGCCAAAAAGGACCTATGCCTTTTTTCCTGAATATATTCAGGAAAAAACGAATACGCCCTTTTTGGCCAAGTGCATCATTGTCGACATTCTTCCTCTTTTCCTATGCTTTAAATGCAATTCCAGTCTACCTCCTGAAATCGGTTTCGTGCAATTCTGCCCCGCTTTCAAGTCCTCTTGGCAGCCTTACTTCAGTATATTTTTGGACGATAGCTGTCATTTATAACTCTGCAGGTTTGTGAATTACAGTGCCCCTGAGCTCCTTTCTTCAACTCGCTTTCTTGTGAGCTGGCCGCAACACCGCAGGATTGCTTCAGGCCCTAATCTGGTTCCGGCACGGCACGCTGAGCCTTTGCTTAATTCCTCTTCCTGGTGGAAAATGAGAGTTAAATTTGCCCGTCCAGACACCTCCAGCTAGTCTCTCATTGGTTCTCCCTATTCCTGTTCATCTTCCGCAGAAATTGCAAACTGGGCCAAACAGGAGGTTAAAGGAACTGACTGTCCAAGTCGGGAGAGTGTTAGTAAAGCGTATGGAATGTTGCACCTGAGTACCAGGGGCGAGAACTGAGACATATTGGAACATGTCTCCCAATCTAATGGTTGATCATACTCTGAGTTCCACATGCATGTTTTAGCTGAAGGAAGAATCCCTTAAACCTGGAGAGTTGAGACCCGTGAAATGAGTACCATGCAATATGACTTCAAAGGGTCTTTGTTTGCTCACCGAACCTCTCCAATCCTATCACTGCTGCGTTTATGCCCCGGTACACATGCTTGATTCTCTTTCAGAGACATAGCAATCCATAGGTTTTAAGATACTTACTAGTCAGGTACATTCTTAGACGTTTAATATGGGGTGTTGAGTCCATTTCGTTGAACAAGGAGTAGCTCTTGTCTATTACATATTTGGCTTAAGGAACTTTATCTGTGCTCATTTCAATCTCTGGTTTTATGCAGCACCCCAACTCACCTTTCCCCTTAAGCAAGCATAAGTTGGTTTTCTAAATTTGAGCCCTGTTCTCTTTTGTAATCCAGTTCCTCTGTAGCCAAGTTTTCATTCCGTGTATTAGTGATATCTTATAATGTTTCCTTTTCTGTGTGACTTATTTCAGTTAGAATCATCATACCTGAATCCACTCATTATGCTCTTACGGGCCTGATGACATAGATTTCATTGCTGAGTGATATTGAATTGTACGTAAGTACCACAACGTCTTTATCCATTTTTCGCTTTCTGCGATATTGAACTTGTACTGTAAAGGAGGTTCTTGTAAACACAGCCATCCCAAACTTTGGGTTGGCTGTGTCTTTTTGATTTTAATTTCCCTAAGCTATAGGACCATAAGTGGAAGTGCCCTAGGCTCTGTTGCTTTGTTTTTTAGATGTTTCAGGAAACACCATACACTTCTCCAGAGTGGCTGTTGGCAATTTACATCCCGCCCATCAGCATAAAAAGGCTCCCAGTTCTCCATGGCCTGTCCTGCCTTTCTGGATTTTACACTTTTTTCAGATGGCCCTTTTGACCGGGGGGAAGTGAGACTTCATTGTAGTGCAGATTTCCTTTGCAAGCTTGCTTGGTTGGCCAAAAAGGGCGTATGCGTTTTTTCCTGAATATATTCAGGAAAAAACGCATACGCCCTTTTTGGCCAAGTGCATCATTTTCTACGTTCTGCCTCTTTTCCTATGGTTTAAATGCAATTCCAGTCCACCTCCTGAAATCGGATTCCTGCCATTCTGCCCCGCTTTCTAGTCCTCTTGGCAGCCTTACTTCAGTATATTTTTGGAGGATAGCTGTCATTTATAACTCTGCAGTTTTGTGAATTACAGTGCCCCTGAGCTCCTTTCTTCAACTCGCTTTCTTGTGAGCTGTCTGCAACACCGCAGGATTGATTCAGACCCTAATCTGGTTCCAGCACGGCACGCTGAGCCTTTGGATAATTCCTCTTCCTGGTGGGAAATGAGAGTTAAATTTGCCCGTCCAGACACCTCCAGCTAGTCTCTCATCGGTTCTCCCTATTCCTGTTCATCTTTTGCAGAAATTGCAAACTGGGCCAAACAGGAGGTTAAAGGCACTGACTCTCCAAGTCGGCAGAGTGTTAGTAACGCATCTGGAATGTTGCACCCGAGTACCAGGGTATGAGAACTGAGACATATTGGAACATGACTGACGATCACACGGATGATCATAGTCTGGGTTCCAAATGCATGTTTAGCTGAAGGAAGAATCCCTTAAACCTGGAGAGTTGAGACCCGTGGAATGGGTACCATGCAATATGACTTCAAATGGTCTTCATTTGCTCACCGAACCTCTCCAATCCTATCACTGCTGCGTTTATGCCCCTGTACACATGCTTGATTCTCTTTCGGAGACATAGCGATCCATAGGTTTTAAGATACTTACTAGTCAGGTACATTATTAGGCGTTTAATATGGGGTTTTGAGTCCATTTCGTTGAGCAAGGTGTAGCTCTTGTCTATTCCATATTTGGCTTAAGGAACTTTATCTGTGCTCATTTCAATCTCTGGTTTTATGCAGCACCCCAACTCACCTTTCCACTTAAACAAGCATAAGTTGGTTTTCTAAATTTGGGACCATGTTCTGTTTTGTAATCCAGTTCCTGTGTAGCCAAGTTTACATTCCGTGTATTAGTGATATCTTATGATGTTTCTTTTTCTGTGTGACTTATTTCAGTTAGAATCATCATACCTGAATCAACTCATTATGCTGCTATGGGCCAGATGACATAGATTTCATTGCTGAGTGATATTGCATTGTACGTAAGTACCACAACTTCTTTATCCATTTTTCACTTTCTGCGATACTGAACATGTACCGTAAACGAGGTTCTTGTAAACAGAGCCGTCCCAAACTTTGGGGTGGCTGTGTCTTTTTGATTTTAATTTCCCTAAGCTATAGGACCATAAGTGGAAGTGCCCTAGGCTCTGTTGCTTTGTTTTTTAGATGTTTCAGGAAACACCATACAATTTTCCCGAGTGGCTGTTGGCAATTTACATCCCGCCCATCAGCATAACAAGGCTCCCAGTTCTCCATGGCCTGTCCTGCCTTTCTGGATTTTACACTTTTTTCAGATGGCCCTTTTGACAGGGGGGAAGTGAGACTTCATTGTAGTGCAGATTTCCTTTGCAAGCTTGCTTGGTTGGCCAAAAAGGGCATATGCGTTTTTTCCTGAATATATTCAGGAAAAAACGCATATGCCCTTTTTGGCTAAGTGCATCATTGTGGACGTTCTGCCTCTTTTCCTATGCTTTAAATGCAATTCTAGTCTACCTCCTGAAATTGGTTTCCTGCAATTCAGCCCTGCTTTCAAGTACTCTTGGCAGGCTTACTTCAGTATATTTTTGGACGATAGCTGTCATTTATAACTCTGCACGTTTGTGAATTACAGTGCCCCTGAGCTCCTTTTTTCAACTCGCTTTCTTGTGAGCTGGCCGCAACACCGCAGGATTGCTTCAGGCCCTAATCTGGTTCCGGCACGGCACGCTGAGCCTTTGGTTAATTCCTCTTCCTGGTGGGAAATGAGAGTTAAATTTGCCCGTCCAGACACCTCCAGCTAGTCTCTCATTGGTTCTCCCTATTCCTGTTCATCTTCCGCAGAAATTGCAAACTGGGCCAAACAGGAGGTTAAAGGCACTGACTCTCCAAGTCGGGAGAGTGTTAGTAAAGCATCTGGAATGTTGCACCCGAGTACCAGGGGAGGAAAACTGAGACATATTTGAACAAGTCTCCCGATCACACACTTGATCATACTCTGGGTTCCACATGCATGTTTTAGCTGAAGGAAGAATCCCTTAAACCAGGAGAGTTGAGACCCGTGGAATGGGTACCATGCAATATGACTTCAAAGGGTCTTCGTTTGCTCACCGAACCTCTACAATCCTATCACTGCTGTGTTTATGCCCCTGTACACATGCTTGATTCTCTTTTGGAGACATAGCAATCCATAGGTTTTAAGATACTTACTAGTCAGGTACATTCTTAGGCGTTTAATATGGGATGTTGAGTCCATTTCGTTGAGCAAGGAGTAGCTCTTGTTTATTACATATTTGGCTTAAGGAACTTTATCTGTGCTCATTTCAATCTCTGGTTTTATGGAGCACCCAAACTCACCTTTCCCCTTAAGCAAGCATAAGTTTGTTTTCTAAATTTGAGACCCTGTTCTGTTTTGTAATCCAGTTCCTTTGTAGCCAAGTTTACATTCCGTGTATTAGTGATATCTTATGATGTTTCTTTTTCTGTGTGGCTTATTTCAGTTAGAATCATCATACCTGAATCCACTCATTATTATGCTACGGGCCTGATGACATAGATGTCATTGCTGAGTGATATTGCATTGTACGTAAGTACCACAACTTCTTTATCCATTTTTCGCTTTCTGCGATATTGAACTTGTACCGTAAACGAGGTTCTTGTAAACAGAGCTGTCCCAAACTTTGGGGTGGCTGTGTCTTTTGGATTTTAATTTCCCTAAGCTATAGGACCATAAGTGGAAGTGCCCTAGGCTGTGTTGCTTTGTTTTTTAGATGTTTCAGGAAACACCATACAGTTCTCCCAAGTGGCTGTTGGCAATTTACATCCCGCCCATCAGCATAACAAGGCTCCCAGTTCTCCATGGCCTGTCCTGCCTTTCTGGATTTTACACTTTTTTCAGATGGCCCTTTTGACCGGGCGGAAGTGAGACTTCATTGTAGTGCAGATTTCCTTTGCAAGCTTGCTTGGTTGGCCAAAAAGTGCGTATGCGTTTTTTCCTGAATATATTCAGGAAAAAACGCATACGCCCTTTTTGGCCAAGTGCATCATTGTCGACCTTCTGCCTCTTTTCCTATGCTTTAAATGCAATTCCAGTCTACCTCCTGAAATCGGTTTCCTGCAATTCTGCCCCGCTTTCAAGTCCTCTTGGCAGACTTACTTCAGTATATTTTTGGACGATAGCTGTCATTTATAACTCTGCAGGTTTGTGAATTACAGTGCCCCTGAGCTCCTTTCTTCAACTCGCTTTCTTGTGAGCTGGCCGCAACACCGCAGGATTGCTTCAGGCCCTAATCTGGTTCCGGCATGGCACGCTGAGCCTTTGCTTAATTCCTCTTCCTGGTGGGAAATGAGAGTTAAATTTGCCCGTCCAGACACCTCCAGCTAGTCTCTCATTGGTTCTCCCTATTCCTGTTCATCTTCCGTGGAATTTGCAAACTGGGCCAAACAGGAGGTTAAAGGCACTGACTCTCCAAGTCGGGAGAGTGTTAGTAAAGCATCTGGAATGTTGCACCCGAGTACCAGGGGACGAGAACTGAGACATATTTCAACACGTCTCCCGATCACACGGTTGATCATACTCTGGGTTCCACATGCATGTCTTAGCTGAAGGAAGAATCCCTTAAACCTGGAGAGTTGAGACCCGTGGAATGGGTACCATGCAATATGACTTCAAAGGGTCTTCATTTTCTCACCGAACCTCTCCAATCCTATCACTGCTGCATTTTTGCCCCTGTACTCACGATTGATTCACTTTCAGAGACATAGCAATCCATAGGTTTTAAGATACTTACTAGTCAGATACATTCTTAGGCGTTTAATATGGGGTTTTCAGTCCATTTCGTTGAGCAAGGAGTAGCTCTTGTCTATTACATATTTGGCTTAAGGAACTTTATCTGTGCTCATTTCAATCTCTGGTTTTATGCAGCACCCCAACTCACCTTTCCCCTTAAGCAAGCATAAGTTGATTTTCTAAATTTGGGACCATGTTCTGTTTGAAATTCAGTTCCTGTGTAGCCAAGTTTACATTCCTTGTATTAGTGATATCTTATGATGTTTCTGTTTCTGTGTGACTTATTTCAGTTAGAATCATCATACCTGAATCCACTCATTATGCTGCTATGGGCCTGATGACATAGATGTCATTGCTGAGTGATATTGCATTGTACGTAAGTACCACAACTTCTTTATCCATTTTTCGCTTTATGCGATATTGAACTTGTACCATAAACGAGTTTCTTGTAAACAGAGCCATCCCAAACTTTGGGGTGGCTGTGTCTTTTTGATTTTAATTTCCCTAAGCTATAGGACCATAAGTGGAAGTGCCCTAGGCTCTGTTGCTTTGTTTTTTAGACGTTTCAGGAAACACCATACACTTCTCCCGAGTGGCTGTTGGCAATTTACATCCCGCCCATCAGCATAACAAGGCTCCCAGTTCTCCATGGCCTGTCCTGCCTTTCTGGATTTTACACTTTTTTCAGATGGCCCTTTTGACGGGGGGGAAGTGAGACTTCATTGTAGTGCAGATTTCCTTTGCAAGCTTGCTTGGTTGGCCAAAAAGGGCGTATGCGTTTTTTCCTGAATATATTCAGGAAAAAACGCATACGCCCTTTTTGGCCAAGTGCATCATTGTCGACCTTCTGCCTCTTTTCCTATGCTTTAAATGCAATTCCAGTCTACCTCCTGAAATCGGTTTCCTGCAATTCTGCCCGGCTTTCAAGTCCTCTTGGCAGCCTTACTTCAGTATATTTTTGGATGATAGCTGTCATTTATAACTCTGCAGGTTTGTGAATTACAGTGCCCCTGAGCTCCTTTCTTCAACTCGCTTTCTTGTGAGCTGGCCGCAACACCGCAGGATTGCTTCAGGCCCTAATCTGGTTCCAGCATGGCACGCTGAGCCTTTGGTTAATTCCTCTTCCTGGTGGGAAATGAGAGTTAAATTTTCCCGTCCAGACACCTCCAGCTAGTCTCTCATTGGTTCTCCCTATTCCTGTTCATCTTCCGCGGAATTTGCAAACTGGGCCAAACAGGAGGTTAAAGGCACTGACTCTCCAAGTCGGGAGAGTGTTAGTAAAGCATCTGGAATGTTGCACCCGAGTACCAGGGGACGAGAACTGAGACATATTTCAACACGTCTCCCGATCACACGGTTGATCATACTCTGGGTTCCACATGCATGTTTTAGCTGAAGGAAGAATCCCTTAAACCTGGAGAGTTGAGACCCGTGGAATGGGTACCATGCAATATGACTTCAAAGGGTCTTCATTTGCTCACCAAAACTCTCCAATCCTATCACTGCTGCGTTTTTGCCCCTGTACTCACGATTGATTCACTTTCAGAGACATAGCAATCCATAGGTTTTAACATACTTACTAGTCAGGTACATTATTAGGCGTTTAATATGGGGTTTTGAGTCCATTTCGTTGAGCAAGGAGTAGCTCTTGTCTATTACATATTTGGCTTAAGGAACTTTATCTGTGCTCATTTCAATCTCTGGTTTTATGCAGCACCCCAACTCACCTTTCCCCTTAAGCAAGCATAAGTTGATTTTCTAAATTTGGGACCATGTTCTGTTTTGAAATTCAGTTCCTGTGTAGCGAAGTTTACATTCCGTGTATTAGTGATATCTTATGATGTTTCTTTTTCTGTGTGACTTATTTCAGTTAGAATCATCATACCTGAATCCACTCATTATGCTGCTATGGGCCTGATGACATAGATGTCATTGCTGAGTGATATTGCATTGTACGTAAGTACCACAACTTCTTTATCCATTTTTCGCTTTATGCGATATTGAACTTGTACCATAAAGGAGTTTCTTGTAAACAGAGCCATCCCAAACTTTGGGGTGGCTGTGTCTTTTTGATTTTAATTTCCCTAAGCTATAGGACCATAAGTGGAAGTGCCCTAGGCTCTGTTGCTTTGTTTTTTAGATGTTTCAGGAAACACCATACACTTCTCCCGAGTGGCTGTTGGCAATTTACATCCCGCCCATCAGCATAACAATGCTCCCAGTTCTCCATGGCCTGTCCTGCCTTTCTAGATTTTACACTTTTTTCAGATGGCCCTTTTGACGGGGGGGAAGTGAGACTTCATTGTAGTGCAGATTTCCTTTGCAAGCTTGCTTGGTTGGCCGAAAAGTGTGTATGCGTTTTTTCCTGAATATATTCAGGAAAAAACGCATACGCCCTTTTTGGCCAAGTGCATCATTGTCGACCTTCTGCCTCTTTTCCTATGCTTTAAATGCAATTCCAGTCTACCTCCTGAAATCGGTTTCCTGCAATTCTGCCCGGCTTTCAAGTCCTCTTGGCAGCCTTACTTTAATATATTTTTGGATGATAGCTGTCATTTATAACTCTGCAGGTTTGTGAATTACAGTGCCCCTGAGCTCCTTTCTTCAACTCGCTTTCTTGTGAGCTGGCCGCAACACCGCAGGATTGCTTCAGGCCCTAATCTGGTTCCGGCATGGCACGCTGAGCCTTTGGTTAATTCCTCTTCCTGGTGGGAAATGAGAGTTAAATTTTCCCGTCCAGACACCTCCAGCTAGTCTCTCATTGGTTCTCCCTATTCCTGTTCATCTTCCGTGGAATTTGCAAACTGGGCCAAACAGGAGGTTAAAGGCACTGACTCTCCAAGTCGGGAGAGTGTTAGTAAAGCATCTGGAATGTTGCACCCGAGTACCAGGGGACGAGAACTGAGACATATTTCAACACGTCTCCCGATCACACGGTTGATCATACTCTGGGTTCCACATGCATGTCTTAGCTGAAGGAAGAATCCCTTAAACCTGGAGAGTTGAGACCCGTGGAATGGGTACCATGCAATATGACTTCAAAGGGTCTTCATTTGCTCACCAAAACTCTCCAATCCTATCACTGCTGCATTTTTGCCCCTGTACTCACGATTGATTCACTTTCAGAGACATAGCAATCCATAGGTTTTAAGATACTTACTAGTCAGATACATTCTTAGGCGTTTAATATGGGGTTTTGAGTCCATTTCGTTGAGCAAGGAGTAGCTCTTGTCTATTACATATTTGGCTTAAGGAACTTTATCTGTGCTCATTTCAATCTCTGGTTTTATGCAGCACCCCAACTCACCTTTCCCCTTAAACAAGCATAAGTTGATTTTCTAAATTTGGGACCATGTTCTGTTTTGAAATTCAGTTCCTGTGTAGCCAAGTTTACATTCCTTGTATTAGTGATATCTTATGATGTTTCTGTTTCTGTGTGACTTATTTCAGTTAGAATCATCATACCTGAATCCACTCATTATGCTGCTATGGGCCTGATGACATAGATGTCATTGCTGAGTGATATTGCATTGTACGTAAGTACCACAACTTCTTTATCCATTTTTCGCTTTATGCGATATTGAACTTGTACCGTAAACGAGTTTCTTGTAAACAGAGCCATCCCAAACTTTGGGGTGGCTGTGTCTTTTTGATTTTAATTTCCCTAAGCTATAGGACCATAAGTGGAAGTGCCCTAGGCTCTGTTGCTTTGTTTTTTAGACGTTTCAGCAAACACCATACACTTCTCCCGAGTGGCTGTTGGCAATTTACATCCCGCCCATCAGCATAACAAGGCTCCCAGTTCTCCATGGCCTGTCCTGCCTTTCTGGATTTTACACTTTTTTAGATGGCCCTTTTGACGGGGGGGAAGTGAGACTTCATTGTAGTGCAGATTTCCTTTGCAAGCTTGCTTGGTTGGCCAAAAAGGGCGTATGCGTTTTTTCCTGAATATATTCAGGAAAAAACGCATACGCCCTTTTTGGCCAAGTGCATCATTGTCGACCTTCTGCCTCTTTTCCTATGCTTTAAATGCAATTCCAGTCTACCTCCTGAAATCGGTTTCCTGCAATTCTGCCCGGCTTTCAAGTCCTCTTGGCAGCCTTACTTCAGTATATTTTTAGATGATAGCTGTCATTTATAACTCTGCAGGTTTGTGAATTACAGTGCCCCTGAGCTCCTTTCTTCAACTCGCTTTCTTGTGAGCTGGCCGCAACACCGCAGGATTGCTTCAGGCCCTAATCTGGTTCCGGCATGGCACGCTGAGCCTTTGGTTAATTCCTCTTCCTGCTGGGAAATGAGAGTTAAATTTTCCCGTCCAGACACCTCCAGCTAGTCTCTCATTGGTTCTCCCTATTCCTGTTCATCTTCCGCGGAATTTGCAAACTGGGCCAAACAGGAGGTTAAAGGCACTGACTCTCCAAGTCGGGAGAGTGTTAGTAAAGCATCTGGAATGTTGCACCCGAGTCCCAGGGGACGAGAACTGAGACATATTTCAACACGTCTCCCGATCACACGGTTGATCATACTCTGGGTTCCACATGCATGTTTTAGCTGAAGGAAGAATCCCTTAAACCTGGAGAGTTGAGACCCGTGGAATGGGTACCATGCAATATGACTTCAAAGGGTCTTCATTTGCTCACCAAAACTCTCCAATCCTATCACTGCTGCGTTTTTGCCCCTGTACTCACGATTGATTCACTTTCAGAGACATAGCAATCCATAGGTTTTAAGATACTTACTAGTCAGGTACATTATTAGGCGTTTAATATGGGGTTTTGAGTCCATTTCGTTGAGCAAGGAGTAGCTCTTGTCTATTACATATTTGGCTTAAGGAACTTTATCTGTGCTCATTTCAATCTCTGGTTTTATGCAGCACCCCAACTCACCTTTCCCCTTAAGCAAGCATAAGTTGATTTTCTAAATTTGGGACCATGTTCTGTTTTGAAATTCAGTTCCTGTGTAGCCAAGTTTACATTCCGTGTATTAGTGATATCTTATGATGTTTCTTTTTCTGTGTGACTTATTTCAGTTAGAATCATCATACCTGAATCCACTCATTATGCTGCTATGGGCCTGATGACATAGATGTCATTGCTGAGTGATATTGCATTGTACGTAAGTACCACAACTTCTTTATCCATTTTTCGCTTTATGCGATATTGAACTTGTACCGTAAACGAGTTTCTTGTAAACAGAGCCATCCCAAACTTTGGGGTGGCTGTGTCTTTTTGATTTTAATTTCCCTAAGCTATAGGACCATAAGTGGAAGTGCCCTAGGCTCTGTTGCTTTGTTTTTTAGACGTTTCAGGAAACACCATACACTTCTCCAGAGTGGCTGTTGGCAATTTACATCCCGCCCATCAGCATAACAAGGCTCCCAGTTCTCCATGGCCTGTCCTGCCTTTCTGGATTTTACACTTTTTTCAGATGGCCCTTTTGACCGGGGAGAAGTGAGACTTCATTGTAGTGCAGATTTCCTTTGCAAGCTTGTTTGGTTGGCCAAAAAGGACCTATGCCTTTTTTCCTGAATATATTCAGGAAAAAACGCATACGCCCTTTTTGGCCAAGTGCATCATTGTCGACCTTCTGCCTCTTTTCCTATGCTTTAAATGCAATTCCAGTCTACCTCCTGAAATCGGTTTCCTGCAATTCTGCCCTTCTTTCAAGTCCTCTTGGCAGCCTTACTTCAGTATATTTTTGGATGATAGCTGTCATTTATAACTCTGCAGGTTTGTGAATTACAGTGCCCCTGAGCTCCTTTCTTCAACTCGCTTTCTTGTGAGCTGGCCGCAACACCGCAGGATTGCTTCAGGCCCTAATCTCGTTCCGGCATGGCACGCTGAGCCTTTGGTTAATTCCTCTTCCTGGTGGGAAATGAGAGTTAAATTTTCCCGTCCAGACACCTCCAGCTAGTCTCTCATTGGTTCTCCCTATTCCTGTTCATCTTCCGCGGAATTTGCAAACTGAGCCAAACAGGAGGTTAAAGGCACTGACTCTCCAAGTCGGGAGAGTGTTAGTAAAGCATCTGGAATGTTGCACCCGAGTACCAGGGGACGAGAACTGAGACATATTTCAACACGTCTGCCAATCACACGGTTGATCATACTCTGGGTTCCACATGCATGTTTTAGCTGAAGGAAGAATCCCTTAAACCTGGAGAGTTGAGACTCGTGGAATGGGTACCATGCAATATGACTTCAAAGGGTCTTCATTTGCTCACCAAAACTCTCCAATCCTATCACTGCTGCGTTTTTGCCCCTGTACTCACGATTGATTCACTTTCAGAGACATAGCAATCCATAGGTTTTAAGATACTTACTAGTCAGGTACATTATTAGGCGTTTAATATGGGGTTTTGAGTCCATTTCGTTGAGCAAGGAGTAGCTCTTGTCTATTACATATTTGGCTTAAGGAACTTTATCTGTGCTCATTTCAATCTCTGGTTTTATGCAGCACCCCAACTCACCTTTCCCTTTAAGCAAGCATAAGTTGGTTTTCTAAATTTGGGACCATGTTCTGTTTTGAAATTCAGTTCCTGTGTAGCCAAGTTTACATTCCGTGTATTAGTGATATCTTATGATGTTTCTTTTTCTGTGTGACTTATTTCAGTTAGAATCATCATACCTGAATCCACTCATTATGCTGCTATGGGCCTGATGACATAGATGTCATTGCTGAGTGATATTGCATTGTACGTAAGTACCACAACTTCTTTATCCATTTTTCGCTTTATGCGATATTGAACTTGTACCGTAAACGAGTTTCTTGTAAACAGAGCCATCCCAAACTTTGGGGTGGCTGTGTCTTTTGGATTTTAATTTCCCTAAGCTGCAGGACCATAAGTGGAAGTGCCCTAGGCTCTGTTGCTTTGTTTTTTAGATGTTTCAGGAAACACCATACACTTCTCCCGAGTGGCTGTTGGCAATTTACATCCCGCCCATCAGCATAACAAGGCTCCCAGTTCTCCATGGCCTGTCCTGCCTTTCTGGATTTTACACTTTTTTCAGATGGCCCTTTTGACGGGGGGGAAGTGAGACTTCATTGTAGTGCAGATTTCCTTTGCAAGCTTGCTTGGTTGGCCAAAAAGGGCGTATGCGTTTTTTCCTGAATATATTCAGGAAAAAACGCATACGCCCTTTTTGGCCAAGTGCATCATTGTCGACCTTCTGCCTCTTTTCCTATGCTTTAAATGCAATTCCAGTCTACCTCCTGAAATCGGTTTCCTGCAATTCTGCACGGCTTTCAAGTCCTCTTGGCAGCCTTACTTCAGTATATTTTTGGATGACAGCTGTCATTTATAACTCTGCAGGTTTGTGAATTACAGTGCCCCGAGCTCCTTTCTTCAACTCGCTTTCTTGTGAGCTGGCCGCAACACCGCAGGATTGCTTCAGGCCCTAATCTGGTTCCGGCACGGCACGCTGAGCCTTTGGTTAATTCCTCTTCCTGGTGGGAAATGAGAGTTAAATTTTCCCGTCCAGACACCTCCAGCTAGTCTCTCATTGGTTCTCCCTATTCCTGTTCATCTTCCGCGGAATTTGCAAACTGGGCCAAACAGGAGGTTAAAGGCACTGACTCTCCAAGTCGGGAGAGTGTTAGTAAAGCATCTGGAATGTTGCACCCGAGTACCAGGGGACGAGAACTGAGACATATTTCAACACGTCTCCCGATCACACGGTTGATCATACTCTGGGTTCCACATGCATGTTTTAGCTGAAGGAAGAATCCCTTAAACCTGGAGAGTTGAGACCCGTGGAATGGGTACCATGCAATATGACTTCAAAGGGTCTTCATTTGCTCACCAAAACTCTCCAATCCTATCACTGCTGCGTTTTTGCCCCTGTACTCACGATTGATTCACTTTCAGAGACATAGCAATCCATAGGTTTTAAGATACTTACTAGTCAGGTACATTATTAGGCGTTTAATATGGGGTTTTGAGTCCATTTCGTTGAGCAAGGAGTAGCTCTTGTCTATTACATATTTGGCTTAAGGAACTTTATCTGTGCTCATTTCAATCTCTGGTTTATGCAGCACCCCAACTCACCTTTCCCCTTAAGCAAGCATAAGTTGATTTTCTAAATTTGGGACCATGTTCTGTTTTGAAATTCAGTTCTTGTGTAGCCAAGTTTACATTCCGTGTATTAGTGATATCTTATGATGTTTCTTTTTCTGTGTGACTTATTTCAGTTAGAATCATCATACCTGAATCCACTCATTATGCTGCTATGGGCCTGATGACATAGATGTCATTGCTGAGTGATATTGCATTGTACGTAAGTACCACAACTTCTTTATCCGTTTTTCGCTTTATGCGATATTGAACTTGTACCGTAAACGAGTTTCTTGTAAACAGAGCCATCCCAAACTTTGGGGTGGCTGTGTCTTTTTGATTTTAATTTCCCTAAGCTATAGGACCATAAGTGGAAGTGCCCTAGGCTCTGTTGCTTTGTTTTTTAGATGTTTCAGGAAACACCATACACTTCTCCAGAGTGGCTGTTGGAAATTTACATCCCGCCCATCAGCATAAAAAGGCTCCCAGTTCTCCATGGCCTGTCCTGCCTTTCTGGATTTTACACTTTTTTCAGATGGCCCTTTTGACCGGGGGGAAGTGAGACTTCATTGTAGTGCAGATTTCCTTTGCAAGCTTGCTTGGTTGGCCAAAAAGGGCGTATGCGTTTTTTCCTGAATATATTCAGGAGAAAACGCATACGCCCTTTTTGGCCAAGTGCATCATTGTCTACGTTCTGCCTCTTTTCCTATGGTTTAAATGCAATTCCAGTCTACCTCCTGAAATCGGATTCCTGCCATTCTGCCCCGCTTTCTAGTCCTCTTGGCAGCCTTACTTCAGTATATTTTTGGAGGATAGCTGTCATTTATAACTCTGCAGGTTTGTGAATTACAGTGCCCCTGAGCTCCTTTCTTCAACTCGCTTTCTTGTGAGCTGTCTGCAACACCACAGGATTGATTCAGACCCTAATCTGGTTCCAGCACGACACGCTGAGCCTTTGGATAATTCCTCTTCCTGGTGGGAAATGAGAGTTAAATTTGCCCGTCCAGACACCTCCAGCTAGTCTCTCATCGGTTCTCCCTATTCCTGTTCATCTTTTGCAGAAATTGCAAACTGGGCCAAACAGGAGGTTAAAGGCACTGACTCTCCAAGTCGGCAGAGTGTTAGTAACGCATCTGGAATGTTGCACCCGAGTACCAGGGTATGAGAACTGAGACATATTGGAACATGACTCACGATCACACGGATGATCATAGTCTGGGTTCCAAATGCATGTTTAGCTGAAGGAAGAATCCCTTAAACCTGGAGAGTTGAGACCCGTGGAATGGGTACCATGCAATATGACTTCAAAGGGTCTTCATTTGCTCACCGAACCTCTCCAATCCTATCACTGCTGCGTTTATGCCCCTGTACACATTCTTGATTCTCTTTCGGAGACATAGCGATCCATAGGTTTTAAGATACTTACTAGTCAGGTACATTCTTAGGCGTTTAATATGGGCTGTTGAGTCCATTTCGTTGAGCAAGGAGTAGCTCTTGTCTATTACATATTTGGCTTAAGGAACTTTATCTGTGCTCATTTCAATCTCTGGTTTTATGCAGCACCCCAACTCACCTTTCCCCTTAAGCAAGCATAAGTTGGATTTCTACATTTGAGACCCTGTTCTGTTTTGTAATCCAGTTCCTGTGTAGCCAAGTTTACATTCCGTGTATTAGTGATATCTTATGATGTTTCATTTTCTGTGTGACTTATTTCAGTTAGAATCATCATACCTGAATCCACTCATTATGCTGCTACGGGCCTGATGACATAGATTTCATTGCTGAGTGATATTGCATTGTACGTAAGTACCACAATTTCTTTATCCATTTTTCACTTTCTGCGACATTGAACTTGTACTGTAAACGAGGTTCTTATAAACAGAGCCGTCCCAAACTTTGGGGTGGCTGTGTCTTTTTGATTTTAATTTCCCTAAGCTGTAAGACCATAAGTGGAAGTGCCCTAGGCTCTGTTGCTTTGTTTTTTAGATGTTTCAGAAAACACCATACACTTCTCTCGAGTGGCTGTTGGGAATTTACATCCCGCCCATCAGCATAACAAGGCTCCCAGTTCTCCATGGCCTGTCCTGCCTTTCTGGATTTTACACTTTTTACAGATGGCCCTTTTGACCCGGGGGAAGTGAGACTTCATTGTAATGCAGATTTCCTTTGCAAGCTTGATTGGTTGGCCAAAAAGGGCGTATGCGTTTTTTCCTGAATATATTCAGGAAAAAACGCATACGCCCTTTTTGGCCAAGTGCATCATTGTCGACGTGCTGCCTCTTTTCCTATGCTTTAAATGCAATTCCAGTCTACCTCCTGAAATCGGTTTCCTGCAATTCTGCCCGGCTTTCAAGTCCTCTTGGCAGCCTTACTTCAGTATATTTTTGGACGATAGCTGTCATTTATAACTCTGCAGGTTTGTGAATTACAGTGCCCCTGAGCTCCATTCTTCAACTCGCTTTCATGTGAGCTGGCCGCAACACCGCAGGATTGCTTCAGGCCCTAATCTGGTTCCGGCACGGCACGCTGAGCCTTTGCTTAATTCCTCTTCCTGGTGGGAAATTAGAGTTAAATTTGCCCGTCCAGACACCTCCAGCTAGTCTCTCATTTGTCCTCCCTATCCCTGTTCATCTTCCGCAGAAATTGCAAACTGAGCCAAACAGGAGGTTAAAGGCACTGACTCTCCAGGTCGGGAGAGTCTTAGTAAAGCGTGTGGAATGTTGCACCCGAGTACCAGGGGCCAAGAACTGAGACATATTTGAACCCGTCTCCCGATCACATGGTTAATCATACTCTGGGTTCCACATGCATGTTTTAGCTGAAGGAAGAATCCCTTAAACCTGGAGAGTTGAGACCCGTGGAATGGGTACCATGCAATATGACTTCAAAGGGTCTTCATTTGCTCACCGAACCTCTCCAATCCTATCACTGCTGCGTTTATGCCCCGGTACTCACGCTTGATTCTCTTTCAGAGACATAGCGATCCATAGGTTTTAAGATACTTACTAGTCAGGTACATTATTAGGCGTTTAATATGGGGTTTTGAGTCCATTTCGTTGAGCAAGGTGTAGCTCTTGTCTATTCCATATTTGGCTTAAGGAACTTTATCTGTGCTCATTTCAATCTCTGGTTTTATGCAGCACCCCAACTCACCTTTCCCCTTAAACAAGCATAAGTTGGTTTTCTAAATTTGGGACCATGTTCTGTTTTGTAATCCAGTTCCTGTGTAGCCAAGTTTACATTCCGTGTATTAGTGATATCTTATGATGTTTCTTTTTCTGTGTGACTTATTTCAGTTAGAATCATCATACCTGAATCAACTCATTATGCTGCTATGGGCCAGATGACATAGATTTCATTGCTGAGTGATATTGCATTGTACGTAAGTACCACAACTTCTTTATCCATTTTTCACTTTCTGCGATATTGAACATGTACCGTAAACGAGGTTCTTGTAAACAGAGCCGTCCCAAATTTTGGGGTGGCTGTGTCTTTTTGATTTTAATTTCCCTAAGCTATAGGACCATAAGTGGAAGTGCCCTAGGCTCTGTTGCTTTGTTTTTTAGATGTTTCAGGAAACACCATACAATTTTCCCGAGTGGCTGTTGGCAATTTACATCCCGCCCATCAGCATAACAAGGCTCCCAGTTCTCCATGGCCTGTCCTGCCTTTCTGGATTTTACACTTTTTTCAGATGGCCCTTTTGACCCGGGGGAAGTGAGACTTCATTGTAATGCAGATTTCCGTTGCAAGCTTGCCTGGTTGGCCAAAAAGTGCGTATGCTTTTTTTCCTGAATATATTCAGGAAAAAACGCATATGCACTTTTTGGCCTAGTGCATCATTGTCGACGTTCTGCCTCTTTTCCTATGCTTTAAATGCAATTCCAGTCTACCTCCTGAAATCGGTTTCCTGCAATTCTGCCCTTCTTTCAAGTCCTCTTGGCAGCCTTACTTCAGTATATTTTTGGACGATAGCTGTCATTTATAACTCTGCAGGTTTGTGAATTACAGTGTCCCTGAGCTCCTTTCTTCAACTCGCTTTCTTGTGAGCTGGCCGCAACACCGCAGAATTGCTTCAGGCCCTAATCTGGTTCCGGCACGGCATGCTGAGCCTTTGCTTAATTCCTCTTCCTGGTGGGAAATGAGAGTTAAATTTGCCCGTCCAGACATCTCTAGCTAGTCTCTCATTGGTTTTCCCTATTCCTGTTCATCATCCGCGGAATTTGCAAACTGAGCCAAACAGGAGGTTAAAGGCACTGACTCTCCAAGTCGGGAGAGTGTTAGTAAAGTGTCTAGAATGTTGCACCCGAGTACCAGGGGATGAGAACGGAGACATATTGGAACACGTCTCCCGATCACACGGTTGATCATACTCTGGGTTCCACATGCATGTTTTAGCTGAAGGAAGAATCCCTTAAACCTGGAGAGTTGAGACCCGTGGAATGGGTACCATGCAATATTCCTTCAAAGGGTCTTCATTTGCTCACCGAACCTCTCCAATCCTATCACTGCTGCGTTTATGCCACTGTACACATGCTTGATTCTCTTTCGGAGAAATAGCAATCCATAGGTTTTAAGATACTTACTAGTCAGGTACATTCTTAGGCGTTTAGTATGGGGTGTTGAGTCCATTTCGTTGAGCAAGGAGTAGTTCTTGTCTATTACGTATTTGGCTTAAGGAACTTTATCTGTGCTCATTTCAGTCTCTGGTTTTATGAAGCACCCCAACTCACCTTTCCCCTTAAGCAAGCATAAGTTGATTTTCTAAATTTGAGACCCTTTTCTGTTTTGTAATCCAGTTCCTCTGTAGCCAAGTTTACATTCCGTGTATTAGTGATATCTTATGATGTTTCTTTTTCTGTGTGACTTATTACAGTTAGAATCATCATACCTGAATCCACTCATTATGCTGCTACGGGCCTGATGACATAGATTTCATTGCTGAGTTATATTGAATTGTACGTAAGTACCACAACTTCTTTATCCATTTTTCGCTTTCTGCGATATTGAACTTGTACCGTAAACGAGGTTCTTGTAAACAGAGCCATCCAAAACTTTGCGGTGGCTGTGTCTTTTCAATTTTAATATCCCTAAGCTATAGGACCATAAGTAGAAGTGCCCTAAGCTCTGTTGCTTTGTTTTTTAGATGTTTCAGGAAACACCATACACTTCTCCCCAGTGGCTATTGGCAATTTACATCCCGCCCATCAGCATAACAAGGCTCCCAGTTCTCCATGGCCTGTCCTGCCTTTCTGGATTTTACACTTTTTTCAGATGGCCCTTTTTACAGGGGGGAAGGGAGACTTCATTGTAGTGCAGATTTCCTTTGCAAGCTTGCTTGGTTGGGCAAAAAGGGCGTATGCGTTTTTTCCTGAATATATTCAGGAAAAAACGCATATGAACTTTTTGGCTAAGTGCATCATTGTGGACGTTCTGCCTCTTTTCCTATGCTTTAAATGCAATTCCAGTCTACCTCCTGAAATCAGTTTCCTGCAATTCTGCCCGGCTTTCAAGTCCTCTTGGCAGCCTTACTTCAGTATATTTTTGGATGATAGCTGTCATTTATAACTCTGCAGGTTTGTGAATTACAGTGCCCCTGAGCTCCTTTCTTCAACTCGCTTTCTTGTGAGCTGGCCGCAACACTGCAGGATTTCTTCAGGCCCTAATCTGGTTCCGGCATGGCACGCTGAGCCTTTGGTTAATTCCTCTTCCTGGTGGGAAATGAGAGTTAAATTTTCCCGTCCAGACACCTCCAGCTAGTCTCTCATTGGTTCTCCCTATTCCTGTTCATCTTCCGCAGAAATTGCAAACTGGGCCAAACAGGAGGTTAAAGGCACTGACTCTCCAAGTCGGGAGAGTGTTAGTAAAGCATCTGGAATGTTGCACCCGAGTACCAGGGGAGGAAAACTGAGACATATTTGAACAAGTCTCCCGATCACACGGTTGATCATACTCTGGGTTCCACATGCATGTTTTAGCTGAAGGAAGAATCCCTTAAACCTGGAGAGTTGAGACCCGTGGAATGGGTACCATGCAATATGACTTCAAAGGGTCTTCGTTTGCTCACCGAACCTCTCCAATCCTATCACTGCTGCGTTTATGCCCCTCTACACATGCTTTATTCTCTTTCGGAGACATAGCAATCCATAGATTTTAAGATATTGCAAGTCAGGTACATTATTAGGCGTTTAATATGGGGTTTTGAGTCCATTTCGTTGAGCAAGGAGTAGCTCTTGTCTATTACATATTTGGCTTAAGGAACTTTATCTGTGCTCATTTCAATCTCTGGTTTTATGCAGCACCCCAACTCACCTTTCCCCTTAAGCAAGCATAAGTTGATTTTCTAAATTTGGGACCATGTTCTGTTTTGAAATTCAGTTCCTGTGTAGCCAAGTTTACATTCCGTGTATTAGTGATATCTTATGATGTTTCTTTTTCTGTGTGACTTATTTCAGTTAGAATCATCATACCTGAATCCACTCATTATGCTGCTATGGGCCTGATGACATAGATGTCATTGCTGAGTGATATTGCATTGTACGTAAGTACCACAACTTCTTTATCCATTTTTCGCTTTATGCGATATTGAACATGTACCGTAAACGAGTTTCTTGTAAACAGAGCCATCCCAAACTTTGGGGTGGCTGTGTCTTTTTGATTTTAATTTCCCTAAGCTATAGGACCATAAGTGGAAGTGCCCTAGGCTCTGTTGCTTTGTTTTTTAGATGTTTCAGGAAACACCATACACTTCTCCCGAGTGGCTGTTGGCAATTTACATCCCGCCCATCAGCATAACAAGGCTCCCAGTTCTCCATGGCCTGTCCTGCCTTTCTGGATTTTACACTTTTTTCAGATGGCCCTTTTGACGGGGGGGAAGTGAGAATTCATTGTAGTGCAGATTTCCTTTGCAAGCTTGCTTGGTTGGCCGAAAAGGGCGTATGCGTTTTTTTCCTGAATATATTCAGGAAAAAACGCATACGCCCTTTTTGGCCAAGTGCATCATTGTCGACCTTCTGCCTCTTTTCCTATGCTTTAAATGCAATTCCAGTCTACCTCCTGAAATCGGTTTCCTGCAATTCTGCCCGGCTTTCAAGTCCTCTTGGCAGCCTTACTTCAGTATATTTTTGGATGATAGCTGTCATTTATAACTCTGCAGGTTTGTGAATTACAGTGCCCCTGAGCTCCTTTCTTCAACTCCCTTTCTTGTGAGCTGGCCGCAACACCGCATGATTGCTTCAGGCCCTAATCTGGTTCCGGCATAGCACGCTGAGCCTTTGGTTAATTCCTCTTCCTGGTGGGAAATGAGAGTTAAATTTTCCAGTCCAGACACCTCCAGCTAGTCTCTCATTGGTTCTCCCTATTCCTGTTCATCTTCCGCGGAATTTGCAAACTGGGCCAAACAGGAGGTTAAAGGCACTGACTCTCCAAGTCGGGAGAGTGTTAGTAAAGCATCTGGAATGTTGCACCCGAGTACCAGGGGACGAGAACTGAGACATATTTCAACACGTCTCCCGATCACACGGTTGATCATACTCTGGGTTCCACATGCATGTTTTAGCTGAAGGAAGAATCCCTTAAACCTGGAGAGTTGAGACCCGTGGAATGGGTACCATGCAATATGACTTCAAAGGGTCTTCATTTGCTCACCAAAACTCTCCAATCCTATCACTGCTGCGTTTTTGCCCCTGTACTCACGATTGATTCACTTTCAGAGACATAGCAATCCATAGGTTTTAAGATACTTACTAGTCAGGTACATTATTAGGCGTTTAATATGGGGTTTTGAGTCCATTTCGTTGAGCAAGGAGTAGCTCTTGTCTATTACATATTTGGCTTAAGGAACTTTATCTGTGCTCATTTCAATCTCTGGTTTTATGCAGCACCCCAACTCACCTTTCCCCTTAAGCAAGCATAAGTTGGTTTTCTAAATTTGGGACCATGTTCTGTTTTGAAATTCAGTTCCTGTGTAGCCAAGTTTACATTCCGTGTATTAGTGATATCTTATGATGTTTCTTTTTCTGTGTGACTTATTTCAGTTAGAATCATCATACCTGAATCCACTCATTATGCTGCTATGGGCCTGATGACATAGATGTCATTGCTGAGTGATATTGCATTGTACGTAAGTACCACAACTTCTTTATCCATTTTTCGCTTTATGCGATATTGAACTTGTACCGTAAACGAGTTTCTTGTAAACAGAGCCATCCCAAACTTTGGGGTGGCTGTGTCTTTTGGATTTTAATTTCCCTAAGCTGCAGGACCATAAGTGGAAGTGCCCTAACTCTGTTGCTTTGTTTTTTAGATGTTTCAGGAAACACCATACACTTCTCCGGAGTGGCTGTTGGCAATTTACATCCCGCCCATCAGCATAACAAGGCTCCCAGTTCTCCATGGCCTGTCCTGCCTTTCTGGATTTTACACTTTTTTCAGATGGCCCTTTTGACGGGGGGGAAGTGAGACTTCATTGTAGTGCAGATTTCCTTTGCAAGCTTGCTTGGTTGGCCAAAAAGGGCGTATGCGTTTTTTCCTGAATATATTCAGGAAAAAACGCATACGCCCTTTTTGGCCAAGTGCATCATTGTCGACCTTCTGCCTCTTTTCTTATGCTTTAAATGCAATTCCAGTCTACCTCCTGAAATCGGTTTCCTGCAATTCTGCCCGGCTTTCAAGTCCTCTTGGCAGCCTTACTTCAGTATATTTTTGGATGACAGCTGTCATTTATAACTCTGCAGGTTTGTGAATTACAGTGACCCGAGCTCCTTTCTTCAACTCGCTTTCTTGTGAGCTGGCCGCAACACCGCAGGATTGCTTCAGGCCCTAATCTGGTTCCGGCACGGCACGCTGAGCCTTTGGTTAATTCCTCTTCCTGGTGGGAAATGAGAGTTAAATTTTCCCGTCCAGACACCTCCAGCTAGTCTCTCATTGGTTCTCCCTATTCCTGTTCATCTTCCGCGGAATTTGCAAACTGGGCCAAACAGGAGGTTAAAGGCACTGACTCTCCAAGTCGGGAGAGTGTTAGTAAAGCATCTGGAATGTTGCACCCGAGTACCAGGGGACGAGAACTGAGACATATTTCAACACGTCTCCCGATCACACGGTTGATCATACTCTGGGTTCCACATGCATGTTTTAGCTGAAGGAAGAATCCCTTAAACCTGGAGAGTTGAGACCCGTGGAATGGGTACCATGCAATATGACTTCAAAGGGTCTTCATTTGCTCACCAAAACTCTCCAATCCTATCACTGCTGCGTTTTTGCCCCTGTACTCACGATTGATTCACTTTCAGAGACATAGCAATCCATAGGTTTTAAGATACTTACTAGTCAGGTACATTATTAGGCGTTTAATATGGGGTTTTGAGTCCATTTCGTTGAGCAAGGAGTAGCTCTTGTCTATTACATATTTGGCTTAAGGAACTTTATCTGTGCTCATTTCAATCTCTGGTTTTATGCAGCACCCCAACTCACCTTTCCCCTTAAGCAAGCATAAGTTGGTTTTCTAAATTTGGGACCATGTTCTGTTTTGAAATTCAGTTCCTGTGTAGCCAAGTTTACATTCCGTGTATTAGTGATATCTTATGATGTTTCTTTTTCTGTGTGACTTATTTCAGTTAGAATCATCATACCTGAATCCACTCATTATGCTGCTATGGGCCTGATGACATAGATGTCATTGCTGAGTGATATTGCATTGTACGTAAGTACCACAACTTCTTTATCCATTTTTCGCTTTATGCGATATTGAACTTGTACCGTAAACGAGTTTCTTGTAAACAGAGCCATCCCAAACTTTGGGGTGGCTGTGTCTTTTGGATTTTAATTTCCCTAAGCTGCAGGACCATAAGTGGAAGTGCCCTAACTCTGTTGCTTTGTTTTTTAGATGTTTCAGGAAACACCATACACTTCTCCGGAGTGGCTGTTGGCAATTTACATCCCGCCCATCAGCATAACAAGGCTCCCAGTTCTCCATGGCCTGTCCTGCCTTTCTGGATTTTACACTTTTTTCAGATGGCCCTTTTGACGGGGGGGAAGTGAGACTTCATTGTAGTGCAGATTTCCTTTGCAAGCTTGCTTGGTTGGCCAAAAAGGGCGTATGCGTTTTTTCCTGAATATATTCAGGAAAAAACGCATAAGCCCTTTTTGGCCAAGTGCATCATTGTCGACCTTCTGCCTCTTTTCTTATGCTTTAAATGCAATTCCAGTCTACCTCCTGAAATCGGTTTCCTGCAATTCTGCCCGGCTTTCAAGTCCTCTTGGCAGCCTTACTTCAGTATATTTTTGGATGACAGCTGTCATTTATAACTCTGCAGGTTTGTGAATTACAGTGACCCGAGCTCCTTTCTTCAACTCGCTTTCTTGTGAGCTGGCCGCAACACCGCAGGATTGCTTCAGGCCCTAATCTGGTTCCGGCACGGCACGCTGAGCCTTTGGTTAATTCCTCTTCCTGGTGGGAAATGAGAGTTAAATTTTCCCGTCCAGACACCTCCAGCTAGTCTCTCATTGGTTCTCCCTATTCCTGTTCATCTTCCGCGGAATTTGCAAACTGGGCCAAACAGGAGGTTAAAGGCACTGACTCTCCAAGTCGGGAGAGTGTTAGTAAAGCATCTGGAATGTTGCACCCGAGTACCAGGGGACGAGAACTGAGACATATTTCAACACGTCTCCCGATCACACGGTTGATCATACTCTGGGTTCCACATGCATGTTTTAGCTGAAGGAAGAATCCCTTAAACCTGGAGAGTTGAGACCCGTGGAATGGGTACCATGCAATATGACTTCAAAGGGTCTTCATTTGCTCACCAAAACTCTCCAATCCTATCACTGCTGCGTTTTTGCCCCTGTACTCACGATTGATTCACTTTCAGAGACATAGCAATCCATAGGTTTTAAGATACTTACTAGTCAGGTACATTATTAGGCGTTTAATATGGGGTTTTGAGTCCATTTCGTTGAGCAAGGAGTAGCTCTTGTCTATTACATATTTGGCTTAAGGAACTTTATCTGTGCTCATTTCAATCTCTGGTTTTATGCAGCACCCCAACTCACCTTTCCCCTTAAGCAAGCATAAGTTGATTTTCTAAATTTGGGACCATGTTCTGTTTTGAAATTCAGTTCCTGTGTAGCCAAGTTTACATTCCGTGTATTAGTGATATCTTATGATGTTTCTTTTTCTGTGTGACTTATTTCAGTTAGAATCATCATACCTGAATCCACTCATTATGCTGCTATGGGCCTGATGACATAGATGTCATTGCTGAGTGATATTGCATTGTACGTAAGTACCACAACTTCTTTATCCATTTTTCGCTTTATGCGATATTGAACTTGTACCGTAAACGAGTTTCTTGTAAACAGAGCCATCCCAAACTTTGGGGTGGCTGTGTCTTTTTGATTTTAATTTCCCTAAGCTATAGGACCATAAGTGGAAGTGCCCTAGGCTCTGTTGCTTTGTTTTTTAGATGTTTCAGGAAACACCATACACTTCTCCGGAGTGGCTGTTGGCAATTTACATCCCGCCCATCAGCATAACAAGGCTCCCAGTTCTCCATGGCCTGTCCTGCCTTTCTGGATTTTACACTTTTTTCAGATGGCCCTTTTGACGGGGGGGAAGTGAGACTTCATTGTAGTGCAGATTTCCTTTGCAAACTTGCTTGGTTGGCCAAAAAGGGCGTATGCGTTTTTTCCTGAATATATTCAGGAAAAAACGCATACGCCCTTTTTGGCCAAGTGCATCATTGTCGACCTTCTGCCTCTTTTCCTATGCTTTAAATGCAATTCCAGTCTACCTCCTGAAATCGGTTTCCTGCAATTCTGCCCGGCTTTCAAGTCCTCTTGGCAGCCTTATTTCAGTATATTTTTGGATGACAGCTGTCATTTATAACTCTGCAGGTTTGTGAATTACAGTGCCCCGAGCTCCTTTCTTCAACTCGCTTTCTTGTGAGCTGGCCGCAACACCGCAGGATTGCTTCAGGCCCTAATCTGGTTCCGGCACGGCACGCTGAGCCTTTGGTTAATTCCTCTTCCTGGTGGGAAATGAGAGTTAAATTTTCCCGTCCAGACACCTCCAGCTAGTCTCTCATTGGTTCTCCCTATTCCTGTTCATCTTCCGCGGAATTTGCAAACTGGGCCAAACAGGAGGTTAAAGGCACTGACTCTCCAAGTCGGGAGAGTGTTAGTAAAGCATCTGGAATGTTGCACCCGAGTACCAGGGGACGAGAACTGAGACATATTTCAACTCGTCTCCCGATCACACGGTTGATCATACTCTGGGTTCCACATGCATGTTTTAGCTGAAGGAAGAATCCCTTAAACCTGGAGAGTTGAGACCCGTGGAATGGGTACCAGGCAATATGACTTCAAAGGGTTTTCATTTGCTCACCAAAACTCTCCAATCCTATCACTGCTGCGTTTTTGCCCCTGTACTCACGATTGATTCACTTTCAGAGACATAGCAATCCATAGGTTTTAAGATACTTACTAGTCAGGTACATTATTAGGCGTTTAATATGGGGTTTTGAGTCCATTTCGTTGAGCAAGGAGTAGCTCTTGTCTATTACATATTTGGCTTAAGGAACTTTATCTGTGCTCATTTCAATCTCTGGTTTTATGCAGCACCCCAACTCACCTTTCCCCTTAAGCAAGCATAAGTTGGTTTTCTAAATTTGGGACCATGTTCTGTTTTGAAATTCAGTTCCTGTGTAGCCAAGTTTACATTCCGTGTATTAGTGATATCTTATGATGTTTCTTTTTCTGTGTGACTTATTTCAGTTAGAATCATCATACCTGAATCCACTCATTATGCTGCTATGGGCCTGATGACATAGATGTCATTGCTGAGTGATATTGCATTGTACGTAAGTACCACAACTTCTTTATCCATTTTTCGCTTTATGCGATATTGAACTTGTACCGTAAACGAGTTTCTTGTAAACAGAGCCATCGCAAACTTTGGGGTGGCTGTGTCTTTTTGATTTTAATTTCCCTAAGCTATAGGACCATAAGTGGAAGTGCCCTAGGCTCTGTTGCTTTGTTTTTTAGATGTTTCAGGAAACACCATACACTTCTCCCGAGTGGCTGTTGGCAATTTACATCCCGCCCATCAGCATAACAAGGCTCCCAGTTCTCCATGGCCTGTCCTGCCTTTCTGGATTTTACACTTTTTTCAGATGGCCCTTTTGACGGGGGGGAAGTGAGACTTCATTGTAGTGCAGATTTCCTTTGCAAGCTTGCTTGGTTGGCCAAAAAGGGCGTATGCGTTTTTTCCTGAATATATTCAGGAAAAAACGCATACGCCCTTTTTGGCCAAGTGCATCATTGTCGACCTTCTGCCTCTTTTCCTATGCTTTAAATGCATTTCCAGTCTACCTCCTGAAATCGGTTTCCTGCAATTCTACCCCGCTTTCAAGTCCTCTTGGCAGCCTTACTTCAGTATATTTTTGGATGATAGCTGTCATTTATAACTCTGCAGGTTTGTGAATTACAGTGCCCCTGAGCTCCTTTCTTCAACTCGCTTTCTTGTGAGCTGGCCACAACACCGCAGGATTGCTTCAGGCCCTAATCTGGTTCCGGCACGGCACGCTGAGCCTTTGGTTAATTCCTCTTCCTGGTGGGAAATGAGAGTTAAATTTTCCCGTCCAGACACCTCCAGCTAGTCTCTCATTGGTTCTCCCTATTCCTGTTCATCTTCCGCGGAATTTGCAAACTGGGCCAAACAGGAGGTTAAAGGCACTGACTCTCCAAGTCGGGAGAGTGTTAGTAAAGCATCTGGAATGTTGCACCCGAGTACCAGGGGACGAGAACTGAGACATATTTCAACACGTCTCCTGATCACACGGTTGATCATACTCTGGGTTCCACATGCATGTCTTAGCTGAAGGAAGAATCCCTTAAACCTGGAGAGTTGAGACCCGTGGAATGGGTACCATGCAATATGATTTCAAAGGGTCTTCATTTGCTCACCAAAACTCTCCAATCCTATCACTGTTGCGTTTTTGCCCCTGTACTCACGATTGATTCACTTTCAGAGACATAGCAATCCATAGGTTTTAAGATACTTACTAGTCAGGTACATTATTAGGCGTTTAATATGGGGTTTTGAGTCCATTTCGTTGAGCAAGGAGTAGCTCTTGTCTATTACATATTTGGCTTAAGGAACTTTATCTGTGCTCATTTCAATCTCTGGTTTTATGCAGCACCCCAACTCACCTTTCCCCTTAAGCAAGCATAAGTTGATTTTCTAAATTTGGGACCATGTTCTGTTTTGAAATTCAGTTCCTGTGTAGCCAAGTTTACATTCCGTGTATTAGTGATATCTTATGATGTTTCTTTTTCTGTGTGACTTATTTCAGTTAGAATCATCATACCTGAATCCACTCATTATGCTGCTATGGGCCTGATGACATAGATGTCATTGCTGAGTGATATTGCATTGTACGTAAGTACCACAACTTCTTTATCCATTTTTCGCTTTATGCGATATTGAACTTGTACCGTAAACGAGTTTCTTGTAAACAGAGCCATCCCAAACTTTGGGTGGCTGTGTCTTTTTGATTTTAATTTCCCTAAGCTATAGGACCATAAGTGGAAGTGCCCTAGGCTCTGTTGCTTTGTTTTTTAGATGTTTCAGGAAACACCATACACTTCTCCCGAGTGGCTGTTGGCAATTTACATCCCGCCCATCAGCATAACAAGGCTCCCAGTTCTCCATGACCTGTCCTGCCTTTCTGGATTTTACACTTTTTTCCGATGGCCCTTTTGAAGGGGGGGAAGTGAGACTTCATTGTAGTGCAGATTTCCTTTGCAAGCTTGCTTGGTTGGCCAAAAAGGGCGTATGCGTTTTTTCCTGAATATATTCAGGAAAAGACGCATACGCCCTTTTTGGCCAAGTGCATCATTGTCGACCTTCTGCCTCTTTTCCTATGCTTTAAATGCAATTCCAGTCTACCTCCTGAAATCGGTTTCCTGCAATTCTGCCCGGCTTTCATGTCCTCTTGGCAGCCTTATTTCAGTATATTTTTGGATGACAGCTGTCATTTATAACTCTGCAGGTTTGTGAACTACAGTGCCCCGAGCTCCTTTCTTCAACTCGCTTTCTTGTGAGCTGGCCGCAACACCGCAGGATTGCTTTAGGCCCTAATCTGGTTCCGGCACGGCACGCTGAGCCTTTGGTTAATTCCTCTTCCTGTTGGGAAATGAGAGTTAAATTTTCCCGTCCAGACACCTCCAGCTAGTCTCTCATTGGTTCTCCCTATTCCTGTTCATCTTCCGTGGAATTTGCAAACTGGGCCAAACAGGAGGTTAAAGGCACTGACTCTCCAAGTCGGGAGAGTGTTAGTAAAGCATCTGGAATGTTGCACCCGAGTACCAGGGGACGAGAACTGAGACATATTTCAACACGTCTCCCGATCACACGGTTGATCATACTCTGGGTTCCACATGCATGTTTTAGCTGAAGGAAGAATCCCTTAAACCTGGAGAGTTGAGACCCGTGGAATGGGTACCATGCAATATGACTTCAAAGGGTCTTCATTTGCTCACCAAAACTCTCCAATCCTATCACTGCTGCGTTTTTGCCCCTGTACTCACGATTGATTCACTTTCAGAGACATAGCAATCCATAGGTTTTAAGATACTTACTAGTCAGGTACATTATTAGGCGTTTAATATGGGGTTTTGAGTCCATTTCGTTGAGCAAGGAGTAGCTCTTGTCTATTACATATTTGGCTTAAGGAACTTTATCTGTGCTCATTTCAATCTCTGGTTTTATGCAGCACCCCAACTCACCTTTCCCCTTAAGCAAGCATAAGTTGATTTTCTAAATTTGGGACCATGTTCTGTTTTGAAATTCAGTTCCTGTGTAGCCAAGTTTACATTCCGTGTATTAGTGATATCTTATGATGTTTCTTTTTCTGTGTGACTTATTTCAGTTAAAATCATCATACCGGAATCCACTCATTATGCTGCTATGGGCCTGATGACATAGATGTCATTGCTGAGTGATATTGCATTGTACGTAAGTACCACAACTTCTTTATCCATTTTTCGCTTTATGCGATATTGAACTTGTACCGTAAACGAGTTTCTTGTAAACAGAGCCATCCCAAACTTTGGGGTGGCTGTGTCTTTTGGATTTTAATTTCCCTAAGCTGCAGGACCATAAGTGGAAGTGCCCTAGGCTCTGTTGCTTTGTTTTTTAGATGTTTCAGGAAACACCATACACTTCTCCCGAGTGGCTGTTGGCAATTTACATCCCGCCCATCAGCATAACAAGGCTCCCAGTTCTCCATGGCCTGTCCTGCCTTTCTGGATTTTACACTTTTTTCAGATGGCCCTTTTGACGGGGGGGAAGTGAGACTTCATTGTAGTGCAGATTTCCTTTGCAAGCTTGCTTGGTTGGCCAAAAAGGGCGTATGCGTTTTTTCCTGAATATATTCAGGAAAAAACGCATACGCCCTTTTTGGCCAAGTGCATCATTGTCGACCTTCTGCCTCTTTTCCTATGCTTTAAATGCAATTCCAGTCTACCTCCTGAAATCGGTTTCCTGCAATTCTGCCCGGCTTTCAAGTCCTCTTGGCAGCCTTACTTCAGTATATTTTTGGATGAGAGCTGTCATTTATAACTCTGCAGGTTTGTGAATTACAGTGCCCCTGAGCTCCTTTCTTCAACTCGCTTTCTTGTGAGCTGGCCGCAACACCGCAGGATTGCTTCAGGCCCTAATCTGGTTCCGGCACGGCACGCTGAGCCTTTGGTTAATTCCTCTTCCTGGTGGGAAATGAGAGTTAAATTTTCCCGTCCAGACACCTCCAGCTAGTCTCTCATTGGTTCTCCCTATTCCTGTTCATCTTCCGCGGAATTTGCAAACTGGGCCAAACAGGAGGTTAAAGGCACTGACTCTCCAAGTCGGGAGAGTGTTAGTAAAGCATCTGGAATGTTGCACCCGAGTACCAGGGGACGAGAACTGAGACATATTTCAACACGTCTCCCGATCACACGGTTGATCATACTCTGGGTTCCACATGCATGTTTTAGCTGAAGGAAGAATCCCTTAAACCTGGAGAGTTGAGACCCGTGGAATGGGTACCATGCAATATGACTTCAAAGGGTCTTCATTTGCTCACCAAAACTCTCCAATCCTATCACTGCTGCGTTTTTGCCCCTGTACTCACGATTGATTCACTTTCAGAGACATAGCAATCCATAGGTTTTAAGATACTTACTAGTCAGGTACATTATTAGGCGTTTAATATGGGGTTTTGAGTCCATTTCGTTGAGCAAGGAGTAGCTCTTGTCTATTACATATTTGGCTTAAGGAACTTTATCTGTGCTCATTTCAATCTCTGGTTTTATGCAGCACCCCAACTCACCTTTCCCCTTAAGCAAGCATAAGTTGATTTTCTAAATTTGGGACCATGTTCTGTTTTGAAATTCAGTTCCTGTGTAGCCAAGTTTACATTCCGTGTATTAGTGATATCTTATGATGTTTCTTTTTCTGTGTGACTTATTTCAGTTAGAATCATCATACCTGAATCCACTCATTATGCTGCTATGGGCCTGATGACATAGATGTCATTGCTGAGTGATATTGCATTGTACGTAAGTACCACAACTTCTTTATCCATTTTTCGCTTTATGCGATATTGAACTTGTACCGTAAACGAGTTTCTTGTAAACAGAGCCATCCCAAACTTTGGGGTGGCTGTGTCTTTTTGATTTTAATTTCCCTAAGCTATAGGACCATAAGTGGAAGTGCCCTAGGCTCTGTTGCTTTGTTTTTTAGATGTTTCAGGAAACACCATACACTTCTCCCGAGTGGCTGTTGGCAATTTACATCCCGCCCATCAGCATAACAAGGCTCCCAGTTCTCCATGGCCTGTCCTGCCTTTCTGGATTTTACACTTTTTTCAGATGGCCCTTTTGACGGGGGGGAAGTGAGACTTCATTGTAGTGCAGATTTCCTTTGCAAGCTTGCTTGGTTGGCCAAAAAGGGCGTATGCGTTTTTTCCTGAATATATTCAGGAAAAAACGCATACGCCCTTTTTGGCCAAGTGCATCATTGTCGACCTTCTGCCTCTTTTCCTATGCTTTAAATGCAATTCCAGTCTACCTCCTGAAATCGGTTTCCTGCAATTCTGCCCGGCTTTCAAGTCCTCTTGGCAGCCTTACTTCAGTATATTTTTGGATGATAGCTGTCATTTATAACTCTGCAGGTTTGTGAATTACAGTGCCCCTGAGCTCCTTTCTTCAACTCGCTTTCTTGTGAGCTGGCCGCAACACCGCAGGATTGCTTCAGGCCCTAATCTGGTTCCGGCACGGCACGCTGAGCCTTTGGTTAATTCCTCTTCCTGGTGGGAAATGAGAGTTAAATTTTCCCGTCCAGACACCTCCAGCTAGTCTCTCATTGGTTCTCCCTATTCCTGTTCATCTTCCGCGGAATTTGCAAACTGGGCCAAACAGGAGGTTAAAGGCACTGACTCTCCAAGTTGGGAGAGTGTTAGTAAAGCATCTGGAATGTTGCACCCGAGTACCAGGGGACGAGAACTGAGACATATTTCAACACGTCTCCCGATCACACGGTTGATCATACTCTGGGTTCCTCATGCATGTTTTAGCTGAAGGAAGAATCCATTAAACCTGGAGAGTTGAGACCCGTGGAATGGGTACCAGGCAATATGACTTCAAAGGGTCTTCATTTGCTCACCAAAACTCTCCAATCCTATCACTGCTGCATTTTTGCCCCTGTACTCACGATTGATTCACTTTCAGAGACATAGCAATCCATAGGTTTTAAGATACTTACTAGTCAGGTACATTATTAGGCGTTTAATATGGGGTTTTGAGTCCATTTCGTTGAGCAAGGAGTAGCTCTTGTCTATTACATATTTGGCTTAAGGAACTTTATCTGTGCTCATTTCAATCTCTGGTTTTATGCAGCACCCCAACTCACCTTTCCCCTTAAGCAAGCATAAGTTGGTTTTCTAAATTTGGGACCATGTTCTGTTTTGAAATTCAGTTCCTGTGTAGCCAAGTTTACATTCCGTGTATTAGTGATATCTTATGATGTTTCTTTTTCTGTGTGACTTATTTCAGTTAGAATCATCATACCTGAATCCACTCATTATGCTGCTATGGGCCTGATGACATAGATGTCATTGCTGAGTGATATTGCATTGTACGTAAGTACCACAACTTCTTTATCCATTTTTCGCTTTATGCGATATTGAACTTGTACCGTAAACGAGTTTCTTGTAAACAGAGCCATCCCAAACTTTGGGGTGGCTGTGTCTTTTTGATTTTAATTTCCCTAAGCTGCAGGATCATAAGTGGAAGTGCCCTAGGCTCTGTTGCTTTGTTTTTTAGATGTTTCAGGAAACACCATACACTTCTCCCGAGTGGCTGTTGGCAATTTACATCCCGCCCATCAGCATAAAAAGGCTACCAGTTCTCCATGGCCTGTCCTGCCTTTCTGGATTTTACACTTTTTTCAGATGGCCCTTTTGACGGGGGGGAAGTGAGACTTCATTGTAGTGCAGATTTCCTTTGCAAGCTTGCTTGGTTGGCCAAAAAGGGCGTATGCGTTTTTTCCTGAATATATTCAGGAAAAAACGCATACGCCCTTTTTGGCCAAGTGCATCATTGTCGACCTTCTGCCTCTTTTCCTATGCTTTAAATGCAATTCCAGTCTACCTCCTGAAATCGGTTTCCTGCAATTCTGCCCGGCTTTCAAGTCCTCTTGGCAGCCTTACTTCAGTATATTTTTGGATGAGAGCTGTCATTTATAACTCTGCAGGTTTGTGAATTACAGTGCCCCTGAGCTCCTTTCTTCAACTCGCTTTCTTGTGAGCTGGCCGCAACACCGCAGGATTGCTTCAGGCCCTAATCTGGTTCCGGCACGGCACGCTGAGCCTTTGGTTAATTCCTCTTCCTGGTGGGAAATGAGAGTTAAATTTTCCCGTCCAGACACCTCCAGCTAGTCTCTCATTGGTTCTCCCTATTCCTGTTCATCTTCCGCGGAATTTGCAAACTGGGCCAAACAGGAGGTTAAAGGCACTGACTCTCCAAGTTGGGAGAGTGTTAGTAAAGCATCTGGAATGTTGCACCCGAGTACCAGGGGACGAGAACTGAGACATATTTCAACACGTCTCCCGATCACACGGTTGATCATACTCTGGGTTCCTCATGCATGTTTTAGCTGAAGGAAGAATCCCTTAAACCTGGAGAGTTGAGACCCGTGGAATGGGTACCAGGCAATATGACTTCAAAGGGTCTTCATTTGCTCACCAAAACTCTCCAATCCTATCACTGCTGCATTTTTGCCCCTGTACTCACGATTGATTCACTTTCAGAGACATAGCAATCCATAGGTTTTAAGATACTTACTAGTCAGGTACATTATTAGGCGTTTAATATGGGGTTTTGAGTCCATTTCGTTGAGCAAGGAGTAGCTCTTGTCTATTACATATTTGGCTTAAGGAACTTTATCTGTGCTCATTTCAATCTCTGGTTTTATGCAGCACCCCAACTCACCTTTCCCCTTAAGCAAGCATAAGTTGGTTTTCTAAATTTGGGACCATGTTCTGTTTTGAAATTCAGTTCCTGTGTAGCCAAGTTTACATTCCGTGTATTAGTGATATCTTATGATGTTTCTTTTTCTGTGTGACTTATTTCAGTTAGAATCATCATACCTGAATCCACTCATTATGCTGCTATGGGCCTGATGACATAGATGTCATTGCTGAGTGATATTGCATTGTACGTAAGTACCACAACTTCTTTATCCATTTTTCGCTTTATGCGATATTGAACTTGTACCGTAAACGAGTTTCTTGTAAACAGAGCCATCCCAAACTTTGGGGTGGCTGTGTCTTTTTGATTTTAATTTCCCTAAGCTGCAGGACCATAAGTGGAAGTGCCCTAGGCTCTGTTGCTTTGTTTTTTAGATGTTTCAGGAAACACCATACACTTCTCCCGAGTGGCTGTTGGCAATTTACATCCCGCCCATCAGCATAAAAAGGCTCCCAGTTCTCCATGGCCTGTCCTGCCTTTCTGGATTTTACACTTTTTTCAGATGGCCCTTTTGACGGGGGGGAAGTGAGACTTCATTGTAGTGCAGATTTCCTTTGCAAGCTTGCTTGGTTGGCCAAAAAGGGCGTATGCGTTTTTTCCTGAATATATTCAGGAAAAAACGCATACGCCCTTTTTGGCCAAGTGCATCATTGTCGACCTTCTGCCTCTTTTCCTATGCTTTAAATGCAATTCCAGTCTACCTCCTGAAATCGGTTTCCTGCAATTCTGCCCGGCTTTCAAGTCCTCTTGGCAGCCTTACTTCAGTATATTTTTGGATGATAGCTGTCATTTATAACTCTGCAGGTTTGTGAATTACAGTGCCCCTGAGCTCCTTTCTTCAACTCGCTTTCTTGTGAGCTGGCCGCAACACCGCAGGATTGCTTCAGGCCCTAATCTGGTTCCGGCACGGCACGCTGAGCCTTTGGTTAATTCCTCTTCCTGGTGGGAAATGAGAGTTAAATTTTCCCGTCCAGACACCTCCAGCTAGTCTCTCATTGGTTCTCCCTATTCCTGTTCATCTTCCGCGGAATTTGCAAACTGGGCCAAACAGGAGGTTAAAGGCACTGACTCTCCAAGTCGGGAGAGTGTTAGTAAAGCATCTGGAATGTTGCACCCGAGTACCAGGGGACGAGAACTGAGACATATTTCAACACGTCTCCCGATCACACGGTTGATCATACTCTGGGTTCCACATGCATGTTTTAGCTGAAGGAAGAATCCCTTAAACCTGGAGAGTTGAGACCCGTGGAATGGGTACCAGGCAATATGACTTCAAAGGGTCTTCATTTGCTCACCAAAACTCTCCAATCCTATCACTGCTGCGTTTTTGCCCCTGTACTCACGATTGATTCACTTTCAGAGACATAGCAATCCATAGGTTTTAAGATACTTACTAATCAGGTACATTATTAGGTGTTTAATATGGGGTTTTGAGTCCATTTCGTTGAGCAAGGAGTAGCTCTTGTCTATTACATATTTGGCTTAAGGAACTTTATCTGTGCTCATTTCAATCTCTGGTTTTATGCAGCACCCCAACTCACCTTTCCCCTTAAGCAAGCATAAGTTGGTTTTCTAAATTTGGGACCATGTTCTGTTTTGAAATTCAGTTCCTGTGTAGCCAAGTTTACATTCCGTGTATTAGTGATATCTTATGATGTTTCTTTTTCTGTGTGACTTATTTCAGTTAGAATCATCATACCTGAATCCACTCATTATGCTGCTATGGGCCTGATGACATAGATGTCATTGCTGAGTGATATTGCATTGTACGTAAGTACCACAACTTCTTTATCCATTTTTCGCTTTATGCGATATTGAACTTGTACCGTAAACGAGTTTCTTGTAAACAGAGCCATCCCAAACTTTGGGGTGGCTGTGTCTTTTTGATTTTAATTTCCCTAAGCTGCAGGATCATAAGTGGAAGTGCCCTAGGCTCTGTTGCTTTGTTTTTTAGATGTTTCAGGAAACACCATACACTTCTCCCGAGTGGCTGTTGGCAATTTACATCCCGCCCATCAGCATAACAAGGCTCCCAGTTCTCCATGGCCTGTCCTGCCTTTCTGGATTTTACACTTTTTTCAGATGGCCCTTTTGACCAGGGGGAAGTGAGACTTCATTGTAGTGCAGATTTCCTTTGCAAGCTTGCTTGGTTGGCCATAAAGGGCGTATGCGTTTTTTCCTGAATATATTCAGGAAAAAACGCATACGCCCTTTTTGGCCAAGTGCATCATTGTCGACCTTCTGCCTCTTTTCCTATGCTTTAAATGCAATTCCAGTCTACCTCCTGAAATCGGTTTCCTGCAATTCTGCCCGCCTTTCAAGTCCTCTTGGCAGCCTTACTTCAGTATATTTTTGGATGATAGCTGTCATTTATAACTCTGCAGGTTTGTGAATTACAGTGCCCCTGAGCTCCTTTCTTCAACTCGCTTTCTTGTGAGCTGGCCGCAACACCGCAGGATTGCTTCAGGCCCTAATCTGGTTCCGGCACGGCACGCTGAGCCTTTGGTTAATTCCTCTTCCTGGTGGGAAATGAGAGTTAAATTTTCCCGTCCAGACACCTCCAGCTAGTCTCTCATTGGTTCTCCCTATTCCTGTTCATCTTCCGCGGAATTTGCAAACTGGGCCAAACAGGAGGTTAAAGGCACTGACTCTCCAAGTCGGGAGAGTGTTAGTAAAGCATCTGGAATGTTGCACCCGAGTACCAGGGGACGAGAACTGAGACATATTTCAACACGTCTCCCGATCACACGGTTGATCATACTCTGGGTTCCACATGCATGTTTTAGCTGAAGGAAGAATCCCTTAAACCTGGAGAGTTGAGACCCGTGGAATGGGTACCATGCAATATGACTTCAAAGGGTCTTCATTTGCTCACCAAAACTCTCCAATCCTATCACTGCTGCGTTTTTGCCCCTGTACTCACGATTGATTCACTTTCAGAGACATAGCAATCCATAGGTTTTAAGATACTTACTAATCAGGTACATTATTAGGTGTTTAATATGGGGTTTTGAGTCCATTTCGTTGAGCAAGGAGTAGCTCTTGTCTATTACATATTTGGCTTAAGGAACTTTATCTGTGCTCATTTCAATCTCTGGTTTTATGCAGCACCCCAACTCACCTTTCCCCTTAAGCAAGCATAAGTTGGTTTTCTAAATTTGGGACCATGTTCTGTTTTGAAATTCAGTTCCTGTGTAGCCAAGTTTACATTCCGTGTATTAGTGATATCTTATGATGTTTCTTTTTCTGTGTGACTTATTTCAGTTAGAATCATCATACCTGAATCCACTCATTATGCTGCTATGGGCCTGATGACATAGATGTCATTGCTGAGTGATATTGCATTGTACGTAAGTACCACAACTTCTTTATCCATTTTTCGCTTTATGCGATATTGAACTTGTACCGTAAACGAGTTTCTTGTAAACAGAGCCATCCCAAACTTTGGGGTGGCTGTGTCTTTTTGATTTTAATTTCCCTAAGCTGCAGGATCATAAGTGAAAGTGCCCTAGGCTCTGTTGCTTTGTTTTTTAGATGTTTCAGGAAACACCATACACTTCTCCCGAGTGGCTGTTGGCAATTTACATCCCGCCCATCAGCATAAAAAGGCTACCAGTTCTCCATGGCCTGTCCTGCCTTTCTGGATTTTACACTTTTTTCAGATGGCCCTTTTGACGGGGGGGAAGTGAGACTTCATTGTAGTGCAGATTTCCTTTGCAAGCTTGATTGGTTGGCCAAAAAGGGCGTATGCGTTTTTTCCTGAATATATTCAGGAAAAAACGCATACGCCCTTTTTGGCCAAGTGCATCATTGTCGACCTTCTGCCTCTTTTCCTATGCTTTAAATGCAATTCCAGTCTACCTCCTGAAATCGGTTTCCTGCAATTCTGCCCGGCTTTCAAGTCCTCTTGGCAGCCTTACTTCAGTATATTTTTGGATGATAGCTGTCATTTATAACTCTGCAGGTTTGTGAATTACAGTGCCCCTGAGCTCCTTTCTTCAACTCGCTTTCTTGTGAGCTGGCCGCAACACCGCAGGATTGCTTCAGGCCCTAATCTGGTTCCGGCACGGCACGCTGAGCCTTTGGTTAATTCCTCTTCCTGGTGGGAAATGAGAGTTAAATTTTCCCGTCCAGACACCTCCAGCTAGTCTCTCATTGGTTCTCCCTATTCCTGTTCATCTTCCGCGGAATTTGCAAACTGGGCCAAACAGGAGGTTAAAGGCACTGACTCTCCAAGTCGGGAGAGTGTTAGTAAAGCATCTGGAATGTTGCACCCGAGTACCAGGGGACGAGAACTGAGACATATTTCAACACGTCTCCCGATCACACGGTTGATCATACTCTGGGTTCCACATGCATGTTTTAGCTGAAGGAAGAATCCCTTAAACCTGGAGAGTTGAGACCCGTGGAATGGGTACCAGGCAATATGACTTCAAAGGGTCTTCATTTGCTCACCAAAACTCTCCAATCCTATCACTGCTGCGTTTTTGCCCCTGTACTCACGATTGATTCACTTTCAGAGACATAGCAATCCATAGGTTTTAAGATACTTACTAGTCAGGTACATTATTAGGTGTTTAATATGGGGTTTTGAGTCCATTTCGTTGAGCAAGGAGTAGCTCTTGTCTATTACATATTTGGCTTAAGGAACTTTATCTGTGCTCATTTCAATCTCTGGTTTTATGCAGCACCCCAACTCACCTTTCCCCTTAAGCAAGCATAAGTTGGTTTTCTAAATTTGGGACCATGTTCTGTTTTGAAATTCAGTTCCTGTGTAGCCAAGTTTACATTCCGTGTATTAGTGATATCTTATGATGTTTCTTTTTCTGTGTGACTTATTTCAGTTAGAATCATCATACCTGAATCCACTCATTATGCTGCTATGGGCCTGATGACATAGATGTCATTGCTGAGTGATATTGCATTGTACGTAAGTACCACAACTTCTTTATCCATTTTTCGCTTTATGCGATATTGAACTTGTACCGTAAACGAGTTTCTTGTAAACAGAGCCATCCCAAACTTTGGGGTGGCTGTGTCTTTTTGATTTTAATTTCCCTAAGCTGCAGGATCATAAGTGGAAGTGCCCTAGGCTCTGTTGCTTTGTTTTTTAGATGTTTCAGGAAACACCATACACTTCTCCCGAGTGGCTGTTGGCAATTTACATCCCGCCCATCAGCATAAAAAGGCTACCAGTTCTCCATGGCCTGTCCTGCCTTTCTGGATTTTACACTTTTTTCAGATGGCCCTTTTGACGGGGGGGAAGTGAGACTTCATTGTAGTGCAGATTTCCTTTGCAAGCTTGCTTGGTTGGCCAAAAAGGGCGTATGCGTTTTTTCCTGATTATATTCAGGAAAAAACGCATACGCCCTTTTTGGCCAAGTGCATCATTGTCGACCTTCTGCCTCTTTTCCTATGCTTTAAATGCAATTCCAGTCTACCTCCTGAAATCGGTTTCCTGCAATTCTGCCCGGCTTTCAAGTCCTCTTGGCAGCCTTACTTCAGTATATTTTTGGATGATAGCTGTCATTTATAACTCTGCAGGTTTGTGAATTACAGTGCCCCTGAGCTCCTTTCTTCAACTCGCTTTCTTGTGAGCTGGCCGCAACACCGCAGGATTGCTTCAGGCCCTAATCTGGTTCCGGCACGGCACGCTGAGCCTTTGGTTAATTCCTCTTCCTGGTGGGAAATGAGAGTTAAATTTTCCCGTCCAGACACCTCCAGCTAGTCTCTCATTGGTTCTCCCTATTCCTGTTCATCTTCCGCGGAATTTGCAAACTGGGCCAAACAGGAGGTTAAAGGCACTGACTCTCCAAGTCGGGAGAGTGTTAGTAAAGCATCTGGAATGTTGCACCCGAGTACCAGGGGACGAGAACTGAGACATATTTCAACACGTCTCCCGATCACACGGTTGATCATACTCTGGGTTCCACATGCTTGTTTTAGCTGAAGGAAGAATCCCTTAAACCTGGAGAGTTGAGACCCGTGGAATGGGTACCAGGCAATATGACTTCAAAGGGTCTTCATTTGCTCACCAAAACTCTCCAATCCTATCACTGCTGCGTTTTTGCCCCTGTACTCACGATTGATTCACTTTCAGAGACATAGCAATCCATAGGTTTTAAGATACTTACTAGTCAGGTACATTATTAGGCGTTTAATATGGGGTTTTGAGTCCATTTCGTTGAGCAAGGAGTAGCTCTTGTCTATTACATATTTGGCTTAAGGAACTTTATCTGTGCTCATTTCAATCTCTGGTTTTATGCAGCACCCCAACTCACCTTTCCCCTTAAGCAAGCATAAGTTGATTTTCTAAATTTGGGACCATGTTCTGTTTTGAAATTCAGTTCCTGTGTAGCCAAGTTTACATTCCGTGTATTAGTGATATCTTATGATGTTTCTTTTTCTGTGTGACTTATTTCAGTTAGAATCATCATACCTGAATCCACTCATTATGCTGCTATGGGCCTGATGACATAGATGTCATTGCTGAGTGATATTGCATTGTACGTAAGTACCACAACTTCTTTATCCATTTTTCGCTTTATGCGATATTGAACTTGTACCGTAAACGAGTTTCTTGTAAACAGAGCCATCCCAAACTTTGGGGTGGCTGTGTCTTTTTGATTTTAATTTCCCTAAGCTGCAGGATCATAAGTGAAAGTGCCCTAGGCTCTGTTGCTTTGTTTTTTAGATGTTTCAGGAAACACCATACACTTCTCCCGAGTGGCTGTTGGCAATTTACATCCCGCCCATCAGCATAAAAAGGCTACCAGTTCTCCATGGCCTGTCCTGCCTTTCTGGATTTTACACTTTTTTCAGATGGCCCTTTTGACGGGGGGGAAGTGAGACTTCATTGTAGTGCAGATTTCCTTTGCAAGCTTGATTGGTTGGCCAAAAAGGGCGTATGCGTTTTTTCCTGAATATATTCAGGAAAAAACGCATACGCCCTTTTTGGCCAAGTGCATCATTGTCGACCTTCTGCCTCTTTTCCTATGCTTTAAATGCAATTCCAGTCTACCTCCTGAAATCGGTTTCCTGCAATTCTGCCCGGCTTTCAAGTCCTCTTGGCAGCCTTACTTCAGTATATTTTTGGATGATAGCTGTCATTTATAACTCTGCAGGTTTGTGAATTACAGTGCCCCTGAGCTCCTTTCTTCAACTCGCTTTCTTGTGAGCTGGCCGCAACACCGCAGGATTGCTTCAGGCCCTAATCTGGTTCCGGCACGGCACGCTGAGCCTTTGGTTAATTCCTCTTCCTGGTGGGAAATGAGAGTTAAATTTTCCCGTCCAGACACCTCCAGCTAGTCTCTCATTGGTTCTCCCTATTCCTGTTCATCTTCCGCGGAATTTGCAAACTGGGCCAAACAGGAGGTTAAAGGCACTGACTCTCCAAGTCGGGAGAGTGTTAGTAAAGCATCTGGAATGTTGCACCCGAGTACCAGGGGACGAGAACTGAGACATATTTCAACACGTCTCCCGATCACACGGTTGATCATACTCTGGGTTCCACATGCATGTTTTAGCTGAAGGAAGAATCCCTTAAACCTGGAGAGTTGAGACCCGTGGAATGGGTACCAGGCAATATGACTTCAAAGGGTCTTCATTTGCTCACCAAAACTCTCCAATCCTATCACTGCTGCGTTTTTGCCCCTGTACTCACGATTGATTCACTTTCAGAGACATAGCAATCCATAGGTTTTAAGATACTTACTAATCAGGTACATTATTAGGTGTTTAATATGGGGTTTTGAGTCCATTTCGTTGAGCAAGGAGTAGCTCTTGTCTATTACATATTTGGCTTAAGGAACTTTATCTGTGCTCATTTCAATCTCTGGTTTTATGCAGCACCCCAACTCACCTTTCCCCTTAAGCAAGCATAAGTTGGTTTTCTAAATTTGGGACCATGTTCTGTTTTGAAATTCAGTTCCTGTGTAGCCAAGTTTACATTCCGTGTATTAGTGATATCTTATGATGTTTCTTTTTCTGTGTGACTTATTTCAGTTAGAATCATCATACCTGAATCCACTCATTATGCTGCTATGGGCCTGATGACATAGATGTCATTGCTGAGTGATATTGCATTGTACGTAAGTACCACAACTTCTTTATCCATTTTTCGCTTTATGCGATATTGAACTTGTACCGTAAACGAGTTTCTTGTAAACAGAGCCATCCCAAACTTTGGGGTGGCTGTGTCTTTTTGATTTTAATTTCCCTAAGCTGCAGGATCATAAGTGGAAGTGCCCTAGGCTCTGTTGCTTTGTTTTTTAGATGTTTCAGGAAACACCATACACTTCTCCCGAGTGGCTGTTGGCAATTTACATCCCGCCCATCAGCATAAAAAGGCTACCAGTTCTCCATGGCCTGTCCTGCCTTTCTGGATTTTACACTTTTTTCAGATGGCCCTTTTGACGGGGGGGAAGTGAGACTTCATTGTAGTGCAGATTTCCTTTGCAAGCTTGCTTGGTTGGCCAAAAAGTGCGTATGCGTTTTTTCCTGATTATATTCAGGAAAAAACGCATACGCCCTTTTTGGCCAAGTGCATCATTGTCGACCTTCTGCCTCTTTTCCTATGCTTTAAATGCAATTCCAGTCTACCTCCTGAAATCGGTTTCCTGCAATTCTGCCCGGCTTTCAAGTCCTCTTGGCAGCCTTACTTCAGTATATTTTTGGATGATAGCTGTCATTTATAACTCTGCAGGTTTGTGAATTACAGTGCCCCTGAGCTCCTTTCTTCAACTCGCTTTCTTGTGAGCTGGCCGCAACACCGCAGGATTGCTTCAGGCCCTAATCTGGTTCCGGCACGGCACGCTGAGCCTTTGGTTAATTCCTCTTCCTGGTGGGAAATGAGAGTTAAATTTTCCCGTCCAGACACCTCCAGCTAGTCTCTCATTGGTTCTCCCTATTCCTGTTCATCTTCCGCGGAATTTGCAAACTGGGCCAAACAGGAGGTTAAAGGCACTGACTCTCCAAGTCGGGAGAGTGTTAGTAAAGCATCTGGAATGTTGCACCCGAGTACCAGGGGACGAGAACTGAGACATATTTCAACACGTCTCCCGATCACACGGTTGATCATACTCTGGGTTCCACATGCTTGTTTTAGCTGAAGGAAGAATCCCTTAAACCTGGAGAGTTGAGACCCGTGGAATGGGTACCAGGCAATATGACTTCAAAGGGTCTTCATTTGCTCACCAAAACTCTCCAATCCTATCACTGCTGCGTTTTTGCCCCTGTACTCACGATTGATTCACTTTCAGAGACATAGCAATCCATAGGTTTTAAGATACTTACTAGTCAGGTACATTATTAGGCGTTTAATATGGGGTTTTGAGTCCATTTCGTTGAGCAAGGAGTAGCTCTTGTCTATTACATATTTGGCTTAAGGAACTTTATCTGTGCTCATTTCAATCTCTGGTTTTATGCAGCACCCCAACTCACCTTTCCCCTTAAGCAAGCATAAGTTGATTTTCTAAATTTGGGACCATGTTCTGTTTTGAAATTCAGTTCCTGTGTAGCCAAGTTTACATTCCGTGTATTAGTGATATCTTATGATGTTTCTTTTTCTGTGTGACTTATTTCAGTTAGAATCATCATACCTGAATCCACTCATTATGCTGCTATGGGCCTGATGACATAGATGTCATTGCTGAGTGATATTGCATTGTACGTAAGTACCACAACTTCTTTATCCATTTTTCGCTTTATGCAATATTGAACTTGTACCGTAAACGAGTTTCTTGTAAACAGAGCCATCCCAAACTTTGGGGTGGCTGTGTCTTTTTGATTTTAATTTCCCTAAGCTATAGTACCATAAGTGGAAGTGCCCTAGGCTCTGTTGCTTTGTTTTTTAGATGTTTCAGGAAACACCATACACTTCTCCCGAGTGGCTGTTGGCAATTTACATCCCGCCCATCAGCATAACAAGGCTCCCAGTTCTCCATGGCCTGTCCTGCCTTTCTGGATTTTACACTTTTTTCAGATGGCCCTTTTGACGGGGGGGAAGTGAGACTTCATTGTAGTGCAGATTTCCTTTGCAAGCTTGCTTGGTTGGCCAAAAAGGGCGTATGCGTTTTTTCCTGAATATATTCAGGAAAAAACGCATACGCCCTTTTTGGCCAAGTGCATCATTGTCGACCTTCTGCCTCTTTTCCTATGCTTTAAATGCAATTCCAGTCTACCTCCTGAAATCGGTTTCCTGCAATTCTGCCCGGCTTTCAAGTCCTCTTGGCAGCCTTACTTCAGTATATTTTTGGATGATAGCTGTCATTTATAACTCTGCAGGTTTGTGAATTACAGTGCCCCTGAGCTCCTTTCTTCAACTCGCTTTCTTGTGAGCTGGCCGCAACACCGCAGGATTGCTTCAGGCCCTAATCTGGTTCCGGCATGGCACGCTGAGCCTTTGGTTAATTCCTCTTCCTGGTGGGAAATGAGAGTTAAATTTTCCCGTCCAGACACCTCCAGCTAGTCTCTCATTGGTTCTCCCTATTCCTGTTCATCTTCCGCGGAATTTGCAAACTGGGCCAAACAGGAGGTTAAAGGCACTGACTCTCCAAGTCAGGAGAGTGTTAGTAAAGCATCTGGAATGTTGCACCCGAGTACCAGGGGACGAGAACTGAGACATATTTCAACACGTCTCCCGATCACACGGTTGATCATACTCTGGGTTCCACATGCATGTTTTAGCTGAAGGAAGAATCCCTTAAACCTGGAGAGTTGAGACCCGTGGAATGGGTACCAGGCAATATGACTTCAAAGGGTCTTCATTTGCTCACCAAAACTCTCCAATCCTATCACTGCTGCGTTTTTGCCCCTGTACTCACGATTGATTCACTTTCAGAGACATAGCAATCCATAGGTTTTAAGATACTTACTAGTCAGGTACATTATTAGGCGTTTAATATGGGGTTTTGAGTCCATTTCGTTGAGCAAGGAGTAGCTCTTGTCTATTCCATATTTGGCTTAAGGAACTTTATCTGTGCTCATTTCAATCTCTGGTTTTATGCAGCACCCCAACTCACCTTTCCCCTTAAGCAAGCATAAGTTGGTTTTCTAAATTTGGGACCATGTTCTGTTTTGAAATTCAGTTCCTGTGTAGCCAAGTTTACATTCCATGTATTAGTGATATCTTATGATGTTTCTTTTTCTGTGTGACTTATTTCAGTTAGAATCATCATACCTGAATCCACTCATTATGCTGCTATGGGCCTGATGACATAGATGTCATTGCTGAGTGATATTGCATTGTACGTAAGTACCACAGCTTCTTTATCCATTTTTCGCTTTATGCGATATTGAACTTGTACCGTAAACGAGTTTCTTGTAAACAGAGCCATCCCAAACTTTGGGGTGGCTGTGTCTTTTTGATTTTAATTTCCCTAAGCTATATGACCATAAGTGGAAGTGCCCTAGGCTCTGTTGCTTTGTTTTTTAGATGTTTCAGGAAACACCATACACTTCTCCCGAGTGGCTGTTGGCAATTTACATCCCGCCCATCAGCATAACAAGGCTCCCAGTTCTCCATGGCCTGTCCTGCCTTTCTGGATTTTACACTTTTTTCAGATGGCCCTTTTGACGGGGGGGAAGTGAGACTTCATTGTAGTGCAGATTTCCTTTGCAAGCTTGCTTGGTTGGCCAAAAAGGGCGTATGCGTTTTTTCCTGAATATATTCAGGAAAAAACGCATACGCCCTTTTTGGCCAAGTGCATCATTGTCGACCTTCTGCCTCTTTTCCTATGCTTTAAATGCAATTCCAGTCTACCTCCTGAAATCGGTTTCCTGCAATTCTGCCCGGCTTTCAAGTCCTCTTGGCAGCCTTACTTCAGTATATTTTTGGATGATAGCTGTCATTTATAACTCTGCAGGTTTGTGAATTACAGTGCCCCTGAGCTCCTTTCTTCAACTCGCTTTCTTGTGAGCTGGCCGCAACACCGCAGGATTGCTTCAGGCCCTAATCTGGTTCCGGCACGGCACGCTGAGCCTTTGGTTAATTCCTCTTCCTGGTGGGAAATGAGAGTTAAATTTTCCCGTCCAGACACCTCCAGCTAGTCTCTCATTGGTTCTCCCTATTCCTGTTCATCTTCCGCGGAATTTGCAAACTGGGCCAAACAGGAGGTTAAAGGCACTGACTCTCCAAGTCGGGAGAGTGTTAGTAAAGCATCTGGAATGTTGCACCCGAGTACCAGGGGACGAGAACTGAGACATATTTCAACACGTCTCCCGATCACACGGTTGATCATACTCTGGGTTCCACATGCATGTTTTAGCTGAAGGAAGAATCCCTTAAACCTGGAGAGTTGAGACCCGTGGAATGGGTACCAGGCAATATGACTTCAAAGGGTCTTCATTTGCTCACCAAAACTCTCCAATCCTATCACTGCTGCGTTTTTGCCCCTGTACTCACGATTGATTCACTTTCAGAGACATAGCAATCCATAGGTTTTAAGATACTTACTAATCAGGTACATTATTAGGTGTTTAATATGGGGTTTTGAGTCCATTTCGTTGAGCAAGGAGTAGCTCTTGTCTATTACATATTTGGCTTAAGGAACTTTATCTGTGCTCATTTCAATCTCTGGTTTTATGCAGCACCCCAACTCACCTTTCCCCTTAAGCAAGCATAAGTTGGTTTTCTAAATTTGGGACCATGTTCTGTTTTGAAATTCAGTTCCTGTGTAGCCAAGTTTACATTCCGTGTATTAGTGATATCTTATGATGTTTCTTTTTCTGTGTGACTTATTTCAGTTAGAATCATCATACCTGAATCCACTCATTATGCTGCTATGGGCCTGATGACATAGATGTCATTGCTGAGTGATATTGCATTGTACGTAAGTACCACAACTTCTTTATCCATTTTTCGCTTTATGCGATATTGAACTTGTACCGTAAACGAGTTTCTTGTAAACAGAGCCATCCCAAACTTTGGGGTGGCTGTGTCTTTTTGATTTTAATTTCCCTAAGCTGCAGGATCATAAGTGGAAGTGCCCTAGGCTCTGTTGCTTTGTTTTTTAGATGTTTCAGGAAACACCATACACTTCTCCCGAGTGGCTGTTGGCAATTTACATCCCGCCCATCAGCATAACAAGGCTCCCAGTTCTCCATGGCCTGTCCTGCCTTTCTGGATTTTACACTTTTTTCAGATGGCCCTTTTGACCAGGGGGAAGTGAGACTTCATTGTAGTGCAGATTTCCTTTGCAAGCTTGCTTGGTTGGCCATAAAGGGCGTATGCGTTTTTTCCTGAATATATTCAGGAAAAAACGCATACGCCCTTTTTGGCCAAGTGCATCATTGTCGACCTTCTGCCTCTTTTCCTATGCTTTAAATGCAATTCCAGTCTACCTCCTGAAATCGGTTTCCTGCAATTCTGCCCGCCTTTCAAGTCCTCTTGGCAGCCTTACTTCAGTATATTTTTGGATGATAGCTGTCATTTATAACTCTGCAGGTTTGTGAATTACAGTGCCCCTGAGCTCCTTTCTTCAACTCGCTTTCTTGTGAGCTGGCCGCAACACCGCAGGATTGCTTCAGGCCCTAATCTGGTTCCGGCACGGCACGCTGAGCCTTTGGTTAATTCCTCTTCCTGGTGGGAAATGAGAGTTAAATTTTCCCGTCCAGACACCTCCAGCTAGTCTCTCATTGGTTCTCCCTATTCCTGTTCATCTTCCGCGGAATTTGCAAACTGGGCCAAACAGGAGGTTAAAGGCACTGACTCTCCAAGTCGGGAGAGTGTTAGTAAAGCATCTGGAATGTTGCACCCGAGTACCAGGGGACGAGAACTGAGACATATTTCAACACGTCTCCCGATCACACGGTTGATCATACTCTGGGTTCCACATGCATGTTTTAGCTGAAGGAAGAATCCCTTAAACCTGGAGAGTTGAGACCCGTGGAATGGGTACCAGGCAATATGACTTCAAAGGGTCTTCATTTGCTCACCAAAACTCTCCAATCCTATCACTGCTGCGTTTTTGCCCCTGTACTCACGATTGATTCACTTTCAGAGACATAGCAATCCATAGGTTTTAAGATACTTACTAATCAGGTACATTATTAGGTGTTTAATATGGGGTTTTGAGTCCATTTCGTTGAGCAAGGAGTAGCTCTTGTCTATTACATATTTGGCTTAAGGAACTTTATCTGTGCTCATTTCAATCTCTGGTTTTATGCAGCACCCCAACTCACCTTTCCCCTTAAGCAAGCATAAGTTGGTTTTCTAAATTTGGGACCATGTTCTGTTTTGAAATTCAGTTCCTGTGTAGCCAAGTTTACATTCCGTGTATTAGTGATATCTTATGATGTTTCTTTTTCTGTGTGACTTATTTCAGTTAGAATCATCATACCTGAATCCACTCATTATGCTGCTATGGGCCTGATGACATAGATGTCATTGCTGAGTGATATTGCATTGTACGTAAGTACCACAACTTCTTTATCCATTTTTCGCTTTATGCGATATTGAACTTGTACCGTAAACGAGTTTCTTGTAAACAGAGCCATCCCAAACTTTGGGGTGGCTGTGTCTTTTTGATTTTAATTTCCCTAAGCTGCAGGATCATAAGTGGAAGTGCCCTAGGCTCTGTTGCTTTGTTTTTTAGATGTTTCAGGAAACACCATACACTTCTCCCGAGTGGCTGTTGGCAATTTACATCCCGCCCATCAGCATAAAAAGGCTACCAGTTCTCCATGGCCTGTCCTGCCTTTCTGGATTTTACACTTTTTTCAGATGGCCCTTTTGACGGGGGGGAAGTGAGACTTCATTGTAGTGCAGATTTCCTTTGCAAGCTTGCTTGGTTGGCCAAAAAGGGCGTATGCGTTTTTTCCTGATTATATTCAGGAAAAAACGCATACGCCCTTTTTGGCCAAGTGCATCATTGTCGACCTTCTGCCTCTTTTCCTATGCTTTAAATGCAATTCCAGTCTACCTCCTGAAATCGGTTTCCTGCAATTCTGCCCGGCTTTCAAGTCCTCTTGGCAGCCTTACTTCAGTATATTTTTGGATGATAGCTGTCATTTATAACTCTGCAGGTTTGTGAATTACAGTGCCCCTGAGCTCCTTTCTTCAACTCGCTTTCTTGTGAGCTGGCCGCAACACCGCAGGATTGCTTCAGGCCCTAATCTGGTTCCGGCACGGCACGCTGAGCCTTTGGTTAATTCCTCTTCCTGGTGGGAAATGAGAGTTAAATTTTCCCGTCCAGACACCTCCAGCTAGTCTCTCATTGGTTCTCCCTATTCCTGTTCATCTTCCGCGGAATTTGCAAACTGGGCCAAACAGGAGGTTAAAGGCACTGACTCTCCAAGTCGGGAGAGTGTTAGTAAAGCATCTGGAATGTTGCACCCGAGTACCAGGGGACGAGAACTGAGACATATTTCAACACGTCTCCCGATCACACGGTTGATCATACTCTGGGTTCCACATGCTTGTTTTAGCTGAAGGAAGAATCCCTTAAACCTGGAGAGTTGAGACCCGTGGAATGGGTACCAGGCAATATGACTTCAAAGGGTCTTCATTTGCTCACCAAAACTCTCCAATCCTATCACTGCTGCGTTTTTGCCCCTGTACTCACGATTGATTCACTTTCAGAGACATAGCAATCCATAGGTTTTAAGATACTTACTAGTCAGGTACATTATTAGGCGTTTAATATGGGGTTTTGAGTCCATTTCGTTGAGCAAGGAGTAGCTCTTGTCTATTACATATTTGGCTTAAGGAACTTTATCTGTGCTCATTTCAATCTCTGGTTTTATGCAGCACCCCAACTCACCTTTCCCCTTAAGCAAGCATAAGTTGATTTTCTAAATTTGGGACCATGTTCTGTTTTGAAATTCAGTTCCTGTGTAGCCAAGTTTACATTCCGTGTATTAGTGATATCTTATGATGTTTCTTTTTCTGTGTGACTTATTTCAGTTAGAATCATCATACCTGAATCCACTCATTATGCTGCTATGGGCCTGATGACATAGATGTCATTGCTGAGTGATATTGCATTGTACGTAAGTACCACAACTTCTTTATCCATTTTTCGCTTTATGCAATATTGAACTTGTACCGTAAACGAGTTTCTTGTAAACAGAGCCATCCCAAACTTTGGGGTGGCTGTGTCTTTTTGATTTTAATTTCCCTAAGCTATAGTACCATAAGTGGAAGTGCCGTAGGCTCTGTTGCTTTGTTTTTTAGATGTTTCAGGAAACACCATACACTTCTCCCGAGTGGCTGTTGGCAATTTACATCCCGCCCATCAGCATAACAAGGCTCCCAGTTCTCCATGGCCTGTCCTGCCTTTCTGGATTTTACACTTTTTTCAGATGGCCCTTTTGACGGGGGGGAAGTGAGACTTCATTGTAGTGCAGATTTCCTTTGCAAGCTTGCTTGGTTGGCCAAAAAGGGCGTATGCGTTTTTTCCTGAATATATTCAGGAAAAAACGCATACGCCCTTTTTGGCCAAGTGCATCATTGTCGACCTTCTGCCTCTTTTCCTATGCTTTAAATGCAATTCCAGTCTACCTCCTGAAATCGGTTTCCTGCAATTCTGCCCGGCTTTCAAGTCCTCTTGGCAGCCTTACTTCAGTATATTTTTGGATGATAGCTGTCATTTATAACTCTGCAGGTTTGTGAATTACAGTGCCCCTGAGCTCCTTTCTTCAACTCGCTTTCTTGTGAGCTGGCCGCAACACCGCAGGATTGCTTCAGGCCCTAATCTGGTTCCGGCATGGCACGCTGAGCCTTTGGTTAATTCCTCTTCCTGGTGGGAAATGAGAGTTAAATTTTCCCGTCCAGACACCTCCAGCTAGTCTCTCATTGGTTCTCCCTATTCCTGTTCATCTTCCGCGGAATTTGCAAACTGGGCCAAACAGGAGGTTAAAGGCACTGACTCTCCAAGTCAGGAGAGTGTTAGTAAAGCATCTGGAATGTTGCACCCGAGTACCAGGGGACGAGAACTGAGACATATTTCAACACGTCTCCCGATCACACGGTTGATCATACTCTGGGTTCCACATGCATGTTTTAGCTGAAGGAAGAATCCCTTAAACCTGGAGAGTTGAGACCCGTGGAATGGGTACCAGGCAATATGACTTCAAAGGGTCTTCATTTGCTCACCAAAACTCTCCAATCCTATCACTGCTGCGTTTTTGCCCCTGTACTCACGATTGATTCACTTTCAGAGACATAGCAATCCATAGGTTTTAAGATACTTACTAGTCAGGTACATTATTAGGCGTTTAATATGGGGTTTTGAGTCCATTTCGTTGAGCAAGGAGTAGCTCTTGTCTATTCCATATTTGGCTTAAGGAACTTTATCTGTGCTCATTTCAATCTCTGGTTTTATGCAGCACCCCAACTCACCTTTCCCCTTAAGCAAGCATAAGTTGGTTTTCTAAATTTGGGACCATGTTCTGTTTTGAAATTCAGTTCCTGTGTAGCCAAGTTTACATTCCATGTATTAGTGATATCTTATGATGTTTCTTTTTCTGTGTGACTTATTTCAGTTAGAATCATCATACCTGAATCCACTCATTATGCTGCTATGGGCCTGATGACATAGATGTCATTGCTGAGTGATATTGCATTGTACGTAAGTACCACAGCTTCTTTATCCATTTTTCGCTTTATGCGATATTGAACTTGTACCGTAAACGAGTTTCTTGTAAACAGAGCCATCCCAAACTTTGGGGTGGCTGTGTCTTTTTGATTTTAATTTCCCTAAGCTATAGGACCATAAGTGGAAGTGCCCTAGGCTCTGTTGCTTTGTTTTTTAGATGTTTCAGGAAACACCATACACTTCTCCCGAGTGGCTGTTGGCAATTTACATCCCGCCCATCAGCATAACAAGGCTCCCAGTTCTCCATGGCCTGTCCTGCCTTTCTGGATTTTACACTTTTTTCAGATGGCCCTTTTGACGGGGGGGAAGTGAGACTTCATTGTAGTGCAGATTTCCTTTGCAAGCTTGCTTGGTTGGCCAAAAAGGGCGTATGCGTTTTTTCCTGAATATATTCAGGAAAAAACGCATACGCCCTTTTTGGCCAAGTGCATCATTGTCGACCTTCTGCCTCTTTTCCTATGCTTTAAATGCAATTCCAGTCTACCTCCTGAAATCGGTTTCCTGCAATTCTGCCCGGCTTTCAAGTCCTCTTGGCAGCCTTACTTCAGTATATTTTTGGATGATAGCTGTCATTTATAACTCTGCAGGTTTGTGAATTACAGTGCCCCTGAGCTCCTTTCTTCAACTCGCTTTCTTGTGAGCTGGCCGCAACACCGCAGGATTGCTTCAGGCCCTAATCTGGTTCCGGCACGGCACGCTGAGCCTTTGGTTAATTCCTCTTCCTGGTGGGAAATGAGAGTTAAATTTTCCCGTCCAGACACCTCCAGCTAGTCTCTCATTGGTTCTCCCTATTCCTGTTCATCTTCCGCGGAATTTGCAAACTGGGCCAAACAGGAGGTTAAAGGCACTGACTCTCCAAGTCAGGAGAGTGTTAGTAAAGCATCTGGAATGTTGCACCCGAGTACCAGGGGACGAGAACTGAGACATATTTCAACACGTCTCCCGATCACACGGTTGATCATACTCTGGGTTCCACATGCATGTTTTAGCTGAAGGAAGAATCCCTTAAACCTGGAGAGTTGAGACCCGTGGAATGGGTACCATGCAATATGACTTCAAAGGGTCTTCATTTGCTCACCAAAACTCTCCAATCCTATCACTGCTGCGTTTTTGCCCCTGTACTCACGATTGATTCACTTTCAGAGACATAGCAATCCATAGGTTTTAAGATACTTACTAGTCAGGTACATTATTAGGCGTTTAATATGGGGTTTTGAGTCCATTTCGTTGAGCAAGGAGTAGCTCTTGTCTATTACATATTTGGCTTAAGGAACTTTATCTGTGCTCATTTCAATCTCTGGTTTTATGCAGCACCCCAACTCACCTTTCCCCTTAAGCAAGCATAAGTTGGTTTTCTAAATTTGGGACCATGTTCTGTTTTGAAATTCAGTTCCTGTGTAGCCAAGTTTACATTCCGTGTATTAGTGATATCTTATGATGTTTCTTTTTCTGTGTGACTTATTTCAGTTAGAATCATCATACCTGAATCCACTCATTATGCTGCTATGGGCCTGATGACATAGATGTCATTGCTGAGTGATATTGCATTGTACGTAAGTACCACAACTTCTTTATCCATTTTTCGCTTTATGCGATATTGAACTTGTACCGTAAACGAGTTTCTTGTAAACAGAGCCATCCCAAACTTTGGGGTGGCTGTGTCTTTTTGATTTTAATTTCCCTAAGCTGCAGGACCATAAGTGGAAGTGCCCTAGGCTCTGTTGCTTTGTTTTTTAGATGTTTCAGGAAACACCATACACTTCTCCCGAGTGGCTGTTGGCAATTTACATCCCGCCCATCAGCATAACAAGGCTCCCAGTTCTCCATGGCCTGTCCTGCCTTTCTGGATTTTACACTTTTTTCAGATGGCCCTTTTGACGGGGGGGAAGTGAGACTTCATTGTAGTGCAGATTTCCTTTGCAAGCTTGCTTGGTTGGCCAAAAAGGGCGTATGCGTTTTTTCCTGAATATATTCAGGAAAAAACGCATACGCCCTTTTTGGCCAAGTGCATCATTGTCGACCTTCTGCCTCTTTTCCTATGCTTTAAATGCAATTCCAGTCTACCTCCTGAAATCGGTTTCCTGCAATTCTGCCCGGCTTTCAAGTCCTCTTGGCAGCCTTACTTCAGTATATTTTTGGATGATAGCTGTCATTTATAACTCTGCAGGTTTGTGAATTACAGTGCCCCTGAGCTCCTTTCTTCAACTCGCTTTCTTGTGAGCTGGCCGCAACACCGCAGGATTGCTTCAGGCCCTAATCTGGTTCCGGCACGGCACGCTGAGCCTTTGGTTAATTCCTCTTCCTGGTGGGAAATGAGAGTTAAATTTTCCCGTCCAGACACCTCCAGCTAGTCTCTCATTGGTTCTCCCTATTCCTGTTCATCTTCCGCGGAATTTGCAAACTGGGCCAAACAGGAGGTTAAAGGCACTGACTCTCCAAGTCGGGAGAGTGTTAGTAAAGCATCTGGAATGTTGCACCCGAGTACCAGGGGACGAGAACTGAGACATATTTCAACACGTCTCCCGATCACACGGTTGATCATACTCTGGGTTCCACATGCATGTTTTAGCTGAAGTAAGAATCCCTTAAACCTGGAGAGTTGAGACCCGTGGAATGGGTACCATGCAATATGACTTCAAAGGGTCTTCATTTGCTCACCAAAACTCTCCAATCCTATCACTGCTGCGTTTTTGCCCCTGTACTCACGATTGATTCACTTTCAGAGACATAGCAATCCATAGGTTTTAAGATACTTACTAGTCAGGTACATTATTAGGCGTTTAATATGGGGTTTTGAGTCCATTTCGTTGAGCAAGGAGTAGCTCTTGTCTATTACATATTTGGCTTAAGGAACTTTATCTGTGCTCATTTCAATCTCTGGTTTTATGCAGCACCCCAACTCACCTTTCCCCTTAAGCAAGCATAAGTTGGTTTTCTAAATTTGGGACCATGTTCTGTTTTGAAATTCAGTTCCTGTGTAGCCAAGTTTACATTCCGTGTATTAGTGATATCTTATGATGTTTCTTTTTCTGTGTGACTTATTTCAGTTAGAATCATCATACCTGAATCCACTCATTATGCTGCTATGGGCCTGATGACATAGATGTCATTGCTGAGTGATATTGCATTGTACGTAAGTACCACAACTTCTTTATCCATTTTTCGCTTTATGCGATATTGAACTTGTACCGTAAACGAGTTTCTTGTAAACAGAGCCATCCCAAACTTTGGGGTGGCTGTGTCTTTTTGATTTTAATTTCCCTAAGCTATAGGACCATAAGTGGAAGTGCCCTAGGCTCTGTTGCTTTGTTTTTTAGATGTTTCAGGAAACACCATACACTTCTCCCGAGTGGCTGTTGGCAATTTACATCCCGCCCATCAGCATAACAAGGCTCCCAGTTCTCCATGGCCTGTCCTGCCTTTCTGGATTTTACACTTTTTTCAGATGGCCCTTTTGACGGGGGGGAAGTGAGACTTCATTGTAGTGCAGATTTCCTTTGCAAGCTTGCTTGGTTGGCCGAAAAGGGCGTATGCGTTTTTTCCTGAATATATTCAGGAAAAAACGCATACGCCCTTTTTGGCCAAGTGCATCATTGTCGACCTTCTGCTTCTTTTCCTATGCTTTAAATGCAATTCCAGTCTACCTCCTGAAATCGGTTTCCTGCAATTCTGCCCGGCTTTCAAGTCCTCTTGGCAGCCTTACTTCAGTATATTTTTGGATGATAGCTGTCATTTATAACTCTGCAGGTTTGTGAATTACAGTGCCCCTGAGCTCCTTTCTTCAACTCGCTTTCTTGTGAGCTGGCCGCAACACCGCAGGATTGCTTCAGGCCCTAATCTGGTTCCGGCACGGCACGCTGAGCCTTTGGTTAATTCCTCTTCCTGGTGGGAAATGAGAGTTAAATTTTCCCGTCCAGGCACCTCCAGCTAGTCTCTCATTGGTTCTCCCTATTCCTGTTCATCTTCCGCGGAATTTGCAAACTGGGCCAAACAGGAGGTTAAAGGCACTGACTCTCCAAGTCGGGAGAGTGTTAGTAAAGCATCTGGAATGTTGCACCCGAGTACCAGGGGACGAGAACTGAGACATATTTCAACACGTCTCCCGATCACATGGTTGATCATACTCTGGGTTCCACATGCATGTTTTAGCTGAAGGAAGAATCCCTTAAACCTGGAGAGTTGAGACCCGTGGAATGGGTACCAGGCAATATGACTTCAAAGGGTCTTCATTTGCTCACCAAAACTCTCCAATCCTATCACTGCTGCGTTTTTGCCCCTGTACTCACGATTGATTCACTTTCAGAGACATAGCAATCCATAGGTTTTAAGATACTTACTAGTCAGGTACATTATTAGGCGTTTAATATGGGGTTTTGAGTCCATTTCGTTGAGCAAGGAGTAGCTCTTGTCTATTACATATTTGGCTTAAGGAACTTTATCTGTGCTCATTTCAATCTCTGGTTTTATGCAGCACCCCAACTCACCTTTCCCCTTAAGCAAGCATAAGTTGGTTTTCTAAATTTGGGACCATGTTCTGTTTTGAAATTCAGTTCCTGTGTAGCCAAGTTTACATTCCGTGTATTAGTGATATCTTATGATGTTTCTTTTTCTGTGTGACTTATTTCAGTTAGAATCATCATACCTGAATCCACTCATTATGCTGCTATGGGCCTGATGACATAGATGTCATTGCTGAGTGATATTGCATTGTACGTAAGTACCACAACTTCTTTATCCATTTTTCGCTTTATGCGATATTGAACTTGTACTGTAAACGAGTTTCTTGTAAACAGAGCCATCCCAAACTTTGGGGTGGCTGTGTCTTTTTGATTTTAATTTCCCTAAGCTGCAGGACCATAAGTGGAAGTGCCCTAGGCTCTGTTGCTTTGTTTTTTAGATGTTTCAGGAAACACCATACACTTCTCCCGAGTGGCTGTTGGCAATTTACATCCCGCCCATCAGCATAACAAGGCTCCCAGTTCTCCATGGCCTGTCCTGCCTTTCTGGATTTTACACTTTTTTCAGATGGCCCTTTTGACGGGGGGGGAAGTGAGACTTCATTGTAGTGCAGATTTCCTTTGCAAGCTTGCTTGGTTGGCCAAAAAGGGCGTATGCGTTTTTTCCTGAATATATTCAGGAAAAAACGCATACGCCCTTTTTGGCCAAGTGCATCATTGTCGACCTTCTGCCTCTTTTCCTATGCTTTAAATGCAATTCCAGTCTACCTCCTGAAATCGGTTTCCTGCAATTCTGCCCGGCTTTCAAGTCCTCTTGGCAGCCTTACTTCAGTATATTTTTGGATGATAGCTGTCATTTATAACTCTGCAGGTTTGTGAATTACAGTGCCCCTGAGCTCCTTTCTTCAACTCGCTTTCTTGTGAGCTGGCCGCAACACCGCAGGATTGCTTCAGGCCCTAATCTGGTTCCGGCACGGCACGCTGAGCCTTTGGTTAATTCCTCTTCCTGGTGGGAAATGAGAGTTAAATTTTCCCGTCCAGACACCTCCAGCTAGTCTCTCATTGGTTCTCCCTATTCCTGTTCATCTTCCGCGGAATTTGCAAACTGGGCCAAACAGGAGGTTAAAGGCACTGACTCTCCAAGTCGGGAGAGTGTTAGTAAAGCATCTGGAATGTTGCACCCGAGTACCAGGGGACGAGAACTGAGACATATTTCAACACGTCTCCCGATCACACGGTTGATCATACTCTGGGTTCCACATGCATGTTTTAGCTGAAGGAAGAATCCCTTAAACCTGGAGAGTTGAGACCCGTGGAATGGGTACCAGGCAATATGACTTCAAAGGGTCTTCATTTGCTCACCAAAACTCTCCAATCCTATCACTGCTGCGTTTTTGCCCCTGTACTCACGATTGATTCACTTTCAGAGACATAGCAATCCATAGGTTTTAAGATACTTACTAGTCAGGTACATTATTAGGCGTTTAATATGGGGTTTTGAGTCCATTTCGTTGAGCAAGGAGTAGCTCTTGTCTATTCCATATTTGGCTTAAGGAACTTTATCTGTGCTCATTTCAATCTCTGGTTTTATGCAGCACCCCAACTCACCTTTCCCCTTAAGCAAGCATAAGTTGGTTTTCTAAATTTGGGACCATGTTCTGTTTTGAAATTCAGTTCCTGTGTAGCCAAGTTTACATTCCGTGTATTAGTGATATCTTATGATGTTTCTTTTTCTGTGTGACTTATTTCAGTTAGAATCATCATACCTGAATCCACTCATTATGCTGCTATGGGCCTGATGACATAGATGTCATTGCTGAGTGATATTGCATTGTACGTAAGTACCACAACTTCTTTATCCATTTTTCGCTTTATGCGATATTGAACTTGTACCGTAAACGAGTTTCTTGTAAACAGAGCCATCCCAAACTTTGGGGTGGCTGTGTCTTTTTGATTTTAATTTCCCTAAGCTGCAGGACCATAAGTGGAAGTGCCCTAGGCTCTGTTGCTTTGTTTTTTAGATGTTTCAGGAAACACCATACACTTCTCCCGAGTGGCTGTTGGCAATTTACATCCCGCCCATCAGCATAACAAGGCTCCCAGTTCTCCATGGCCTGTCCTGCCTTTCTGGATTTTACACTTTTTTCAGATGGCCCTTTTGACGGGGGGGAAGTGAGACTTCATTGTAGTGCAGATTTCCTTTGCAAGCTTGCTTGGTTGGCCAAAAAGGGCGTATGCGTTTTTTCCTGAATATATTCAGGAAAAAACGCATACGCCCTTTTTGGCCAAGTGCATCATTGTCGACCTTCTGCCTCTTTTCCTATGCTTTAAATGCAATTCCAGTCTACCTCCTGAAATCGGTTTCAGGCAATTCTGCCCAGCTTTCAAGTCCTCTTGGCAGCCTTACTTCAGTATATTTTTGGATGATAGCTGTCATTTATAACTCTGCAGGTTTGTGAATTACAGTGCCCCTGAGCTCCTTTCTTCAACTCGCTTTCTTGTGAGCTGGCCGCAACACCGCAGGATTGCTTCAGGCCCTAATCTGGTTCCGGCACGGCACGCTGAGCCTTTGGTTAATTCCTCTTCCTGGTGGGAAATGAGAGTTAAATTTTCCCGTCCAGACACCTCCAGCTAGTCTCTCATTGGTTCTCCCTATTCCTGTTCATCTTCCGCGGAATTTGCAAACTGGGCCAAACAGGAGGTTAAAGGCACTGACTCTCCAAGTCGGGAGAGTGTTAGTAAAGCATCTGGAATGTTGCACCCGAGTACCACGGGACGAGAACTGAGACATATTTCAACACGTCTCCCGATCACACGGTTGATCATACTCTGGGTTCCACATGCATGTTTTAGCTGAAGGAAGAATCCCTTAAACCTGGAGAGTTGAGACCCGTGGAATGGGTACCATGCAATATGACTTCAAAGGGTCTTCATTTGCTCACCAAAACTCTCCAATCCTATCACTGCTGCGTTTTTGCCCCTGTACTCACGATTGATTCACTTTCAGAGACATAGCACTCCATAGGTTTTAAGATACTTACTAGTCAGGTACATTATTAGGCGTTTAATATGGGGTTTTGAGTCCATTTCGTTGAGCAAGGAGTAGCTCTTGTCTATTACATATTTGGCTTAAGGAACTTTATCTGTGCTCATTTCAATCTCTGGTTTTATGCAGCACCCCAACTCACCTTTCCCCTTAAGCAAGCATAAGTTGGTTTTCTAAATTTGGGACCATGTTCTGTTTTGAAATTCAGTTCCTGTGTAGCCAAGTTTACATTCCGTGTATTAGTGATATCTTATGATGTTTCTTTTTCTGTGTGACTTATTTCAGTTAGAATCATCATACCTGAATCCACTCATTATGCTGCTATGGGCCTGATGACATAGATGTCATTGCTGAGTGATATTGCATTGTACGTAAGTACCACAACTTCTTTATCCATTTTTCGCTTTATGCGATATTGAACTTGTACCGTAAACGAGTTTCTTGTAAACAGAGCCATCCCAAACTTTGGGGTGGCTGTGTCTTTTTGATTTTAATTTCCCTAAGCTATAGGACCATAAGTGGAAGTGCCGTAGGCTCTGTTGCTTTGTTTTTTAGATGTTTCAGGAAACACCATACACTTCTCCCGAGTGGCTGTTGGCAATTTACATCCCGCCCATCAGCATAACAAGGCTCCCAGTTCTCCATGGTCTGTCCTGCCTTTCTGGATTTTACACTTTTTTCAGATGGCCCTTTTGACGGGGGGGAAGTGAGACTTCATTGTAGTGCAGATTTCCTTTGCAAGCTTGCTTGGTTGGCCAAAAAGGGCGTATGCGTTTTTTCCTGAATATATTCAGGAAAAAACGCATATGCCCTTTTTGGCCAAGTGCATCATTGTCGACCTTCTGCCTCTTTTCCTATGCTTTAAATGCAATTCCAGTCTACCTCCTGAAATCGGTTTCCTGCAATTCTGCCCGGCTTTCAAGTCCTCTTGGCAGCCTTACTTCAGTATATTTTTGGATGATAGCTGTCATTTATAACTCTGCAGGTTTGTGAATTACAGTGCCCCTGAGCTCCTTTCTTCAACTCGCTTTCTTGTGAGCTGGCCGCAACACCGCAGGATTGCTTCAGGCCCTAATCTGGTTCCGGCACGGCACGCTGAGCCTTTGGTTAATTCCTCTTCCTGGTGGGAAATGAGAGTTAAATTTTCCCGTCCAGACACCTCCAGCTAGTCTCTCATTGGTTCTCCCTATTCCTGTTCATCTTCCGCGGAATTTGCAAACTGGGCCAAACAGGAGGTTAAAGGCACTGACTCTCCAAGTTGGGAGAGTGTTAGTAAAGCATCTGGAATGTTGCACCCGAGTACCAGGGGACGAGAACTGAGACATATTTCAACACGTCTCCCGATCACACGGTTGATCATACTCTGGGTTCCTCATGCATGTTTTAGCTGAAGGAAGAATCCCTTAAACCTGGAGAGTTGAGACCCGTGGAATGGGTACCAGGCAATATGACTTCAAAGGGTCTTCATTTGCTCACCAAAACTCTCCAATCCTATCACTGCTGCATTTTTGCCCCTGTACTCACGATTGATTCACTTTCAGAGACATAGCAATCCATAGGTTTTAAGATACTTACTAGTCAGGTACATTATTAGGCGTTTAATATGGGGTTTTGAGTCCATTTCGTTGAGCAAGGAGTAGCTCTTGTCTATTACATATTTGGCTTAAGGAACTTTATCTGTGCTCATTTCAATCTCTGGTTTTATGCAGCACCCCAACTCACCTTTCCCCTTAAGCAAGCATAAGTTGGTTTTCTAAATTTGGGACCATGTTCTGTTTTGAAATTCAGTTCCTGTGTAGCCAAGTTTACATTCCGTGTATTAGTGATATCTTATGATGTTTCTTTTTCTGTGTGACTTATTTCAGTTAGAATCATCATACCTGAATCCACTCATTATGCTGCTATCGGCCTGATGACATAGATGTCATTGCTGAGTGATATTGCATTGTACGTAAGTACCACAACTTCTTTATCCATTTTTCGCTTTATGCGATATTGAACTTGTACCGTAAACGAGTTTCTTGTAAACAGAGCCATCCCAAACTTTGGGGTGGCTGTGTCTTTTTGATTTTAATTTCCCTAAGCTGCAGGACCATAAGTGGAAGTGCCCTAGGCTCTGTTGCTTTGTTTTTTAGATATTTCAGGAAACACCATACACTTCTCCCGAGTGGCTGTTGGCAATTTACATCCCGCCCATCAGCATAACAAGGCTCCCAGTTCTCCATGGCCTGTCCTGCCTTTCTGGATTTTACACTTTTTTCAGATGGCCCTTTTGACGGGGGGGAAGTGAGACTTCATTGTAGTGCAGATTTCCTTTGCAAGCTTGCTTGGTTGGCCAAAAAGGGCGTATGCGTTTTTTCCTGAATATATTCAGGAAAAAACGCATACGCCCTTTTTGGCCAAGTGCATCATTGTCGACCTTCTGCCTCTTTTCCTATGCTTTAAATGCAATTCCAGTCTACCTCCTGAAATCGGTTTCCTGCAATTCTGCCCGGCTTTCAAGTCCTCTTGGCAGCCTTACTTCAGTATATTTTTGGATGAGAGCTGTCATTTATAACTCTGCAGGTTTGTGAATTACAGTGCCCCTGAGCTCCTTTCTTCAACTCGCTTTCTTGTGAGCTGGCCGCAACACCGCAGGATTGCTTCAGGCCCTAATCTGGTTCCGGCACGGCACGCTGAGCCTTTGGTTAATTCCTCTTCCTGGTGGGAAATGAGAGTTAAATTTTCCCGTCCAGACACCTCCAGCTAGTCTCTCATTGGTTCTCCCTATTCCTGTTCATCTTCCGCGGAATTTGCAAACTGGGCCAAACAGGAGGTTAAAGGCACTGACTCTCCAAGTCGGGAGAGTGTTAGTAAAGCATCTGGAATGTTGCACCCGAGTACCAGGGGACGAGAACTGAGACATATTTCAACACGTCTCCCGATCACACGGTTGATCATACTCTGGGTTCCTCATGCATGTTTTAGCTGAAGGAAGAATCCCTTAAACCTGGAGAGTTGAGACCCGTGGAATGGGTACCAGGCAATATGACTTCAAAGGGTCTTCATTTGCTCACCAAAACTCTCCAATCGTATCACTGCTGCGTTTTTGCCCCTGTACTCACGATTGATTCACTTTCAGAGACATAGCAATCCATAGGTTTTAAGATACTTACTAATCAGGTACATTATTAGGTGTTTAATATGGGGTTTTGAGTCCATTTCGTTGAGCAAGGAGTAGCTCTTGTCTATTACATATTTGGCTTAAGGAACTTTATCTGTGCTCATTTCAATCTCTGGTTTTATGCAGCACCCCAACTCACCTTTCCCCTTAAGCAAGCATAAGTTGGTTTTCTAAATTTGGGACCATGTTCTGTTTTGAAATTCAGTTCCTGTGTAGCCAAGTTTACATTCCGTGTATTAGTGATATCTTATGATGTTTCTTTTTCTGTGTGACTTATTTCAGTTAGAATCATCATACCTGAATCCACTCATTATGCTGCTATGGGCCTGATGACATAGATGTCATTGCTGAGTGATATTGCATTGTACGTAAGTACCACAACTTCTTTATCCATTTTTCGCTTTATGCGATATTGAACTTGTACCGTAAACGAGTTTCTTGTAAACAGAGCCATCCCAAACTTTGGGGTGGCTGTGTCTTTTTGATTTTAATTTCCCTAAGCTGCAGGATCATAAGTGGAAGTGCCCTAGGCTCTGTTGCTTTGTTTTTTAGATGTTTCAGGAAACACCATACACTTCTCCCGAGTGGCTGTTGGCAATTTACATCCCGCCCATCAGCATAACAAGGCTCCCAGTTCTCCATGGCCTGTCCTGCCTTTCTGGATTTTACACTTTTTTCAGATGGCCCTTTTGACCAGGGGGAAGTGAGACTTCATTGTAGTGCAGATTTCCTTTGCAAGCTTGCTTGGTTGGCCAAAAAGGGCGTATGCGTTTTTTCCTGAATATATTCAGGAAAAAACGCATACGCCCTTTTTGGCCAAGTGCATCATTGTCGACCTTCTGCCTCTTTTCCTATGCTTTAAATGCAATTCCAGTCTACCTCCTGAAATCGGTTTCCTGCAATTCTGCCCGGCTTTCAAGTCCTCTTGGCAGCCTTACTTCAGTATATTTTTGGATGATAGCTGTCATTTATAACTCTGCAGGTTTGTGAATTACAGTGCCCCTGAGCTCCTTTCTTCAACTCGCTTTCTTGTGAGCTGGCCGCAACACCGCAGGATTGCTTCAGGCCCTAATCTGGTTCCGGCACGGCACGCTGAGCCTTTGGTTAATTCCTCTTCCTGGTGGGAAATGAGAGTTAAATTTTCCCGTCCAGACACCTCCAGCTAGTCTCTCATTGGTTCTCCCTATTCCTGTTCATCTTCCGCGGAATTTGCAAACTGGGCCAAACAGGAGGTTAAAGGCACTGACTCTCCAAGTCGGGAGAGTGTTAGTAAAGCATCTGGAATGTTGCACCCGAGTACCAGGGGACGAGAACTGAGACATATTTCAACACGTCTCCCGATCACACGGTTGATCATACTCTGGGTTCCACATGCATGTTTTAGCTGAAGGAAGAATCCCTTAAACCTGGAGAGTTGAGACCCGTGGAATGGGTACCAGGCAATATGACTTCAAAGGGTCTTCATTTGCTCACCAAAACTCTCCAATCCTATCACTGCTGCGTTTTTGCCCCTGTACTCACGATTGATTCACTTTCAGAGACATAGCAATCCATAGGTTTTAAGATACTTACTAATCAGGTACATTATTAGGTGTTTAATATGGGGTTTTGAGTCCATTTCGTTGAGCAAGGAGTAGCTCTTGTCTATTACATATTTGGCTTAAGGAACTTTATCTGTGCTCATTTCAATCTCTGGTTTTATGCAGCACCCCAACTCACCTTTCCCCTTAAGCAAGCATAAGTTGGTTTTCTAAATTTGGGACCATGTTCTGTTTTGAAATTCAGTTCCTGTGTAGCCAAGTTTACATTCCGTGTATTAGTGATATCTTATGATGTTTCTTTTTCTGTGTGACTTATTTCAGTTAGAATCATCATACCTGAATCCACTCATTATGCTGCTATGGGCCTGATGACATAGATGTCATTGCTGAGTGATATTGCATTGTACGTAAGTACCACAACTTCTTTATCCATTTTTCGCTTTATGCGATATTGAACTTGTACCGTAAACGAGTTTCTTGTAAACAGAGCCATCCCAAACTTTGGGGTGGCTGTGTCTTTTTGATTTTAATTTCCCTAAGCTGCAGGATCATAAGTGGAAGTGCCCTAGGCTCTGTTGCTTTGTTTTTTAGATGTTTCAGGAAACACCATACACTTCTCCCGAGTGGCTGTTGGCAATTTACATCCCGCCCATCAGCATAAAAAGGCTACCAGTTCTCCATGGCCTGTCCTGCCTTTCTGGATTTTACACTTTTTTCAGATGGCCCTTTTGACGGGGGGGAAGTGAGACTTCATTGTAGTGCAGATTTCCTTTGCAAGCTTGCTTGGTTGGCCAAAAAGGGCGTATGCGTTTTTTCCTGAATATATTCAGGAAAAAACGCATACGCCCTTTTTGGCCAAGTGCATCATTGTGGACGTTCTGCCTCTTTTCCTATGCTTTAAATGCAATTCCAGTCTACCTCCTGAAATCGGTTTCCTGCAATTCTGCCCGGCTTTCAAGTCCTCTTGGCAGCCTTACTTCAGTATATTTTTGGATGAGAGCTGTCATTTATAACTCTGCAGGTTTGTGAATTACAGTGCCCCTGAGCTCCTTTCTTCAACTCGCTTTCTTGTGAGCTGGCCGCAACACCGCAGGATTGCTTCAGGCCCTAATCTGGTTCCGGCACGGCACGCTGAGCCTTTGGTTAATTCCTCTTCCTGGTGGGAAATGAGAGTTAAATTTTCCCGTCCAGACACCTCCAGCTAGTCTCTCATTGGTTCTCCCTATTCCTGTTCATCTTCCGCGGAATTTGCAAACTGGGCCAAACAGGAGGTTAAAGGCACTGACTCTCCAAGTCGGGAGAGTGTTAGTAAAGCATCTGGAATGTTGCACCCGAGTACCAGGGGACGAGAACTGAGACATATTTCAACACGTCTCCCGATCACACGGTTGATCATACTCTGGGTTCCACATGCATGTTTTAGCTGAAGGAAGAATCCCTTAAACCTGGAGAGTTGAGACCCGTGGAATGGGTACCAGGCAATATGACTTCAAAGGGTCTTCATTTGCTCACCAAAACTCTCCAATCCTATCACTGCTGCGTTTTTGCCCCTGTACTCACGATTGATTCACTTTCAGAGACATAGCAATCCATAGGTTTTAAGATACTTACTAGTCAGGTACATTATTAGGCGTTTAATATGGGGTTTTGAGTCCATTTCGTTGAGCAAGGAGTAGCTCTTGTCTATTACATATTTGGCTTAAGGAACTTTATCTGTGCTCATTTCAATCTCTGGTTTTATGCAGCACCCCAACTCACCTTTCCCCTTAAGCAAGCATAAGTTGGTTTTCTAAATTTGGGACCATGTTCTGTTTTGAAATTCAGTTCCTGTGTAGCCAAGTTTACATTCCGTGTATTAGTGATATCTTATGATGTTTCTTTTTCTGTGTGACTTATTTCAGTTAGAATCATCATACCTGAATCCACTCATTATGCTGCTATGGGCCTGATGACATAGATGTCATTGCTGAGTGATATTGCATTGTACGTAAGTACCACAACTTCTTTATCTATTTTTCGCTTTATGCGATATTGAACTTGTACCGTAAACGAGTTTCTTGTAAACAGAGCCATCCCAAACTTTAGGGTGGCTGTGTCTTTTGGATTTTAATTTCCCTAAGCTGCAGGACCATAAGTGGAAGTGCCCTAGGCTCTGTTGCTTTGTTTTTTAGATGTTTCAGGAAACACCATACACTTCTCCCGAGTGGCTGTTGGCAATTTACATCCCGCCCATCAGCATAAAAAGGCTACCAGTTCTCCATGGCCTGTCCTGCCTTTCTGGATTTTACACTTTTTTCAGATGGCCCTTTTGACGGGGGGGAAGTGAGACTTCATTGTAGTGCAGATTTCCTTTGCAAGCTTGCTTGGTTGGCCAAAAAGTGCGTATGCGTTTTTTCCTGAATATATTCAGGAAAAAACGCATACGCCCTTTTTGGCCAAGTGCATCATTGTCGACCTTCTGCCTCTTTTCCTATGCTTTAAATGCAATTCCAGTCTACCTCCTGAAATCGGTTTCCTGCAATTCTGCCCGGCTTTCAAGTCCTCTTGGCAGCCTTACTTCAGTATATTTTTGGATGATAGCTGTCATTTATAACTCTGCAGGTTTGTGAATTACAGTGCCCCTGAGCTCCTTTCTTCAACTCGCTTTCTTGTGAGCTGGCCGCAACACCCCAGGATTGCTTCAGGCCCTAATCTGGTTCCGGCACGGCACGCTGAGCCTTTGGTTAATTCCTCTTCCTGGTGGGAAATGAGAGTTAAATTTTCCCGTCCAGACACCTCCAGCTAGTCTCTCATTGGTTCTCCCTATTCCTGTTCATCTTCCGCGGAATTTGCAAACTGGGCCAAACAGGAGGTTAAAGGCACTGACTCTCCAAGTCGGGAGAGTGTTAGTAAAGCATCTGGAATGTTGCACCCGAGTACCAGGGGACGAGAACTGAGACATATTTCAACACGTCTCCCGATCACACGGTTGATCATACTCTGGGTTCCACATGCATGTTTTAGCTGAAGGAAGAATCCCTTAAACCTGGAGAGTTGAGACCCGTGGAATGGGTACCAGGCAATATGACTTCAAAGGGTCTTCATTTGCTCACCAAAACTCTCCAATCCTATCACTGCTGCGTTTTTGCCCCTGTACTCACGATTGATTCACTTTCAGAGACATAGCAATCCATAGGTTTTAAGATACTTACTAATCAGGTACATTATTAGGTGTTTAATATGGGGTTTTGAGTCCATTTCGTTGAGCAAGGAGTAGCTCTTGTCTATTACATATTTGGCTTAAGGAACTTTATCTGTGCTCATTTCAATCTCTGGTTTTATGCAGCACCCCAACTCACCTTTCCCCTTCAGCAAGCATAAGTTGGTTTTCTAAATTTGGGACCATGTTCTGTTTTGAAATTCAGTTCCTGTGTAGCCAAGTTTACATTCCGTGTATTAGTGATATCTTATGATGTTTCTTTTTCTGTGTGACTTATTTCAGTTAGAATCATCATACCTGAATCCACTCATTATGCTGCTATGGGCCTGATGACATAGATGTCATTGCTGAGTGATATTGCATTGTACGTAAGTACCACAACTTCTTTATCCATTTTTCGCTTTATGCGATATTGAACTTGTACCGTAAACGAGTTTCTTGTAAACAGAGCCATCCCAAACTTTGGGGTGGCTGTGTCTTTTTGATTTTAATTTCCCTAAGCTGCAGGATCATAAGTGGAAGTGCCCTAGGCTCTGTTGCTTTGTTTTTTAGATGTTTCAGGAAACACCATACACTTCTCCCGAGTGGCTGTTGGCAATTTACATCCCGCCCATCAGCATAAAAAGGCTACCAGTTCTCCATGGCCTGTCCTGCCTTTCTGGATTTTACACTTTTTTCAGATGGCCCTTTTGACGGGGGGGAAGTGAGACTTCATTGTAGTGCAGATTTCCTTTGCAAGCTTGCTTGGTTGGCCAAAAAGGGCGTATGCGTTTTTTCCTGAATATATTCAGGAAAAAACGCATACGCCCTTTTTGGCCAAGTGCATCATTGTCGACCTTCTGCCTCTTTTCCTATGCTTTAAATGCAATTCCAGTCTACCTCCTGAAATCGGTTTCCTGCAATTCTGCCCGGCTTTCAAGTCCTCTTGGCAGCCTTACTTCAGTATATTTTTGGATGATAGCTGTCATTTATAACTCTGCAGGTTTGTGAATTACAGTGCCCCTGAGCTCCTTTCTTCAACTCGCTTTCTTGTGAGCTGGCCGCAACACCGCAGGATTGCTTCAGGCCCTAATCTGGTTCCGGCATGGCACGCTGAGCCTTTGGTTAATTCCTCTTCCTGGTGGGAAATGAGAGTTAAATTTTCCCGTCCAGACACCTCCAGCTAGTCTCTCATTGGTTCTCCCTATTCCTGTTCATCTTCCGCGGAATTTGCAAACTGGGCCAAACAGGAGGTTAAAGGCACTGACTCTCCAAGTCGGGAGAGTGTTAGTAAAGCTTCTGGAATGTTGCACCCGAGTACCAGGGGACGAGAACTGAGACATATTTCAACACGTCTCCCGATCACACGGTTGATCATACTCTGGGTTCCACATGCATGTTTTAGCTGAAGGAAGAATCCCTTAAACCTGGAGAGTTGAGACCCGTGGAATGGGTACCAGGCAATATGACTTCAAAGGGTCTTCATTTGCTCACCAAAACTCTCCAATCCTATCACTGCTGCGTTTTTGCCCCTGTACTCACGATTGATTCACTTTCAGAGACATAGCAATCCATAGGTTTTAAGATACTTACTAGTCAGGTACATTATTAGGCGTTTAATATGGGGTTTTGAGTCCATTTCGTTGAGCAAGGAGTAGCTCTTGTCTATTACATATTTGGCTTAAGGAACTTTATCTGTGCTCATTTCAATCTCTGGTTTTATGCAGCAACCCAACTCACCTTTCCCCTTAAGCAAGCATAAGTTGATTTTCTAAATTTGGGACCATGTTCTGTTTTGAAATTCAGTTCCTGTGTAGCCAAGTTTACATTCCGTGTATTAGTGATATCTTATGATGTTTCTTTTTCTGTGTGACTTATTTCAGTTAGAATCATCATACCTGAATCCACTCATTATGCTGCTATGTGCCTGATGACATAGATGTCATTGCTGAGTGATATTGCATTGTACGTAAGTACCACAACTTCTTTATCCATTTTTCGCTTTATTCGATATTGAACTTGTACCGTAAACGAGTTTCTTGTAAACAGAGCCATCCCAAACTTTGGGGTGGCTGTGTCTTTTTGATTTTAATTTCCCTAAGCTATAGGACCATAAGTGGAAGTGCCCTAGGCTCTGTTGCTTTGTTTTTTAGATGTTTCAGGAAACACCATACACTTCTCCCGAGTGGCTGTTGGCAATTTACATCCCGCCCATCAGCATAACAAGGCTCCCAGTTCTCCATGGCCTGTCCTGCCTTTCTGGATTTTACACTTTTTTCAGATGGCCCTTTTGACCAGGGGGAAGTGAGACTTCATTGTAGTGCAGATTTCCTTTGCAAGCTTGCTTGGTTGGCCAAAAAGGGCGTATGCGTTTTTTCCTGAATATATTCAGGAAAAAACGCATACGCCCTTTTTGGCCAAGTGCATCATTGTCGACCTTCTGCCTCTTTTCCTATGCTTTAAATGCAATTCCAGTCTACCTCCTGAAATCGGTTTCCTGCAATTCTGCCCGGCTTTCAAGTCCTCTTGGCAGCCTTACTTCAGTATATTTTTGGATGATAGCTGTCATTTATAACTCTGCAGGTTTGTGAATTACAGTGCCCCTGAGCTCCTTTCTTCAACTCGCTTTCTTGTGAGCTGGCCGCAACACCGCAGGATTGCTTCAGGCCCTAATCTGGTTCCGGCACGGCACGCTGAGCCTTTGGTTAATTCCTCTTCCTGGTGGGAAATGAGAGTTAAATTTTCCCGTCCAGACACCTCCAGCTAGTCTCTCATTGGTTCTCCCTATTCCTGTTCATCTTCCGCGGAATTTGCAAACTGGGCCAAACAGGAGGTTAAAGGCACTGACTCTCCAAGTCGGGAGAGTGTTAGTAAAGCATCTGGAATGTTGCACCCGAGTACCAGGGGACGAGAACTGAGACATATTTCAACACGTCTCCCGATCACACGGTTGATCATACTCTGGGTTCCACATGCATGTTTTAGCTGAAGGAAGAATCCCTTAAACCTGGAGAGTTGAGACCCGTGGAATGGGTACCAGGCAATATGACTTCAAAGGGTCTTCATTTGCTCACCAAAACTCTCCAATCCTATCACTGCTGCGTTTTTGCCCCTGTACTCACGATTGATTCACTTTCAGAGACATAGCAATCCATAGGTTTTAAGATACTTACTAGTCAGGTACATTATTAGGCGTTTAATATGGGGTTTTGAGTCCATTTCGTTGAGCAAGGAGTAGCTCTTGTCTATTACATATTTGGCTTAAGGAACTTTATCTGTGCTCATTTCAATCTCTGGTTTTATGCAGCACCCCAACTCACCTTTCCCCTTAAGCAAGCATAAGTTGGTTTTCTAAATTTGGGACCATGTTCTGTTTTGAAATTCAGTTCCTGTGTAGCCAAGTTTACATTCCGTGTATTAGTGATATCTTATGATGTTTCTTTTTCTGTGTGACTTATTTCAGTTAGAATCATCATACCTGAATCCACTCATTATGCTGCTATGGGCCTGATGACATAGATGTCATTGCTGAGTGATATTGCATTGTACGTAAGTACCACAACTTCTTTATCCATTTTTCACTTTATGCGATATTGAACTTGTACTGTAAACGAGTTTCTTGTAAACAGAGCCATCCCAAACTTTGGGGTGGCTGTGTCTTTTTGATTTTAATTTCCCTAAGCTATAGTACCATAAGTGGAAGTGCCCTAGGCTCTGTTGCTTTGTTTTTTAGATGTTTCAGGAAACACCATACACTTCTCCCGAGTGGCTGTTGGCAATTTACATCCCGCCCATCAGCATAACAAGGCTCCCAGTTCTCCATGGCCTGTCCTGCCTTTCTGGATTTTACACTTTTTTCAGATGGCCCTTTTGACGGGGGGGAAGTGAGACTTCATTGTAGTGCAGATTTCCTTTGCAAGCTTGCTTGGTTGGCCAAAAAGGGCGTATGCGTTTTTTCCTGAATATATTCAGGAAAAAACGCATACGCCCTTTTTGGCCAAGTGCATCATTGTCGACCTTCTGCCTCTTTTCCTATGCTTTAAATGCAATTCCAGTCTACCTCCTGAAATCGGTTTCCTGCAATTCTGCCCGGCTTTCAAGTCCTCTTGGCAGCCTTACTTCAGTATATTTTTGGATGATAGCTGTCATTTATAACTCTGCAGGTTTGTGAATTACAGTGCCCCTGAGCTCCTTTCTTCAACTCGCTTTCTTGTGAGCTGGCCACAACACCGCAGGATTGCTTCAGGCCCTAATCTAGTTCCGGCACGGCACGCTGAGCCTTTGGTTAATTCCTCTTCCTGGTGGGAAATGAGAGTTAAATTTTCCCGTCCAGACACCTCCAGCTAGTCTCTCATTGGTTCTCCCTATTCCTGTTCATCTTCCGCGGAATTTGCAAACTGGGCCAAACAGGAGGTTAAAGGCACTGACTCTCCAAGTCAGGAGAGTGTTAGTAAAGCATCTGGAATGTTGCACCCGAGTACCAGGGGACGAGAACTGAGACATATTTCAACACGTCTCCCGATCACACGGTTGATCATACTCTGGGTTCCACATGCATGTTTTAGCTGAAGGAAGAATCCCTTAAACCTGGAGAGTTGAGACCCGTGGAATGGGTACCAGGCAATATGACTTCAAAGGGTCTTCATTTGCTCACCAAAACTCTCCAATCCTATCACTGCTGCGTTTTTGCCCCTGTACTCACGATTGATTCACTTTCAGAGACATAGCAATCCATAGGTTTTAAGATACTTACTAGTCAGGTACATTATTAGGCGTTTAATATGGGGTTTTGAGTCCATTTCGTTGAGCAAGGAGTAGCTCTTGTCTATTACATATTTGGCTTAAGGAACTTTATCTGTGCTCATTTCAATCTCTGGTTTTATGCAGCACCCCAACTCACCTTTCCCCTTAAGCAAGCATAAGTTGATTTTCTAAATTTGGGACCATGTTCTGTTTTGAAATTCAGTTCCTGTGTAGCCAAGTTTACATTCCGTGTATTAGTGATATCTTATGATGTTTCTTTTTCTGTGTGACTTATTTCAGTTAGAATCATCATACCTGAATCCACTCATTATGCTGCTATGTGCCTGATGACATAGATGTCATTGCTGAGTGATATTGCATTGTACGTAAGTACCACAACTTCTTTATCCATTTTTCGCTTTATTCGATATTGAACTTGTACCGTAAACGAGTTTCTTGTAAACAGAGCCATCCCAAACTTTGGGGTGGCTGTGTCTTTTTGATTTTAATTTCCCTAAGCTATAGGACCATAAGTGGAAGTGCCCTAGGCTCTGTTGCTTTGTTTTTTAGATGTTTCAGGAAACACCATACACTTCTCCCGAGTGGCTGTTGGCAATTTACATCCCGCCCATCAGCATAACAAGGCTCCCAGTTCTCCATGGCCTGTCCTGCCTTTCTGGATTTTACACTTTTTTCAGATGGCCCTTTTGACCAGGGGGAAGTGAGACTTCATTGTAGTGCAGATTTCCTTTGCAAGCTTGCTTGGTTGGCCAAAAAGGGCGTATGCGTTTTTTCCTGAATATATTCAGGAAAAAACGCATACGCCCTTTTTGGCCAAGTGCATCATTGTCGACCTTCTGCCTCTTTTCCTATGCTTTAAATGCAATTCCAGTCTACCTCCTGAAATCGGTTTCCTGCAATTCTGCCCGGCTTTCAAGTCCTCTTGGCAGCCTTACTTCAGTATATTTTTGGATGATAGCTGTCATTTATAACTCTGCAGGTTTGTGAATTACAGTGCCCCTGAGCTCCTTTCTTCAACTCGCTTTCTTGTGAGCTGGCCGCAACACCGCAGGATTGCTTCAGGCCCTAATCTGGTTCCGGCACGGCACGCTGAGCCTTTGGTTAATTCCTCTTCCTGGTGGGAAATGAGAGTTAAATTTTCCCGTCCAGACACCTCCAGCTAGTCTCTCATTGGTTCTCCCTATTCCTGTTCATCTTCCGCGGAATTTGCAAACTGGGCCAAACAGGAGGTTAAAGGCACTGACTCTCCAAGTCGGGAGAGTGTTAGTAAAGCATCTGGAATGTTGCACCCGAGTACCAGGGGACGAGAACTGAGACATATTTCAACACGTCTCCCGATCACACGGTTGATCATACTCTGGGTTCCACATGCATGTTTTAGCTGAAGGAAGAATCCCTTAAACCTGGAGAGTTGAGACCCGTGGAATGGGTACCAGGCAATATGACTTCAAAGGGTCTTCATTTGCTCACCAAAACTCTCCAATCCTATCACTGCTGCGTTTTTGCCCCTGTACTCACGATTGATTCACTTTCAGAGACATAGCAATCCATAGGTTTTAAGATACTTACTAGTCAGGTACATTATTAGGCGTTTAATATGGGGTTTTGAGTCCATTTCGTTGAGCAAGGAGTAGCTCTTGTCTATTACATATTTGGCTTAAGGAACTTTATCTGTGCTCATTTCAATCTCTGGTTTTATGCAGCACCCCAACTCACCTTTCCCCTTAAGCAAGCATAAGTTGGTTTTCTAAATTTGGGACCATGTTCTGTTTTGAAATTCAGTTCCTGTGTAGCCAAGTTTACATTCCGTGTATTAGTGATATCTTATGATGTTTCTTTTTCTGTGTGACTTATTTCAGTTAGAATCATCATACCTGAATCCACTCATTATGCTGCTATGGGCCTGATGACATAGATGTCATTGCTGAGTGATATTGCATTGTACGTAAGTACCACAACTTCTTTATCCATTTTTCACTTTATGCGATATTGAACTTGTACCGTAAACGAGTTTCTTGTAAACAGAGCCATCCCAAACTTTGGGGTGGCTGTGTCTTTTTGATTTTAATTTCCCTAAGCTATAGTACCATAAGTGGAAGTGCCCTAGGCTCTGTTGCTTTGTTTTTTAGATGTTTCAGGAAACACCATACACTTCTCCCGAGTGGCTGTTGGCAATTTACATCCCGCCCATCAGCATAACAAGGCTCCCAGTTCTCCATGGCCTGTCCTGCCTTTCTGGATTTTACACTTTTTTCAGATGGCCCTTTTGACGGGGGGGAAGTGAGACTTCATTGTAGTGCAGATTTCCTTTGCAAGCTTGCTTGGTTGGCCAAAAAGGGCGTATGCGTTTTTTCCTGAATATATTCAGGAAAAAACGCATACGCCCTTTTTGGCCAAGTGCATCATTGTCGACCTTCTGCCTCTTTTCCTATGCTTTAAATGCAATTCCAGTCTACCTCCTGAAATCGGTTTCCTGCAATTCTGCCCGGCTTTCAAGTCCTCTTGGCAGCCTTACTTCAGTATATTTTTGGATGATAGCTGTCATTTATAACTCTGCAGGTTTGTGAATTACAGTGCCCCTGAGCTCCTTTCTTCAACTCGCTTTCTTGTGAGCTGGCCACAACACCGCAGGATTGCTTCAGGCCCTAATCTAGTTCCGGCACGGCACGCTGAGCCTTTGGTTAATTCCTCTTCCTGGTGGGAAATGAGAGTTAAATTTTCCCGTCCAGACACCTCCAGCTAGTCTCTCATTGGTTCTCCCTATTCCTGTTCATCTTCCGCGGAATTTGCAAACTGGGCCAAACAGGAGGTTAAAGGCACTGACTCTCCAAGTCGGGAGAGTGTTAGTAAAGCATCTGGAATGTTGCACCCGAGTACCAGGGGACGAGAACTGAGACATATTTCAACACGTCTCCCGATCACACGGTTGATCATACTCTGGGTTCCACATGCATGTTTTAGCTGAAGGAAGAATCCCTTAAACCTGGAGAGTTGAGACCCGTGGAATGGGTACCAGGCAATATGACTTCAAAGGGTCTTCATTTGCTCACCAAAACTCTCCAATCCTATCACTGCTGCGTTTTTGCCCCTGTACTCACGATTGATTCACTTTCAGAGACATAGCAATCCATAGGTTTTAAGATACTTACTAGTCAGGTACATTATTAGGCGTTTAATATGGGGTTTTGAGTCCATTTCGTTGAGCAAGGAGTAGCTCTTGTCTATTACATATTTGGCTTAAGGAACTTTATCTGTGCTCATTTCAATCTCTGGTTTTATGCAGCACCCCAACTCACCTTTCCCCTTAAGCAAGCATAAGTTGGTTTTCTAAATTTGGGACCATGTTCTGTTTTGAAATTCAGTTCCTGTGTAGCCAAGTTTACATTCCGTGTATTAGTGATATCTTATGATGTTTCTTTTTCTGTGTGACTTATTTCAGTTAGAATCATCATACCTGAATCCACTCATTATGCTGCTATGGGCCTGATGACATAGATGTCATTGCTGAGTGATATTGCATTGTACGTAAGTACCACAACTTCTTTATCCATTTTTCACTTTATGCGATATTGAACTTGTACCGTAAACGAGTTTCTTGTAAACAGAGCCATCCCAAACTTTGGGGTGGCTGTGTCTTTTTGATTTTAATTTCCCTAAGCTATAGTACCATAAGTGGAAGTGCCCTAGGCTCTGTTGCTTTGTTTTTTAGATGTTTCAGGAAACACCATACACTTCTCCCGAGTGGCTGTTGGCAATTTACATCCCGCCCATCAGCATAACAAGGCTCCCAGTTCTCCATGGCCTGTCCTGCCTTTCTGGATTTTACACTTTTTTCAGATGGCCCTTTTGACGGGGGGGAAGTGAGACTTCATTGTAGTGCAGATTTCCTTTGCAAGCTTGCTTGGTTGGCCAAAAAGGGCGTATGCGTTTTTTCCTGAATATATTCAGGAAAAAACGCATACGCCCTTTTTGGCCAAGTGCATCATTGTCGACCTTCTGCCTCTTTTCCTATGCTTTAAATGCAATTCCAGTCTACCTCCTGAAATCGGTTTCCTGCAATTCTGCCCGGCTTTCAAGTCCTCTTGGCAGCCTTACTTCAGTATATTTTTGGATGATAGCTGTCATTTATAACTCTGCAGGTTTGTGAATTACAGTGCCCCTGAGCTCCTTTCTTCAACTCGCTTTCTTGTGAGCTGGCCACAACACCGCAGGATTGCTTCAGGCCCTAATCTAGTTCCGGCACGGCACGCTGAGCCTTTGGTTAATTCCTCTTCCTGGTGGGAAATGAGAGTTAAATTTTCCCGTCCAGACACCTCCAGCTAGTCTCTCATTGGTTCTCCCTATTCCTGTTCATCTTCCGCGGAATTTGCAAACTGGGCCAAACAGGAGGTTAAAGGCACTGACTCTCCAAGTCAGGAGAGTGTTAGTAAAGCATCTGGAATGTTGCACCCGAGTACCAGGGGACGAGAACTGAGACATATTTCAACACGTCTCCCGATCACACGGTTGATCATACTCTGGGTTCCACATGCATGTTTTAGCTGAAGGAAGAATCCCTTAAACCTGGAGAGTTGAGACCCGTGGAATGGGTACCAGGCAATATGACTTCAAAGGGTCTTCATTTGCTCACCAAAACTCTCCAATCCTATCACTGCTGCGTTTTTGCCCCTGTACTCACGATTGATTCACTTTCAGAGACATAGCAATCCATAGGTTTTAAGATACTTACTAGTCAGGTACATTATTAGGCGTTTAATATGGGGTTTTGAGTCCATTTCGTTGAGCAAGGAGTAGCTCTTGTCTATTACATATTTGGCTTAAGGAACTTTATCTGTGCTCATTTCAATCTCTGGTTTTATGCAGCACCCCAACTCACCTTTCCCCTTAAGCAAGCATAAGTTGATTTTCTAAATTTGGGACCATGTTCTGTTTTGAAATTCAGTTCCTGTGTAGCCAAGTTTACATTCCGTGTATTAGTGATATCTTATGATGTTTCTTTTTCTGTGTGACTTATTTCAGTTAGAATCATCATACCTGAATCCACTCATTATGCTGCTATGGGCCTGATGACATAGATGTCATTGCTGAGTGATATTGCATTGTACGTAAGTACCACAGCTTCTTTATCCATTTTTCGCTTTATGCGATATTGAACTTGTACCGTAAACGAGTTTCTTGTAAACAGAGCCATCCCAAAATTTGGGGTGGCTGTGTCTTTTTGATTTTAATTTCCCTAAGCTATAGGACCATAAGTGGAAGTGCCCTAGGCTCTGTTGCTTTGTTTTTTAGATGTTTCAGGAAACACCATACACTTCTCCCGAGTGGCTGTTGGCAATTTACATCCCGCCCATCAGCATAACAAGGCTCCCAGTTCTCCATGGCCTGTCCTGCCTTTCTGGATTTTACACTTTTTTCAGATGGCCCTTTTGACGGGGGGGAAGTGAGACTTCATTGTAGTGCAGATTTCCTTTGCAAGCTTGCTTGGTTGGCCAAAAAGGGCGTATGCGTTTTTTCCTGAATATATTCAGGAAAAAACGCATACGCCCTTTTTGGCCAAGTGCATCATTGTCGACCTTCTGCCTCTTTTCCTATGCTTTAAATGCAATTCCAGTCTACCTCCTGAAATCGGTTTCCTGCAATTCTGCCCGGCTTTCAAGTCCTCTTGGCAGCCTTACTTCAGTATATTTTTGGATGATAGCTGTCATTTATAACTCTGCAGGTTTGTGAATTACAGTGCCCCTGAGCTCCTTTCTTCAACTCGCTTTCTTGTGAGCTGGCCGCAACACCGCAGGATTGCTTCAGGCCCTAATCTGGTTCCGGCACGGCACGCTGAGCCTTTGGTTAATTCCTCTTCCTGGTGGGAAATGAGAGTTAAATTTTCCCGTCCAGACACCTCCAGCTAGTCTCTCATTGGTTCTCCCTATTCCTGTTCATCTTCCGCGGAATTTGCAAACTGGGCCAAACAGGAGGTTAAAGGCACTGACTCTCCAAGTCGGGAGAGTGTTAGTAAAGCATCTGGAATGTTGCACCCGAGTACCAGGGGACGAGAACTGAGACATATTTCAACACGTCTCCCGATCACACGGTTGATCATACTCTGGGTTCCACATGCATGTTTTAGCTGAAGGAAGAATCCCTTAAACCTGGAGAGTTGAGACCCGTGGAATGGGTACCAGGCAATATGACTTCAAAGGGTCTTCATTTGCTCACCAAAACTCTCCAATCCTATCACTGCTGCGTTTTTGCCCCTGTACTCACGATTGATTCACTTTCAGAGACATAGCAATCCATAGGTTTTAAGATACTTACTAGTCAGGTACATTATTAGGCGTTTAATATGGGGTTTTGAGTCCATTTCGTTGAGCAAGGAGTAGCTCTTGTCTATTACATATTTGGCTTAAGGAACTTTATCTGTGCTCATTTCAATCTCTGGTTTTATGCAGCACCCCAACTCACCTTTCCCCTTAAGCAAGCATAAGTTGGTTTTCTAAATTTGGGACCATGTTCTGTTTTGAAATTCAGTTCCTGTGTAGCCAAGTTTACATTCCGTGTATTAGTGATATCTTATGATGTTTCTTTTTCTGTGTGACTTATTTCAGTTAGAATCATCATACCTGAATCCACTCATTATGCTGCTATGGGCCTGATGACATAGATGTCATTGCTGAGTGATATTGCATTGTACGTAAGTACCACAACTTCTTTATCCATTTTTCGCTTTATGCGATATTGAACTTGTACCGTAAACGAGTTTCTTGTAAACAGAGCCATCCCAAACTTTGGGGTGGCTGTGTCTTTTTGATTTTAATTTCCCTAAGCTATAGTACCATAAGCGGAAGTGCCCTAGGCTCTGTTGCTTTGTTTTTTAGATGTTTCAGGAAACACCATACACTTCTCCCGAGTGGCTGTTGGCAATTTACATCCCGCCCATCAGCATAACAAGGCTCCCAGTTCTCCATGGCCTGTCCTGCCTTTCTGGATTTTACACTTTTTTCAGATGGCCCTTTTGACGGGGGGGAAGTGAGACTTCATTGTAGTGCAGATTTCCTTTGCAAGCTTGCTTGGTTGGCCAAAAAGGGCGTATGCGTTTTTTCCTGAATATATTCAGGAAAAAATGCATACGCCCTTTTTGGCCAAGTGCATCATTGTCGACCTTCTGCCTCTTTTCCTATGCTTTAAATGCAATTCCAGTCTACCTCCTGAAATCGGTTTCCTGCAATTCTGCCCGGCTTTCAAGTCCTCTTGGCAGCCTTACTTCAGTATATTTTTGGATGATAGCTGTCATTTATAACTCTGCAGGTTTGTGAATTACAGTGCCCCTGAGCTCCTTTCTTCAACTCGCTTTCTTGTGAGCTGGCCGCAACACCGCAGGATTGCTTCAGGCCCTAATCTAGTTCCGGCACGGCACGCTGAGCCTTTGG